>NC_140354.1:22541556-23260425 GCF_963514085.1 Chelon labrosus
AAAACAATGACAAGGAAGAAAGAGGAAAAGGAGGAAGAGGGAGGAAGGAGAGGAAAATAAAGGTGGACGTGGAGACTGAAGGAGTGGAGGACGGGGACAAATAAAATGAAAGGAGGAGGAAGAAGAAGAAGGAGACGTCTCCATCGTCTCTGTCCACACGGACTCCATCTTGGTTCATCTAGTTTTCTGCCTCCATGTTTCTCCTGGTGACTCCTCTCCTGATGGTTTTACCCCGCGTGGAGCAGATGGAATTTATTATTAGATGATCATTAAAGGAGACCACCTCCAGACCCTCTACTCCTCATCCATCAGTCTGATCTGATCTGATCCAGGAGGTTTTTATTCTTGCCTGTTAAAAGGTTAAAGCACCACATGAGGGCAGCACAGAGGTTCCTGAAGAAGGTGCAGGTCAACAGCAACAGTTCAGATCTTAAAATAATTATTAATTATTAATGACATTAATTAGGAACTGTAAATATTACTCAGATAGTAGGAATAAATAACAGAGACAGTTCTGATATCAGAATAATTAGCTTCATATAAAAACATGAAACAGCACATGTAATCAGTCTCTAAGTTAAATACATGTGCTGATTCTAAACATTAGATGAATAAATGACTTTCTGATATTTACAGTATTGTTGCTTCCTGCAGCAGATTACCTCTGTGGCCCTGGCCTCTTCGTCCCTCTGCTCGGCTCGTTCATCCTCAGCAGGAAGTTCTCCGGTTGCTCTGTGTTTGCCGTCGGTATTTGAGTCAGTGCCCGCTGTAATCCAATCGGCCTGTTGCTGTAATCAAATACTGAACGTCTGCAGGAGTCCAGGCCCGGAGCAGCAAGTATCCTACTGAGTGATGTGCTCAGCTGGAGACGAATGTCTCCATGGGCAAAATAACTTGGAGAGACAGATGATCACACAGTATGTCTCAGTGATATTGACCTGACCTGTCTCAGCAGAGCTTTCAGACGGTCCGGACAAAGCGGGATTCAAACCGGGGGTTTCTCTTCAGAGGGTAACACGCCTGCTTTAGGGCTCCAGGCACAAATGACAACACATCTACGTCATTGGTCTGATTCACTGAATATTAAATTAGTATCTACTGAAAGATAAATCATTTTAATGTTTTATAACACAATAGTAACATTGTATTTATTTATTTATTTTATTTTATTTACACTGAATTTCAACAGTATGAAATAATTTTTCAAAAAAATATTTATTTTATTTTATTTTTGTTCTATTTATTATTTTATTTATTTTACAGTTTAATATATTTCAACAGTATGAAATGATTTATTCAAATATGTTCACATGAAGATTAAATATTTATTACAATTATATTTTATATTTTATTTTAAGAATTTGTCTATTTATTTTACAGTTTAAAGTAACTGTAAAATATTTTTATTGCAGATATGTTTTGATGTAGAAAAATATTTATTTCATTTTATTTTCTATTTATTAATTTATAATTTTATTATTTACAGTTTAAAATATTTCAACAGTATGAAGCGATTTATATATAAATAACTGAACTCTGCAAAATATATTTATTCAAGTATGTTTTGATGTAGAAAAAAATATTTATTTTATTTTTGTTCCTATGAGGATTAAATATTTGTTAAAATTATATTTTATATTTTAGTTTAAGAATTTGTCTATTTATTTTACAGTTTAAAGTAACTGTAAAATATTTTTTATTCAAATATGTTTTGATGTAGAAAAAATATTTCTTGTCTTTTCTTTTTCTTTTATGTATTATTTTATTTTATGTTATAGTTGTAATACATGGTCAGCATACATTTTTTCTAATTTGTTTTATTTTACAGTTTCAAACTATAACTGAAATATTTTTATTGACAATATGTTTTTCTGTAGAAAAATATTTATTTTATTTTATTTATTTTACAGTTTATTAGTGAATTAAAACAGTTAAACACAGTGGTTTACGATTAGACTTTTATTGTGAAGTATCTTCCAGATTTTCTTACACATGCTACAGTATGTTCCTTCTAAATGTTCAAAAAGCTTTTTTGTTTTTGTTCCTTTTTACATAATAAAAAATTCACACGGTGTTCTCTTTGCACAGCTCCTCATGGATCACTTAGATGATAGTTTAAATTACAGTCCACTCCGTCCTGATTTCCTCTCTCGGTTCTTCCCAGACAGGGCGGCTATCTCCAAGCAGTGATCTTCCATTCACCAGTTCACCTCCCTAACCTCCAGGCTGATCACACCCCTCGAGAAGAATAATACGACGCCCCCTTACGGAAAGAGGAGCTGCAATATAATATTAAGAAGACGCCACGGTGTTGAATTTGTTCTTGGTCTTGATTATCATGGATCCAGGATGAGGACGTTGTTTTATTTTCCACATGGAAACTTTAACTGAGTCTAAGTTTTCATCACATCAGAGTTTGGGAGCTTACATCGGATATTAAAAGCTCACACAACCCTGTTAGATTAGAGGGAACGTAGAATAACACAAATGCATTAATGTGAACACCCATAAACTAATACTTAGTCAAAGAACCCAGAGTTTGGGACTGGAGTCTTTGGCCAGTAATGGATTTTTATAGAACGAGAACATGATTTCAGGTGGTGCACGACCCTGGATTTAAGTTTATATTTAAAACCCAAATTTCCACCGGTCATTTCGATCTTAATACTTGAAGGAAACGTCTTCAAGAGTCCAGCAGCCAGTGTTTCAGGTTGTCTTCTGGATACTTCTGTGCCTGATGCTACTCGGATCTTTTCATGATTCCCTCAACCTCCACTAAAGTCCAAAGCATGATGCTGCTGCCACCATGCCGTGCTTTTGTTGACATACCGTGTTGTTCATGCACCAAACGTACCTTGGACAATTTTTACTAATGTCTCACCTTGGGTTCTGCACAATTTGCAGTTTGTAAAAAAATCAACTTTTTAGTATTTTCTCATATGAAACACATAAAACCACCTGAAGTACTTGGATTTTGACCTTCTGACTCAGCTCAGGTGTCAGCTCAGTTCCATTTGGTGTCACTATAAGATACGTGAGATCATTTACCTGATATGAGGAACTTAAAAAGGCAGTTGTGCAGTTTTAATATAATAATACTTGATGGTTTTAATAACAGATACTGCCTGGGCCCAGTTGAGGGTGGAAGGGGTTATGTAATATCCACGCTCCAGAAATATATACAGTATATATTTCCACTCTTTTGAAAACCTAAAACTTTCAAGATGCAACAACTGATACGATCCTGTGCCAAAAAACGTCTGCCTGCCTGTGTTGCTCCTTCTTATTTCCTCACTCTCCTCCTCCTCCTCCTCCTCCTCCCAGCAGCCGAGGGAAGAAACGGAACCTCTGCAATTAAGGCCGTGTTTTCCTTTCAGGCAGCCGGCCCACTCTGCGTGCTGGAAGACAGAGGACCCTCCGCGGCTTCTCGTCCTCCAACACCGCAGAGTGGGTGGGAGGCGTCCAGGTTTATTCTCAGCCCTGCGCCCGTCGCGCTTCACATCTCAGAGGATGCAGCACTGGGAACGGAAGACTTTAATCTGAGAGAACACCCTGGAGGTTAGCTCACAGGCTCAGGGCGGTTTAAGTTAAATAAACTGACATTTGACACGTTCATATTCATCTGTATATTTACATACATGTATTCACACCAATCAGCCACAACATTATGACCACTGACAGGAGAAGTGAATAACATTTAAACCATCTTGTGACAGTTCAATGTTCTGCTGGGAAACTTCTGGACCTGGCATTCATTGGTGTGGATGTTACTTAGACATGTAGCACCCACCTAGACCAGACCAGACACCCCCACCCCATAGCAATGACACTCCTTGATGGCAGCAGACATCCCCAGCAGGATGCAGCCTGACACAGACACACACACAAAAACACTTTAGGAACAACTAAAAAAAAAAAACATGAAGAACAGCACAAGGTGTTGACCTGGCCTCCAAATTCACTGGATCCCAAACTGATCAAGTATCTGTGGGATGATCCACAGAGGCCAGACACCACAGGACACCCTCAGAAGGTCCATGTTGATTCTCTGATGAGTCACCACGAGGTAGACCTGCACAATATTAGGAAGGTGGTCATAATGTTGTGACTGATCAGCATATATGCAAGAAGAAACCTCTGACCTCCAACCAGACACTGATCCACCAAGCAACGACTATAAATTACAATCCTTTCCGCTCTCTCATTCAGATTCTTGACATCAGTGCAAGTACAGATCCTGTTACAAGTGGATTAAGACCCCCCATTTAAATTAATTCAATTCTATTCTATTTATATAACATCAAAAACAATACTTGCCTCAAGATGCCTAGCAGTGAACAACAGAGTCTTCTAATTCCAGGTGAGTCTCTGCTCATTAACTGACTCTAGTCATTTGAGTTTCAGGTGGAGATCTGTTCCTATTTACACCCCGACCTCTAACCAACCTATTAGAACTGAAGGCTTGGATGAAACGTCTTCAAGGGGCTCTACAAGTTTGTTATTGACTCCTTAAGTTGATTAATCCTTTGTGAAAATCAACAAGTTGTCATAAGTGTCCAAGTGTATAGTTTCTGGTTTCTGTCCGACGTCCGTGAAGCAAAACGGAAAAGCTGTTGGCTTTGTCAAACATATTTTATTGTGTTTTTTCTTCCCATTTGTAAGTGCATTTTATTTATTTATTTATTTTAACCAAACCCTGCCAGGAGAAACCAAAACCAATAGCTTCAAATTAATTTAGTGGAAGACGGCGAGAAGAGATCCAAGACGTTCGAGCGTCCAATCCCTGTAGGCAAAGAAAGTATCTCCAGTTCCTCGATTTGAACAAGAAATGAGACACTTCTATTGTTATAGAATGAATATCCAGTCAAACAATAAAAGAAAAAAAAAAACTATTTATTTACAGCGTCAGCCGGAACAAATGTACAAATTTACGCCTCGTTCACATGCAGGAAGCTTCTGACCCTGATCTTGGTGCTAATGGCAGAGGAGCCTCCATTTGTTTTTCTAGAACGCGCTGATATTTCCAGCACGAGTCAGCGATAAATATATTAATACAAATGTGTTGAATTGTTGCTGAAATGGCAGTCAGGTGTAGAAGTTAACCCACATGGAGCTTTTGGCGTGACAAATGTGGAGGGGAAATGAGAGCAGGAGTCTGACCTGAAACCTTTATCTCCGAACAATAACAGAAAAAAAAAAAAAAAGAAATCAACATGAAATACATGAAATCAACAGATTTAATAGGAACTACATTTATGCATGTTTGTTTTTTATGATGTGGAGATTTATAATTTTACTAAACATAAATCATCGTATGTAGCCGTGTGATAAAGATGAAACCAAGAAGTACAGGGTATTTCTCAAGTCACAAAAATATCTAACATTTAGAAATCTTTAGTAAATAGGGTTGATATCAACAGTTCATCCTCAGAGCTGGGCTTTCCTCTCGGTCCATATATATTTTTAGGGGTTAGCCTTTTGATTCCACGCAGAGAACAGATGTGACACAGAATTACTCCTCACTGAGCCCCGCGGGTCCTTCATGACACGGGGCTTCATTTCAGATGACTTTAATTAGACTTCTCCTCCAAATGCATGTGTCGTGTCTTAGGCTTCTAGTCACAGAGGTGGTTAAACATGACTGTGATTTCGAACACAGACTCGGTTGCACCTTCAGCTCAGACCACCAACCGTGCAAAAATATCTGAAGAGGTTTTACAGACCTTAATGTTCTGTCATTGAAAACTTGGCACATTGCCGCAGCTGTAGTTTGAAGTTTGTCCAGGTGGGGGCCCATTAAGTAGGTCTCCTACTGTCGTCAAACAATCAGCACATTGGCACTGCTGTAGTTAAAAGTTTGTTGTGTCAGATGTGGGCCTTTACGGGGGTTTCTACTGTCATTTAAAACCTAGTGTACTGCCACTGCTGTAGTTTAAAGTTTGTCCAGGTGGGGGCCCATTAAGGAGTTGTCCTATTGTTGTCAGATGGGGGCCTTTACAGGGGGTTTCTACTGTCAATGAAAACTTAGCGTACTGCCACTACTGTAGTTTAAAGTGTGTCCAGGTGGGGGCCCCTCTGGGAGGTCTCCTACTGTCATTGAAAACTTAGCAAACTGCCACTGGTATAGTTTAAAGTTTGTCGTCACAGGTGGGGGCCAATTAAGGAAGGTTTCTACTGTCACTGAAAACTTAGCGTACTGCCACTGCTGTAGTTTAAAGTTTGTCCAGGTAGGGGCCTATTAAGGAGGTCTCGTACTGTCATCAAACAATTAGCACATTGGCACTGCTGTAGTTTAAACTTTGTCATGTCAGGTGGGGGCCCCTTTAGTGGGCTTTCTAGTGTCGTTGAAAACTTAGCAAACTGCCACTGCCGTAGTTTAAACTTTGTCCAAGTGGGGCCCCTCTGGGAGGTCTCCTACTGGCATTGAAAATTTAGCGTACTGCCACTGCTGTAGTTTAAAGTTTGTTGTGTCAGATGGGGGCCGCTTAAGGGGGGTTTCTACTGTCATTGAAAACTTAGTGTACTGCCACTACTCTAGGAGGTCTCCTACTGTCATCAAACAATTCACACATTCCCACTGCTGTAGTTTAAAGTTTGTCTTGACAGGTGGGGGCCCCTTGAGGGGTGTGTCTACTGTTATTGAAAATGCAAATGTAGCACATTCCCACTGCTGTAGTTTAAAGTCTGCCAGCCCTCAGGGGCCTCCTACAGACCTGAGGCCCCAACCAGCTGCCTCCCTTGCTTGTTGACAAGCTGCAACTCTGCCGACGAGCACATCTACAGTGTAGTATGATCTGTTCCGGTGTTGTGTTGGTTTCTACTCCAGAAAGTATAAATCTAAACCTAAATGACCTGAGATAATAAACACTCCTTAAACTGAACCTGAACCCTTTGTGTTGCTTGTGATTTGTGAGCTAAAGCTAAACCTTTGTGGAATATCGGTAGTTAGAATACAGACGAACACACTGTCTCTACTTGTTGGTCATTGATGCCAAAAGTATTTGCATATTGGAGACGCCGTCCTCGCGTTAAAAAACAAACCGTTGTGATGGTTTAAAGCTTGACAGGTGCAGCTATAATATCCAACAGAAATAAACCAATTAATCGTTTGATAGGAGTTCTCTCAAAGCCATAAAGTTTTCTGAAAGAAATGAGTTCTCATCAACTGTCAAACGTCTCAAAATGTTGAGTCTCTTGAAGTCCACGTCTGTAAATTAGCTGCATGTATGACGTTGTGTAATATATAGAATATATTAAAGTCTTTTTGTTCATGTGAGGCAAATTCACTGAGATGAAAATTCACTTTGATGATCCTGGAGACATCTTCTACGATCTGAGGAGCAAAACTATTGGACATGTCTCCAAGTATTTATACAAAACTATGTTATCATCATGCATTTTTATTACTGCCGTCTGTAACTGGATCATGTTTGCATGTGGTAAAGCTCAAAAACCATCTCAGGAAAACAAAACAAAAAAAGGTTTATCCAATTAAAGTTTTATCCTGGTATGATAGTGATCTGTAGCGCTGGTCCATGTCTTCAGCGGCGGTCCTCGTGTCAGCAGAGACAGTCACGGGACCTCCATGTCACACCGCTCTGCGTCCGAAAACGACAAAACAAGCAGAGGTTAAATCTCTGACTCTCTGCGGGAAGATGCTTCGTCGCGTCCGGCAGTCGTCGACTCCGATGAACACTTCCTGTCTTGCTCTTTCTCCACGTCTCCCTCGTCCTCCTCGTCCCTGCTGATGAAGGCCAGCTCGTTCTCGTAGCAGAAGGAGTTGGCGCCGGATGTTGGAAATTTCCTCTCCTCCATGTCCTTGGCGCTGCATCTCGGGGTGGACGGCACTTCGAAGGTTTTGTGAAAGTAGGCGTAGTCTATCCTGTACTGGCTCTTCTCCTCGAAGATGACCGGCTCGAAGCGGTGACCCCACAGGATCTCGGAGGGCAGGTAAGAGCTCCTCGCCTGAGTCGTCATCGCCGTGGCCTCCACCAGTCCCTCGAGTATGATCACTATCTCGAAGTCGGATGCCTCCAGATCTTGCTTACTGATGCCGAACAGCGGGCTCTCTTCGTCGATCTCATGTATGACGGTGAGCGGCGCGACCAGGAACAGGCGGTCCGTGCCTTTGTCGTAACCCACGTTCATGTCGAGCTGATCCAGCGGGATGTACTCGCCTTCCTCCGTGTAGCGGGGCTTCACCAGCTGAGCTCGCACATGAGCCTCCACAATGTGGCTCTTCCTTAGATTGGCAACTCTGAACATGAGGCACAGCTTCCCGTCACGCAACGCGATCACGGCGTTGTGGCTGAACAGCAGCGTCTCCGCGCGCTTCTTGGGCCTCGCCATCTTGGCCATGATGGCGCCGATCATAAAGGCGTCAATGATGCAGCCCATGATAGACTGAAACACCACCATGAAGACGGCAGCGGGGCATTCCTCCGTCACGTAGCGAGCTCCATAACCAATGGTTGTCTGGGTCTCAATAGAGAAGAGGAAAGCCGCCACGAAGGTGCTGACCTGCGTGACGCATGGAACAAAAGTGTCATCCCCCGCCGGGTGGTCCATGTCACCGTGTAGGAGCCCGATGACCCAGAACGCCAAACCGAACATCAGCCAGGACACCACGAACACCAGGCTGAAGAGCAGGAACATGTATCGCCAGCGGATGTCCACGCAGGTGGTGAAAATGTCCGATATGTACCGCTGCGACTTCTCATCCATGTTGGAGAAATGGATGTTGCACTGGCCGCCCTTGCTGACGAAGCGGCTGTGGTATTTGCGCCTCGTGTGGATCTTGCCATTGCCAAAGCTGCCCACAGCAGGCATGGTACTCAGTCTCAGGCCTTCCTCTTCACAGGACAAAAAGCTGTGGTGCTGCTGCTGCTGGTGGTGGTGGTGGGCTCTGCCTACGCTCATGCCTCAGTGGAGCACAGCCACAGGGCTTCACGCTATCAGCCCGGCTCATACAAACCTGACCAGGCTCACAGGAGGACTCAGCGTCGGCTGTAGACTCCTGGAAAGGTAGAACAGGCAGAATATAAATAATCATAAAGAGCAACTGTGCATTTAATTTGTTTAAACTAGAAATTATAAGTGTTTATAAGTCAAACCCAAAGACAATGATGTTGTTTACCTGTAATTTACTACTGATAGTTTTTTTGCAACATGGCTGAATATTTTTCCGATTCTGAGGTTGTGGACGAACCAGAAGACATCATCCAGGTCAGAGGTTAGTAGGTCAATCTACAGACCCCGGATGATGATAACACGTAACTCCAGACTCAACGGGGAATAGCGCTAGCGTACGATAACTAAATATTGGTGAAATGAACGAGTTTCATGGCAGATAATGTGTTATTTAGAGGCTGTATATCTTTTTCCCCTCAACATTCACGCTATATGGATATACGCTGATCTAATTATCTCCTGAACTAGTGCAAATGAAACAAAAATGGTATTTTATGCTAGAAATAAGATCCAGGTTGTAAAAAACAGTAGTTCTCCTTTAATGTAATGTGCGAGCTTTTTCTAAATCCTAAATCCTAAAAACTAAATTCTTCCCAGAATGTGGATCTGATATATTTTTGGACGTGTTTACACTGATATAGAGAAAAAAATACCTCAGCGTCAACTAACTTCATGGCACTATCACCACATAAAGCCCCAACTAAATGATTTGATAGCAGGAGTATAATCAGTTCTCAACTGAGAGAGTCCAGACAAACTTTCCACCACAACGTATGAATTTGTAGACAAGGCAGCTTGTCTTGCTTCCAGGATCGATTCTGGGTATGTCCAATGGTGACTACAAGTCTATAGACCGCCCTCTACCCCTCACTCCATGACACTGTAGATGTCCACTGCCTCTCAAGGGAAGAAAAACATCATGGAGGACTCTTCTCACCCCGGTCACCACCTGTCTGACCCCTTGCCCTCTGGGAGTTGATACGGGTCCATAACAAATCGCAAATCTTCCCCAAAGCCATCCAGCCATTCCCCAAGAAACACAACCAGCAACGATAAAACACCTGTGCAATACATTTCATATTTATTACTCTGTCTGTGAGTGCACGTTTTAAGAATAGAAATTTCGTTGTATCATGTCTACAATCACAATAAAGACTTTTCTATTTCTATTTAGAGTAATCCACTGTCACATTTAATAGCTTCAGGACTTTTAACTGTTAATTTCCCTTTTCCTTTGACTACAACTGATGGATTTAATTCACAGTGAAGCTGACTGTTACATATTCAGAGTTAATACATAAAGGTCAAAGTGTTGAAAGCCCTGTTTTCCCCTGGCTGCTTTGGAAATGCTCCGGTATATACAATACATCTTCCACTGATCAACAAGTTACAGAAATAGCCGGCTAATCCAATGCCCTGCCATTTTATGTGACGTATCTTCTATTTCCTCCAGCTGGCACGACTGCTGGAGTCACTGGAATACTGTGATGAGGCGGTGTGATTCCCCTGTGAGGCCGAACTGGAAACTAATATGGGGCAGAAAACTGGGTATAATAGTAGAGATGTGGGCTCACACACAAACGGGTCGATGGCGGAAATCGATCGGATCACTTCGGGGAATTTTATCTGGACCCCTAAGCTCTTATTGATAGAATAAGCAGCAGTAGTAAGCTTTGGGGTTTGGGTTTACGTCCGCTTAAACTAGACCTAAAATTTATAATTTAAAATTTCTGGAATTAATTAAATCTTCCCTCCTGCAGAATTCAAAATTAAATCACACCAACAAACCCAGGACACCTCTGGAAACAGATATTGACTTGACGGTCATGCTAGCAGCTTCGTGGTAAAAGCTAACCTGCGAAGCTAAACGTTTGCGCATCGACTCTCCATCGTAGCCTGACGTGCAAAAAAAGTTCTCCTCCTTCAGCGTCCTATGCAACACCTTCTCAGACGTCTTCTCTCTTTGCTGTTGCAGTGATTTGCATTTGATAGCTCCAACTCCGACGTGAGCAGCTCGGTTCTAGTCCAGAAACTCAAGAGACCTGACGATGGCGCGTATAACTCGTATTTTAGTAAATACAAGACGGTACAGCCAGTACACCAAGTGTAAACGCTTACAACGTCGAGCACAAACCAAGCTTTTACACAAACCATCGTGGTCATGGTGGTAGGTGAAAGGTCAACGTGAAATTTGAACCAATTTGCACCAAATCCATTAAATAGTCGTCACTAGAAAGAAAATGTTATCATGGGGGAATCTCTGGGAACCATTTGTATCTGTACCATTATTGACAAACCAAGGGTTCCAGGTGGACAACACAACACCCACATATGTTCCTATGTAAACCTCAACTCCTCATCAGTCTTTTAGAACCAAAGACTTGGATGAAACGTCTCCAAAAGAAACTCTACAAGTCCAGTTGTCTCAGCTTGTTTTGTTTTTTTGTGGATATCCCATGACATGGCTGACTGAGAACCTTAACTGACCACTCTGTACATTCCTATAGTTTATGGAGATATCTGGTGGACCAACAGATGGACAAACAGCAGTAGGAAAGGGTCATGAATCTCATGGTATTACTATCACTAAAGCTTCCACTCATATGACATGGCAGCAGTTTGCTCCAGTGGAACTCGCTTCATGCTGTAAAACAAGAAGCTGTGACGTCTTAGAAGGAAAGGGTCTCATCTAGAGTTCAGACAATTTTGTGTCATGGCGGATCCTGATTATGTTGTTTGTCCTTAACCCTAACCCACCCTAACCCCACAACGTTGACTGGCGGGTGAGAAAGAGATCCTCGAGATAATTACGTTTCGTTGTGTTGCTTCGAGATTAAGAGTCAGAAGATGTAAAGGGTTTTAATGAGGTCATGAAGGTCCCATCGTTTATACTCTATAGGTGCATGCATTCAGACTCCACGATCTTTGTCTTTGCATATCTGCAAGAGTGTTTTTTTACACACTCTTTCTCTGTGGTCTAGTTGCTAGGAGGCAGGAGTGGATATTAATATCTAATATTTTTGAGTCTCAGGAGCCACACTCTGCCTGCTGGGCTGTGATCTTCACGCCGGAGCAGCAGCGAGGACTCGTTTTCTCTGCTGACTATTCTCACCGAATCTGAATCACACAAAACAAGTTTTCAGCTTACCTTGTGTGGAAGTGTCGCCAGTAAATGTTGATTTCCAACTTTCCTTTTCTTCCCTTTAATGTCCCAGCTTTCTAGCCAAACTGCTGCATGTTTTCCCCCCTCGGGCTTCCTTCACCTCTTTTCCTCCGTTATGGGTAGAACCACTCTATCCTCCCGAGGCAGGAAAGTAAATGGCCGCGGAGTGTCCTCATGTCTTCATGTCTCTGCCTCCCAGTTTTAAAACGCCTCGTTCTCCACCAGATGAGGAGAGCATTACAATCCCTGCTATCAAGAGCTCCAAAGTTCCACAGAGATCCCGCTGATCAGAAACAGACGCAAAGATGACTTTAGTGAAGAATTGAAGTCGTAATTTCTGACCCTGGAAATAGCCCAACGTCTAGATCACAGCTCTCCCAAATTAAATGAATATAGGGCTCGCATGGCCTGCTGGGTCCAATCCAATCAAAAAATCAATTCCTCACAGCTCATTTTAGAGTCATGGCCAGTCGGCAGTCTCTCTTCTTCCACGTGTCTCTCAGTTTCTCAGTATCTGTGCCATCTGATCTTGTTCTGCTGCAGATCCCACTCTGTATCCCACATCTAGTGAACCATTGCTCACTGCTCAGCTCCAGTCCTCCCCCTCCCTTTCACGGTGTCACTGTAGATACTTGGCATTTGGAGACTTCGTGCTCTTCCCCTACAACGTGTTGATGGTCAGCTGATCATCGCTTAGCGTTGAAAGAACCAACCGGTTTATTCAGGACTGCCGTGTGTCCGACGCAGGCCGGGGCGTGCAGGTCTCTTTTTTTGGGGGGGGGGGGGGTTTGTTTGTCAATCTCACTTTCAGCCCAAACACATGCTGGGTTCAGCCCAGAAGGGAAATGTATCTGTCATGTGATCATCTGTGGAAAAAGACTCCACACGTCTGTAATGTTAATCTTTATGTTCCAACTGAAAGCAAACAGATCACAGAGTGGGTGGTGTGGGGTCCATCTTGACGCAGTCAGAAATCAGAGCAGCTCCTGGTGAACATGCCGGACCTTGAAAAGCCCATGTAGGCTGAACATCACTCACTTGTCTGATGTTTATTCATGTGGTTTATTTAAAAGACGCAGTACACAGCTCAGATATTGTACGCAGAACCCACCGACTGGACGTAAAGATGGACGAGCCCTCCACAACGAGAGGGTTTGAAGCTCAGCGGTGGTGTCTCCGGTCGTCTCCATCTTTGCCCGACTAACTCCCGACTAATTCAAAACTGTTCAAAGAGGTGGAGTGTGAGGGGAGACTGAAGACACGAGTCATCACATTTTTCTTTACTATTTCTGTCAGTTAAGTTCAGTTTCTTCTCCCCAAACCACCGGCTCCACCATTTCTTCCACTCGTAGCGATACCACTGCTCGGTTCCCGCAACGTTTCGGTTCAAGAGCAAGTTTATAACGGCCTTGACGTGCCTTTCCATTTCATTTCCATCAGTAGCTGAAGGATCCAACCACTTCAAAATGGCAACTCGCTAGCAACTAAGCTAGGTAGAAATTACTAAAAATAAACTTCTTAAATCTTTTTAATATTTGACTTAAGCAAAGTTGCTATTTCTAATATAGTTTGCAGTACTAGGACCAACACATTTAATTTCCCCTTTGATAAAAAAGAACAGGGTGAAATAAGGGCAACCCTCATACTTACCTGTCCTTGGAGGAATCTACAGGTGAGTATCTGGTCATTAACAGACTATAGTCACGTGAGTTTCAGGTGGGCAACACCCACAGATGTTCCAGTTTAAACCCCAACTCCTCACCAGTCTTTTAGAAATGAGCACTTGGATAAGACGTCTTCAAGAAAGAGTCCAGTTTCCCCTTTTCCAGCTTGAGAGCCTTCGTAGACATTCAACCCTGATTAATTGTATAAAATGTCACCCTGTACACTTGTTATGAATATATGAATGTAGAAATTAGCTACGGAGACCATACCTGTTTTTGTACCAAGCTGTAAACGGGTTTAAATCTGGACATTTTAACATGGAGGTCTCTGGGGATTGACTCACTTTTATTAGCCAGCCTCTAGTGGTCATTAGTGGAACTGTAGTTTTTTCAACGCGGACCCAAAATTAGTTTTTACTCAACCATGAACTCAGAGTGGTTGTTTTGCGCTTTTAAAGGTGTTTGGGGACAAATAAAAAAGCATTGGACGAATTAAATTTCGCTGATGATGTTGGCGCTAGACGCGAAAATTCTTAGAAGTAGTAGAAATATGTCTAAAACATGAAAAGCATTGTTCTAAATGGAAGATGATTGAGGTGCGTTGAGTGAGTTGAAGATTTAACGTGACCAGTAATGCTGGTGCTGTTTAAAGTCTGAGGATCATCAAAGTCACTATTATTTATGCACAGAACTGCATAAATACATCCACCAAATTTCATGAAAATCCGTTGTATAATTGTTGAGATAATTCAGTCGGGACACGTGCAGTGGTAGGGTTTTTAAATGCAATTTGGAAGGACACATAGGACAGAGAGCTCACACCTGTTTGGAAATACCTGGCCAGGTGTTTGGAAGTGTGCGTTTCACAAGACAAAAACAAGATTCCTGCAGCTCAGATTCACCAGAGGCTACTGCGGGTCAAGCCGAGCTGGTCTCCATATCAGTTTTCAAAATATAATAGGAAATAATATTTCAGTTATGTGGGGATTAATCCTGCTGGATGTCTGTTCGCTGAACCAAGAGTAGCGCGTACAACATGATCCGACTTGAGGTGGCCACAGAGACACGAGGACATTTAGTAAAAGGTTTAGCAGATATTGTTCTAACTGTAATTATTATGATTATAATGACATGTTCTTGTGGCGTGACTGTAAATGTACGATATAAACCGTGATGTCAGGCCTGTAAATAGGTTTTGGGTTCAGTTAGGGGGTGGCAGACCAGATGGGGATGTGAAGTGTGCTATGGGGACAGAGCGAGTCCAGAGCCCAGCCGATACCCAGCGAGTTATTTAAAAAGGCCCCCGCCTTCGCTGCGGCAGGACAAAGTGGGCCAGGCTCCACCGCATTCAGCCCCGTACGGGATGCAGCGCTCGGTCGCGCTCGATCACCTTTCAGACCGCTGAATCAAGAGTTACGGCGAGGTTATCGCGAGGGATCCATGCAGCTCTCTCCTGTTAACAGTTGCATTCACCATTGTGCAAAGAAAGGAAGTGGGTAAAGGATAAATATATAACATAGCCTGATTATTTTCAGCATTTACAGTCTTTTTTTCTGTTTATGCATCACATCTTTGTCTTTTTCTAAGATTTCTTCTTCTCAAACTGCAGAAAAAAAGCATTTTATGGAAAATTTTCACCAGATAAACTTCCAATAAAAATGGCTGCAGGCCCGTTCTGGACACCAGGAAGAGAAACAACAAACGCGAAGAAGACGTGTTGTACAGAGTCTCTGTTGGCAGCCACTCCTCAGCCCGTGAGCGTTGAGGAGTGGCGTCGTTCACCCACCCAACATAAAGAAACACTGTCCTCAGAAGACTTTCTCAAAAGGCTGATCATGAACCTTCCTGCTCCAGTTGTTGGTGTGAAACTCCTCCACTAATGATAAAGTACATTACAGAGAGAGAGAGAGAGAGAGAGGAAGGACTGGAGGTTGAATCCAGGTCGCTCTTACTGTGCGGCGACGTCTGCACTCAGTCACCAAACTAATTATTCCAGGATTCTGCCTCGAACAAGTGGAAAGTGAACGTGTGTGCACATTTTTCTGACCACAAATAATGTTTAGCTTGGCATTGTGGTCTGGTTTTGCTGAAAAGATAAAAAAAAAAAAAATCTTCTGGCTCATTAGGTGTTAAAGGTGTTTGTTACTGAGTTGCACCTCAGCAAAAACATTTATTTGCACAAAGCAAACTCATTCATTCATTCATCTTCTGTAATCTTCTTGTCCTGTGAAGGGTCACGGGGGCTGGAGGCGGGGTACACCCTGGACAGGTCTCCAATGAACCTAACGAGCATGTCTTTGGACGGTGGGAGGAAGCTGGAGAACATGCAAACTCCACACAGAAAGGAACCAGCCGGCGCGGATTCGAACCCGGAACCTACTGTGCCGCCCACAAACCAAACTTCCTGCTTTACTTTCCAGAAACATTTCAGAGTTTGCTAGTTTCCCCCTAAAAAAACCAATCGTCCTCCATGCCGAGGCTGGTGCTGCCAAACGAACACCGGTGCCAAATTTATATTTGTCTTAGGTGAACGTTGTGGGATTCATCCATTGTCATGGAAACACTGACAAATCTGAGTTTGAGCAAACAAGTTGCATGTAGGTCACATGCCTCTGGACCAGGTTTCATAACACCACACAAGTTTCAGGCTGGAACACAGAGAGGAAAAGACGAGCTGTCAATAAATACACACGAGTGAAGGGGATCGTGGAGGACGAGGGCTGCACTTCGAGGGTCGGAGCAGCCTCTGCACCGGCTGCGGTAATTGATCTTTGCATGGCTAAATGGGCCACTTATTTTTACAGCCTGAAGCAGGTGCACCTGTGTTCTGGTGGTTCTACGTGAGCCGCTGATCAGTCATGAGTTTGTGGGGCAGCTCGGCTCCGAACAAGCCCTGCAGGTGTGCACGAAAACCCACAACTTCCCACGTGAAAGGGATGCAACAACAAACTAAAGTTCATATTCTTCCAGTGAGAATTATACTTTAGTCAACATGTGGCAACGTGGGTAAATGCCGCTTTATAATTAAGAAAGAAAGAAATTATCTGGTTTGTTAAAGGAAGATGTCTTGTATGCTAAACGTCAGCTTAGCATTAGCTCTTAGCTCAAACGTCCTGCGCATCATAATCGAGCCGTTTTTTCCCAACGGAAAGACTCTGGAGCAGCTTTCCGCCACAAATAATAAAGCCCACAGGTGCCGAGTCCCCTCCACGATGATGGAGAAGGTTAAGAATCGGCGCTGCTCTTTCAGAAGTGTCGGCGGCTCACATGACCGGAGTTTCACACGCAGCAGCAGCAGCAGCAGTCACAGGGAAGGAGAGACGAGTGTTGGGTTTTAACGAGGTGCGATGTTCCTCTTTAGGAATGTGACTCCGAAGAGACCGAGATCGAGATTAGGCCTTCTGCACCGAGAGCTGCGGTTTGTAACGTGCACAGAAACCAGAGCTGCTGGGGATAAAGAGCCGTGTTTCCAGAGAGTACAGTCAGAAGACACCCCTGTAAAGCTTTCCTTTAAACACTTTAGAGGTTTACTAAAAATAATCTTTAGGGGTCACCTGAGGCGAGCGGTAACATATATCTGAGTCTCTTTTTGCATCATCTCTCCTTCAGGGTTCCTTTTAAATGCTGATATCCTAAGAAATCACTTAACATTTACAGTGCACAACAATCAGCCATAACATTGTGACCACTTGAACCTCTGAAGGTGTGCTGTGGTATCTGGAATTGAGACATTAGCAGCACTTCCTTTAAGTCCCGCTTTAAGTTTAAGAGGTGGATCAGACCTGTTTGCCCAGAAAATCCGCAGATGTCCTGAACAACTGTTTTGCTTTGTGGCAGGAAGAAAGATGCCATCAGGGTCGACGTGGCCTGCAGCAATGCTTAGGTAGGAGCATCCTCCACCACCCGTCCATCCACGACATATATCCGTGGTCTAGTTCTGATCCACTGTAGGAGGTTTCATCAGAGGTCAGAGGTCAGCATGGACACCCTGACTGGTCTGCAGCTACACAGCCCCAAACTAAACCAACCTGTGATCCACTGAGCGTTCTGACTCCTTTCTATCAGAACCAGCGTCAACCTCTTCAGCAGATATTTTAATCTATTGACAACCCTAATTTTAGGATTCTTGCTCTAAATCCTCCTACATGACTTGTTCTAATGTAGAACCAGCCTCAGAAAGGTGGTGATTCAACTGGATGATCATTCTGGAGGATGGTGGATGTAGACCAGTGATGACAAAATAATAGGAACATGTGTCAAATCAGTCGTGCTTCAAGCCAAAGCCTCCTTCGGTGAAAACACAGTAGAATCAGCTGCTCTCTCGGTTATTTAAAACCAAAGCTGTCATGAAGATTAGATTTATCGCAGGACTGTTATATTAGAATATATTCATTAGTGTACCTAATGAAGTGGCCCATTATCGATCCAGAGGGTGGCCAGTGTCACTAACCACTGCATCACCTGGCCGCCTTAATCTAATCATGTCAGAATATAAATATAAAAGATCAGCAGATACTTTTACTAAATTTAATTTAATTTCACTTTTTATTTTTATTTTTAAGTTACTGCTTTGGTCCTTTGAACTTAAGTAAAGGGTTCTAAATACTTCAAAAATACAGAAATCTTATTCAAACACTTTATTGAACGCTGTCAGTAAAACAAACACTCCTATTATTTGGCTTTTTAATAATTATACAATTAAACTATCCAATCACTGTGCACTGTACTGAGCTATAAACCAAATATGTAAATATCAAATACACTATTCACTGGTTTTAAACACTTTAAATGGAATAAAGGCTCATTTAGAAAAAGGAAGAAAAGAAACTAATCCTGTGCTTGTTGCTCCCTCTGGTGGTAACTTCAACCGTCTTCATCTTCTTGGGATCACAACGACTCAAACAGCTTCGTTCGTTCTTGGATGGAGAGGCCCTCTTTTAGACTCTGGAGGATGAAGAAAGACACAAAAATAAAGAAATGTAGGAGATGAAAGGAGAAGATGAAAGCCTGAATTATTGTCCATGTGAACAGCAGACTGGACTGGAGGGACAACAGTGATGCTGTGGACAAGAAGGTCCTGAGTAGACTCTAGTTCCTGAGGAAGATCAGGTCTTTCAACCTATGCAACAAGTTGCTGGAGACTTTCTACCAGTCTTTGCTGTGGTTTGTTGGGGGAGCAGCACCAGCAGAAAGGACATAAGTAGGATGGACAAATTGATCCGAAAGGCTGGACATGTTATTGGAAGTTAGTTGGAGATGTCAGACTGATCCAGCTCCACTCCCACAGTGAACGCTACAGGACGTCATTCATCCCAGGACAGAGACAGCAGCCTGTCACTGAACCAGCTTCTCTGTCTGACTATGGTGTCCTGTAGAGGGTGGTGGACATTGTTCGTGATGGACCAGAGTTTGTTCAGGGACTCCAGCTCTGTCCCTACCACAGAGTCCTCCTTCTGGATCAGCTTGTCCAGCCGTGAGGTGTCCTCCTTCTTCTTAGTGCTGCCTCCCCAGGACACCACAGCGTAGAAGAGGACACTGTCAACGATAGTCTGGTAGAACATGTCCAGCAGCTTCCTGCAGATATTAAACCACCTTAGCCTCCTGAGGAAACAGAAACGTCTCTGCCCTTTGTTGTAGACTGAGTCTATGTTAGCCCACCAGTCCAGTTTGTGATCCAGATGTAGACCCAGGTACTTCTAGGTCTGAACCACCTCTGCACACTCCCTGTTGATGGTTACAGGCTGCAGGTGGAGCCTGGACCTCCAGACATTCACTACCATCTCCTTGGTTTTAGCTGCATTGATCAGAAGGTGGTTCTCTGAGCACCATGAGACCAAGTTGTTCACCAGATTCTTGTCCTCTATGTATATGGAGTGTTTCCCTTGTGGATGATTAAAGTCTGTCTAATGTCAAAGTCTAACTTTTTACCTTTGATCGAACTATTTGACGCATGAGTGAAGCTTTCTCAGGTTTCCTGCGGAGAGCGGCGTCGTTTGAGTCCTCTGAGGAAAATAAGAAGAATCTGTAATAATGAGTCTCTCTCTCTCACGGCCGGAGGTTCGTGCAGGTAATCTAAAGTTAACTTAGAGTCTCACTGCTGCTCTGTCTCGAAGCGTCTCTGCCTGCAGACCACGTGGAGAAGGTGAAATCTTCGCGCTCCTGGCGGTTCGCATAGAGAGCCTTCAGCTTATTCTGGGCGTATAGTTTGTCCTGCAACGCAAACACACACACACACACACACACACACACACACGCACACACAGTTAATGGAAAATAATTCTTGAAGAATAGATGATGGAGTTAAACGCGAAGGTTTGAAGATGTTTCAGCACCATCCGAGCAATCTTCAGCTCTTCTCTGAGAGAACGAGCTTCCTGTCTGAGAAACTGCATCTCTGCCTCCCTCGCCCGCAGGATCACCTGATAGATAGATAGATAGATAGATAGATAGATAGATAGATAGATAGATAGATAGATAGATAGATAGATAGCTTTTAAAATGATTTATAATTACAGAAGCAGGATTTACCCTCTCTTTGTTTTCTAGACTCTTACCTCCATCTCATAGAAGCTGTTTACTTGAGCGTCGACGTGCGTTTGCTTCCCGTTCAGAGACAAACGCAGCTGAGACATTTCCTCTGCCTCCCTCTTAAACATGAGGACAGAAAGAGAAAGGACAAAATCAAAAGAGGCTTCATCCTTTCTCTTATCGAGCTGAGACGTGAGCGTTGACAGAGTCTCTACCTGCTTCCTCTTGAGCTCCTGGTTTTCCTTCTGGCACTGCGCGGTGGATTTCCTCTCGTCCTGCAGCTCCTGGCTCAGCTGAGAGTTCTCCAGACATTTCTCGGCGTGCTGGACCGACAGCACCTCCAGCTCCTTGTGCAGCAGCTGGATCTCCTTCCTGTGGAGAGTTTTAGAAGAGATTCTGAAAAGACGAAGCAACATGCATCCGGTTAAAGCGTACGGAAAGTTTAAGTTCTTACGGGAAATTGTCAACGTTTGAGTTTCAATGTGCTGCAGCTACACTTTACAGAAGAAAGATCCAAGCAATGCAGATTAGCTAGAATAAACTACAAGTACTATAAGTATATTGCCAGAGGAGTGAAGAAGAACACTTCTTAGTATAATACAGTAACCCTGGAATAAATGGTGCAGTAACAGGGTGAAACAGTCACTCACTCGTATTGGATGCGGAGCTGTGCGGCGTCCGAGCTCTCCCTGATCAGCTGACACTGTCGGCTCCTCTCCAGCTCCTGTTTGTGGGCTCTCCTCATCGCTACGATGGCTGTGAGAAAGAAAACCCTGCATTCAGTAGACTTTTCCTGCCGTTAAATCACTCAGATCACTCGGAACGTTTTATTAAACGTGTTTCCTTTACCTGCCATCGTGGCGGCCGTCTCCTCCTGCAGGAGCTGCTCCTTCTCCTTCAGGAGCTCAGCCACCTCCTCCTGATGCTGCTGCTGCAGGTCTTCAATCGTTTTCCTGTTCATGTCCTCCACAGCTGTCAGCTCCTGATCGCAGGAGGCCTGTTTTGACATTAGAGTGTTATAAATGTAATATTAGGTTACTTTCATAGCTCTGTTTTCTTATTCAGGAACCAAATCACAAATTTACATGATTTTAACCCACATCATCTGTTTTGAAGCCCCTCCTGTCTCTTTAAGGCCCCGCCCTCCCTAAAAGTCCGTCTGATTGGCTGGTTTTCAGGACGCATTTGTGGAGGTTCTGAAAACTTATTACAACACCTGCTGCGCAATATTGTCTTGTACTTGACAGGAAATGCAAACTTCCCCAATTTATCTGCATCCATTTCTGTTTGGGGATAACGTGCGACGTGACGGTGAATATTAAATACTTAACAACACTGTGGTTTAACATCATCTGCACGTTGTTTAAAGAAATATGGGACCAGTTGTCAGTCTGCATAAGAATGGGGGAAAAAAGTAGTTTTGAGTGTTTATAGATTAGTTTTTATGGAGCCACAAAAGAAAAAATATATTATGTGGAAACTATTTCTTCTGATGCATTTGTAATTGACCCCAATCTTAAAATTAAAACTCAATCAGCCTCTCCGAGTATGCATAGTTGATATTTCAACTGCATCCAAATGACTAAAGTTAAATTAATTTCTTGTTCTTTAGATCTCGCAAAACCTTCCACAATTTTTTGGGGAATGACTCGAAGCGTTCTCCAGATCTAGCAAAAAAAAATTTTCAGGATCTTTGTATAAATTTCTCTGGAATATCTTGCAAAATGTTCTCCGGATCTTGCAAAATAATATTTCATAGAACCCAGGTTACATTAGCAACTTTCGTTTCTCGACTCTTTCTTTCTTTCTTTCTTTCTTACTCTTCCTCTGTCTGCAGCTCTTGCAAACCAATCAATGCTGGCAGACAAATAAATGCATCACCACTAGTCTACCAGAGCTGGAATGTCTCCACAGACTTGTCCTGTGAAGGATCGCAGGGGGACTGGAGCCTGTCCCAGCTGTCATTGGTCTAGAGGGGGGGTCCACCCTGGACAGGTCTCCAGTCTATCACAGGGCTAACACAGAGAGACACTCACACCTACGACCAATTTAGAATCACCAATGAACCTAACCAGCATGTCTTTGGACGGTGGGAGGAAGCTGGAGAACCTGGAGAGAACCCACGCAGACACAGGGAGAACATGCAAAGACCACATAGAAAGGAACCAGTGAACCTTCTTGCCACCGTACCACCATGCCACCCCATTCAGAAACAGATTTTTATATTTCAAATCTTTGTTACCTGTAGCTTTTCCAGATTTTTCTGCTGAGCATCCAGCATTTGGATCCTAAACTCTTCCTCCGTTTCTTCCTCCATGAAATGAGGCTTCTCCCTGCAGGTATTGGTCTGTTTCTCTTTGGTGTAGTAACCGTGCAGGTGTTTCATCTCGTCCTCGTGGATCTGCTGCAGCTCCTTGATCTTCTCTTGAAACTCCGTCTCCAGCTTTTGCATCCGTTCCTTGTGGTAATCCTCAACTTTCTGTATGTCCTCCAGGAGTCTCTGCTTCCCGGTCTCCGCAGACATTATCTTTTGCTCGGCGCGCTCTAACTCTTCTCTGAGTGCGTTGTTGTCGTCCTGAAGCTGACATAAGGTTTGATTCAAAGCCTCTTGCTCATCGGTTAAGCTGAGGTCCTGCTCCTTGTAGAGAGCTTGCAGCTTGTTCTCATTTTGCTGAAGCTCTTCCTCCAAATCCAGGTATATCCTATCTGATAAATAGATTAACTTTGCCTGCTCTTGCATGTAATTTAAGTCAGCTGCAGAAGTATTTTCCACACTGTGATCCACGCTACAGTCACTGCCATTATCAGAGACTTCCCGGCACAGCTGGCGTAAGAATCTGGACCTCGTTTGCAGCCGTGATACGAGTCTCTCTAACCAGTCTGGTTCTTTCTCTGCCTCTGTTTTCTTGTCCTTCTTTTTACCAGATTTTTCTGAACCTGAGTCATCTCCCTGCCCTTGGTCCTCATAATAAACCAACTCTGAAGGACTGATGTCCGCCACACTCGACGCACAATCTTCTTGCTTATTCACCGGAGTCACGCTCTCGTGTTGTTGCTGAACTTTTAAGGCGGCATAAACGAGCTCTGCTTCAGCGCAGACTCTACTGATGGCACTCTCTAGAGGCTCCGTCGCCGTCCTTCCTTCTGTTTTTAGAGCTAATCTTTGGGAGATTATGTTTTTGTACCTGCGTGTGACGTCTCCACCGTCCTCCAGTGACACTGAGGTTATCTGGCTGACACCGCGCTGACTCTGGAGCACAGACACCATCTTTTCTACT
Source organism: Chelon labrosus (assembly GCF_963514085.1). Lineage (NCBI taxonomy): Eukaryota > Metazoa > Chordata > Actinopteri > Mugiliformes > Mugilidae > Chelon > Chelon labrosus. The sequence goes on from NC_140354.1 coordinate 22,565,160, forward strand.
ACAAATAGCTCCCTCGTTAAACACTTCTCAACGCTTCCCATGTCCTCCAATGACGTCGCTAAGATCTCACCACTGAGAATCTTTCCTCCTCCTTTGCATACATTCTGTGATTCGCGCTGCTGTTTCTCTGCGTCTTTCTCCCCTTGCTGAAGGCAGGCAGCCACGGTGGCCAGCTGCCTCTCGAGGTCTTGGATGTTAAGCGGAGTAGCGTGGATCCTCTCCCTGCAGACCTCCACGATGTTCAGCGCCACCTGAAACCTGCCGGCCAGCATCCGGGAGCGACCCTCCGTCTCCTGGGCAAAGCGCTGGCTCTGCTTGGCCTGACTGTGGAGCAGCAGACTGAGGTGCTGAGCAGTCGCTCGGCTCTGGGTCAGCTGGGAGCAGATGTGCGGGTCCTGGCAGCTGATGTGACTCTGATGCTCCTGCAGTCTTTGCGTGATGTCCCTGAGTTTCTCCTCCGTTACATACAGCTTGGTTTCAAGTAGCTGGATCAGAGATATAAACCTCTCTGGGTCGTCTCCGGCACTGATATCGCCCTGGAACGATGCATCGATTGACCGTGAGCGTGTTCTTACGTGCTCTGACAAACTGTAACTATCATTTGACCTGATTTCGTCTGCAGCTGTTTGTCTCTCATCTTGCTGAACAGACTTCTGCTGAGAGGGGTCACAGGTGCAAACCTTCAACACGTCATTCAGCTTCACCTCCGTCTCCTCCAGACTGTTACCCAACACTTCCATCTTCAACAAAACCTCGCTCAGCTCTTGCTCCTTGCAGTCCAGCTGTCTCTCGTAGCCTTCCCGTATCTCCTGTGTTTCTGCCTCCCTTTGCTGCACCTTCCCCAACGCCAGCTGCAGCTCCTCGCTAACCTTCTCATACGAGTGCTCCAGATTGTAGTAGTGCGTTTCTTCTGTTTTCAGGCGGCCTTGCAGCCGGCTCACCTCCCTGTCCGCCTCTGATAGCTGGTTCTGCAGCTCCTGACAGCGGCGGTCCAGCTGCTCCCTGTCCTCTTGGAGGTGCTGCACGGCGGATACCGTACACGCCAGCTCCTCCTGAAGCTGCCGCTGGGCCTCCTCAATCTCCCTCGTCCACGTCTGACTCTTACTCAGGCTGTCCACCTGCTGCTCAGCCCTGTCCAGCCTTTCCTGAAGCTCCTGCGAGTGTCGTTCAGCTTGTGCCAGGCTGGCGGACAAGCTCCTCCGCTCTCTCTCCTGACTCTCCTGAAGGAGCGCGAGGTGCTTCTGCAGCCGAGCATCTTTCTGAGCCTGCGCTTCCTCATTGGCGCGAAGCTGAGCCGTCACCTCCTGCAGGTGACTCCGCAGCTGTTCGGCCTCCTGCTGGTGACCCTCCAACTCCTGCTGCAGCTGCATCAAGTGCACCTCGGTGTCCTTCCTCTGCTCCTCGGCGCTGTTCAGCTGGGTCTTCAGGGAGGCCAGGCAACGCTCCCACTCCGCCTGCTGCTCCTGAAACTGCTGCCGGTCTTTCTCCAGGTGGGCTTGTGCGAGAGCCGTGGCATCACCTGTAACCAGCAGCTGCGCTTGCTGGGCCAAGAGGTCGACCCTCCGCCGCAGCTCCGCCTCTCGGGCTTCCTCCTGGCTCGCCTTTAGCGCCTCAAGCTCGGAGCGGAGGTCGTGGTTCATCTTCTGCAGCCGCTTTAAAGCCAAAGCTTGCTCTGAAGAGTTGGTGCTGTTCTGAAGGACAAAAAAAAACACAAATTAGGAAAATTAATCATAAAACAACAAACCAAAATGTTAAATTGAAGGATGGAATTGATAGCTAAGACTCAAATAGTCCTCAGTACCTGTGGAGAGAGGTGTGAGTGAGCCTCTCTCTCTAGTTGTAGCTCATCCTGCAGATTCCTGTTTATCTGCTGGAGTCGAGACAGTTCCCTTTGTGTTTGTTCCAGCTGCAGAGAAAGGGCAACATTCACTCATCTTTTTATTTATTCATTCAGTTGTTTCCTGTCACAATTTATCGTGGCTTTCCTTCACCGCGGTGCAGCTGTAAATCTAATCTCACCTCTTTGACAAGTTGCACAGTTTGCTGCTCACACGTTTCGTCGGTGGTGTTCATCGACGCCTGCTGCTCCTGCCTCTGTGATGTGGTTTCAGGTTGCTGCTCGCTCTGCACGTTGGAATCGCTCAACGCCATCTCTGTCGACGTGGAGCTGCTGCTTCTTGGCGCTTCGACACATGAAGACGCATCTAGTGATTTGCTGACTTGCGTGCACCGATCAGCAGCTTCCTCCGGCGGCTGTGGAGGATCGGAAAGAGTCGAGGAAGAAGCGAGGAGAAGAGAGGATGAAGAGTTGCCATCAGCAGAACTCTGCGCTCCTTCTGGCTGCACTTTGGACTCCAGTTCTTGGTGCTGTAGATCTGAAGCCTCCGTCCAGTCTCCGGTTCTGTGCTCTTGCTCTGAATGGGAGCTGTGCAGAATACAGAAACGTATTTAGACATCTCCAAAAGAAGAAAGCTGAATCAAAGGCAACTGGACTTGTAGGGTTCCTTGATGAGGTTTCATCCAAGGCTTCAGTTCTGATGGAACATCTGTGGGTCTGAAAACTGCAACCTGGCTACCTACACCAATGATGCAGCGCGTTTTAAAGAAACAAAATAGCATCTACCTCGTGGCACCTTGCATGAGACCGGGACGGACATTCTTCAACACCGCGTGGACCCAGTTGTGTTTCATCCCGGCGGTCATTGCGCAAAGAGTGTAGATGCCGTCTCTGGTCTGTGGAGACAGAAACATGGTTCATTATCATCAGCTCTGTTGTCCCTGAACAAATACAGTGTCTGATAGTCGTGAACGTGTCTTTTTCCTTTAACCTAGAAAACATTTTATCCTGTATGCTGATCTGTCCTTGGAAGTAGTACCACGTGCAGATATCTGTTCATAGAGATTATCGTTAACCGAGAAATAGTCCACTTGTTTTTACTCTTCTCCATGAACTAAACAAATTATCTACAGCGGTACTGGTCACAAGATTTGTAGACATGATTGCAATCTTCCAGACCAGCAGCTTTATTCACTTGCTTACGCACAACCATGTGTCTCTGAATCTTCTTTAATCTTTCGGACGCACACACTGTCCAAAAGATTTTTGGGAAGAGACAAGAGATGTCTTTGGAAGCAGCTGGAGAGAGGCCTCAGCAGTCCCCCAGATTTGAACCCAGAACCTTTTTCCTCTAAGGCAACACTATCCCCTGCATCGCTCCTGCTCTAAACTGGATCAATATAGAGCCCACTCTCATTTTCAAGCTACAGTTGTTGGTGCAGACATTAATTCTTCTTGACATCTGACGCCTGCAGAATTTCACCTGCAGAAACAGTTTATTAAGATTCAAATATACAAAATAAACTACACACAAATTAGGATCATAATGTTTGAAGTACCTGTTTCTTTCCCTTGTTGCTGGGATGATGGCATGCGTTTGTGGAAACCAAAGAGGAGGAAGACTCCGGAGGCTGAGAGGAGCTGCTCGTCTTCATTTTCTCTGCATTATCGCCGTGACGCTGGTCTTTTTTATGTCTTTAGTGGAATATAAATGGAACAAATTGAAGTGCCAGAAGTTAGTTTCTGAAAGTCTTGAGAAAATGAACAACAAACCTGAGCTGCTCTTCGAAATCCTGACTTCTCTTCTCAGCGGTTTGTACTTTATTCCCTTGCTTACTCACAACCTTGTGCTCTGAATCTGTGGCAGAGACAGAAAGCAGGTTTTTCAGTGACATAATCTGAAAAAAATACTTTGTGCATCTTTTTTTAAACCCTCATGAGTATAATTACCATCTCTGGTGGATCTTTGGTCGAGTCTGCTGAGCGAGCGGCTGCTCCTCATGAACGGAGCGACGGACAGAGAAGTGGTGCTCAGGGATGAAAAGCTCCGGCTGCTGCAGAGGCGGAGAGCAGATCTGGACGGGCCGGGGGCTTGTCTCGCGGGCTGGGGGCCGAGGCTGCCCCTTTTCAAACTACCCCCAGCTTTACTAGCAGCTGCAGCCGAGTCACCACCTCTGCCGCCGAGGCTGTTGCTTCTTCCATAGCTGGTTTTAGATGTACTGGTGCCAAATGCCACTGCTGCTAGATCCTTTAAAGGTGAGAACAAGTCAGAAAATTCATCTTTTAATAATCAAATGTCAAACATCACACCTCGGGCTCATCCCCATCCTCCCAGCTGGGACTCTTTGACACCAGAGAGCCTCTTAATCCCGACAAGAGCTCTTAATTTGCTTAAGTGCCATCTGACCGACGCTGCGACCATGGATGCACAATTCAACCTTAATCACACATCAGACGCAGGCGGTCTAATCTAGTCTGAGGAGATGCAACCTCCGCCGCCGACTGCAGAGGCAATGAATCTGCGGCCGCCCCGGCACCGATGCAGGAATCAATTAGAGGAGGCATGAAGAGGCCTGACTTGGCGATTCACGCCGGTTTAAACTGCTTCAGCTTTAATGGCCGTGTAAATCAAAGTGAAGCCAGCTTGTGCACATCTTGCAGAAAACATTCAGAGGAAATTGTTAAGTGGACATCACGGTTAATACGGTCTGACACTTTCGTGCACAGAGTGAGGAACATAGTTTAGACATTAGAATTATCAGATATCTGCCAGTGAGCTGCAAAACTGGAACATTATTCATCATTTATTATCATTATGATGCAATTTAAACTGTAAACAAGGTCTTGTGTTGTGTTCACATGCTTTTGGTGAAATGTCACTTACTTTTCCTGCTTTCTTCTGCGTGGGTTTGCTGGGCTTGGTGCTCCCCGGCGTCTCATTGCTCCTGCTACAGATTGACAGGCAGCATCCTTTACTTTCACAACTGGTTATATTCAAATTCACTCACTTAAGGCATTCATTTAAAAGTGCCAAAGTCAAAAAGTCACTCTTAAATCATGCCTAATAACTGAAGTGCTGTGCTATCTTTACTGGTTTACCTCATTTAAATCTGTGAAGTATGTAAATGATGACTTACCTTTGCTTCTTGGACATGATTTTCAGGAGTCTGAGCAAAATGATTAAAAAGACGTGAGCCTCCTCTCGGTCGAGCAGAAACCAGACTGAGCAAATAGAGTTGTGCAGGATTAGGCCGACAGCTTAACGGGATTACTACACTTCATTACAGTGAACTTGAACGCACTGACAGAATAAACTGAATAAAGTCCAAATGTTTATCTAGTCGATGTCAAGATATTCGTCTTCAGAAACTAGAAGATTAGTGGATGGTGACGACTCACTGATTGTCCCTGTATCCCGGATGCTCCAGCTGACCTGACCTGAACCATCACCTCCTTCTTGTCTGAATAAAAGCCACCTTTGGTTTAAAAAGGAGCGGCTAAAGCTAAGGTAAGATTAAACTCTAATTTTGTGAATGTGTACGTGGAGGTCGCCCAGACGATTCTGCACCTCAACGTGGTGGGAAGAGGTTTGTGTGCCGCTGTGATGCTTGGAGCTACAGTACGTTGTCCGGGATAAGGGAAAAGGTCAAAGTCAAGAGCATCCAGCTATACTTACACTGGAATATAGCCAAAACATTATGACCAGCGGTCACTGGGTGGCATCAAGGACATGAACAGATCTTTGTCCTGCCCTCTAATTAACTAGTAACACAAGTTAACGTTGCATATTGTAGCTTACAATTCCAAGTAACCTCAAAAATGCACTGTCGGAATTTCTATTTTATAATTTAAACATTGCCCAACAGTTCTGATATATAAATTGACCCCTAGATAAGAGATAACCTTGATTTAATCGTCATTTTGTCGTGTTTATTTTGTGTTTAACCTGTTTTAATCTTATGTCGTGTGACTTCCTGTTTCAATTAGATGCCTTTTAGTTTGAAATTACTTTTTGGTACACAACACAAACAAACAACAAATGTAAAATTAAACACACTAAAAGTAAGACGTTTGATATGTTAGCAACCCCTGCGGCACAAGATAAGTAGCTATTGTCATATTAGTAGATTAGTTCATCTTTAAAACTCTCTCTCTAATTGATTATTTAACTAAATTAGCATTAGTTAAATGGGAGTATTAAACTGCGATAACACAGTTAAAGTAACACGCAATTTTTTATATTGTTGCTTGTGTTTGTGTAATCAGTTCTTACGTTGGTTTATTTTGTATAAATAAATCTAATTAATCTAAAATTAGCTTAAAATGTAACACCGATTGTGTATTATTCCACGGGATGTGAATGCAGCACGAAGAAGAATATTGTTTCCGGTATTTTCCCCCCCGTCTCTGCGCTGATTGGCTGCCCCGCCACGTGACCTCACAGCTGATTCCGTGTTTTGCATCGTTTTCCATAATAGCCACCTCGGGCTAGCAGCGCTGGCACAGTTAGCGTAGTTGTCCGTGTCAACTTTTAAGCAGCGCCACTATGGCACAAGCCGCCCAAGCTAACGCCTTCGATGCCAGCAGCTCCCAGATACAAGTGGAACACGACAGGCAGCGGCGGCAGTTTGTTATAAGGCTCAACGGTAAGCTCAACGGCTGGACGTTAGCGAGCTAGCTGGCTAACGGTAGCTCGGAGGTTTAACATTAGCTTCCTTTTAACGCTGACATTTCCTTCTTCCTTAACTCCAGCTGCCATTTCAGAAACAGAGGCGTCATTGTGTTCACGTCAACCTAATGACAACTGTTTAATTTAACTTTAATTTGAGTCGGAGGCGAAAATATTCCGTCAGAGCTGATGACTTCCTTGACTTCACCAGCTGAAACATTTTCTTTGTTCCACTCCTGGCAGCACATTTCAACAAGACACACTCCCAATCAGACATCTCTTAAGTTTTCTTTGTTAAGATCAATCATAACTTTGTGTTATCCCTAAAAAAACCATCCATTATGTGGAGGGGGGGCTGCTTTACTTCCTGGTCTACATGTTTTAGATGCACCCTAGTAGAAGTGTCTTCTTTATTTACATCACAACAATCTCAATTAACTGTGATAAAATCAACTTGTCTTGGTTTAGACAAAGACCCGTTCGCAGCCACTACTTGAAACAAACATAATCTTTTGTTGTTATGTAGAATCTGAACCACAGACGTTGGACCAGCTCGTCTTCGTGAAAGCCATTTGTTTTGGCCTTTTGTTGTGGGTGTCGGTGCCTGGTTTGAGTCACACACACTTGAAAACATTTTAAAGTTCAACATCTGTGCTGGATGAAACTAGCCTGGAGCGTTCACATTGCTTGGGTGTGGCTTTACGTAGTCGTACAGGTCATCAAAGCGCCGTGGAGTGGAATTAGTTTACAGCCGTGACATTCACCAGCTTTACACGTCCAGCATTTCCAGATTTGTGGGATTTTCACTGCTCTACAAGCTAAAATACTCCTGTTTCGTGTGCATTCACGTGCGACTACATACTGCTCAGTTTCTTTTAATGATTCAACAGCTTGCAGCCCAAAACGCTGGAGGCTGTTGTTCCCTGAATCAAGACCTTATCAGCTCCTCCCGCTTCTCTCCCCCCCCCCCAGCGACGTTAGCCTCCTCTCCAGAAACCTTTGATCTGATCTTACTGGAGCAGGCTGTGTCGCAGGGTTTTATCTAGACTTCACTCTGCTGCTGCTCTTTGATCGTCTGTAGAAAAACTACAACATGTGTCTGCCCTCAGGATCTCACGACCGCGCAGTTCTTCTGTACGACTACGTCGGAAAGAAGACGGTGGACTTGCAGCACACCGAAGTTCCTGACGCCTACAGAGGGAGAGGCATTGCCAAACACCTGGCCAAGGTACAATCGTTAGTTTTAGTCAAGTAAAGGGCTAATTTATGAGAATTGTGCTGCTACAAATACGTGATTTTAAGTCTTTTTTTGAAGCCAAACATTAAAGATGAGGACTTTCTGCCTTTCTTGGCTTTCTGACTTCCTAACTTTGATGTATTTCCTGTTTTTGTATTAAAAGCTGTCCTGTGAAATGCCTGTGGGGGTAATTGTGCGATCTTTTGTGACGGCAGGCAGCCATGGACTTCGTGGTGGAGGAGGACCTCAAAGCTCACTTGACCTGCTGGTACATCCAGAAGTACGTCAAAGAGAACCCTCAGCCTCAGTACTTCGAGCACATTTATCAGTGACGGGACGGAGAAAGAGACTCCCTGGAGAGAAACACTGTGCAACAGCATGCTGTGGATGAAACACAATAAAAAAAAAAAAAGACTTTTCCAGGCATCGTTAAACCAGAGACGCTGATCTCGCACCGAAGACGCCTGTGTCGCCGGATCGGCCGGTCACTCACAGCGTCTCCGTAACACAAACAGGAAGCGAATCAGCCGGTCGCGACTTGTTCAAACAACCAAAGGTGAAGCCTGTTACCTCAGACGGAAACTTCCAGGCGTATGAACGCAGATGTGAGTCTGATCTTATTTCTGTCCTCTTTTCGACTTGGTGGTTGTGAGCAGCGCTACGAGACGACCAATCCTGCTGTGGAGCAGTGACGCTCCACTGAATAATACTGACTTTTGTATTTTAACCTCTTTGATTATTGTCTTTTTTTCCCAAACTTAGCTGCACACATGGGGACATTTCTTAAGACAGGAAAGCAAGTAGTGGTCTTCAAAGCATCCAGTCATTTTCTAGGTAATTGGAAAAAGATTTGGAGGGTAAATATCTCCATTTACTTAATTATTCCCAGTAACCATGAATTAATTCATTAATGGGTCAAAGGTGCAGGGATTTGTAAACGGTTTAATAAATCGGGTCTGAAATCTGTCACTGTGTAGAGCAGCAGTGTGGAGCACTGTTACATTCAGGGCATTTAACATAACACAGGGTCGCACAGTCCTTTGTTCTCTCACTCAGGAAAATTACACTGGGTGGCTGAAGCCTAGCGCTTTTCTATCCATGCTTTTCCCTTTTCGGCTTCTTTAACTAATGTCAGAATGTTAAAGTTCATCACAAGGGAAAGATTTTGTCACTCCAGAGGCCTGAACTATGAAAGAAATACTCTTCTTCTTCAATAACCCTAACGATCATAGTATAACTAAGTGGTGCCATAACGTTGGTTATTCCCAAAAACAAAGCTAAAACAAACGCAGCTGGACTCGTGGGGTTTCTTGAAGCCGAGGCTTCTTCAGTTTTAAAAGACCGGTAGAGCGAGCTGAAACCCAACAAGTCCAGTTGCCTTTGTTTTAGCTTGTTTTCTTTGAATCCACCACGACGCAGGAGACTGAGAACCTTCACAGACATACAGGTGGTTATTAAGACGACCCAGGTTCTATGACTGTAGCCATCGGGGGATTCAAGAGAGGGATGACAAACGATAAAAAATATAACGGGCTAAAAACAACACCGCTAAATCGGGAAAGAAAAGAGGAGAAACTTCTTTTCTTTTTGCAGCTACAGCGTCGTCATCTTGGAGCGAGTAAAGAACAAATAAAGCAGCGTATTTCCATATAGAAGGGTGCATTTTAAATTTCTTGCAGCCAGCAGGATCCACGAGATCTCCTAAAAGCTTTTGACGCCATTTTCCAAGTGATTTGATTTGTCTGTTAACGGTAAATTTACCACGCCGACATACTGTAGTAGGACGCAACACTGAAAACTGAGGGTCACGCCCACAGTTACCTCACTGACCCCAATTTCTGCTTCGTAGTTTGGCCTCAGGAGGTTTCGCAGTTGACAATCTTACGTGTTGAGAAAAAATAAATAAATAAATAACGCCTCAGGTCGCTCAACACCAAGGGTATGACAGTGCAGGTCAGATGTAATCACAGTACACCCGTTTGTAAAAGTTTTTCGCTGGGTTGCACACGCCTAACACGCCAAGGAATTCAAAATATTCTTTCATATTTTATTTTTTTGTATGTGTGTTTGAGGGTTTCTATGTTACAGTCCTTATTTTTTTTAAACAAGCTAATGTACTGTAGGTCTCCCACGCTCCAGGATGTGTCTTTAAACTTTCAGTTCATGCTGTCGAGACTGTGTAACTCTAGTTTTAGCCCTGCTGAAAACTGGCTGGAGCAGCTGCTTCTAGCCGCACCTTTCTGGATTGGGGCTACTACGCCTTTCCGTTACGCTGTTAGTTGATTTTTATTAAATCAGGATTTTAGCAGTGCAGAACATCAGCGTAGAAGTGACTTGCTGCTTGACATGTATCTGTACCAGGCCTCAGAAACACAGAGATATGTGAATGAGGATTGTTATTGGGGATTTTGTTCTCTTAAAATACGTTAAATATAAATGCAGCGCTGGAAAGAGGGAAACAGATTCACAAAGCCATCTTTTGAATTGGGTTTCTTCATCTTATGAAGGCTCTAATCTTTGGGCACAGCTGATGTTAGCCACTTTAGCAGCGTGCTACCACCAAACATAAGAGGATTTTACCTATTTCCGAAGCGACATTTCCGAGCTGTCAGAAATAGATGGAATCCACGCTGGGTCTTCGGTTTTTCAGATGCCAGAAGTGCATGACGCTCTTGAAACCAACAGAATAACATTTAGCATGATTCAGACATTTAGATAGAGTTAGCAGAAGCAGCTCTACAGAAGTGGACGGGGAGGTGGCGGAGTTATGCAAACTATTGGAAATGCAGCCTGTATCTCAACTGTTGGTTTTCCACTTTTGATGCAGAAATGTTATAAACTTCTTACTGGCCGGTGGCACCAAACAACTTCCTACTTTCACAGCTTTTATTGTACACCTCTGTCTTTTTAAAAACAACAAGACAATCAAGACAAACAATTTTTCATAATGTGGGACCTTTAAGTTTTGAGCAAGTGGCTCTAACAAACGTGTCAAACTGTCCTAATCCTTGTTACATGGTTTTGTGCTTGAGGCGTCTTTGTTCTTGTTGTCAATGACTAAATAAATAAATATAATACTCATCAAATGGTTGTCTTGGTTTTTACAGTGAAACAGCTGAAACTGTTTAAAATGATTGTATTTTCCTGCTGGGACTTGTTTGTAATTACAGGGTTTTATTGCATTAAAGATGTTGTACCTCTGTAATAAATACATATATATATTTACATGCTGCAGTGAACAGCATCACATCAAAAGGTTTCATACCGTAACTTAATCCAAGACTTGATGAATATCGTAATCAAAGAAAATCCAAACTTTATTCGGCGCATAGTTTAACTTTGTTGTTCGTTTGTGTTTTTATTGGTTGTGGATTGCTTTGGCGCCATCAAGTGGCAGCTCGAAGAAAGACATTAATTACACACCATGATTATGGCGCTGATCAGTGTAAATAAGCACAAAGATAATATTCATAGGGACTGTTTGGAGATAATCCACCAATTCCTGCAAAACAAGCCAGAAACCAGAACGCTGGATTCTGTTACACAGAGAATCATGGTCTGCCACTAATAATGCAGAAGCTAATGCTCCATTAATAAGTATAAATAATTAAATAGATCAACTGAGAATCATCAAAGAAATCACAAAAGAGGCACAAATAACAATAAATAAGATAATATAACGTATCTATTCAATATACAAGGATATGAAATATAAAAATATAGGGCAAATACAATATACAGATTTAAATATACAATACATATTATACAAGTATTACAGTTGTAATGGACATTATATACTGTGTCCAAATAAGAGAATAAAGAAGAATATGTGTTAAAATATAGAAGATATATAAATTCTGTTTATATATAATTATATATAATATATTCTGTTTACATAAGATGTATTGTCCTGGATATATGCATAATATAATAATAATAATAAATTATTTTGTTTTTCGGTTGCTTTTTTGTTATAAATGACTAAATGATGGGATAATAAATATTCAGCTGTTGAGTTAATTTATTTATTTACTATTTATTTTTATTTATTTATTTATTTTTTGCACGCTTTGGCGACTCTATCAACATTTTCATTGTACCTTAGAAATAAACCAACATTGCCAGTCTGATCTGATATGTATTGATCAGCCACACATGGAGAAACAGCTGTTGTTCCTGTCGCTTTGGTTCCAGTCGCTCCACGTTCCCGTCCGTGGCCATTAGAGCTGCTTCATACACGGCAGCACGCGGACAGGAAGCTACCTGCGGATTCAGACAGAGCACGCGAGGGCACAATATGGGTGAGGATCCAGGTATTCTACACAACATTCAATTATGTAAATCCAAATGTATATTTAATATTTTATACAAAGCGGTTATTTAAAAACGAATATAATCTATTTCCACCGATATAATTATCTAAATGGCTCTTTTGTATATTTTTTGTTTATTTTTTTGTATATTTATTATTACTATTTAAACAAATTCATTGATTCTTGTGAGATTTATTGATAAAATGTTTTGACCTCTCAAACTTCTCTGTGCCGTTACCAAACACGTAAAGTTTTCGCGTTGCATTATGGGGGATGTAGTGCTCGTTCGAATCCAACTGACGCTTCTACTACGCCCAACACACTACATTACCCAGAATGCCGGGCGTCGTCATACGTCAACCGCAATCACAGTTGCATCTCCAACATGGCGTCGCTGGGAAGGAGGCGCGGTGTCCCAGTAAGCAGGGAGAGGTCAGTTACTCCACATCTTGGCCTTTAAACGAAAATGTTTTAACGTGAGACACCGTTTCGTCGGCGTCGCCCCTCGTCGGGCCCGCGTACAAGCGCAACGTTTGGGATTCAGAGTTGAACGTTGCGCGCGGAGAAGTCGGAATTTTACCCCCACGGTTAGCTAACGTTAGCTGGCTAGCATGCACGGCTAGCTAACGTTAGCAAGGAAACAAACTATCAGCTCATGTGATGTTTTGGTTGTTTCACAGCCGCCAATTCAGTGTTGGGGGAAAGTGCATTTTTTAGCGCGAGCCGCTACGGGCGCTTCTGTGCCATGCAGCGGCTTGACTGATGCACATTTGCGGCTAAGCTAAGAGTGTTGTCCGCTGTGTTTGCTCTGGAAGTGAAACGGTCCCCAAACTTAGCTGGCCAGTCCTCCAACTTTCTGCCATGCACACGTTGCCTGTTAGCTAATATGCTGCGTTCAGGTACAACATGTCCCCAGCTGGGTGACCCTAAAGCGGGGCTCACCTGTGTCTAAAACTAATTCAGATTCACCTGAGGCACTGAAACAATGTCTTTGGAGCCGAACTAGCTCGTTGTCTGTGTTTTGTTTGCCATCAAGGTTCACTGGAAGGCCTCGGAGCGTTTGCACTGATCCACACAAATATCTCGTAAAAAAAAAAAAAATATATTTTTTCAGTGTCTTTTATTTTGCATAATTTTATATAAAAGTGGTCTACTGCGCATGAATTGTGTTATTTTTAACTTCATAAATAGTCAAACAGATCAGGTCAGTTTGACCCGGGAGGACAGAAGTTGCACGGTCGACAGAAGCCAAATTCAAGGGTTAACAATACTTATTGACTTAGTAATGAAATAGGAATGAACTAGTTGCATAGTCCGGACATTTTAACTAAAAGCTGATGAATGTTTTAAATTCTCCTCTAACTTTCTGCCATGAACAGGTTGCCAGTTAAATGTGCTGCGTTCAGGTACAACATGTCCCCAGCTGGGTGATCCCAGTGTGTACAGCTCATAGGCGGCTTGGACTTCTGCGTTAAAGTGACGCAGAGGCTACGGCGACAACGCCCTAACTGACGTGCACCACCCCCAGAAATGTAACTTACCAAGACCGTAAGAGCTGCGATTGGTCTGCTTGCTAGCAGCGTGTTTCCCGCTTTAGTGTTTCTGGCTGCTTCTCCGTCTCCACAATTATCGAATTGATTGTTTTTGGATCGATAAAGGTGGAACACATGGAGGAGAGGTTAACTGAGGAGGTTCAGAGATACAAACATCGTTGAAAGTGAAGAAAATGAACCCGACCGGCAAAACAGACACGGCGCCGACTCAAGTTTGGGTGGCGTTGTTACAGAGCGAGCCCGACTGGCGAGCGCACAAGTATGAATGGCTCACACCAGCACAGGCTACATACCTGAGCCAGTAAAACGCCGTCTGTGGAGCTGAACTAGCTGTGTGTAGTGTTGTTTTGGGGGGTTGGGGGTTTGGTAGGTTACATTTACTAAGCCTGTTATCTCCCTGTTCTCCTCTTTCTCCGCAGGGGAGTGATGGCGGCGTCAGACTGCTACATCGTGCACGAGATCTACAACGGGGAGAATGCGCAGGACCAGTTTGAGTACGAGTTGGAGCAGGCGCTGGAGGCCCAGTACAAATACATTGTCATCGAGCCCACGCGGATCGGCGACGAGACCGCCCGTTGGATTACCGTGGGCAACTGCCTGCACAAGACGGCCGTGTTGTCAGGCGCCGCCTGCCTCCTGACGCCGCTTTCGCTGCCCGCCGAGTACTCGCGCTACGTGGCGTTGCCCGCCGGCGCCCTCAGCGTGGCCTGCTCCGCCCTCTACGGCATTTCATGGCAGTTTGACCCCTGCTGCAAGTACCAGGTGGAATACGACAGCCAAAAACTCTCGCGGCTGCCCCTGCACACACTGACCTCCTCGACGCCCGTCGTACTGGTACGCAGAGATGACGTCCACAGAAAGAGACTCCATAACACGATAGCACTGGCTGCCCTGGCGTATTGCGTCAAGAAGATCTATGAACTCTATGCGGTATGAGTGCACACTGAAGAGGATTTAAAAAAAATTTAAAAAACAACAGAAAAAAGGAAAAAACAAACAAAAAAAACGGAACCAACCCACCCTGAGATGTAAGAAAAGTGGATCAGGCCCAGCAGGGAGCGCCACGCGTGGTGGGTGCCTCCATTTTTGAACTTTGATCAGAGGGATATAGTTAAAACTAGAAGGAATTGTTTTTTCCCATATATTTCCTTTACTTCTAAGTGACGACAGACAGCACACTCATCCCTGTAGTTCTCTCGCGCCTCCTCCCCTGCATCCTCGACACTCGACAAGCTCGTGCACAAAGGCCGCGGCAGACAGCTCCCTCTGGTCTGGACCGAGTCGTATTGGAGTTGAAGTGGACAGACATGTTTTGTGCTCTCTCTCTCTCTCTCCCCCCCCCTTTTTCCCCTCGTAGTTTTACTGTACCCCTTTCTTGCTGATCAGTACACCACCCTTTCATTAAACATTAGGATATTTCAAAATCAACTTTCTGTATGTTACTTTGCTTTTGTTTTCATTAAATGGATTCTACATGATGTTCGGAAAATAGCTCCAACTTACTTGACATTGTGTCTTGTTCATGTGGATTTTCTGGTGCGAGAATGAAACTGTGAGAGACAAAGAAGTCGTCTTCTGAAAAAACAATGACAACTTTTGAGTGTTTCAGTTTCTTCTGATTCTTCTGATCATGTTTAGTGTATTAACATTAAACCAAAGCCGAAATATAAACTGTTTGACACTCCAGAGTATAAATGAGAAGCAATAATACGAAGGCTTGCAGCGGCTAGATAATAAAGTGGAACTCAGATGTGAATTAGTAGAATACTCTGTGACCTTGAATAGAAAACTAGATTGTTTGAGTTCCTATTGTTTTGAAAAAATGAAGCCTTGCCCTCATTACAACTTCTATCAGGAATTTCTGACACAATCAGGGAACCCACAAAACAGTTTCCACTGAAAATATTTGACGTCCATACTTGTCCTGAGGTCACTAGTGCGTTTGTTTCTATTAGTTGTGTCCAGACGTTGCTGTTTGCAGGCTCAGGCTTGTCGTCGTGTCTGGGTGTGTTATGCAGCTTTTGCATTTCACTCATGTTAAAATGATTTAAAAAAATAAATAAAAATAAATTGCACATATTGGATCCTGCACGACTTCTCGTGGGATGAGTGCGAATAAAATGCACAGATGGTGGCTTCACTCAGAGGAATGTCCACATAAACCTCATTAGTTTGCTGATTTGTGGCCAGAGATGGCTAATTATTTATCAGCTGACACAGAGCTCTGGTTGGCACAGACCCACTCACCATACACAGTGCTGCCATGCTAAAAGCTAATTAATACTTTATTTATACGTCTATAATCTTATATTAATATAAAACTGCTGTTCAACTTGTATCTTTAAAAAAATAAAAAATCTGGATGCTTTTTATTTGGTCTGAAAAAGACATAAAAGTGTAAAATAGGAATACTGCCTCACCGACACTTCAGTACCCACAATCCCTAGCGGCCACAAACCGCTCCATCATTTACTTCCGCTTTTTACCGGAAGTGTTCCTATCACCAACACTCCTCTTGCTGCTGCTGCTGTACACCAGGTGAACTACTCAGGTGAGCCCTGTGAATTAACTCTAATAAACTAACTTCGGTGTGATAGTTCTTTCTTTATCATCCTGCTAATTAACACGTAAGCTGGCTAGTGTTAGCATTAGCGCCGCTAGCCATTTACGCTATTAGCCTTCTTGGGGTCGGAGCAAGCTAGTGCTAACTGCCTGTGTAGCATGTAGCATATTTTAAGTACAGGTGCTCTGTATCAGGTATCAGGTGATAAACAAACCACACATCTGACTAAACGTGTTAAATAATTAGATAATTATTTATGAAGCTCACAAATATAGAAGAAGATAGAATATGTCCTTAATGTTGGGGATTAATCAGCAACTAGTGCAGTTTTAATGATATAAATCCTTTTTAAATTAGAATATTCTAGAAAAAAAAAAACAAACGAAATTATTACCTACTGTTTAAAGAGAAATATTAAAATTATCTTGATGTTTAAGAAAATACATTATCACTAACATCATTATTCTGCATTTATTTTAAAAATTTGAATAAAGTCAGAATAAAAATCTAAAAAAAATATTTTTTTGAGAAACATTTTATTTATTTAAAACATTTTTGACTATGCTCTTAATTCTGAGAATAAAACAATATTCAGAATTTATTCTCAGAACTAAATAATAATAATAATAATAATAATAGAGAAAAAACTCATTAAATTTCAGTTGCCATGGTTTTTATTAAAACTACTTTCAGAACTTCCCTGAAAAAATTTATAAATAAATTATGAGGAGGGTAGCCACGTTTAGCCTCTAAGAAATACCTGATTAAACACACATAAAAATCTAAAACACATAAAAACACAAAGATATATATGATTTAGTCTGAATATGAACACAAATAATGAAGAGTCGTGTCTTAATGATGGTAGGAAGCTGACATTTTAATAGCTGTATCATGTCAATTAGCTCTATGTGTTTATTATTAGTGGAGGACAGGAGTCACCTGTAGCTTGGTGCCAAAACAAAGCTGTAATATTCCAACTCATCCTCATTACTATTTGTTTCCGTACGCGGCTGCAGGTTTGGACCGAGGAGGTTGATTGTCGTTTTATGGAGCGAGTCATGGGCGGACTCGGAGGAGGAGGAGGAGTCGTCCTTCCACTGATTTTAACGAGTGTCGGGGTCTTGCTGCTGTTCCGGATGCTTGCCCGTCTCAGGCGAGGGGCTTCTGTGCGAGGCGCCGTGGTGGTCATCACCGGAGCCAGCTCTGGACTCGGGAAAGGTCGGCCACGGTCAAACCACGTCACACTGATGCGCCGAGCGTCTGATTTCAGCTGACAGGCCACTAATTGATAGTCGCCTATAACGACAGGTGTGCTTCTTGTGTTGCAGAGTGTGCACGGGTCTTCCACGCCGCAGGTGCGCGGCTCGTGCTGTGTGGTCGGGACGCGGGCCGCCTGCAGCAGGTGGTCCAGGAGCTCACGGCCAGTTCATCAGACACACAGCGACAGGTTTTACATTTTATCCCGCACTCATACGCTCTGTTTTACTTTTATAACGTCCCCAAAAGAGTCACGAGAGCAGGCTGACCTCCTTTAACCTCCAACTGTGACCTCCCTCATTAAATACTCTGTGTGTGGAGGTGAGTCAGGTGACTGCTCTGCGTTGTTCCTCCCTCTACCAGACCTTCCCTCCCCGCGCCGTCACCTTCGACCTGGCCGACACGACCTCGGTGGACGGGGCGGCGGAGGAGATCCTGAAGTGTTACGGGCACGTGGACGTCCTCGTTAACAATGCTGGAATCAGTTACCGCGGCAACATACTGGACACCCACATCTCAGTCCAGCGGGACGTCATGGAAACAAATTACTTTGGGCCCGTTGCTCTCACTCAAGGTTAGTGGTGAGCTGTTGAACTCTCCAGACCTGAGCAGGAAGTCGGGGTAAAGAGTCAGGTGGTTTTTATGGACAGTATATTTTTCTCTTCCTTTCCCTCCATAGCTCTCCTGCCCTCCATGGTTCGCCAGCGCAGCGGCCACATTGTGGTCATCAGCAGCGTCCAGGGCAAGATAGCCCTTCCTTACAGATCAGCTTGTACGTCAACATGTTTCACCAAAGCAAACGAACAAGTTTCACGTTAAAACTGAAGCATGACTCTTGTTCGTCCACTCTGTTCTCAGACGCTGCCTCTAAGCACGCCACCCAGGCCTACTTCGACTGCTTACGGGCCGAGATGGAGCGCTACGGGATCCCGGTGACGGTGATCAGTCCCGGGTACATCCGAACCAACCTGTCGGTCAACGCCGTCACAGGAGACGGCTCCAAGTACGGAGGTGAGGCAGCGACGCGCGATGAACGAGCTTCAGCATCACTACATGTTAAATAGAATAAGCATGATAAATCAGTTTTTATTAACTGTGTTTCAGTTCTGGATAAAACCACAGCGGCGGGTCGGGATCCCAGGAGCGTGGCAGAGGCGGTGCTACAGGCCGTCCGTCACCGGAGCAAAGACGTGGTTCTGGCGGGACCTCAGCCCACCGCGGCCGTCTACCTCCGAACGCTGTGGCCCGGGCTCTTCTTCAAACTCATGGCCTCTCGCGCTCGCAAAGAGCAAAAACCCAAAGATGAGTGACGATCAAGAAGCTCAAACGGGACGTGGACCAAACCAGAAGACAGACTGTGGAGAATAGACGCTGAGAGAAAAGCTGGAGACGCTGATTGGGTAAGAAAGGCTTAGAGTGGTCTTACTCCCAGAGATGTCCTATCAGTAAAGACTCAGAGCTCAGGAGTGTTGGTTTATGAGGTTTACAGAGCAAATGAAAGTGTTAATACTGTAAAACCTTTAACGTCACGCTTCATTAACTGGAATGAGGCTAAAACTGAAGTGTTGCTGCTCCTCTACTGTAAAGAATTTATTCTGGTAAAACAAAAAATGAAGTTTTATCTGTTGCAGAGGCTGAAGTGTTTTTATTGGCTGTTTATTCCATAATTTCAATACATGTATTTGAGTTTACACAAGTATGGAGGTTTACGGCCACTGTAAAAGATAATTATAGAATTAATATTTCAGAATTTTGAGGCAACAAAATGACAGAATTCTGAATTTATTCTCAAAATCTAAAAAAATGTTTCTCTAAATTTTCAAGAATTCTGACTTGTGATTTTTGAGAAGTTGAATTTATTCTTAAAACCTTAAAGACTGTATTTACAGAATTATGCGTGGCAAGGGATGCATAATTCTGAAAAAATAAATTAATAAAAGAAGAATTTTGACTTAATTCTGTGAATTTTGATTAATTCTGAACACAAATCTGGATTTATTCAAAAAATCCTAAAAATAAAATTATGATTTTTAGTTTTTTTTTTTAATTTATTCTCAGTGTTGGGCGGCACAGTGGCAAGGTGGTTAGCACTGATGCCTCACAGCCAGAAGGTTCTGGGTTCTAATCCATGGGCCGACTGGTTCCTTTCTGTGTGGAGTCTGCATGTTCTCCCTGTGTCTGCGTGGGTTCTCTCCAGGTTCTCCGGCTTCCTCCCACCGTCCAAAGACATGCTGGTTAGGTTCATTGGTGATTCTAAATTGGCCGTAGGTGTGAGTGTCTCTCTGTGTTAGCCCTGTGATAGACTGGAGACCTGTCCAGGGTGGACCCCACCTCTAGACCAATGACAGCTGGAATAGGCTCCGGCAGACCCCGCGACCCTTAACAGGAATAAGCGGGTATAGAAGATGAATGAATGATAATCTGAATTTTGAAAAATGGCAGAAATCTTCCAAAATGTTTCTCTAAATTTTCAAGAATAAAATCAGAATTCTGTCTTTTGTGAATTTTGAGAAGTTGAATTTATTGTTAAAACCTTAAAGACTGTATCCACAGAATTATGGGTGGCGATGGGATAATTCTGAAAAAATAAATTAACAAAAGCAGAATTTTGACTTAATTCTGTGAAATTTTGATTAATTTTGAACACAAATATGAATTTATTCTAAAAATCTTAAATAAAATCATGAATTTTGGATTTTTTTAAATTTATTTTCAGTGTTGGGTGGCACAGTGGTGAGGTGGTACAGAAGATGAATGAATGATAATCTGAATTTTGAAAATGGCAGAAATCTTGCAAAATGTTTCTCAAAATTTTCAAGAATAAAATCAGAATTGTCTTTTGTGAATTTTGAGAAGTTGAATTTATTCTTAAACGCTTCGAGACTGTATCCACAGAATTATGGAAAAAATAAATGAAATAAAAGCAGAATTTTGACTCAGTTCTGTAAATTTTGATTAATTTTGAACACAAATCTGAATTTATTCTAAAATTCTTTTAAAAATAAAATCATGAATTTTAGATTTTTTTAAATTTATTCTCAGTATTTTCATAAATGTCTGAGAATATACGTATATATTATTATTATATAACTTAAATATTGATCATATCTTCAGTTGTAATTCCTCCTGTTTCTCTGTAATGAAGCTGCTGGACATCGATTGTCCCACGGGATAAATAAAGTATCTAACAACATAACGTACCCCGACACATTTCTTTTTACAGTGTCCTCGTCCCCATATAATCAGAATAATCACTGCTCCTTATAAATTATTTGTGTATTTTCCTGTTGGCTGATACATTTGTTTTATCGTGTGGTTTAAAGTCGGTAGTAAAAACAACAACGAATGAGAAGAAGCAAAGCAGCAGGTTTTATAACTATCTTTATACACAGAATAAAAACACCTTTTACAAACTGAAAACTTATAATAGGCTTTTTCCTTTTTCAGATGCCGCCTCAACATTTAAGTTAAAACACTTCTTTTTTTTTTGTTGTTCCTCAAAAAAAAAAAAAAAGTTAACAATAAATAGTCCAAATAACATTTTACACTATGTTACAAAAGCGAATACTGGAATTGTCATTTTCTTTTTCTTTTTTTTTTTTACAAATCCTTCAACGAAATAAAAAATAAAAAATAAAAATAAACACCAGATTGAAAGACAAGACTTTGCTGTTTATTCCTTATTTAGACTCCTCGGGATGATCATCAACCAGAGAGTTAAGCTGAAGGTGCTGCAGGAAACTTTAAATCACATTTAGTGGAATGACAACAAGAGCGCTCCTCGGCTGCCGTTAAGAGGCCAGTCCTGCTCATAGTGTTTCGTCAGCATGAATCAAAAGGGGAATTAAAAGACTTTAGTGTTTGATTTAGTTACACGCTTCCTGAGTGTAACCGGAGTGTAATGGCACCCAAGTCATTTGTTTTAATCCAGTCAATGAAAATGACTTCGTTTTGAATAAACCAGGACTGAAAAAAATAGCTTTTAAGATTTAAATAATCAGCAACTGGAAGTGACGTCGACCTTTTTTCTCATTTTATTAACGCAACAAAATCAACTTCGACGCCGTTGAGCGTCCGTTCAGAGCGATTAGAGTTACTGCCATTCTGTAGGAAAACGAAAGCGGCTAAAATCCAACCGATAAAAGCACGAGAAGCAGACGGAGCTCTGCCTGAACACCTGAACGCACCACAACCTGTGGATCTCAACTGCACATTTTGGCGGATTTTTTTTTTATTTAATTTTTTTTGCGGGTCGATCTGAGAGCACGCACACGCACGCACACACACACATACACACATACAGACATAACAGATCGGTGGAAATGTTTTGTTCAGATATGGCATAGTTTCTTTCCTGTACATGAGGTTGTGTTTTGTAAACGCATTTGTTCATCTAAAGTGTTTTTTGTTGTTTTTTTATTTTAGTTTTTTTTCTTAAAGGGCATTTTACCTTAAAAAGAACAGTTTCAAAGTTCTTATTGCACTTTAACAAACAGGGCAGGGATGGCTTCGAAAAGGGTTTGGTCTTTCTCCACAGGTGACGTTTTTTGTTTGTTTTTTTTTTTTTAAAGAGGAGAAAAACCTCGTGTCCTTCCAGATGGCTGCCGCCCTGGTGGAGCCGCCGCCGCCGCCGCCGCGTCCCGTCGTCTTCCTCCTCCTCCTCAGGGAGGCGGGATGGAGGGCTCGGTCACAGCCAGCTCCTGAGCGAGGTCGTTGAAGCGAGCGATGTAGTCCACGCTGCTCTCGCTCATCATGCAGGCAAGCTGAGAGTCCATCTGCAAGCAAAGAGAGAGAGAGAGGGAGAGATTTGAGAGTGACTGCAGCAGTTATTTTTATTTTTCCTCTCAATAAGATGATAAAAGGCTTACTTCTGCCACGTCGGGAAGGCCGCGGGATTGAAAGGAATCATGGGAATTGCAGTCCAGGAGGCTAGGACCCAGCAAAGCTGTGCCGCTGGAGGGGCCAGAGGGGGTTAGGGTGGTGCGCCGGCCCTTATCAGGAGACACCATGCTGGCTGGAAGGGGATGGGGGGAAACAAAAAACAGATGCAGTGAGCTCTTCTTCTTTTTTTGTCTTTATCAAAACGTATTAAAAGAGACTTACAGAGGAGGCATCCCAGGGTGGAGTCAGACGAGTCGCTGGGGTACCACTGGGGGTCGTGGCTGGGCGACGGGATCCAGCCTCTGGACGGGCTGACCGACGGAGACGACGTCAGCAGCTTGGAGCCGTCGCCGTTTCCCAGCTTGGCCGGAGAGAGCGCCGTCTCCTCGCCTGCAGCGCAACAGACGCACGTTTAGTTTTGTTCAAACAAACTCGCACCCTTTGTCTGATCTGAGGTCCGTATACGCACCGTAGTGGGTGGAGTTGATGGCGAGCTCGATGATGGAGTCGCTGATGTGCGTCTGAGGTTCCCCGGGGGTCAGGGCCTCTTCGGGGGGTCCCGGGAGGGAGATGTCGAGGAGCGAGGCGACGCTGGGCGGAGAGAGAAGCGAGTCGCCGCCGCCGCCGGGAGACGGAGGAGGAAGACCATTCTGTGGACACAACAACTTGATTTATTAATATTTATTAATGCAGCGGTTTATTTCTGTCTGTCTGAAGCCGCTTCACACAGGCCTGCTTTCCTCTGGATTAAAAGAAATATCTTTATAAATTAAAATCAGAGCTGTGGAGGTGAAAAGCCTCTCTCCATCTCCACAAAAGGTTTTCCTGTGTCATCTAATCTCCCGTTACAGGAGCTGGAAATATCGGCTGATAATCATCGTTGGAGCACGACCTCAACGACACAGAACAGACGACCAGAGATATTAACTCTCATTAAAGATGTTTAATCAGGATTTGTTTGAGAAGTCGAATGAAAGTGTTGATTTTGGTGGCTTCTCTACAATCTCCTTCCTCTAGTTTCTCATCTTTCATGTGTCTTTGCTTTTTCTCCAGCTCTTCTCTGACATGAGACTTCTTTTTAAATCAAGTCAGATTTCAGGTTTGACGTTGCTCTCAGAGTTGGAGCTTCTGTCACGTTCCGGATCTCCTTCACACAGGGACTAAGACGGAGTAATATTCTATTTAGGCTTCTGCGTCCTGACGTGCGTCTCCCCAGAAATGTAGCTACGCGCCGCATCGTCGCAGAGCACAAGTCCGCTTTAGCATTTCCGTCTGCTTCTGCAATTTTCAAATCGATTGTTTCGGATCAATAAAGATGGAACACATGGAGGAGAGGTTAACTGAGGAGGTTCAGAGATACAAACATTTGACTCGTCTTCGTCTCAGAGCTCCGGCAGCTGACGTCACCCTGCACCGGCAATCACGCGCTTTTCAAATTACTACTCGGTTGAACGACTGCGAGCGACTGACTAACTCGTCCTTGTACCAGTTCCATCCAAGAATGGTGGACAGCTGTTGAGCCCCCAGGGCGCCAGAATAGTCGAGGACAAGATGTAGATTACTGCAATAAAACACTCAAGAAGCAGAACGAGAAAACGGAGCGGTGGGAACCCTCAAGAAAACGGATCTGCCTTGTGTAGCGATCACTTTATATCAGGGACAGAATCCAGCGTTCTCCAAGTGTAATGTCCTGTTTATTTAACATGTTTTTAACACCATGTCCAACAGATTCCTTTTCATAAAGTTAGGCTAATGTTTATAACGCGGATTACAAAGGAGTGTTGCTCATTCAGCACTAAAACTCCTCACAATGAGAAAGAAACTCAGGATTAAACAGTTACTTGTTATTGTAGTTGTGTTACTGTCATGAACCTCCTCAGAAAAATGCTTCAACGTATGCTTTCAGTGACTTTCCAGAGACGGATGAAGGAAAGTTAATGAGGTAGTTATATATATCTGGATACTGCAGGTCAGGAACATTGTCCTGTCTGTTTCAATGCTCAAATAAATCCCACCTGGGACATGATAAGGGTCTGTGATATATAATCTGTGTAAACTCTGACGGCCTGAAATCAGCGCTGAGTTTTCCTGCCAATATGGCGGCGTCAACAAAAGCAGTGAAGCAGGAAGTAGAAACAAAAAGACACGTTTGAACCCTCTACTATTTGTAGTGTAAGTGTCGTCCTGACCTCTGGGAGCTGGGAGTCTGGTTCAGCATCGACAGCAGGAGTGGCGACGGCGGCGGCGGTGGTGTTATTAGTGGTGGTGGTGGTGGTGGTGAGTAGAGTGGCTGAATCCAGCTCTCGACCAGGACTGCCTGGGATGATGCCTGCAGACTTGGCCGCCAGGTCGATGGCACCTGAGAGAGAGCAGTCGCAGTTTAGGGGTTAATACAGAAACACGGTAGAGCTGGCCCACGTGTAAATAAGACGCTGAAATAAACGGAGGCGTACTGGAGAGCTGGCTGGTGGTGGCGGCGGCAGAGCTGGACGCCGCAGGGGAAGTTTTGGACGGGAGCGGGCGGGAGGAAGGAGCCAGGCGAGTGTTGATTGGCCGGAAAGATCCAGTTCCTGAGTGAAGAAACAGGAAGTGAGACAGAAGAAGGAGAATTATTAAGAAGAGTTCCTGTTCTTGATGAATCACTTTTAAAAAGGAGCTAAACGTGAGGGGACTAACCTGTGGCGGAGGAGTTGGAGAGGATGGAGAAGGAGCAGACGTGTTGAGGAGTGTCTCCTGTGGTTCTTGGTAGAAGTGTTCGCTGTGAGCAAGACACAAGCAGACGTTCAGACCAATAAAAGCCCCACAGACAATTAAACAAGTCGTCTTCTCTTACCTGAACTACGAGCGGCTTCCGAAGCTGTCTGTTCCGAGGTTTCCTCTGTCTGTAAAGGAAAAGATCCGACTGCATCTGCGGGGAAAGACGACGCGTATTTAGATTTGCTCGCGTCCCTGCGGAGGACGTTATCGGTTTTACGAAGACTCTTACACTGATGGAGTCGAGCTGCTGCCTGAAGGCGAGCTCCGCCTCCTTGTTGGGGGAGAACATTCGGTTGTGGCGCGAGCTGTTGGGAGGCAGCGTGGTGGGAACCGCGAACACGCCGCCTTCAGAGTCGCCGCCGGGGGTCGAGCCCAGCAGGGAGCGGGGAAGGTTACGGCCACCTGGCGAGAGGAGGGGGGGAGCGGATTTAGTTAGTTATATATATCAGTTATAAAGACACTGGAGAAATATTTACACTGTATGGTAAGAGAAGGAATTAGAGGCGCTAATACCTGAGGCTGCGGTGTTTGGCAGGTGAGTCTTGGCCACTCGGACAGAAGCCTGCTGCCGGCCACAGCTGGGGCTGCGGACGCCTGCTAGGGGGCCCTTCCCCGGGGGCGTGAGGGCCTGGTGCTGCTCCTCCTGATGGGTCTTGAGAGGCGACGTGGCGGTGGAGCACAGCTCTGGAGCCTGACGGAGGAGAACCATGACACCACCCACATAATCAATGCTTAGAAGAAAACCCCCAATTTAAGTCTTCTGCTTCCTGGTGGGTTTATCCTGCAGGCTTTTGGCAGCCATTTTCAAAATGGCTGCCTTCAAGGATTGACTTTCCGGTTTTGTTTTGTTTTTTGCAGGGAAACTTATAATTACTTTATACTATCTGCCAGTTTTTTATAATTTAAACTGATTATTTATTTGTCTTTTTAAAGTATGCATTACTTTACTTCATATTAGTGGACTTTTTATTAGATTTTTCTATTCAAACTAATGCTGCAGAGGTTCACTTGTCCTCGACGGAATTAAATCACTATATTAAACCTGTAGAATATATATAATAATCAACAGAAACATTTATTTTTTTAGTCTGTATTTGTCTGAGCAAGGATGGAAACAGTTTTTCTACCAAAAGGCAAAAATAAAAACAATCCCGTTTGGGGAAAAATAAAACTTAGCCAACAGAAACGTCTGAAAATAAAGATAAAAATAAAATGACGTCAGTAAATTGCCATAAATGTGGAAATGGCAATATTTAAAATAATATTTTTTTGTTTAAAGGACCTATAAATGTGTTTTTTCCTATTATTATTTCATTTGTCAGGCTTCACGTGGTTAAAATAAAGCTGTTTAAGTTGATTCATGCCACTGGGACAAAGGAATTTGTGAGCTAAGACGTGTATCTGTGTGAATCCTTACCAACGGTTTAGGGTTGACCTCCGTGGACACCAGCTTGAGGAGGCAGCGCAGGACTCTGTTGGTCCTGGTGGGCTTGGGCTGAGCCAGCGTCTGTCCGTTCTCTTGGTTGCCTCCGGACGGAGCCGCCGCCGTTGGCAGCCACTCGTACTCCAGCTGCAGCTTCCCCGGCTTCCCGAACATAAGGTAGAGCTCGGCCAGGGTGACGTTCTCCGCATCCCGGCAGCTCCAGCCCTCCTCCCTGATCTGCTCCACGGTCCGTTCTTTGGCGGCCGGCGCGGGGCCCTGCGAGACGCCGTCCTCGGGGCCGGTCGCCGCCGGAGGTTTGGCTGGAGGAGTCTGGTTGGCCTCTGGGGAGGAGGTGCTGGGGTCCTCCTTGCATGGCTCTGATGAGATTTCTGCACCACTATTCACTGCTAAGCCGCCGCCGCCGCCGCCGGCCTCCACGCCACTGCAAGTCTTTCCAGCCTCAGAAGATCCGATCCCGTCGGCCTCTTCCCTGTTAGCTACAGTCTGCTGAGAGGAAACAGGGACAGGAGGAGGAGGCTGAAGCTTCTTCTCCTCTACTTTTGCAGAGGCGTCTGGTGCTGGGTCAAGGTTTAGGGGTTCAGTCCGACGAGTATCCCCCAACACAGGGCCTGAAGAACCAGCACTAGCACCTGCTCCACGCGCAGCCTTGCTGCCAGTCCGAGGTGGTGGAGCCGTGTGGATGCCCAGGATCTGGGCAGCGGGCAGCTCCTTGGCGTTAGGCCGGTTCTTTCCACTCTCTAACCAGTGTACGGTGCAGGAGGCCTTGGAGTGGACGACGCGCGCCACGCCGGGCAGCGTGGTCAAGCTGCTGCTCTCAGCCGGGAAGAGAAACAGCTCCTCCTGGTGAGCTTTGCCGGGAG
Source organism: Chelon labrosus (assembly GCF_963514085.1). Taxonomy (NCBI): domain Eukaryota; kingdom Metazoa; phylum Chordata; class Actinopteri; order Mugiliformes; family Mugilidae; genus Chelon; species Chelon labrosus. The sequence continues at coordinate 22,592,534 of NC_140354.1, forward strand.
AGGTGGCGTCGGAGCGGCCGCCCTCTAGAGCCTCCCTCTCCATGAGACTCTTAAGCTGAATGATCGGAGTTAAGGACCAGAATATAACCGATGGGAGCCAGCAGCTCAAAACCATTCTGGATTTATATCTTCTAAATTTATACACCTCCCAAACTCACTTCTAAAGCGCGATCAACGTCATGTTTTTAAAGGATACAATGCGCTGGTCGTGGTACGCCCACTTCTGCTTCAGATAATCGATGAGGCTGGAGACTTTCCTGTGGAGCTCCACCACCATCCTGGTTGGGAAAAGACAAAAAAATTAACTAATTTGGCCTTGAAATAAACTTGTAATCCTAGATAGTGGCTCATTTTCTAAATAAAATAGTTCCGTTTCAAGACTTGTGTGAAAACCTGCTGATGTTTTAAGTCGTTTTTATGCAGAAATGCAGAAACACACTCAACAAAAACACTGAGTAAAACATCTGTAGAATTGACGCCCATCATTTTCAACTTAAGCGTAGCTCTTAACACATTTCTTTCAACGCCAACTCTGAATCTAAAAGTTTTTTTGTGCATCTTAAAGAGGCGTGATATCACTCTGATGGCGAGCCTGACCTGAGGCGAGGGTTGTGGGCGAGACTCTGAACGCGAGCCCAGGAGTGGTTACTGCGTGGCTGGAGCTCTACCGCCAGCTTCAGCGGCAGACGCACGGGCTTCTGGTCCTCTTCGTCGCTCACACCTGCAGGAACGTGAAGAAAAAAAACAATGAATACTGAACGAGAGCCACCAACCGAGGGCTGATATTCCACCTAAGCAGTTTAAGATAATTTCCCAGAGTGTCCTCCGGTCCCAGATTCTGCTTTGTGGTGTCCTAACCGCTGGACCACAGCAGCAAAACATAGCGGCCCCGGGGCCCCCCACAGAAAAGTCCCACCACCTTGCATAAACATCTACCTATCGGAGCCAGTCGTCCCTCAACAAGAAGAAGACTGTGTTTAGTTTCAACAGCTGGAATTTATTTTTGTGGCTTCCGTATATTTTAATTTATTTCCAAACTTGTCCCGTGTCCATCATATTTTTTAAGAATATTTATTTTATTCCAGAGTAAATCAGGGCTATATCTGTTCTCCTTTTGTGTTCCAAATGTGTGCTCTGTTCCACTTTCTACCAACTATCCAGGTTCAGTATTCCTGAAGGAACTGAAGCGGTTTCAGACGGACCCTGTGATCGGTATCGACGCACGGCGCTTCCTGCTATTGTTCCACCGGGGATTGGCTTCAAAAAAAATTTTTTTTTAAAATGCTGACAGGAGCAGAACGCCGGGCCACGGCGCATGATGCTTCGCTAAGCTAAGTGGCTAGCCTCATAATTAATGGACAGATGTCTCCACATACACCGCAACTAAAGACTCCCATCAAACTCAGAGACACGACCAATCAGGATGAAGTTCTTTAAGGGAGACATCCCTCCTCCTCCTGCATCTTCTTCCTGCTCCTCGCTCGGCTCCCATTGTTACCATAGCAACACCACTGGCCCACGCTGCTTTTGTTTTTGCAGAAAAAAAAAAACCCCGCCCCACCACAAACAAACCTTTTGCGGATTCGGTTTACAATATTTTTTTTTTTTTGCTTTCTTTTGTTTTTTGGTGTCACTTTGTGTCGTGATGCTCACCGTCTGGATCGCAGAGTTTCTTCAGCGCGCGGCACATGGGCGCTTTGATTCGAAGGTTCCTCCCTTTGGAGCGCACGGTGGTGGCCCTGCTCGCACAAAACAAAACCGTCCGTCCATTTGTCACAAAGGAGGGATGAAAATAACTCACACATGCCTTTCTTTGCAGGCGTGACATGGTGAAACCGTTCTCTACAATCACTTACCCTTGCTGGATGAGTTCGTTCAGTTTTGCCACGTTCTTATCATCCATTACTGTCAAAACACAAAAGCCAGAGAAGAGGTTTTTCACAGCGCCGTCCCTCAGGATCAAACGAGGCCCGCACCACCGGGACCGCGCAGACTTTTAATCACGTCCCTCGTGTCTCAGCAGCTAACAGCAGCAAAACACTTTAAACAAGCAAACACACTCACGTCCTCCGACTTTTTTGCGCAGCTCGGCGTAGCAGATGAGGCCGTACAGCTCTTGGGAAGACTTCTTCAACACTCGGGAGTAAACTGAGAAGGAAAGGAGGCACGGGTTACAACCCTGGAACACTCAGGAGGCCTGCGCATGCCGCATGAAGACAACATGGAGGTAACGCCGAGGGCTTGTCTCGTGTACGTCTCGACACCAGCGTGGGATGAACAAACGTTCACTTGGTTCGAGGCGGCAGAGGCGAAGGGTCGGCTCACCGTTGGCGAAGTCGATGTGTTTGGAGATCTTGTGCCAGGTGCGGTAGTAGAAGTGGCGGACCTGCTCCTTGTTCTTCACCATGTTGGCCGGCTTGCCCCTCTTCTTGTACTTCATTGCGATGTTGTTCTGGATAGCCTCGAAATCCTTCCCGTGCTGGAGGCGAGGACAGAGCAGAGCAGAGGTGTGTTAGAAGAAACACTTGAAGGACTCGCGCTGGCATTCGATAAAATAAAAATATTTAACTGCACGATTTTCTAAACGCAATTAAATCTGTTCTAAATGTTCCTTAAAGCGATGTTTTTCCAGTTTTTAATCCTCTTGTCAACGTGTTAGAGGTCAAATGTGCTGCTTCAGGCAAATGTACGTAAATACTGGAACTGATTATGCTCCTGCAATTTGTTTGAGCAAGAAGAGCTCAGCACAGTGTCTCTGATTGGACTGAAACACGCCTCATACCGAAAGCCGGCTGCAGCCTTTACCTCGTAGAGACCCTCAAAGAAGCTGTTTTTGTCCTCGGCGCTCCAAGACTCCCACTGCCGACGGGCCCTCTTCTGGTTGCCGGACTGCTCCTCCTTCTCTGCCGACCCGTGGCTCTTGGAGGCCTTGGACACTCCAGCCGTGGAGCCGGCCACCGGCCCCGACTGTCCCACCGCCGCCTGGGAAGAGGAGCCGTTCTCTGCCCCTGTGTCGCACGGAAACACCCGTCACCAAACGTTCAGGAAGAAATAAATAAATAGGCACTGCTCAAATAAAGATGAGTATTTTCAGGTTGGCTGCTCTGAGGTGTGTGGTTTGGATATAAGACAACGCATGCAACACAAAGCCAGCACATAACCTGCAGAGCTTCCCCCCTCTGTGGTCGGGCTCTGGCAGGGAGGCAGGAAAAGCAATCAGTCCGTGCAGGGAGCTCGCGGTGGGCTCGGGTTGGTCGAGTTTACCCCGGCGCTGAGCTCAGAGCCAGGGGCCATTAACACACACAGACACACACACAGACGCCGAAACTGTATTTTAAGCATTAATGGGTGTTCATTTACAAATGTGCCTGTGTGTGGCTCATAAACACTAACCTAGATGCTTCTCTTAAAATAGACGCGTACCGAACCGATATAGCTTCATATCAAAAGAAGTTGGGCTTTCTCGGTCACCTGGTCAAAAAACGAGCGATTTTAAATGTATTTAAAATGAAGAATGAGTCGCTTTTTCCTTTTCCAGCAGCAAAAGAGTCAGTTTCTGATATAATAATATTAATTCGTCAATAACAGCTCCTGTAGGTTTCAGCAGAGGCTGCTCTCACTGAGCCAAAAAAATAAATAAATCAGAAAATAAATCATAACCAACTGTTCAACTGACCCTTAATTAGACTTCTGCTTGGTCTGCTGACAACCAATCAGAGGGCTACAACCCTTTGTCACGTCACAACTTCCTGCGTTACTGTTGCTAGGTTAGACAAACAATAGCCCTGCGTGGATCCACTCGCATAGAAAACCATGAAATCTGTCCACTTAGCATTAAAACACATAACTGCAATTTTTCAATAACATGGAAAACATTGAATCGACAAGACTGAATAGAGCAGATGAAACAACCAAGAACTGGTGAAAAGACGTGAAATATTTCAAACGTTTCCCGACGTTAGCGCAGATACTAGCTAGACTTTCTATTCCTGTGCTATTGTTTGTCTAGCAGCGGTAACATAGGAAGTCAGGACTTGACAACGTGTAGGTTAAGACGTTGATATAACTGCAACAGTCCGACACAATGACAAATACTGGATTATTCCCAGGAAAGGTACGAGCCCTGGAAGCCAGATCAAGCCGGATTCTCTCTGTTGGGAACTAATTCTGCTCCTGAAAAGATCTGCTGGTCCAATGAAATCATCTGGACGGGGCTCTATGTGGTGACAGAGAGACGAATAACAGTGCCGTGTGGAGATGAATTTGTTTGAAACATGCCCCAGACTCCCCAGACTCACGTCCCGTTCTCGTGTGCACGCACAAATATTATCCGAATTAACTAAATATTAGAAGAACACAAGTCGATGCACCTCAGATCCTCCATCACCCTTTTGTTACGGTACTGAGAAGGCGACCGACTACGATCCGCCGTCTCTCGAGGACCTGTACGCCTCTCGGACACCGGGGCGAGCGTGAAAGACGGCCGTCGACTCGCACTTTTTCAACCTGGACACAAACTTTTTGAGCGACTCCCTTCTGGCAGGAGGCTGTGGTCCGTCAGATCTGCGACTCGACTCATAAACAACATCGACTCTTATCTATAAGTCACTAGACGCACTTTTCCTGTTCACACTAAACCTTTTTTTCATGCACAATCTGTACAGGTCCCAGACTTTCTTTGTAATCTTTACATATTTATCTCATATTTCTTGCCATGCTTCTAGCACCTAAATCCATTCTACGCGCGAGCCATAAATCTGATTTATTTCTCCTAACAGGAAGATCATAAACAGCTTTTACTGTCATCGTACTACAACAATAACAACTACATAATACTCCAGTCGTACGAGTTTCTGGACAGACAACTCCTTCTCTCTGCCTCATTTGCACAAATGAACTCACCACCAGCTTTCAGCCCATATTAGGATTCATTATTTGAGATTAGCAGCCCAGACACTGTTCATACAGGGCGTCTGCTGCTATACGTGCAAAGAAAATAACGTGCATCGTAGAGAGTAATTCACATTTCCTGCCATGTTTATAGCTCCTGAATTCCCAGCGATAAATCTGATATAAACCTGGTATTTATTTCCAGTACGCTCATTCATAAACAAGCCTTTTGCCACCATTTTTTAGCAAGTTTCCAAATAAACTGTGAGTGAAACCAGTGAATTCCTGGTTGAAGTTTAAGGTCAGGCCTCCACTTGTTCTGGAGGAGCCCCAAACTTCTCTGAGTCACACTCCCGTCTGGCGGGAGGACGCCGTGGTCCATCAGAGCGGGGTTTCGTCTTCACCTGCGACGACCGGACTCAATGAACCAACTGTATTTACTTGTCCACGCGTTTAAAACCAGACTTTCTATATTCTTTTGCATATTTCTCATATCTTATCTCTCGCCGTGGCTATTACGCACAAATACCGTGTATATGTGAGCAATAAATCTGATATAAACCTGTAATTTATTTCTCCATAAAGAGCCTTTAGGGCTTTTGTAGTAAGTTTCCAATAAACTGTGAGTGAAACCAGTTTATTCCTGATTGAAGTTTAAGTTCAGGCCTCTGTGTTTCAACTTGTTCTGGACGAACAGCAGCAGAATGATGATAAACTGATGAGCAATATATATATAAATAAAATAAATAATAACTGAGAGCTAATCCCTCACGTATGCACCCTCTTCTCCGGGCTGGTACCTTTTGATTTTGCCCCGCCATGTCCATTGATGGTCGAGCCGATTGAATCCTTCCGTATCCGCTTGCTCGGAGGTCGGACGCTCGATCGGAGAAAATGATGCTGGTCGTGACACGGAGGGGCAGGCTCCGCCGGGGTCTGGGGCTGCTGCCCGGTCCGGTTCGGCGGGGAGGCGGGCAGGGCCGGGGCTGAACCGGGGCTCAGACCCGGGGCTGATGGATTAAGGATTTCCACACCGTCGTCTCCCTTTGTACTGCGCTCCTCGCTCGCCTGCTCTCCGCTCTCCTCCTCGTCGCAACCTCCTCCGGGCTTTCTGGACGGATTCCTCCTGCCATCGACGCCGATCCCCTCCCTGGAGCCCAGTGTCATGCTGCCCGAACACAATCACACAGAATTTGTCACATTGGGAGCAAATCGGTGCGCGAAATTAACTTCTAAACACGACGTTCACTGTCTCTCAACATGGCCGCCGCTGTTTGTTTCAAATCCTCTCTCCGGTCCCGTCAAAACAACACCAAATAAATGCACCTAACGTGCCCGGGTAAATTACACCAAACAATTAGAACAGTTTAGGAACTAGCCGCGGTGTTTTAGCTGGTGCCCCTGAGCTCTCGTCGCCGATATTTTCAGTATAATTTAAACTAAATTCAAATGCGAGCGCTTTTCAGTTTAGCGCCCTGCACAAACGACAACGAAAACCCCCTTTTCGCTGGACTCGACCTCTAAATAAAGTGTTAATTTCGCGTCTAATTTCACCCATTTTCGTGCTCTTCCGTAGTGGGCGATGTCTTCTTTCTCTTCACCATGGGTCCGAGCGGTTAGATTGGCATTTATTGATCAAATCGAGCATAATAAAGCTGTGGGCGACCGCTCCGCTTTCTGCCCTCTCCTTGCTCCTGCTTCGACTGAGCTGAACTCCGTGCGCAGTTCAACTGTTTTCCATCGGCTACTACATTACTCAATGTTTTCTTTGCATCCAAAAAATTCAACAATCACACCGATTAAAAGCTTTAAATGTCAACTGCCGCCGAATGAGGGTGCCCTTAACCGAGGCGGCGTCGGCTGAGCCCGTTTGAATCGATAAGCAGCGATAGTTTTATTAACCTGATTGCATTGGACTTCACACTACGTCACCAATTTTATGTCTGCAAAATAAATTATACCGAACATGCACATCCTGCAGCTGACAAGGCTTTTTTTTATTATTATTGCGCAACCCTTCATGTGCAAGAATAAATATAATTAACACTAAAAAAAATAAAAATAAATCCAAGACCAAGCTTTAGAAGCGAGCTGCACATCTAGACTAGTGGTGTAATAACTATAAGACAGTGTCATAATATGCAAACACCACTTAACTATATCTATTATCATTTATACTAATTATTTATAGCTACTAATTTATTTTTTTCTAAACTATTAAAGGAGATCAAGGTGAGATGACAGCAACAGAAAACCAAACAAAGAAAAACAATACACATGTAGTAGTTTCAGGGTAATAATGACAAGATATGCCACCTTAATAAATAAATCCTAAAGTTTAAAATTATCCCTCATTTGTGACATCTCAAAGCCAACTCAGGCAGCTTCCATTTAATAAATAATACTATTATAACTACATCTGAGAGCCTAAAACTAATAGCTATAAGTGTTTAGTGTTTTACGTGCAACCTTTGGTGCCTTGACACCTTCAAATAATTTTTATTTTTAATACAGATAAGTGACTCTAATTGGATTTTTAATATTCAGCGTCACTACATTGTTAACTTGAAGCTAATAAAGGTAAATTCAATCGGCAACACACTTATAAATAAGTTGGAAAGTTAAATTACTTGCTCCCCTTGTAATGTCAAGAGTCGAAGCCGGTTCATCGAAGTATCTCCACGAGTTTGCTACTATATTAGTCGATTAATGTCACTTCAGAGTTGCTATTTTTTGTTAATACTTTAAATAATTTAATATCAGTTGTTATTAACTTGTTGTAATAAGCTGACAAGACAAGAATCCCCTCTGTGCATACCGTGGTACCTAGCATGGTTGTTGTTGTTGTTGTTGGCTAGCTAACGTTAACGCTACGACAGTCAAACAAGCTACAAACCTCGCAAAAACTCCATGTAACATCGTGACTGTTTGACGCAGAGCCTTAAATCGCGTATTAGATCGATAACCATATCAGGTTTTATCAATTACCTGATGTCGAAGCTTCGTATTCCCAGTCGAAATGCGGGTTAGCATTGCTAGCTAACGGCGGACCTCCAGCTTGCTACCCGATGACAGTTCCTGCACATCGATTGTCCACGCGCTTAGACACGCCCACCACAACTCGAAAACAAAGCCTGTGATTGGTCACAAATACACGAGGACGGCGGTTAAATTTTGATTGACAGAAAGCTCCACCAATTGCTAGAGAGAGAAGCCCCACGAAGGACCAATTGTCACTCTCTTCCTGTCTTGCCCATTTCGCTAAAAATACTTTCAAAATTGATAGCAATTTTGATTATTTTACAATTTAAACCCCTCGTTTGGTGATTAAACGTTGTTTCAGTAAGATTAGATCAGTTCTAAGAGGGTTATCGGTGCCGAAACAATACGTCCCGCCCATAAAATTGATTGACATATTGAAGATCAAATCAGTAGGCGGAACTGAAAGGATGCGCTTGAATTTCATACGGGCGTATGCTAGAAAAAATCCATCACCCGGCTACGTGAAGTTCGAAATTAATATTTACAACAGATAATAACATACGCATTACAAAAATGATTAGAACATATCGGGTGGAAACACATACAATATTATTGAGATGTGTTTTTTATTTGGTAGCGTTTACTTTTGGTTTTAGTTGCGATTTCATACTCGGACTGTCCAGGCTAAAAAATCAAGCGCCACATATAGGGATCAGGAGAACGGGTACGATTGTTTAACGACTCTCGGTCAAACTAGCAAGGCGGTGCTTTCCTTCTTTTTATGCAAAGATTACATAAAATATTACATGTATTTAGCATATGTGTGAATCAGATGAAATAAAGAAAGCTACGACATAAACAATTAGCAGTATTGTGTCAAAATGCCCCGATTCCAGTGATTACTTGTGTCCTTTGTTTTCATCAAAGGGACTCCCGGTGCAGCGAATCGAGCGCACCGCCCCACAGCAGCTTGGCAGAGGACCAGTTATATTCCTCGGTGTCACTGTTGGGTGGGCTGAAATTCTTCACTACGGAGTCTGGTTGGGCTCGGAGCCACGCACTGAACACAGATAGGGGGAACTCGCTGGTTGTCTAGTTGGCAAACTGACGAAGTTGTCTTCGGCTAACTTGGAAGGCTCAAAACAAAACCACCATGACTTCGACGAACATGTTTCAGGGCTTGGACAGCGCTTCCAAACCTAGCTCGAGGTGATTATAGCCGACTGTTTATATGTGTGTGAAAGAAACGGCTTTTTATTTTATCTCCAGCTTCGTCCAGCTGCTCTGACAGGACCTCTTTCACATTTTTTTATTTGCTAATGTTGTGAAACATAACGCTAGCATAACGGAGTCATGTTGACAGCAGGCTAGCTTAAACGGGTTAACTGTAGCTACACTGGCGGCGACCGTTAGCAAACTTGAGCTAGCCTTTAAGCTAGCTGAGCAGGCGTTGTCTGCTGCGCCTGCGGAAGTGTGAACCCACTCCAGACTGCTCTTCTTCTTCTTCTTCTTTGTATTCACCAACAACAGCCCAGTGGCCTCATTATCCCACCCCTAGTAGTGCTTTAAACTCAAAAACCACCAAATTCTTGGGTCACTTCCGCTGAATAGTCGACTACACTTCGACTTTTAATACGAAAAAGCAGCAAAGAAAGTGGAGTTTTCAGGCGTATGGCGCCATTCACTGGTGTATAATCAGATAACCTGTTATTTGCATGCCCTGGCTTTAACTCTTACTGTATTTATAGCAAGTTACGAGTCATTTCCTACATACAATTGTTAGCCAAAATATGACACAGCCGTTACTTAACACCTCTATAATCAGGGACAATGCCTGCTCTTTGTGAGGATCATTCGATTTACAGTTTACAGAGGCTAAAATAACTTAAGTTGATTTTTTTTTTATTAAGCTGTAGTTATTTGGCAAGTAAATCATGCCTGAATTTGTTTACAGACATATTGTTCCACTTGTAGTTCACTATATCGTAATTCCAGTGGGTCAGTGAGTTTATGTATACACTTTGTATTTGATAGCTTTGTCTTTAAATCGTTTAACGTGGGTGAAATGTTTCAGGTAGCCTTCCCGAAGCTCGTTGCAGGAGTTTTAGCCCGCTCCTACTGACAGAACTGAGCCGTGGCTACCCCAACTTTGTCGTCCTTCAGCAGTTCTTCCTTCCTCATAATCCCCTCCGCTTTCATCCTGCAGCAAAGCACCCCTTCAACATGATGTTGAATGTTAAGTGCTTTTATGCAGCTTGGATCAATCCAGATAAAAAATTCCATGCTTTTATGAGCTCCTAATGGGCTAATTGACATAATTTGAGTCAAATTACCCTTTTATTGGCCTTCTGATTGGTGTGGTGACCAGAAAAATGTGTAATAACAGAGTCTAGAGTTAACACGGAGGCGAGATGATTAATGTTAGTAACCGTGCGAACATTGGGAAGACATTGGGGGGGGGAAATGAGTAGTCTTTTCACCGGTTTTCAGTTTTTATGTTTGGTTTATTTCCTCCAGTCGTAACCGCACTAGTCGACTGTACGTCACATGTTTTTGTTTTAATGCTAACATCATGTTTTCAGCATTTGGTTGCTCACTGGCATGGCGATTGTTTGTCTAAACTCGAGCCTTGACAAATGGCTGGAGGAGACCTCTGGTTGGCCGTCTGCAGACCAATCAGAAGGACAACAAATGGTCAATTGGAGATGGACCTGTGGATGTATTTTAAGGCGTACCGTCAAACTCGGTGCCTCTGTGTTTGACATCATGTGAAAGCAAAGTCCTCAGACAAATATTGTGGCTCTATACTAGCCTCGTTAACAAATTTTGATCAAATGAAGCTAAAAATTCAACTGTTTGGCCATAATAACTATTCTACACGTAAAAATGCCTGAAAGACGACTAAGTCAACGTGTACCAGTGGTCTTCTCAAGTCCTGACTCAGTTCTCCCAGGAGGAATGGGCTACAATTCCTGTAATTTATCGTAAGAATCATCTGGAAAGTATGTGTTGCAGCTCAAACATAGAAGATGCATATTATTTATTCATTTTTTCCTCTACAGGGTGTTGCGGCCTCCCGGCGGCGGCTCCAGTAACCTGTTCGGTGGCTACGAAGAAGACGCCGGCGCATCAAGGAGACCCAACAAGATGGCCTCTAAAGTCTTCGCCCCGCCAGAGGAGCCTCAGACTGCACCGAGGCGCTCCAATCCTCCAGGTCAGAGCAAGCTGCCGGGGCTAATGGATGTCCAGACCAGTCAAAGCGTCTATCAATGTCCGGGGTGTGAAAACTGGTGCTGTAATGTGATAATTCCAGCGTAAACACCGCTGCTGTTCTCCGTCTGCATGAAATCCGCCCCCGGATTTTGTTAAGTGTCTGATAAAGTCAAGTATTTTCTGAGTTCAGGCTACTTCACCCTGATTGCCTTATCTGGAAGGTTTCTTAATCCCACAGAAGCAAGCCAAGACGCTGACACAGCTTCAAAACTTAAGCATATCTTGGTAATGCGTTGTGTAGGTGGGAAGAGTAGCGGGATATTTGGTGAACCTGAACCTCCAGCTCAGCCGCAGAGACCTGTACCTCCAGGTGGACCAACCAGCAACATATTCGGGGCTGCAGAGAGCGCACCCGTCCAGAGCCCGACCCGAAGCCACCCAAATAAGCCAAAGGTAGATTGTGCACCTAACTTCAGATTATATTTTACTCTGATTCGGCAACATAAACCACAAGTTCTTAAAATCCTTGGAAGTTATTCACCTTCCCATGCTGCGTTTAGCTTAAACAAGTTAGTTTCTTTTAATAATCTGTTGTTTTTTTATCTCCATTGATCAGACTGAGACGTCTTTTCATTCTTTACAGGATAATCTGAGCGTGGGACCTGAACCTGAATCACCAGGTGATTATTATTTTACACCAATATAAACTCTTTTGAAAGATTTCAGAAAATGTACCGTCCTCCTACTTGTTGTTATTACTGAAATACTTCCTGTGTCTTTGGATAAACAGGGAAAATTAAATATTTGTGATGTGTTTAAAGCTAGATTTATACTAAAGAGCTCTTACCTGCAGTGGCTAGATACAGTGTGAATGAAACGTAAATCAAAAACTTAAAGTAATGGCCATAAACTTTTATTACAACATTTTCTCATATTTGATAAAATCTGTAAAACAAAAGGCCTGTATGTTTGGCAGAAATGTCTGGACCGGCCCAGATACAGATCAGAATGATTACATCAGGACATTAAACATTTTTTTTTCCTTCCTCAGCACCTGAAGCCAAAGTCGTCCAACCAGAGGTGAAGGCAGAAGCTGCTGCCCCCCTACCTCCAGCCCCAGCTAAGGAAGAGCCTGCTGCTGCTGCTGCTGCTGCTCCTCCTCCTGCGGCTGCCGCTGTCCCAGCCACTCCAGAGCCTGAGCCCTCCTCTTCCCCTTCTCCCTCCTCCCCTCCCGACGAGGCCTCGATGAAAAACCACGAGCCTCACCTGGGACCCAAGCCTCGCTCTCACAACAGGGTCCTCAACCCCCCAGGAGGAAAGTCCAGCGTGGTATTCTACTGAACAGCCGAGCACACCACTCCTCTCAGTCCACACTCTCCTCTCGTCTGCTCCCCTCTCAATCTTCTCTCATTCCTCCACCTGAACATCTAAACCAGGATTTTTTTTTTTTTTTGTTCACGTCAGATTTCTGGTCTAATGTTTTGTCCTCAACTTCTTGCACTTTCAGCTCTGTTTCAATCTCAATCTATCAACAACAAGTCAATCAACGAGCTAGCTGTTCTCTCTAACTGTAACCCTGTTCAGTCTCAGTTTTGCGGTTTGTGTTTTAAACGTGTAAGTAGTTGGGTTGAAGTCACGGTTTCTGAGTTTGTGTCGCATCTCAAGAGTGGTTTAGATGTTTTTCAGCTTTAAATGGACCTTGATTCACACGATTTAATGACGCTAAAAAGTTCACGGCAGACGTCTTCTCGAATTTCGGGGTGCAGGTTTTAAGGAGGGGGAGGACGGATCTCCTCAAATGTTTCAGCCATCTTGTTTTCTTTTTTTGTTGTTGGATAAAATTTGTCTGGCTAAATTTAAAAAGAGGCCTTAAATCAGCTTAGCCTTTCTCATCTCCCACCTTCTCTTTAATTATTCCTTGATCAATGTATGACGTTAATAATCTGCCAAAAATTGAATCAATTCCCAAAATCTTCCTCAAAGAAATTCCATTTAGATTTTATGCGAATGTATTGTGCAGGTACTTCTCTGCTTTGTCCTCATTGCTTGCTTCATCCGAGAACATGCCTTCTCCTTTCTTTTTGTTTCTTTTGCTTGGGGTAGGCCCCAGTTTATGTTTTAAATTAAAACGGCTGAAGACAAAGTGAACTCTGGACAAGCGCGCGGCCTACCTGAGTCCAGGTGGGCTTATTGATAATCACCTTCTCAACCACATCGTGACGCACATTCATGGTATATTCTGGCGCCCGGCCTGTCCCCTCTTGTGTCGACGTGCCTGGCAGGCAGTGAGCGCAGTAGAAGAAATCCTGTGTATTGCAATAAAACTGTTGTTTTGCATTTAGAGTTTGTTCATTTTATTCAAAAAAACAAAATATTCCTTGCTCGATAATTTAGATTAAATCATGAATTGGAAGTGAAACAACAAACTACAGAAACTAGAACATAACGTTTTATAAATATTATGCTTCCTAACTAAGATTAACTGTGCAACTAAACTTGTAAAACTAGTTTATAGTTTCAGTTATACACATGTGAAGCTAATAATTCATGGGCACTAATGATTTATTAGTTTAAGGTAAAATATATGGACCCAAATAGATTTAACCCTGACTCACGTCTACTTACGGTGCCTCTTTAACGTTTGTGCATCCTTCAGAATTTTCTACATTTCTGCATAAAAATAACTCAAAACATCGGCGGATTTTCAAACAAGTCCTGAAAGTAGACAAAGAGAACCTGAAATATTATACTAGTATATTAGTTTATCCAGGAAAATGAGCAAATGAGTTACTTTCCAGGCCAAATTAAGGTGTAATGAGACTCGGGTGTCGTCCAGTTCCTCGTTTAGTTTAATAAAAAGAGTTGTTGCTCATCAGGCTGGAAAAGGTTCCAGAACCATCTCTAAAGAGTCTGGAACCCACCAATAATCCACAGTCAGACAGATTGAAGACGACTGTTCCCCTCCACAGGAGTGGTCCACCAACAAAGATCACTCCATAATAGTCTGAGAGGTCCCAAAGGAACCCAGGGGAACTTCTAAGCAGCTAAAGGCCTCTCTCTCATTGGCTAATATTAATGTTGATGAATCCACTGAACAACCATGGTGTGATGGACAAAGACGCTGCTCTCCAAGAAGAACATTTCTAAACATCATGTGGACAAGACAGAAGACTATTTGGGACAATGTTTAGTGGACAGATGAGACCAAAGTAGAATAGTTTGGTTTAAATTAGATGCAGAAAAATGTAGAAAAGTCTCGGCTGACTTTTTCCTCATCAGATTGACCTTATTTCAGTGTTTTAACTCGCGCTAAAAGCTTAAAATATTTATATCGCGCTGGCTTTGATATCGAGCATCTTGTGAATCAGCTGCAGGAAGAAAACACAACACAGAGAGAGAAAGCCCAAATAAGTCGAGCCTATTTTTATTTGTTTATTTTAAAGCTGACATGAAGACGCTTGCTGTTTATCTCGGTTAAAACAAAGTTCAGGTCGTGTTTCGTCTAAAAACTAAAACGAGGACAACTTCATCCAAGTCTAAATGGCTCTCGTGGAACATCAGTTCACTAATGACCAGATACTCACCTGTAATTAGACAGAACTGATCAGTTTATTTATTACTGTTAATGGTTGTTAAAGACCAGAAAGTCTCCAAAGAGGTAAAAGGTTAAGACGTAAGGTGTTAAGACTGTGTCAGTCCACCTCCAATGTTCAGAGAGGGGGATTTTTCTCCTCTTTAAACCTTATGGCTAAGATTTGGACGTAGTTGTCCTCAAAAGTTGTTATTTGGGGAGAAATATTCCAGCTCCCTTTGTTTTAGCTTTTGATAATGATGTGGAAGGTCACCTTTTTTCAGACGGAGTGAAGAAACAAACTCCAATAACTCCTTTTTTATACATCTAGGAAACCAGATTCATCCAGATTCATGTAAGTTTCAGTCTTTTATTTGGTTTGTTTATATCGCCAAACTGCTTTAGTCAGTATTTCACTGCCACCTATTGAATGAAAATAGAAGTCCAGTATTTACTCCAGTGAAAGTATTCATGATGCAATCTACCAGTAATTCTTCCTGACGGTGCTGACACACATATTCTTCATGAACGCTGCAGTTTCTGAGTCCGAGCCTCACAATAGATGTATTTCTAATCTTATTTTTTTGAGTCTGTGTGGCTGCAAAGATTCGTCAAACACAGAAGGAAGTTAAGATGCATGTGTCACGGGAGCTGTTCTGCTCTTTATCCCGACTGTTTTTATGCTTCATTAGCCGGTTTTTGTCTCCATTGTTAATCGTCCCCGCGGCGTAACAATAGCCCAAGCTACAGTTGTCTGACTGAAAGGAAGTTCAAGAGAGAAAGAGAAAGATGTTTTTCTCTCCTTTCTCCCCCTCTTTCTTTTTTTATTAAGATCTCTGGAGTGTGGTTTTCCTTCAGGGCACGTTCCACCTGCAGTAAACTACTTTACATGAGGTTTCCTGTTTTAGTTTTGTCGTAAAACTATTTATACATGACCCTCGTTAAAGAGCTTATCTTCCCCTGCACATTCTTGAGGGATGTTTTAGTGATTAGAAGTTGTTTATAGACAGTAATTTTCTTTTCGATTAACCCTCCAGTCCCTTCATGGACTCACTTGCAGCTGAACTTTTAAGTCCTAAACAAACTAAATATTAACTTAAGGTTGGCTCCGTGCAGATTCTGTAATTATTTACGATAATTTAAGTTAAGTAATTATTCTGTCTGATTCTGTCATCTGTGTTGGAATCTTTCCTCTGCTTCACAACCTTTTTTTTTAGGAACAAAGCTGTTGAGTCAGACTCAGATAGGTGTTATCTTTAGATTCCACACTTCCCCTTTTTTAAGTCTTTTATCATTTTTTTATTTACATTCAAGACTGAGGAGCCAGTTTGATAAAAGTGTTTATAAACTGAGGCATTGTTCTTGTGTCACAATACAGTCGTCGTGCAGCTTTAATCTAATTTTTACAGAGTGCATCTGCTGCTGTTATTATTAAATTCTAACCCTAAGTGATGGCGATGCAGACACACAGCAGGCGCCTCTTAAAGGGAAACACACGACTTCCGGGTTCGGTTTTCAGAATAAAACACGACAAAACGAGCAGAGAAGAGTTTTGCTTGGTCACAGGAGCTAAGTTGCACATAAAAAACACTCGAGAGCAACAAGTAAAAATAAATATCTAGTAAAGCAAAAAAAATATATACAATGGAGACAAGTAGGAAAGAATAAAGAAAAGACTGGGCGGAAAACCGGTGTAAGCTTATTTAAAACTTTCACCTTAATAATATTTAAATTTCCCAGAGTTATAGAGAACAATAAATTAACATAAACAACAATAAATCCACATAAACCTGACATAAAACTTTGTGTTGCATTTCCATTCATCCTTTTTTCTATATCTTTTACTTTGAAATGTTCACGCAGACTTCCGGTCGCGTCTGCCCGACTTGACGCAGTGACTCAGTGCAGACGGAGTGACGTCAGCGGGAGTCGGTCAGCTGGCTCCTCCATCTGAGAGCCTCTCCCATTGGGAGACATCACCATCAACGCCCGAGTCCTGCCAGCAGCAGCAGCAGCAGCAGCGGTGGAGGAGGAGGTGGCGGCCCGCCGGAGGACACGGAACATGGAGGAGACGTGGCTATAGCGGCCAGATCAACCGGTGATCTAAACATTATTTATTTACCTATTTATTTATTTATTTATTGACTCCCCCCGCCAGTAATGGCCGGGCTCCACGGCTGCGGCTGCTGAGAGGCAGGTGCAGTATCATCGACCGACGCGTTTTCGCTCCTCGGCATGGATCCACAGGCTGGCTCTCTGCACCGCTCCCCGGATCACATGCTGCCGGCGCGGGGAGCGCAGTAGCTGGGCTGCGTCTGGAGGAAATACCCGATAAGTGGCTGCTGGAGGAAGAAGACGAGGAAGAAGAGGAGGAGGAGGAAGAGGGGGCCTCTTCACATCAAAATATTACAGCCAATATTCTCAGAGCTCAAGGTTACGCACACAGTCTGCCTCCCTCCAGTGATGGAGTAAGTGTTTTTGTTTCTTGGAGGACACACCGATCGGATCCGAACACTGAGACACCGCTGAGGCACATCTGGATCCAGCTGCCATCATGATGGAGCTGCAGATAGACGAGGTGGTCTACCAGGACGACTACGGCTCCGGCTCCGTCATGTCGGAGCGGGTGTCGGGCCTGGCCAACAGCATCTACCGGGAGTTCGAGCGGCTGATCCGCAGCTACGACGAGGAGGTGGTGAAGGAGCTGATGCCGCTGGTGGTGAACGTCCTGGAGAACCTGGACGCGGTGCTGACGGAGAACCAGGAGCACGAGGTGGAGCTGGAGCTGCTGAAGGAGGACAACGAGCAGCTCATCACCCAGTACGAACGGGAGAAAGCGCTGCGCAAGCAGGCGGAGGAGGTGAGTTACCCCCGGCCCGGCTGGGCCTCCCCTCCACCCGCATCATCACACCCAGCTGCACCCTGCTAGTCCTAGTCTTAGTGTAGACCAGGACACTAAAAAAATGTCTTTATCTGTGAGCTGTCAGGACACTCAGCCTCCATCTTGTGTGCAAATTTGTGCAATATATTTAATTTATAACCTCATATCTGCTGATTAAGACTCTAGTAGACAGTTAGACACAAGTATTCTATCTATATATACTCTGTTTACTGCATCACTGAAGTGAAAGTGATCCCCTTGCACTTGCTTTAAGAATAGAGTATTTTAATAAAAGATAATTTAAGTTAAAATCCAAAAAACAAAGCTGAAACTTGTTGGGTTTCTTGAAGACTTTTCATCCAAGTCTTCATTTCTAAAAGACTGGTGGGGAATTGGGGTTTAAACGAGAACATCTGTGGATGTTTTCCACCTGAAACACTCATGAACTGAGTCTGTTAACAACCAGATACTCACATGTAGTATGAATGAATGAAACTCTTAAAGATCCATGTATGTCCAGAGTCTCCAGTGTCAAGGTGTGAAACTTTCTGGGGACAGATGTTCAGACTATTTTGTCAGATGTTGTGAAAATACCTCCACATTTAAGTCACAGTGTTCGATTATCAACAAATAATACTACTAATAGTAACACCGCTATAATCCTTTACTGTCCCAACTCCTTCACTTATCTCTTCTACAGCTAACCTCGCCTCCACCAGCCTGCATTAACCATTAAATTAATTTACTGCTCCTTTCCTAAGGTCGCCACAGCAGAGCAGAACTACATGCAAATGTGTATAATATATTCAAACATGGTGTCAGAGCATGACGGCAGCAGCTGAACAGCGTAAGCCCCTTTACTCCTGAAAAACACGCCAGAAACCAGGACATAAACAACACGAGTGGACATCAATACGGAGCTATTATGTTACAAACTCCACCTCCTGCTGCTTTTATTATTTTTTTTTCCCCAACTTCCTCCCCCAACTGAGTGGCGTCACAGCAGCCGTGGGATCCACCGGGCTTCATAAAGCAACTTTAATCCTCCTCCCGTCCAAAGAGGCCTCGGGATGTGACAGCAGCCCCCTGCTCGTGTCAGCTTAGCTTTTAGCTTTTAGCTTTTAGTCTGTGTCATCGTTGGAGTTTGTTTGTTTTCTCTGTGAGCTGCTAATCGATAGAGAGGGCGTTAAAATTCCTGTGTTGGCATAATTAGGCTTCTTTTAATGTAGTTAATAGTCGCCAGAGCTGAAACTGAAAGAGAAAACTGAAAATAGAGAGTCTATATTTTTAGCTAATGAGTGTCAGCTACTGTAAAACATATACAGGTGTAGAAATCAGAGCCTAGACGTTGAGAAGATAAAATGTCAAAGCGGCTCATTACATCTAACACAGTTTCAGTGTCGCACGTCCAGGACAATCTTGTTTTGGTTAGCATACAGAAACCATTACGTCCAGTGAACCCTTGTTTCCAGTATCTGCTGTGACCTCCTTGTAACTAAACGTTTCTGGTAACTGCTGATCAGTCGTCTACAGCAGCTTGGAGGAATTTTAGCCCATTCCTCAGAACAGAACCACTTCAGTTCTGAGATGTTGGTGGGTTTCCTCACATCAACTGCTTGCTTCAGGTCCTTCCACAACATTTCTATTGGATTAAGGTCAGGACTTTGACTTGGCCGTTCCTAAACATTCATCTTGTTCTTCTTTAACCGTTCTTTTGTAGAACCACTCGTGTTCTTGGGGCTCGTTGTCTTGCTGCATGACCCAGTTTCTCTTCAGATTCAGCTTCATGGACAGATGTCCTGACGTTTTGTTTTAGAATTTGTTGGCCCAGATGCTGCAAAACAAGCTGATTTTAAGGACCCTGGGTTAGGGAAATAGTTTGTTAATAGTTCTTTATAGTCCTGCGAGCATCTTTTCATTATCATTTTCTTGTTATAACATTAGAATTAGTTGTTACTCGGGATGTATGCACCATTTCCATCCCTTTTTCTTTCTTTCCTGCAGACGTCCAGTTTTATCTAAACATTCCCCTTAACTGCCGCTTCTTTACGTCGTTTCAGATGTTGGAAATTGCACCCTGAAAGTGCTTTGATGTAATTTTATTGCACTGAAGCGTCACTTACTTTACTGTCAGATCTTCAGGAAGTTGTTGAATCAGCCGAGAATTACCTGGTTGTTGAAATTAGGTGACAATTTGACTGCAACAAATGAACAGAGAGACAGTTTTTAGACTATCAGCAGCAAACAAAGAGGGGGATGGGACGGCGTGCTGGAGAAATCAATAGTACACAGAGTGCACTGAGGGGAGCCTGGCACTGTAACCTGATTTGTGCTTACTAAGAACAGAAAGGGAGCAACGAAATCAGGGGGAGAGAAGAAATAGACTTGAGGTTTTATGAAGTGCATAACGCACGGGGCAGATGAGATAATAATAATAATAACGAGAAGAAAACGTCAGCGCGGAGACGGAGAGGGAATCTCAGAGCCCGAGGAAAAACAATAACACACCCAAGACGCAAAAATCGGCTCAGATTACAAGGTTATTAGGCCGGAGTTGATGGTAAACAAAGGCAGCAGCTCTCTCTCTCTCAGCGAGATATCACAGTTGTTAATGCGATGCTGACTAATTCAGCCATTTTGTAGCATCTTCAGTTTAATTCAGACGTGGCCCGTTATGATTTCACTCTTCTTCTTATCAGCTTTAATCTATACATGTATATATTCTGGATAAAAATACTAATGCATTTAACTCCTTCTGAAAGTATCACACAGTGTAATTAGCTAAGAGTGTGAGCATATTTCTGTCGCTTAGCGTTTGCTTGTCAGGAATGCACATTAGCGCCACTTATCACAAAGATTGAATTATTTATTGCGGACAGAGGAAACACAGTACACCCGGCGATTCATTCATACGCTCTGTCACTTCTCTTGTGTAATTATTGACCGTACATTCAGATGTTGTTTGTCCAGTAAACGCCACCGCTTACACCCCTGATTAATGCTGCATTTTAGAGGAAAATACCCCCGAGACGGAAGTGGTTGGGTGTCTAATAGAGGAGTGGATCTGGAGGGCATCACTGCGGTACATGTTCCCAGGCTGAGCGGCTAGGCTTTAAAGACAAATATATGAGAAGAAAACATCCACACTGTTGCCCCTCTTGTGAATATTAAATCTCATTTAGCGTGTGTGTGTTTCTCTGTGTAGATATACATCAACAGGGCCATAACATTACGAGTGAATCACAGTGATTATCTGGTTACCATGGCTCCTGTCAGTGAGTGGGATACATCAGGCGGCAAGTTGAACATTTTGTCCTCAAGTGGGAGGATCTGACTTTGACAAGTACCAGACTGTGACGGCTGGACGACTGGGTCTCCGGAGGTGCAGGTCTTGTGGGGTCTCTGAGGTGGTTAAGGGTGTTGACCTGGCCTCCAAATTCCCCAGATCTCAATCCAATCCAGCATCTGTGGGATTCTGAGCAAACAAGAGGCCTCTCAACTTGCAGGACGGCCTTTGGGTCGGTTTTGACCCACACAATACTAAACAGGTGGTCGTAATGTTATGGCCAGTGTGTTTACAGTGCGTCCATTGTATTTTTTTTTTAGCATTTTCTAGCGTTCGCTGGTTTGTGTGTCTGCTGCATATCGCTGGTTCCTAGGCCTCCCTGCAGTCAGAGGATTACAGTATTAAGACTTTGTGGACTTGCTGCATTGAGAAAAAAAAGGACGGCATTGTGAACAGCTTTATAGAAAAAACAAACAAGCATGCAGTGTGAAGGGGAAGTAATCAGCTCGGTGTTACTATGTTTGTGTTTACACTGAAGGTAATTTATGGAGCTGGAGAGCTTCATATACGCTGACAGGATTCCTTTAAAACTCATTTTCATTTTTGACATGTCCACCCTTAACAGTGCTATAGTTCAAGGCCGCGTGTTTTCGTTATATACACAAATATTAACAGATTTCTTTTTGTCTTGTGTGTCTTCTGTTAGAAATTCATTGAATTCGAGGATGCGCTGGAAGCAGAGAAGAAGGAACTGCAGGTGCAGGTGGAGATTCTGGAGCTGCAGGGAAAACAGATGGAGCTCAAGACAAAGAATTATTCTGACCAGAGTGAGTGGACACTCACATGTCTGATGATAAATTATAAAGTGAAGCTGTCGGCTGGAAAGGATCGGGTCCGTTTAAAAAAGTGTATTAAATGTTTTTATTGTCTTGTCTGTTTCGCAGTCACTCGGCTAGAAGAGCGAGAATCAGACATGAAGAAAGAGTACAACGCTCTGCACCAGCGCCACACTGAGGTGAGCTAATACTCAGCCAAGGATACTACTACTAATACTAGGAAACTAGGAAGAGCTACTACTAGCTGAGAGGATAGGAAGCTAGAAAAAGCTACTAATAGCTGGGAGAAAAGGAAGCAAGGAAGTACTAGTATTATCTGGGAGGCTAAGAAACTAGGAAGAGCTACTGTTAGCTGGGAGAAAAGGAAGCTAGGAAGAGCTACTATTAGCTGAGACGTTAAGAAGCTAGGAAGAGCTACTGTTAGCTGGGAGAAAAGGAAGCTAGGAAGAGCTACTATTAGCTGACAGGCTAAGAAGCTAGGAAGAGCTACTGTTAGCCGAGAGGCTAAGAAGCTAGGAAGAGCTACTATTAGCTGAGAGGCCAGGAACCTAGGAAAAGCTACTATTACCTGAGAGGCTAAGTGGCTAGGGATAGCTAGTGTTAGCTGGGAGGCTATGAAGCTAGGAAGAGCTACTATTAGCTGGGAGAAAAGGAAGCTAGGGAGAGCTACTATTAGCTGACAGGCTAAGAAGCTAGGAAGAGCTACTGTTAGCTGAGAGGCTAAGAAGCTAGGAAGAGCTACTATTATCTGGGTGAAACGGAAGCTAGGGAGAGCTACTATTAGCTGACAGGCTAAGAAGCTAGGAAGAGCTACTGTTAGCTGACAGGCTAAGAAGCTAGGAAGAGCTACTGTTAGCTGAGAGGCTAAGAAGCTAGGGATAGCTACTGTTAGCTCGGAAGCTAAGAAGCTAGGAAGAGCGACTATTATCTGTGAAGCTAAGAACCTAGGGAGAACTACTATTAGCTGAGAGGCTAAGAAGCTAGGAAGAGCTACTGTTATCTGAGAAGTTAAGAAGCTAGGGAGAGCTACCTAGGGAGAGCTACTGTTAGCTGAGAGGCTATGAAGCTAGGAGGAGTTACTATTAGCTGAGAAGCTAAGAAGCTCCAAACAGTTGTGATGGATCACCTGAAACAAGCTAATTCTTCTCAAACTATGATGAAAACGTGTTTAAACATTGTGATCGTGCTCATTTAAAAGTGAGTCCCTCCTGTTTCCTCTGCTGTAACCGGGTAATTTTCCACATTATCCCCTTTTCAAATGAATTCTCGTCCTCTCGTCTCTTGGTTCGCAGATGATTCAGACGTATGTCGAGCACATCGAGTCCAAAATGCAGCAGGCGGGGAGCCAATCAGAAGGCCCCGGCTGTGGACGAACGTGAGTGGTTTCGTGTGGAGTTTAATGTCGTAGCTTTCACCCATCGTCTTGTTTTGTCCTGAAAATATCATCAGGCGTTTTCATGTTTTTTGTCAGGAGTCGAGAGGAGCAGCCATGACGAGAGATTGTAGGAAAATAATTAGAAAATTTGGATCCTAAAACCCAATTCAGCATGCAAATCAACATCTGAGTTACTGGAGTAGTGAATGAAGGCTTACTAAATGTATTATTCATTAAGACAAGAGGAGGAACTCCTGCCCTAAAACTTTTATGAGTAAACTCCTGATCACCTGAAGCAGATTTAGTGCAAATAAGAGCCTAAACAAATATTTAAACACGATCTGCAGGTGTGTGTGTGTGTTTGTGTGTTTTTATGTGCCATGGCATGTCCTTCTCTAACCTGTCTTGTCTGTCTTGCTGGCTTGCTCTCTGTGCCGCTGTTTGCACAGTCAACGCCACACATGGAGGAAAAGGTAAATCCACCTCACTCCGCTTCCCTCCGCTTGTGAACCGACCCCCGCCTGGACCCAAAACGTGACTTTAAGACATGCTGACGTCCCTCCCTGTTCTGCTTCAGTAGTTAATGATGCCTGTATCAGGACGTACTGGACGATGCAGCGTTCTAATATCAAATTTATAAAATAAGGAATGTTAAGCGGTGCATATTTTCTACCTTCTCCTCTTCCTCCCTTATGTGTTAGCCAGTCTGTCCTGTGTCTGTCTGCCTGTCCTGCTCGTCTATGTTAAATATAATCTGGATTAACGGTGATTGATTGCTGGTCTTCATTATAAACACAGTCCAGAAACAGCTGATTGGATTTTTTTTATCTGCTTTCTTCATGATGTAGATTGCGATGGATACGGCTGCAGCCACTTAGCTTAGCTTATCTTATCTTAGCTTAGCTTAGCTTAGCTTAGCTTTGCTTAGCTTAGCAGAAACACTGGGTCTTTCCAAAGATAACAAGCAGCACATGTAAAGCTCATTCATCTACACGCTGTTGGTTTAACCCATTAAACACTATCGGCGTTTATGAATAGCAAATAAGTCTGGACTTCTGTAGTTGGCAGGACGGTCGCACTGTAAATGGAGCAGCAGCATCCTTGAAATGCATTCTGGGATACCTGGCTGTACCAAGTAGTCCACAGAAGTTACCTCCCAATGCATCCTTGATAAAAATGAGCAGGGAAAGAACCCATCGCTAACTCCAGGCTGATTAAAAAAGCAGCCACGCCCTTAATTCTGCAAAACTTAAACGTTTCGTATCGTTTAAAGTCAATAAGTTCTACAAAAAGTCTCCCTGCGCAGTTGTCATGAATGGAGAAATGAATTCTTGACACCAAAACTGTTTTTAGTTCCCGAAACAACGAATTCTGTTCAGCTCTGATTGCATTGACTCACTTTTGGCGTCAATTAGCTAAGCTAACTGTCTGCTTTCCAATTCAAGCGTCTCATCAAGAAAGCACTTAATCATAGTTCTCAAAATGTTCCCTGTCGTTTGAAGCCTGTGACGGAGTGGCAAGTTGCTCAGGTTGTTTGTTTTTTGCACCTAATGCATGTCAGGATGAGCTCCAGAGCCTGCACAGGATGAAAAACCTGATTAAATGTGATTAATTAATGTCAGGCGGTCCCTCTCACATTAGTCCTCCTCTGTGTCTCCTCTGCCAGCAGCAAAGCGGAGCGCCCGCCGTCGTTGAGCCTGTACCCGAGCGGCGAGGGCATGGTACGTGGGGGTCTCGGGGGGGCTAGGATGGTGCCCGGGAAAGACATCTGGCAGGTCAGCGAGCTCGGCCAGTCCACCTTCAGCTCCGCCTATCAGGTGGGACAGACAGCGCCCTGTCCTCCTTGTCCTCCGTGACCCGGGGTGTGGAAGGGGACGGGGCTTACTGCCGCTCGCCGCTTCCACGTGGGCCGCCGCCTCCTGCCTGCTTGTGTCACTCTAAGACGTCAGCTTTTAAAATCAGATTTTCTCGAGCCGTACACGTTGACCCAAGCAAGCAGGGACCATGTTTTTGTGCTGTGTGATTATTTGTGTCGCTCAGTTTTAGTTTTCACTTGCTTTTTAAGTTCAAGCTTGCATTTCTGAGTGTTATGCATTTAAAAAAATTACGTTCCAGTAGTTTTATGTTGTTAATTTCAGTCTATTTATGAGAAAAGCAGCCAAGATAAGAAGAAAAGCAGCATAGCGTTGCTTTCTTCTTGGTATTTGGCTTTGAAATCATCCTGAGACTCTAAATCCAGGATGAAATGCACATTTTAGGATTTTAAAAAGTGCTGGTCAACATTGCTTTTACAGTTTGCAGCACATAAATACAGAATTAGGACAAATGAGAACAATGATTCTGTAAAAATGTGTCTGGACGTCTTCTTTAAGGCGAGAAAAATAAAACAAAACGTGGACTTGATCCGGAGAAAACAAGGTGATAATTTGCTTTGTCATACGATGCTAATATAATGTTTGTCTCTGGGACACCCAGGAGGACGGATCAGAGTCCGACTCGGTGGCCGCGACGCCCAGCAGCACCGGAAGCAAGTCCAACACGCCCACCTCCTCCGTCCCCTCCGCCTCCGTCACCCCCATCAACGAGGGCTTCATGCCGCCGTCCGACTTTGACGCCATGCGGGCCGGGAACCGCAGGAAAGGTGCCAAGCGCCTCAGCCGCAACATGGAGGTGCAGGTTTCCCAGGAAACCAGGAACGTCAGCATCGGTGAGAAGCTTTCACCGGCGTCTGAGATGATGTGACGCCTTGTTTGAGTAGCGAACTAAGAGCTCTTTGTGCTCACAGGTATGGGAAGCAGCGATGAGTGGTCGGAGTTTCAGGAGATCATCGATTCGACCCCCGAGCTGGAATTGTACGTGGAGCCCCGAGTGTACGGAGGAGGAAACAGGCATGAGCTCACATCCACAGTGGTCTACAATGATAAATCTTTTAGAAACGAGGACACATTCCTCTTTGATGTTTGACGAACTCTAAATTAGATTTAATTTTCAGTGCAGATTCCTAATTTAATATGCTTTCGCTTTAAAACAAAGCCAGAACATTCTTCACTGCCGCAGCTAAATAAAACATGATTACTTCTGCGTGTAGACAGCTGCATAAAGAAGTGATCGACTCGAATTAAAAATAGATTTCAGCCTCACTTCTGACGAATTCCTAACTTCCTAACTTCAGTCATCTCACGTTACCAGAGGCGTCCCACAGGGCTCCATTCTGGGTCCCCTACTATTTATTATTTACCTGCTTCCTTTTGATAATATCTAACTGAAATTCAAAATACAATTTCAGTCATGAACGTCTCTTATTTTAAGACTCTTTAAGACCAAGCTCCATCATATCTGTGTGACCGACTATGCACACTCCCCCCCCTACTCTCAGATCCATCTGTTTTTCCTTTATTCAGTTTCATTCCTATAACGTTTTATGCGTCTTTTGTAACGGGACCCTCCTTCCGTGTCTTGCAGCCCGTCTCATGGCATAGTTAACGAGGCCTTCGGCATCAACACCGACTCTCTGTATCACGAGATCAAAGACGCCAAGTCGGACATCATCGGGGACGTGGACGCAGGTGCCGAGCTGCTAGGTATGAGCTGGACTCGTTTTATAGATTAATTAGTGACCGTAGAAGCACCCTGTCTCGTCGTCAGGTGACTGCTGCTGTATTGGTTTGTGGTATCAGCCTGTAATATCAGGAAGGAAGGAAAATAAAAGCCGATGCATGTGTGTGTGTGTGTGCGCGCGTTACACAAAGCCAGCGTTTGTTTTTTCTTTGCACCACTGCAGGGTAACGAGCTCCATGTGAGGCCGTGTGAATGAGCCACTGCACTCAACTCTGAATATTATTTTCCTTGCATGGAAAGCTGCAGCACGACCCTGCATCGCTGCGCAGTCATCTGAAAAAAACAAAATATTTGACTGCAAACACCAGCCCTGCAGCCATTCATTCAGTCTTACCTTACCCAGACACATTAACGCTCATTATTTATCTCAGACGCACGTCGTTGTCGTCGTCGCTTTCTGTTTTTGGCCTCATACACTTGTCGTTGTTCTTGTTGTTGTTGTTTTTTCGGGGGTCTTTCATTTGCTGTTCCTGAATTTGAAGAAGCAGGAAGTGTGAGCCGTCTTCTTGTCCACCTGTTAACCCGTTTCTTTTTTCCCCCCTTTTATGTGCTTCTGCTGGTGACACCCATAGGCGAGTTCTCAGGTGTGTATCTGAACATGCATTGGTTGGTATCTTTTCCTTTCAGTCTTCTCTGCAAACTCCACATTTAAGAAAATCATTGGGAATTACGATGAAGCGCCCCTTTTTTTTTTTTTTTTTGCTAATATTTAGTGATTTCATGTCTAAAGTTTACAGCCAGTTAGAGAAGATCCTCCAGAGTCCTACCCCTTGTGTTGATTAGCTCATCTATCAGACTGATAGTCCTCTGGTTCAGAGTAATCAGTGCTGCTTTGGGACGGCTTCACTGGCACTTTAAAATCAGTTGGATGCTTTTGCGTTCCAGTCCTTCATCCATGTTTCAAATCCTTTTTAATAAATGCTTATTATCAGCATCCTCTCTTTTCTTCTCTTCCCCAATCTGTCCTCTATCTCTATCTCTCTCTCTCATCTCTTCTTCTTCTTCTTCTTTTGCCTCCAGTCCGTGATGATTTCTTCGGTAAGGCGCTCCATGCCTGCGCTCACGATCACCTCTGCTTGTTATACCCTCTTCCCAGCTTTCCCTCTCGTTGCTTCTTTGTGTCTGTTTTTTTTAACGTGGCTTTATATTTACATTTTTGTGCCACCTCTGCATCTCACCTACCGACAGTTTCCTTAAATAGAAAAGCTCATTTTG
Source organism: Chelon labrosus (assembly GCF_963514085.1). Taxonomy (NCBI): domain Eukaryota; kingdom Metazoa; phylum Chordata; class Actinopteri; order Mugiliformes; family Mugilidae; genus Chelon; species Chelon labrosus. The sequence continues at coordinate 22,620,401 of NC_140354.1, forward strand.
TTTGCGATAGGAAAACTACTGCAGAATAAAGACGTCGCTCTAGTTAGTGACGGCAAAGCACGAGAGCTAATGCATTTTAGGTGAGCGTGCAGGTTGAACCCGTAATGAAGACGCCTTAAAAATTAAAAACCTTTCAGATTTTCTTAAACCCACTCATCTAGAAACACAATAACATCTTTTTTTTATGTTGTATTTTTTCTGTGTTGAAGTATTTGCTTAAAGTTTGTGTGCTTGGCTTCCGTTGCACATTGCTTGCTGCTTCCGTGTCCTGTTTATTTCCGGCAAAAATTAAGATATTTAGGATTTATTTATTAGCTAATTGGTCAACCATGATATTATTAATGCAATATTAATCAATATGTTTGTATTTAAGGTGAAAAATTGTTTTTCTATCCAATATTTTCCTTTTTTAACCTTGGAATTGTCTTATTGAACCTTTTATGTAGAATTGTCTTATCTTACTCCATCTTATTGTCGATCAATTGTTGGGATTGATTAATAGACCTGTGAATGTGTTTCAGGGATGGGTAAGGAGGTGGAGAACCTGCTGACGGAGAACAAACAGCTCCTAGAGACCAAGTAAGATTGATATCACGTCTGTCCGTGACATGAGCTGAAGGGTCGCGCCGCGCGCTGAACAAACTCTTTCTGTCGCGTCTCGACAGAAACGCCCTCAACATCGTGAAAAACGACCTTATTGCCAAAGTGGACGAGCTGACGGGGGAGCAGGCGGTGCTGAGGGAGGAGCTGGAGGCGGTGAGGCAGTCCAAGAACAAGGTGGACGCAAGAGTCAAGGAGCTGGAGGAGGAACTGAGGAGGTGGGAATGACTTGAGCTGTCTTTGAGCTCCAGAAAAATCCTTTTGCAAACATGAACAAGAACCAAACTGTCCTACTTTTATTTCTTCCTGTCACTTTGCACACATAAACAAATAATCTTGTTTGTGGGCTGCAGGTTAAGAGCAGAGGCTCTCGGAGCGTCTCGAGACTCCAAGGATGAAGGAGGCGATGACGTGAGTAGCAACGCTCACATGAAATCAGTGTTCATGCATCAACCTGTAGTAAAATCCTTCCCTAAGCCTTAACCCTGGTTCTATTTAATGTTCCCAGTTCTCGTCGCCCATGCAAGATGGCGACATGACGATGACCCAGCGGCGGCGGTTCACTCGGGTGGAGATGGCCCGCGTGCTGATGGAGAGGAACCAGTACAAAGAGCGGCTGATGGAGCTGCAGGAGGCCGTGCGGTGGACGGAGATGATCAGGGCGTCCCGGGAGAGTCCTCCAATCCAAGAGAAGAAGAAGTCCACCATCTGGCAGTTGTGAGATTCTGCTTTTCCTTCAGCTTGTCCAGACGTTAGAAACCTCCCACCCTGCAAAAGTAAAAACCGCTCTTCTTTCTCTCTCCGTCCACAAGCTTCGCTCGTCTCTTCAGCACGTCGTCCAGCCCTCCGCCCGTCAAGCGGCCGTACTGCAGCGTCAACATCCACTACAAGTCTCCCTCGCCGGCCGGTTTCTCCCAGCGCCGCAGCCACACCATGTGTCAGATCTCCACCTCTAATCGCACCCTGGAGTTCTTCCCTGAAGAGTGAGCAGCCTCCTCCTCCTCCTACCGTGCTAACCCGCCGCTTGCTCGCTTGTGGCTCGGCTTGGCGAGTAGAAAGCTTCCAGAGGAGAGGTTTAAATTCTCTGAATGTCAGGGGCAACCTGCTCGGGTTCTGTTTAGGTTGCTTTTGACTTCCTGCTTTGACTGCAAATCATACATAGTTTGCACACGAGGGTTCTCAGTCGTCCAGGTATATGCAAAAACAACAAAGTCACAAAATTATCCTTTTAAAAGGTTTTAAAATATTTGGGAACCTTTTAGGAAAGTGTCACTCAACAGGGATATAAAAAGGTGGACGAGCTGACTACTACTGGTTTATTTTAAGAATGTGAAATGCCAGAATAATCATAGAGAGACAGATTTATTAAAGCTTTTTATTTCTTTCATCACATCTCCAGTGGGTCAGAAGTTAACATGCACTTAGTATTTGGAGGAAATGATGTTAAATTCTTTAACTTGGGTCAAATGAAAGTCCAGTTGCTCTTGTTTCGGCTTTGTTTTAATTTGAAAACTTTATTCTCACATATATATAACAGTTTGTTCTCAGTTTGGCTTGGCTAGAAGAAAGCTTACTTTGCTTTTCTAGCCTTTATTTAATTTTTCTTTGCATCTCTCGCTGCTGCCTGCCCGCTAACGCTTGGCCTTCTTCTCCTCCTTCTTCTTCTCCTCCTCTTTCTCTCTCTTTCTTCCCTCCCGTTGCTTCCAGACTGGCCAGTAACGGTGTTGCGTCTCTCCTCAGCGACTCGGCACTGTTGGCCCGCCGAGAGCAGCGGCGGGAACAGTACCGGCAGGTCCGCGAGCACATGCGGCGCGACGACGGCATCATGCAGGCCTGCGGCTGGAGCGTGCCGTCGCGCTTCAAACAGGTGGGCACACACAGCGAGGCCGAGGCCGCCACGAAAACACACCAGATGAAAACGTCGGGCTCACATTCTTTAGATTTGTATCTAAAAAACCATCATGAAAAACTTTAAAGTTTTCCCATAATGTCAAACAAAGAGATCTGAATTCAAAGGTATGCCTTGAAATAAATCCACGTTTACTCACATGTGAACTTCTTAAGCTTCTGAAGCATCACTTAATGTCAACTGAGTGCTTCTGTAATAGTGATATAAAGAATTATTAGTGAAATAATCTATCCTTGAACAATTGTTGGACAAATTAATAGCGTCAAAAGTGTTAATGCATAAAGTAGACGTCCTAAACAAGTCGCCAGAATTATAATTTGTTAACATGAAATCTGTGGAGTGTTTGTGGGTTTATTATTAGAAGAACTTCTCCTTTAAATTAATTAATTCAGCACCAGCACAAAGTCATGATTTCATAGCATGGAGCCTTAAAGTGGCAGCAGGAAGGCCGGGACACGGGAGTGGTTTTTGGCTAGGCAGGCGGCTCTAACTCTGGTCTCCCGCAGACTGGAGGTCAGACGGACACCGCTCAGGACAGCCCGCTGAAGAGACAACAGGCAAGTGAGACCGACAGAGTGCCAGCATGACGCTCCCCCCCCCCCCCCCTCTTTTTTCCCCTTTAACCTTCCACTTAAACCTCCGACCCTTAGACAGCAGGATGCAGGAAAAACTGAGACGCTCAGCTCCACGTTACCAACAGAAATGCAGCTCCTCTTGAAAATGCATGAAGATTACGAGATGATTTTTTAATTTCTAGGCATGACGGGAGTCGCTGTATTTCAACACGTAACATAAAATCCTGTTTTTGTGGAGTTTCCCTGCAAACTTTAACCTTTAACCTCTGTCTGTCTCAACCTGCCCTACGTAACACACTCATCTCTTAACTCCTGTTCTTTATCTGAGTGTTCTTAAAGGAAAAATCCACTTATTACTGTTATTTAAGATTCTTCTCAGTGCATCAGCGCTTCACTGGTGGCGCCGACGTATTCCTACAAGCTTCCAGGCTTTATTCAGGATATTTTAAGTAAAGTTATTATAAAGTTTGGAAATAAATGTTGAAATCTGTTGCATTGAGTTGAAAGCAGTGGAGTTTTCCTTTAACACCTCCCGTGTTATGTACTGTACATGCATACGGTGCATTCACAAACACGTTCGTTTTGCCGTGGCTACAGTTGGTGGAAGTTCTCATGGGATAATTCTCAACTCTTGCTTTTAGACCACCAGCGAGAAAGAAGATAACCGCATGAAGAACGTCCCCGTCCCGGTGTACTGTCGCCCCCTGGTGGAGAAGGATCCCAACAGGAAGGTGATTGTTCCTCACGGTTTTGAGGCTCAGTTTGGAGGCACAGGCGGCCGCCATCTTGGAAGAATGAGGCTGTGAACATGTTTATTTCTACTGTAAAGTTTTAACAAGGAGGTCTGTGGAGATATGTTATAGTCAGCATCTAGTGGCCATTAGAGGTACTGCAGGTTTTGGTAGTTTTGCATTAGCTTAATTTTTCAGTCTTGGAGGTTTAGGCTTGCTTTGTTTCCATCTTAAGCTAAGCTAACTAGCTTCTGCTCTATACTCAGCTACAAAGCAGTCGATCATCGTTTAAAAGAAAACGTTAAGTTTCTCCTGCCAGGACATTAGAGGAACAGATTTGCAGATTTTAAAAGTCTTCATTGGTGCAGGATCTTGTCTTTGTTGTTTTGTTTTTTTTAAAGTATATATCTGACCGGTTTTACTTTGTGCGTGTAGCTGTGGTGTGCAGCAGGAGTGGACCTGACAGGATGGAGGGCCAGCAGCCAGGAGCTGGCGGCGGCCAAAGCACTGTCGAGCAGCAGCGACCCGCTGCATGTCGAGGAGGACGGAGCTGATAAAAAGAACAACCACACGTCACCAGAGAAGAGGAAGGTAGGTTTGAAGTTTGTGTTACATTGCAGGATTAAAAGCAGATTGCTGATATAAACTGACATGACGCCCGCCTCTGCTGACTAAGTCCAAGGAGCTCCATGAAACCGACACCATGAGCAGCCGAGTCTGGATCCTCACCAGCACCCACTCCGCCAGCAAGGTGGTCATCATCGACGCCAACCAGCCGGGCTCGCTGGTCGACCAGTTCAACGTCTGCAACGCCCACGTGCTCTGCATCTCCAGCGTGCCAGGTGAGAAGGAAGACTCTTGATCTTTTTGTTGCACCTTAACAAATCTTCACATGTTTTTTAATTTGTTTTGTTTTGTTGCGTCCAGCTGCCAGTGAGAGCGACTATCCAGCCGGAGAGATCGTGTTGGATCCAGGCGACGGTGGAGCAGGTGGAGGAGAGGACGCCGGCAGCGTCGAGGGCATGCTGGCCGGCATCACGCTCGTCGGCTGCGCCACCAACTGCAGCGTCGCTCGCAGCAACTGCTCCTCGCGCACTGACACGCCCATAATGGACAAAGGACAAGGTGGGCTCAGGGACATAACTCCTTCTAGTAGCATGATAGAAAGATGAGAGAGGCCGCTGCTCACTAGTGTTGTGCTTTAGCTCCCACTGCTCCCCCCATGAACGGGAAGATCCACCCGGCGCAGTCGGCCGAGGAAGCCACCGAAGCCACCGAGGTCCCCGAGTCCACGGCCAGCCACTCAGAAATGGGACGTCCGGGGCCGTTCATGGAGCACGTCTTCACCGATCCTCAGCCTCGTCCGGCTGACGCCTCCGACAGGTAAGGGGGAAACGTTCTGGCGGGAGACGACGGGGGAATGAAAAGATGTTTTGAACGCTAACGCCTGCGCCTCCCACACAGGAGCTCAGGCCAGTCCAAGGAGGAAGCGTCTCAGCCGCAAGAGTCGGAGGACGGAGGTGAAGAGGCCAAAAACTACACCAGCGTGGCCCCAACCATGTGGCTCGGAGCCCAGAACGGCTGGTAAACACTGAGGAGATCTGTCTGTCGGTTAAATCTCATATAAATATAAATCTTAAAGGACCAGTGTTCAGGATTTAGTGCCATCTAGTGGCGACGCTGCAGACTGCAGACGGTAAATCCAACAGAGTAAATAACCTGCGTCTTTTTGTCCTTCAAGGCTTTACGTCCACTCAGCTGTCGGAAACTGGAAGAAGTGTCTCCACTCCATCAAACTCAAAGACTCAGTGCTCAGTCTGGTGTAAGTAAAACATCCGGGCACACAAGATTTTGTTTATGCCACGTTTGAATTTCAGTATCTTAAAGTTTCCTCTCGCTGCAGCCACGTGAAAGGTCGCGTGCTGGTCGCCCTCGCCGACGGGACCCTCGCCATATTCCACAGATCAGAAGGTATCCGTTGATCATTTTGTTTTTTTTAAAAGCTTGCGCTGCAGCTTTAACCGTTCTCTCTTTCCTCTCAGACGGTCAGTGGGATTTGTCCAACTACCACCTCATGGACCTCGGCCGGCCCCATCACTCCATCCGCTGCATGGCCGTCGTCCACGATAAAGTCTGGTGCGGCTACAAGAACAAGATCCACGTCATTCAGCCCAAGAGCATGCAGATAGAGGTGAGCCACGACCCTGTCCGCCGTCACCTTGGCCGTGTAGATGTACAGAACAAATCCCTGATCTGACTCCTCCCTGCCCCGTAGAAGTCCTTCGACGCCCACCCTCGCAGGGAGAGTCAGGTGCGGCAGCTAGCCTGGATCGGAGACGGCGTCTGGGTGTCGATTCGCCTCGACTCCACCCTGCGTCTCTACCACGCGCACACACACCAGCACCTGCAGGACGTCGACATCGAGCCGTACGTCAGCAAGATGCTCGGTGAGTTCAGGGGTCGACAGCGGCAACGACGACGAGGTTCGGGAGGGAGCTTTCCTCGCTAATTCTAGGTTTTAATTCACAGGGACCGGGAAGCTGGGTTTCTCTTTTGTGCGAATCACGGCGCTTCTGATCGGTGGAAACCGTCTTTGGGTCGGGACCGGGAACGGAGTGATCATCTCCATCCCGCTGACAGAGAGTGAGTTTCAGAGACAGAAGATTGTTCTGTCTTCAGTTATTTACCTGAAGAACTAGTGATTAGTTTTGGTGGACAGCAACGTTGGAGACGTGGAGACGTATTGGTCGTCTTCTTCTTCTCTAGACATTCAGGGAACACTGAGTCTTTTTAGTTTCCTCCTCCTCTTTCTTCTTCTTCTAGTTTCCCTCCTTGATCTCCTCCTTCTTCTTCTCCTCTTTACATCTCCTTCACTTTCTTCCTCCCATTTCTTCTTCTGTTGTATGTCAAGCAGATTTGACGCAGCATCATCCTTTCCTTCTCCTTCTTCTTCTTCTCTCCTTTGTCCTCCTGCTTCTTCTTGTCCTACTTCTTCTTCTTCTGTTCTATTTACAGCAGCTTTGACATAGGTTCATAATTAAAGTTGACGATTTTCCTGAATCCTAAACTCGGGGCGTTTTGAGAGGATGTGTTTATCTTTAGCTTTCACTCCTCGACTCCTCCCTCCTTCTGTTTTCCTTCCGTCCGTCAGTCGTTTCTCCTCCCTCTCACAGTTTTAGTCGTAACTATTACTGTTACTGTCCTCTCTCCTCCTCCTCCTCCTCCTCCTCCTCCTCCTGTAGCCGTGGTCCTTCATCGGGGACAGCTCCTGGGTCTGAGGGGTAAGTGGGAGCGCTGCCGACTTCCTGATGTTGTGATCTTCCCGTTCTGAACCTGAAAAGTCTGAAGACGCAGACTTTGTCATTTTTTTTTATCCGTGAACGTTTTAGCGTGAAGGTGATTTAAGTCAACGCTCCACTCTTTAGTTGCTTTGCATGCTCTCTATGATTTATGGCGTCATTAAAGCGATGACTGCATGCAGCGGGTGTGTTTTAACTTCATCTTTCATTTTCAGTTGAGCTGTGTTGGTGTTTTTTCTGTTTATTATTTACCTGGTATGGTTTTATTTTATTTTTTTACTTTATCTTACGTTTGCTCTCTCGTCCCGTCAGCCAACAAGGTGTCTCCCACGTCCTCTGGCGGCGTGATCCACGTGTACGGCGACGACGGCGGCTCAGAGAAGAGCAGCGGCAGCTTCATCCCCTACTGCTCCATGGCGCAGGCCCAGCTCTGTTTCCATGGACACCGTGACGCTGTCAAGTTCTTCGTCTCCGTACCGGGTAGGAACGAAGACCAGACCCGTCTCTCTGGTGATACATCTGTCTCAAACATGGACGTTGATGTCCTCTAAGTCCAGTTGTCTTTGTTTTGGATCATTTCTTCAACCTGTGACTTTATTTATTTATTTATTTATTTATTTATTTCGTGACGACAGGCAACGTGTTGGCCACCTTAAACGGCAGCGTGCTGGACAGTCCATCGGAGGGTCAGGGCTCCACAGCGCCCACGGAGACGGAGGCTCAGACGGTTCACAACGTGTTGGTGCTGAGCGGAGGAGAGGGATACATCGACTTCCGCATAGGTGAGCGTTCACCTGACACCACACACCTGTATCACCTGTATCAGTACGAAGAAAACCTGGGGAAAAACGACTTTTTAAGAAGTTATATGATAAATATTTCGTCTATTTTTATCAATTAGCATAACTGATGTCCTCTAGTGGTCAGAATAAGGAACTGCAGCACTGCATTAAATTAAAGGCAATGATAATATAATAATAAATATAATTATTAATTAATTAATGTGTATAGTAAAATAATAATTACAATAAAGTGCAATATATCCAGTCTCCACTAAATCGTAAGTGCTTGCTGCCCCCCAGTGGTCACAGAGATGAACTGCAGCGCTACAATTAAATTCAGTTTAGTGTTGCAGTTCCTACTGTGACCACTGGGGGGCAGCAAACATTCATAACACTGCTGCGCTGCGTTAAATCAAAGGCTAACATTTTTGAGTATTATTAATAATTTAATTCTTATTATATTATACTATATTTACACTTTAAATAATTGTAATTAACCAGCAACGTTTTCAGTCTTTAGCGAATATAAACAACGCTGCCCTCAGGTGGACACAGTGAGGAACTGCAGCTTCAGCTAATTTCCTGACTGTGACCGCTGCATTCACTGCCCTCCAGTTAAATTAAAGGCCAACACAGTTAGTATTAATAATCATATAGATAATAATAATTTAATAATTTAATAATCGCAGTAATGATGCTAAATTAATGGCTACATCAGTGTCATCGTTATTACTTTAAATACTTGCAGCTCATTAATAACCTATGCATCACATTTGATGCTCACTGCCCTCTGGTGGTCACGGTGGGGAACTGCAACACTAAATTAAATTCACTTGTAATAATATTTAACTGTGATTGTTGTATGTGTTAATACTTATTAAAATACTAATAGTAATCAAAATAAAGGTATTAAAACTGTGCCGTGATCAACTTCTCTTTGTTTTGTTTTCCTCAGGCGACGGCGAGGACGACGAGACGGAGGAAGCGGACGCCGGCGGAGCCTCTCAGATAAAACCGTCGCTGAGTAAAGCCGAGCGAAGCCACATCATCGTCTGGCAGGTGTCCTACGTGCCCGAGTGACGCCCGGATCCGCTTTTAACGCCCGCCCTCAAAAAGCAAAACCTCCTCCCCCACAGACGCTTCCAGCCACGTTGTAATTACCCCCCCGGTCATGTAAAAGAAGTCCAAGCTGACGCCCCTCACCCCCTTCAAAGCCGTGTTATTGTCCCCTGTAACTATTAAACCCCCTCCCGCCCCGTCACCCTGTAACTTTAACGCCTTGTAAGTACCTCCTCTGATCTAGTTATCTGCCTGCTACCCTGTTTCTGCCCCACCCAGGGCCTCGTAACTACCTCCCTCCTCTGTATCCACCTTATATTCACCTCCACCGTCCTGCATCTGCCCCCCCACCCCATATCCCCCCTAAAGTTACTCCCTCCATTTAGTTTGGTCACATCTCTGGAGAGCAAAACCCAGAGTGACACAAAAAAAGGAATAAATAACAAGATCACGCCTGTTGAAGTGGAGATTAGGGTGGAGATGTCAGCATGCTGGGGGTGGAGGTGTCTGGCTGTGGTGAAACTTGAAGGTTAGAGTGAAGACGAGGGAAGACGATGGAGGTCTGTCCAAAGCGAGGACGTATTTGTGGTGAACCTGGTGTTTGAAGCTCGTTCTGTGTGTTCAGGGTTTTACTGTAAATCTCCACTGACGCCTCTCATCCTCTCTGTTCAGTATGGAAACTCTTGCATTGATCTCTGTGTGGATTAAATATTATTAAACATATTCGTGTGCTGACAACGACTGACTGACGCGTCTCATTTCACCATTTAATAAAAAAAAAAGATTTATTCATGACAGAACAGCAGCTGATAAAAGCATGAATACGTTTTTATAAAAACAGGGTCGCAGCTTCAGTTTGACATGATTAATTAACACAGCGTGACGTTACAAAAACTTTACATTCAAGTAGTGTCATGATGATGATGATGTGATTACGACTGTTAACGTCACGTTTTACCGTAAAGCTGCAGGAAACAAACTGATTTAAACGCTGGGACGGATTTCGGCTGAATTATTCAAAGTTTCCTGCAGCTTTAAAACACAAATACGTTTAAAAGCAGCATTTCTTACATTTTATTGCTTTAAATACAACATTCATGTTTAGTGTCCAGGACGGAACAGAAACTACAACCTGCAACGTTTACACGGACGCTACGACACCAACGAGGAGGAAACAAGACTTCTTCCACTATCAATAGCGACTGACGTTTTGTCCTCTTGTCCTCTGGAGCCTATCCCACCCTGGACAGGTCTCCAGTCTATCACAGGGCTAACACAGAGAGACACTCACACCTACGGCCAATTTAGAATCACCAATGAACCTAACCAGCATGTCTTTGGACGGTGGGAGGAAGCCGGACTGCTCACATCGTTTTATTAAAGATAACTGGACGTGTAGAGTTTGTCTTGGATGAAACATCATCAAGAAACTCCACAAGTCCAGTTGTCTGTGTTTCAGCTACGACCTGGCTGACTGAGAGTCTTCACAGATCTTCTCCTGATCGTTTCACGTAGCGTCCATGTAAACAGCTCCTCTCTGATCAGAGCGATTAATCAGGTTGAAGACAAACTGTCCGTGTAAACGTTTCTCCGTAAACGTCGTCTCGTTTTACTTCAGTCTGTTTTGTTTTAATTTAAGGAAACAGAGAAGGTAGAGACGACGCCTCTTCTCTTCTCCGTGTGGCAGCAAACTAATAAAGCCAAAAAAAAAAACAATAAATATTTTGTGCTCCGCCTCCTTCAACGTTGCTCGCGGCGGTCAGTTGTAGATCCAGCGGTTGCTGCTCTTCTCCCAGCGCTGGATCTCGTTCTGACGGAACCACAGAGAGATTTCCTTCTGAGCGCTCTCCACCGAGTCGCTGCCGTGGATCACGTTCCTGCAGAGCAACGAAACGTTCATTAAATCAAACGTCGGACAAGCTCACCGATGTTTGAAGTCGCTCTCGTCGGCTCTTACTTTCCCACTTCCACGCAGAAATCTCCTCGGATGGTTCCCGGCAGCGAGTCTGCAGGGTTGGTCTCTCCCATCATCTTGCGTGCGGTCTTGACGACGTCCAAACCCTGCCACACCTGAAACACGAACACACGCAGCTTGAATACGCAAACATTTATTAGTGATTAGTACGGCTGAGGAGAACAGAGCGTGTCACAATCTGACCATGGCTACGACAGGTCCAGAGCTCATGTAGGTGATGAGTCCTCTGAAGAAGGGTTTAGTCCTCAGGTCACAGTAGTGCTCCTTCAGAAGCTCCTCAGACGCCTGATGGTCAGAACAAACAGCAGACAGGTCAGGTACCGCTCATTCAACATTCAACATGGACTCAGGTCTGAATAAACGAATCCACACCTTCATGAGTTTGAGGCCGACCAGTTTGAAGCCTCTCTTCTCAAAACGACGCACGATTTCTCCCACCAGCCTCCGCTGCACGCCGTCCGGCTTCACGGCGACGAAGGTGCGCTCGTTCAGTCCGGTCCAACCTGGAAACACGGGATTAAATGTTTAACATCCTCGGCTCAGACTGAAACCAGACGAGCAAACGGATGCAGGTGCAGTCACACAACTAGACACGTAGGTCAAAGTATTTACAAGCACCAAATTAAAATAAAGTCTAGGATAAAATCTTAAAAGAGAGCACATTTCTCCCAGGTAAATAAAAAAAATGAATAAAATAAAAGATAAAAGAGCATAAAATTAAATGTATGGATGCACATTTCTGCCAGTGAAATAAAATAAAACACACCTCAGCACAGATTCAGAGACAGAAAACTGATGTTAATACAACAAACAATCAAAACACATTAAAATGCAAAAGGGCCAACCAAACGCACGAGCTCAGTGTTGATTAACTCCATGCATTAATCTGTTAGTTTAAAGCCCTGTGGGCCCAGATCGACCCAGAGCTCCTCTGAACACACCACCGGTACCGGTCGGACCCGAACATGCCTCACCAGACGCTCCGATCCTCGCCCGTTTAACCACCGGACCCTGGAGCTCATTCAGGTCTCGCTGTGACCTCTTTTTCGGCCTCATTGCTCCACTGTCCCTGCAGCGGCTCCGCGGGAGCTATTAATAGGATGATGAATCAACGGTTTCACGGGGAGGAGGACACATGAGCCACGTTGATCTGTTTAGCTAACCGTAGCTAGCTGTAGCTAACTGTAGCTAGCTAGCTGTAGCTAACTGTAGTTTCACCGCAGTCATTCATGCTAACAAAAAAGTTGCACCGGCTAACTCTGCTACATGAAGCTAGCCGGGGCTTCTGTCCGGACTCGCCTGAAAACTGAGGACATTTCCGCGTAAAAAAAATCTGAATTAAGCCCGGAGACGGACACCCGAAGCTTAAGAGACACATATGTCACCAACCTGACTGAAAGATGTAAGAGAATATGGACAGAAACAGGCAGATCATTGTGGCCGTTGGTACTGTCCTGGGTCTGACTGACAGACTGACTGAGTGAGGAGGAGGACGTTGGCACGCACGTTGCCTAGCAACGGTCTCAAAGCGCGGGTATGAGGCGTTGTTCCGGGGTTCACGTGGGAGCTGCCGAGTAGGAGGAGGCACACTTCCGCAAACAGAACGAGGCTAAAATAAAATAAAACTATATAAAAAAAATGAAATATTTTCTCACATAAAATAACTAAAATCAATTAAAGTAAAATAAATAGCTAAACTAAGATCAAATAAAAATAACTAAACGAGAGTAAAATAAACTAAATTAAAATGAACTAAAAATAAATATTTAAACTAAAATTAATATATATAAAAAAATAAGATATATAATAAATGTATATTGATAAAAATAAAAAAGTAGAAAAATAATAGAAATTCATGCATGTGTTCGGTGCTCATGGGCAGCTGCAAATATGTGGAGGTAAATTTATTTATTTTGTTTTAACGCTTTATTCATTGTCTCAAAGAATGCTACGGGAAATCTTTACCACCACAAGCCATCAGTCTGTATAACTCCTCATCTGTGTGGTTGTTTATTTGGTTGGTGTAATTCATTGTTTCATTTCATTCATTGTATTCAATAATTTTGGTATGTTTTTGTAAATATTGTGTGTATAGATTTTCCTGTCTTTATAGATTACATATTGTATGACACAGTTTGGGATTAATAAAGCATCTATCTATCTATCTATCTATAGCATGGGCTCATGAAAATCTGGCAGCAGTACCAAGAAACATCTGTGATTATCTAAAACATTATAAATATTCATGTAACTGTGCTTCTGTTTTTATTTATCAGAAAATAAAAATCTTCAACATGCACTGCAAATATACCATGCAGTATGTGAAAGTGTATTGATATTACTATAAAACCAACAACTGTGAGTTAGTGTGGACTAGCATACATCTGATCATTTTTATTCTTCGAACACGTTCAGATCATTTTGATTTACCCCGCGGTCATAAGGAACGTTTACCAGAGCACCACATTATACTTTGTGTGTTTGCAAACTGAAAACCACATGAAGAGGCCATCTTTTATCCACGATTTAATATTTAGCACATCACACAGATACATGCGCACACAGAGGCCTTCACCAGGACACTAAGACACGACTGTCAACACTGATGTGGTCCAGAAAAGTCCAAAGATTGGGGACCCTTGAGCTTGAGAAGCTCGTCGCCATCACACCGCCGTCCCCTCTTTTTTCTGCCTCTCGAGTTCCTGTCTGTGGAAATAGTCTTTGTTGAGCAGGATGTCCCTTTTCAGAGGTAAGTACGGCTCCTCTGGCGCCGCGCTGCCTGTGGCTTTTTTTTTCTGGCCCAGCAGCATGGCGCGGAGCAGGGGAGGGTAGGGGACGTAGCGCACGGGCGGTTCGGGGAGGGGCTCAAAGTCCTTAAACTGCTGCTCTTTGTGTTTGGGAATCAGGCGCCAGTCGTGGTACATCACCTTGTCCATCTCTTTGACCTCGCTCTCCTGTTTTCCTGCCAAATATAATTGGTTTAGAGAATGAATAGAACTTAAATACATTTTAATTTAACCACTTTTTTTTACTTTTTAGCCTCCCACATGAAATCAGTGCTCCCATATCGCCTACATATGAGATGAGTGTAAATATACTGTTGGTTTCAGATCAAATAAACAGAATATCTTACCTTTGTATGTGAGGACGCCCCAGGCTTTGCCGTGATCCATGTTCTAGAAAAACACAAGATGAACATTAGCTACAGGATCCATTTATATATGATTTATTCATTTAATTTAGCAGGTCACCATCCAGACTCACCTCAGCCGTGTAGTCCACCTTGACCTTGGTGATCTGCCAGTAGCTGGGCTCCGTGTGATCCTCCAGCCAGGACTTGCGGGTGAAGAGACGACCCACTCCGAACATCCTCATGCCCGCCAGCAGGGAGAAGAGGCGGCTCTCCCTCCGGACGTCCGGCCAGGCCAACACGGGCAGCATCTTCCCCGTGAGCGGCCGTTTCATCGTGTCGTAGTCCAGGGCGTATTTCTGGGATTCCCGCGGACGGGACTTGAGTTCTCGGTACGCCCGTATCTTTCGAGCCATTTCAGCGATGAGGCGAAGTCTCCTCTTCTTCGCCATGACTGAGATGTGTCAAACTGTCACTGTCCTCCCCGAGAGAATCTGTTCAGATGAAAGAGTGGGAATAAATTCAGTCATAAATGATATTACATTAACGGTTTGTTAATTAGAACAGGAACGATTTGAACCTGACAGCACCAGTGAGAGACTATAAACACACTGCAGCCCTGAGGTAACATGTAACATTAGCCAGTTAGCTAACTATCTCGAGTCTAAAAACAATTTATAAATAATTTATCACTCTGAAACCATCCTACATATATTAACTAAATTATTGACAATGTTTGAAGTATTGAAACATCCACATTAAACATACCTGAGAGTCTCAGATGTGCAGGATTTTTAAGTTGACCTCCGCAAGCAAGGCACACGGCTTCCGCTTATTTGGTCCGCATGCAAAGTGTTCCGTGTCAACTGTCAGCGTACATTGGTTCCGCAAGTCTTCGGTCACACGTCGATAAATATTTAAAAATAGTTAAGATGATACTTACTAAGTTTTGACGATTTTAGAAATATAACTAAATATTAGCTGCATCAGATTAACGTGTAGGTTTTTTTTTTTTAATATGAAAAGTGTTCCGTGTAAAATGAAGGCGTGCATTGGTTCCGTATCAGGACTTCCGGTAACACTACGATACCGTTTATATTTTAGACGGTTATCTAAATATTAGTTACACCAAACCAGTGTGTAGAATTATTATTATTATTTGTAAGAATTATTTTATAAAAAAAAAAAAAATAATAAAAATGTATTAACTATTTCTTACTGCCTCCAAACCATTAAATGAACTTTAAATAAACTATTAAACACCTCAACTATTCACTTGTGGCAGAACTTTATATACTTTTTCTAATTATTTTATAAAAAATACATTAATTATTTTCTCTAAACCCTTTCCTTGCTTAAATTTAAATAAAAAGTAAATTTATTTTCTGTAAATAAGCATTTTATTTAAAATTACTGATGAATTATGTTTCATGTAATAAATAAAATAGAAAATAATTTTTTTTTTTTTTTTGACAACCACAATGGTGTGAGATTTAAATTAACCATTTATTTTACTCATAAAGAGATCAGCTTCTAGTTTTTGGTTCACTGCACATATTTGTAAACAAAAATATTTAATTAAGAATTCAGCCGATCATTTCTCTCCAGTTAAAACATAAAAATTTGTGTCAACGTGATCAGACATGAACCTAAAAACTAAACCAATCTTCCTGAACAAAGAAAGAACTTCCTTTGTGCATATGTAGTTTTATTTTCCGCTGAAAATCATGCCGAGTTATACAGAAAAAGGCGAACGACGGCCTACACATACAGTATTATTAATATTATTATTATCATCATTATTATTATTATTAATATGACATGGTACAGAAAAAACACGTAGAGTTTACTTATTTACAGTAGAACAGTGAGAACAAAGTGCTTGGATGCATCCATGAAAAGACAAATACTGTGAGCAAAGACAAAAAAAAGAATCATCTGTTCTTTCTTGGTGGTGACCTGACTCCATCTTCACGGATAAATCATTGGACCGATTGTGCTTCGTGAACGTGACCCTCTGGTGCCTCCACAAAGACGCCCATCATCATCAGAAAACACTCGTATTGCATAGAACCTTAAACCTTTGTATAAGATGTACTTAAACTAAGACATCAAGAGGGAACGTGGTGTTATTTTATAGTTTGGTACTAGAAAGAATCTAACTTGTACTAATAATCGTGTTAAGAATCATCAGTGAGAGCTGGAGGGCCCATAAACATTTTAAAAGTCATTTTCTGCAAGAAATGACGTGACAAGGCTTCGAGTAAAGTAACAAAACACTGTTGCATAAACAGATGAGTAGAAAAGAAACTGTTTAATAAAGAAAAATTTAAAAGTTCTTTAAAAAAAAAAAAACACTAAGGTGCAACAGCGATTATAATGAAAATTAAAAATATGTAACTGCGTCTTTTTTTCGTGATCGGAGTTAAAGGAACGACGCTAAATAAAAACGCTTTTAGGAAAGAGGAGATTTCTTTTTTTTTTGTTTTGAAAAAGGTTTCAGATGGATGTTTTAAATTTGGAGGAAGAAAAGCTGCATTCAGGTTCACTCCACCTCTGCGTAACAGTTCAACATATTTTCACAAAGAAAATATCTAGTTTTCTTTTTTTTTTTTGCACATGTTCCTTGACGACCAGCAGAAGCTCGTCACACTCGACTTCAGTGTTAACAGACCGTTCCCACACACACATGAATGGCAACAAAACATATTCACCAACGGTTTAGAGACGTCTGAATGGCATGAGAGAAGATCACAGTAAAAAATACGTTCCACCGACGCCTTTCTCCCGCTCCTCCAATATTTTCTTCGCTACTGGATAACACTGAAGAAATCTTCGAGGCAGGAAGGTAACATTAGATTAGATTCAAAGCGACAGTAACGTCCGCCAAGAGGAGGTAGGAGTCACGTCCAGCGGCATCTCTTCCTCTGACAGGCCTCGGGGTCGGACGTGCAACCCTCCGAGTCGCTCTCGGAGGAGGACGGTCCAGCCGAGGGGGGGACGGGCAAACGCGGGGACCGCTCGGGCCCGTCGGACGCTTCTTCCGCGGCGCCGCAGTTGAGGCTGAGCACCCAGCCCAGTTTGTTGTGGAGCAGCTGGCGGAGACCCGGCGGCAGCGGCAGCTCGTCCAGAGTGTCTATGCAGTCCGGCAGCAGCTGGCGGAGGCGAGCGCAGCAGAGGTAGAGCAGGGAGGTGGGCGCCGAGCAGGACCGGATCACCTTCATGCTGCTCTTCGCCGCCGTGGAGCACGCCATCGGGTAGAACCTCTTGTTCTGGAGCTCCGTGGCTGCAACACCTGCATCGAGAAATTACATTTAATCTGTAAAAATCGTTCCACAGAATCACGTTTGTCGCAAGTCCACAGGTTTTCAACGTTATTCTGTGGGAATCGGGTCAATGTAAGACTTTGTACTCACCTATACACTTTCGATTCTTGAAGAAAGTCAGCGTGCCGTGCCACGTGTCCAGGTGAACTCCAATAATCGACCCTTGTCCGAAACGGGTGGAGAAGTTCATCTTGTCGCCTTTGTGATGCAATAAGCCTGAAAAAAAGAATAAAAAAACAAACACAATCAATGATGTTAAACTCTAATAACGGTCCAAGGGGTGACGGCTCCATCGCAGCAGCTTACCGGTGTAAGAAAGACCCCAGCTGTCGGAGTCTTTCCCCAGCAGGCTGCAAAACGTATGCCTGTACTTGTCCAGGTTGACGTCAGACGTACCGATACCGACCATCTGCACAGAAACAAAAGTTCAGCCTCAAACTAACCGCGACACAACCGTCCCAACGTGGCGTGCTCCGAGTTTACCATGTCTGTTCCATACACCGGCGACGTCATCTTGATTTCCCAGAAGTGCTGCCCCTCGGCCAGCTCCTTGGAGCCGCGGATCGCCGCCGTGCCGCAGCTGTACTCGGAGTGGAAGTTCACTTTGCGGTTGTCGCAGCTCAGCAGCGTCGCCGTCGATCGGCCGTTAGCGTCCCAAACCCAGTCGAAGTCTGAGAGGTGACATGAGAACTTAAATGTCTTTTCATTTTAAATCGCCTCAGAGCTCCAGAGTAAGGAGATTTATCTGTGTTCTTGTGAAACGTCATCAGTCGCTGCCCAAGTTTCATCTGACCGAGTACAGTCAAAACACCTGGATGTGTTCTTCTTAGTTTTATTGAGGACGCATCAGGAGGGCGTCAGTGCGCTGCTGTCCTCCAGAGTCTGAGCTTCAGAGTCAAATTTGTCCACACTACCAAAGTCCAAAGTTTGCATACTTCACTGACAAGCTGACTAAACCATCCCACTTTAGGAACTCAAGCAGAAAATTTACAGGACATATCTGATTCACATTCATCCGATAAATTATAGTTGTTTAATGTGCCTGCTTTAAAAACCCACACCATTTTTATGCTTTTGTTAAGCACTTTGTAATGTTGATTTGACTGTGTTTCTGACACGTTACCTTGGTCATCCTCTCCACAGTGGCAGTCTTTAACCTGGTGAAAACCTCTGAGCCGAGGGTTGTAGCTGGTCTCAGCCTGGGAGTCACATCCGCAGTAGGACTCTCCGGTGACGGGAACAGCGCTGGGAACCGGGGGAACCATCACGGCCGAAAAGTCAGCCTCAGAGTCTGAATCACTGTACTGGGGAGCGCAGAAAGAAACGAGACACGTCAGACAGCATCGTTTAAGTAGCTACACGGGACAGGTTTTAACAACTCAGCTTTGTCAGATGGTGTCAAAAAGCAACAGGAGCTTTTACATTTGAATCCTGCAACCCGTTCCACGTGTGACATGTCTGATATTGACGCTTCACATCTGTCCAGGTGTTTCACGCCTTACCTCTAGGCGGTCAAATCTCCAGTCTTCACTTTCTGAGGCCAACACAAGAGCCCGGGCGTCAGCGTCTCGCCGTATCCCACCCCAGACATATCTCCATGCACGACTCCTGCTGCGCCTGGACATGACAGCACCGCTGGAAGGACCTCCAAGTCAGCTCAGGGTTAGTCCAGATGTTTGGAGGACAGCATCAGTACAGCTGCTGAAAGACAGCATTACAACATCTATTTACAAAAAATAAAAAACAAGTGTGAAGAAAACAGTGTCACATAAACTTGCACGCCTTGAATTTCCCTTTCATATGATCCTGGTTCAGAAAATGCAGTTTGTTGACATTTCCTATCTTATCAAAAACCAATTAGCACACCTATTTATGCTAACATCGTTAACCATTTGCACATTTACTGGGTTTAAACGAACGCACACAACATCCCAACTAAACCCCACGGTTCTTATTTATTAGCAGCAGCCCGTAACTAGTCAATAAATCACTGACATTATTGTTAAAATGAATATTGTCGCGTTTTCATACGTAGCTCCAGTTAGCCGCGTAGCCTAGCTAACGCGAGCAACTAGCTAGCGGAAACATTAGCCCGTTAGCTCAAAACAACAAGGTCAGAAGCTTTAAAAAATAACAAACCCCGCCGGCTATGTGTGTGTTTATAGCTTAGAAAATATTCGGGGTGTTATATATCACCGTGCAATCACGATTAATTAGACGAATATTGCAAAAAAAAAAGAGGGCTGGGCTAGCGATGCAGATAGCATCTAGTTAGCTTCTAGCTAGTTAGCTTCCGCTAGCTGCTATCAACCATGGATTTACGGCTGCGTTCACGGTACCTGTCTCATGTGAATCTGACAGCTCCGCGGAGATGTTTGTCCTTTAATCCTCGTTTTTCTTCAATTAATTAAAACACGAATGGTGAATAAAGTGCGAGCCACGCTTCCTTCTTCCATGACCTACTTTACATGAGTGTGACAGTAAACAATAGACCTTGTTTTGTCCGTGTTTATTCACCCAGCGCGACCAGCAGAGGTCTCCACACTATTACAAACCGTGTTTAAATTCATTATTTCAACTCAGTTTTAACTGTTAATAACTTACATTTATTTTTCTTACTTAAGATGTAATATTAAATGACCCTATAAGCCATTAAACAACGTTCATAGCAGCCCTGCTATTTATATTATTTACTATATTTAGTATATTTACTTGGATTAAAAAAAAAAAAAGAAATGAAAAAAAAAATCTAAATAATATGGAAAAATTCTACATAATTTAAAATATATAAATGTCAAGGCTAAAATGTAATGGCTGCAATGTTAAATACAAAATAATAAATTACCCTATAAGCCATTAAACAACATTCAAACCAGCCCTGTTATTTATATTATTTATTATATTTACTGTATTTATTTGAATAAAAAAAAAAATATGAAAAAAAATCTGAATTATATGGAAAAATTCTACATAATTTAAAATATATAAACGTTAAGGCTAACATGTAATGACTGCAATGTTAAATACAAAATAATAAATTATCCTACAAGCCATTAAACAACATTCATACCAGCCCTACTATTTATATTATTTATTATATTTACTATATTTATTTGAATAAAAAAAAATGAAAAAAAATCTGAATTATATGGAAAAATTCTACATAATTTAAAATATATAAACATTAAGGCTAACATGTAATGACTGCAATGTTAAATACAAAATAATAAATTACCCTATAAGCCATTAAACAACATTCAAACCAGGCCTACTATTTATATTATTTATTATATTTACTATATTTATTTGAATTTAAAAAATAAAATGAAAAAAAATCTACATAATATGGAAAAAATCTACATAATTTAAAATATATAAATGTTGAGGCTAAACTGGCTGCAATGTTAAATAAAAAATAAAAAATGACCCTACAAGCCATTAAACAACATTCATACCAGCCCTACTATTTATATTATTTATATTTGCTATATTTACTAGAATTAAAAAAATAAAATAAAATGAAAACAATTTAAAATTCTATGTAATTTAAAATATATAAATGTTAAGGCTAAAATATAATGGCTGCGATGTTAAACACGAAATAAAAGACTAAAAGACAAATTATATGTATATTAATGTGAAATGTAAAGACTAAGTAGTGACAGGTCAGTAAATATTTTTAATTAAATGACTTTACTTTGCAGAAATCTGTTTTCAGTTTGACAGTAAAGAGTATTTTCTTGTAAATATTTATTATTTATTATTATTTGCTCATCTCAATTAAACGATAAATGAGGTCCACAGTGATATTTCTGGAGGAGGTTGAGTTTTATTTGGAAATCTGACAGGCATGTCTGAACAGTGATCTCTCACCTTCAACAAAAATAAAAACAACAAAAAAATCAAGACAGCAGCACTACAAGTAAACAATACGAGTGTTTGAGATGTCATAGTAAACATAAACCCACTTGCACACGTTATTCTCTCATAATCATTCACACACACACTCACACTCACACACACACACACACACACACACACACACACCGTCAACTCCATGAGAACATCCTCCATTAATAACACACTACATCCAGAGGAATTCCAAGCACTTTAAAACAGTTACCCACAGTGCAATTAATCTAACTATACACAGATAATGTATATATTTTATTTATGTATATAGGGTCTTCAATAAACAGTGTTCCATTTAGACAGCTTCAAAATCGTTCAATAAATAGTGAAAAAAATAAATATGAGTCAAAAATGGTTCCAAAACAAAATAAAAAAACAACAAATAAATAAATAAATAAATAAATAAAATACGGGTGTGCACGACTTCTCAGCAGCCTTGAAAAACAGAAAGACGATAAAAACCACCAACGGAAAAAGAACAAAGTCCGGGAGGGGTTAGCTGGGGCAGAGGGGGTAAACGTTGATACTCACACTCACAGCACAGACTGGTTACTACATTTACTGGAGGGAGGGATGGAGGGAGGGGGGGGGGGACTCTGGATCACTGTACAGTTTAGGATCACACATTAAATCAGGCAGACTGTCCACACATCATCCCACAACAAACGGTACGTCTTCATGCCCGGACCTGACACAACTGGACGGCTTTAAACAACACGCACATCTACCGGGGACACCGCTGTCGGACCTGTCTCTGCTGCCATCCCATCCTGTCAGACCCACGGAGTGTAATGGAAGTAAGTGAAAATCTTCTATTTGTTCTTGCTGCTTTGATGTGGAATGAATGAATGAGATGGTGTTTTTTTTTTTTTTCCTGGACGAATGAGACACTTATTTTGTGGACAGGATGAGGGCCACGATGAGGCCGTAGAGCCCCAGCACCTCGGCGAAGATCAGGATCAGGATCATGCCCACGAAAAGCCGGGGCTGCTGAGCGGTGCCCCTCACGCCGGCGTCGCCCACGATGCCGATGGCGAAGCCGGCCGCCAAGCCGCTCAGGCCCACGCTCAGACCGGCCCCGAGGTACATGAAACTCCTGTTGGAGAGCAGAGAATGAAGTTATACGTCACACAAACACACACAAACATCAGTCCTCCTCCTCCTCCTCCTCCTCCTCCTCCTCCTCCTCCTGATGGCGAGCTAAGCTAGCCGTTAGCCTAAACTAAAAAGGAGTCTTGTTGGAGTAACGAGCGCCGCCGTCTTACTTGTAGAGAGAGACTCTGTCGGAGATGTTGTTGGCTATCAGCACGGCCACCACCAGGCCGTAGATGGCGATGATACCGGCCATGACCACGGGGATGATGGACTTCATGATGAGCTCTGGCCTCATCACGGACATGGCGGCGATGCCCGTGCCGCTCTTCGCCGTCCCATACGCCGCTCCTAACGCTGAGCGAGACACAGACGGGGGGGAGAGAGTTAACGTTAGCTCATCTCTCACACGCTGCGGATGATTAAAGACGACGCGGTTAAAACAAGTCGTTCTTTTGTTTCCTACGACTCAGACAAATAAAAAATGTGATAAACGGTTGGTTTGTGTCCAAGAGTTACAACGCCTACTTCAATACTTTATCACACGACTACTTCCAACTCTATTAACGTCACAGATGGATGCTTCTCCAGCAGGTTTCTCCTCTGCTGTTTCACTGGTGACTGGTCTGACTCCCACAAATCAATCACAGTCATACACTCACCAGCCACTTCACTAGGTACACTAGTTGTTAATATAAATCCTCCTTCATGCCTGCTCTAAGATTCACCTGGATGATCATCTCTGGAGGATGCAGTCAAAGTGTTTCTGTTATTTAGCCGAGAACACTGACTAGGGCTTTGACTCCGAACTTCGTTATTCGAACGTAATTCGATTATTTTAAAAATTGAAGATATTCGAACGAATTTTAGGGATCTCTTAATATTCGAACCTGTATGGGAATTATATTTTGCAAATGTGTTTGCTTGTAAACGTTGTTTTCAATTCAGATTCCGAGTTTTTTTTTTTTTTTTCACGCCTGGTTTAGTTAGAGTTTAGATTTTTCTTCCGAAAGCATCATTGACTCACGACAGGTTCCTGTGAGCTTGTGTATTTCCGACGGAGCGTTAACTGAGTCGTAACAGCATCTTCTGTTATATTCTGCTCGTTACATCTTCATTCCGACGCTGCATATCTTGTTTGCTTAATAATAAAAATTTCAACACGCATAAATACTCGGCCTTTCGTGCCCTCTGCCCTCTGGTGGACAGAACATATAGAACTTAAGTTTGATACCAATATCAGTCTTACTGAAGACATTTAATGGTCAAAATATAATTAATAAATATTCGATTATATTCGAATTTTAATATTAATAAACAAACGAACTTCGAATATGATTTTTGGGCAAAAGTCAAAGCCCTAATCACTGACTAATACTATAACAGGAACACGTGTCAGTTTAAAAGTACAACAAACCACAGCCTCCGCAATGAAAACACAGTTGAATCAGCAGCTCTCTCTGTTATTTGACACCGATACTGAAAACCTTCATGAAGAGAAAGCTTCAGTCCAGGACTGTTATATTAGAATGAAATCAACCATGTACCCAATGAACCATTTATTAGTTTGTCTAAGGTGCATTAAAACTGAGTTTATGATATGTTATGAATAAATAAAACAAGAAACTGTAAAGGTGACAGCCTAGCAAGTTCAGCAAGCATCAAGCGCTGAGAAATGGTGACAATGCGAGGTGACGAGGTAATGTTCCTTTTGTCGACTTAAATAAATTAAATATAAAAGTTAAACTGCACCAAGGTCTGTGCAGATTCGTCCCAGTTTAACACAATATTAATGAGGACTGCACAAGTTTAAAGAACGGACACTGCTAACATGCTCTCTTCTACGCACAGGGCGGTCTTTCATTTAGATCATTTAGATCATTTAGATTTAATTAAGGATGTGCTGATCCAGTGGGGGGGGGGGGGGGGGGGGCTTGGCCATGAGGTCATCTTTAAATACAGGTTATTAGTTTCATTCATTCATAAAAGGCCATGCACTCAGTTTCAAAGCTGCAGAAAAGTCTTGGACTCAGGAATTCTGCATTTATAAATCTGGTTTAACTTCTTCTAGAATGTTTTCCTGTGGCACATGACAGGCGTTAACGTGTCTCCTTTATACGCAGGAATGACATGATGTGAGCTGAGGAGGTAATGTTTGTCTGCTGCAATTTATCGACTTAAATAAAGAGAAATATTAAAGATAACTTGCACCAAAGCTTGTGCAGAATTGTCCCAGTTAATATGACATTAACGAGGAATGCACAAGTTTAAAGAACAGACACTTCCATGCACTAGTTTAGATTTATTTTTGCACTGATCCAGTAGAGAGGTTGGCCAGGGTGTCACCTTTAAATACAGTTTATTATCAGTTTCATTCATTCATAAAAGTGCCATTAAATCAGGTTTAAAGCTGCAGATATTCCTGGACATAAAAAGCCAGATTTGGAGGTTAAAAATATCTAAGATGCAGATTTCTAGAGATTATTTATTGCACTTTATAAATCTGGTTTAGAGCCCAATATAAAGGCTTTAGTGGAGCGTTTTCCTGTGGTACATGACAGGTGTTAATGTGTCTCCTTTATATGCAGGAATGACATAATGTGAGCTGAGGAGGTAATATTCGTCTGCTGCAATTTATCGACTTAAATAAAGAGAAATATAAAAGATAACTTGTGCAGAATTGACCCAGTTAATATGATATTAACGAAGAATGCACCCACTGAGAGAACAGACACCTCTAACATGCACAGGGCAGTCTTTTTAGATTTAATTAGGGATGCACTGATGCAGTAGGGAGGTTGGAGAGGATGTCACCTTTAAATACAGTTTATTATTAGTTTCATTCATTCATAAAAGGCCGTGGATTCAGGTTTAAAGCTGCAGAACTTCTTGGACAGCCAGATTTGAAGGTTACAAACATCCAAACTATGCAGATTTCCTGAGATTATTATATTGCACTTTTTATTGGGAGGCTAAGAGCTAAATATAAAAGCTTTAGCGGAGTGTTTTTCCCTTTAAATAAATCAAGGCCTCTCTCGTGATACAGCTGTTTAAAAACCCAATGGGAGGACGAGACTCGTTGCTGCAGAGATGCTACAGATGGCCTGAGCCCCTCGGTGCTGGTCTGCGTCACAGAACCCGTCGTTACCGCCTGAAAGCACGGCAGCACCGGGCTAGCTCCCATGCTAGCTCCCATGCTAGCACCGCGAAAGGCTAACGGTCAGCGGATTGATGGAAAACCGTTACCCCGCCTCCTCCTCCTCCTCCTCGGCTCCCTCTCGCATCCCTGGCAGGTGTATGTGTATGTGTATGTGCGACCAACACAAATAGGTTTTCTCTTCTAATATGTCGCATGAATTTTGTGTTAAAAAATAAAAATAAAATAAAAAGAAGAAGAAGAAGATGCTGTGGTTACCGCTGAAGACCATGGCGGCGGAGGCACCCATCACGGCGAAGAAAGGCGAGTACTCGGGAGTCTCCTCGGAGGACATCCTTCTCTCGGGGCGTCGGTGCAGCTACGAAGCGGGCTGTCTTCTCGGTAGAGGTCTCCGCGATCCCACCGTCACCGTCGGACAGGTTAAAACGCTGAGAGGGAGGGGGCAGCAACGCAGCGGCCAGCGGGAGTACCGGTGTAGAGGAGGAAAATGGCGAGACGGAAAAAGTCACGTGATCCACCATCTCGGGAGGAACCATTCTGGCGGAGGAGGGGGGGGATGCTCTACGCAAGCAGGCAGACGTAATAAAAAATAATAATTATCGCTGCTTATTAAATCATAAAATCATCATGTAAAATTATTATCATTTAACAGTGTTGTTTTACAAAGTTTATATCCTACACGCGTTTGTTTTAACACATTATACGAGTCTTTAGTATTTTGGTATGTTCTGCTGCAAGTGCACTGACTGCAGTTGAAACTACACGCATGCGTATTAACTATAAGGCATAAATAGAGAGTAAAATCAA
The DNA here is from genome assembly GCF_963514085.1 of Chelon labrosus. Lineage (NCBI taxonomy): Eukaryota > Metazoa > Chordata > Actinopteri > Mugiliformes > Mugilidae > Chelon > Chelon labrosus. The sequence goes on from NC_140354.1 coordinate 22,646,755, forward strand.
CAATAAACAGCCTGTTATTCATCACAAAACAACAACAAATCAACAATATAATCTAAAGTCAGCCTGAAATCATAGTAGTTCATGTTTAGCACACATCCATCTACCAACACTGACTGCACATGTCTGTTATATGTTGGTTTTAACACACAAAACATGTCATAGAAAAAGGTTAAATTAACATTAGACTCTTATTTGGACTCAAATAAAATGATGTCTGTCTTAAATCAGGAGGCCAGAGACATATCCGGGGGCTGTCTTTGTCAAGGTGACACTAAAATGAAAATGGATGTTTCAGCTAAAGGGATATTTCACATCAAAACGCACCACACAGCACTGTTTTCTTGCTGTTGGACAGATTTTTAAACCATGTAGTTCCCTAAAATGTACGTTTTCCCTCCGTATTTCTGAGTGAGATCGAAATTTCATCTTTAAAAATCAATCTCCTTGAATTTTATCATGTCCAGATTACATCTTTCAGTGTAGAGCTGATGATTAAACATAAATTATTATTGTTACTATTATTATAAGCAGATATTAGCCTGTTTGACACATTCATTTGCAAAATCTGATTTCTTCTAGAGCACGGCACTAAATCCTGCCCTGATTTAATGATCAATAATAATAGTGACTCTCTTGGGGACACTTTTGGATTTCTATTTTGCGCGCTATTGCTTCTCATCTCTATTCCTGCTTTACAAACTCTATTTATTTCAATTGTCTTGAGTGTGTTTTTTGCAGTTTTTAGCCCCACACAGTAACACAGAACACGATGCAAATTACATTTCTGCCACTTTTTTAAATGAAAAGTTTCCCTGCAGCTAAATCTCAGCTCTGACACTTATTCGGGGCTTTCAATGAACTTAAATAAACCAGTTTAATATTTTATTCTCCAGTTAGTTTTGTGGATCTGTCTGCCCGCCCAAGCTGCAAACCCAGACATGCAAACATTTTACTACATGAACGAAGATCTTCCTTCCGGCGCTGGCCGTCCTTTACCTTGTCCAGTCGTCTCATGTGAATGTACTCATACAATAGATTGTACAGTGATAAAGCGGAGCAGCTGACTGTCAGCAGCCTCTCCGTCCCATGTGGAGCTACCAGTTCTGCTCAGAGCTCATTCATGTGACTGACTCCTGCTCGAAGCACGATCACAACTTCTATGCAAACTATCTGTGACTGGACAGATTATGTTTGTGGTCCAGATGTGTCGCTTAATAACACTTTAAAAACATTAACAACAGAACAAGCAGTTGCTTACCTGTCATTGTTTTCTTCTTGAAGGAAATACCTTGTTTGAGAAGCACATGCAGAACTATTGATTATTTATAACCTGCTGATCCTTCATTGTTTGTTGTGGAGCCAGTAGAGAATCTATAAATGGATATTCTGTTCGTGATTCTTTCTTTCTTAGTAGACCTTCTACTTTATATTTATTCACAATAAAACACAGTATAAGCAAAGTCAACCATTTATAAACATCACTGTGAGATAACTCTGAACAGTACAGACTTGGAATTTGGTTCTTATTTGACTTTTGTTTGTCACTTCATAAAGTCTAGTTATGTCCTCCAAGAGCGAAATATTAGTGCAATATTACAGTTCAATATTCTCAGTAACTCGCCATCATGCGTCCTATAAACATAATAATAAAACTGCAGTGGCTTAAGTTTCCTCCTTGTGATCGGTAAGTATTTCACAGTTCATTCACTTAACCACTCTCAGAAGGAAAGAAGGAGTCTCTACGCGTGTTTAATGTTGAACGACGGTAGAATCAGTTGTTTCTGGCAGCCATTTTAGATTTAGTCTTAGTCTTTTGGATGAAAATGCTTATTAGGTTTAGTCACATTTTTGTCATTTCTATATGTGATGGTTTTAGTCTAGTTTTAGTCAATTTTAGTTAAAAGAAAAAAAAAAGAAAGTATTTTCACCAATAATTACAATAATAAAGGAATAGTTTTAGACAGACAAGTTTTCCACCCAACAGCAAATACTTTCTGAATTGATGTTCGTGCAACTAAACTAACTTTAGCCTGGGTTAGCAGCGCAAAAAAAGGAAAAATCAGCAGAACACTGACTTATGTTTCCACTCAAGTTGTCATGTAATTAGGTGACAGGAGGGAAACAGAAAGCTGTCAATCTATAAATGCACTAATTCAGTTTTATAGTAGTCCATATTCTTGCATTAATACCATGTAGGTGTTCATCTACGTAACTTAAAGCTGTTTGTTGGAGCTTAAAACCTTCTTTTACATCAACTCATCCCTGTTACTGCTCTCAGAAACTAAAAAAGAATAAAAATGAAGACAATGAAATGCAATAAAACTATTAAAATCTTAAATAAAATAATAATATAGAGTACAATAAAGGCTAGGATGAAAGATTAGTTAAAACAGATTAGAACAAAATATATGTGAAATAATTAATAAAACACACACACACTTTTAAAATTGCTGCTCCACCCCTGTGCAGAAGCACATCCAGCAGATGCTTCAGAACAGGACTGGACACTCTGTTAATAAACTGTCCCCGAACAGACTTTAGCTTCTTATCTTCTTGCTCTGACAAACTCAGTGGCTGGTTTAGATTGTGGCTGCTGGGATTAAGGGCCTGAAAGAAAAGCAGAGAAATATTTTTGATTCAATCAACAATACTGGATTTTAAAACTTTAACATGTAATGTAACACTGATATAGATTAGTTTTTTAGGTTGGCCTTGGTTGAGACAGTTAAGACACGTTTTACTGCTGACCTGTCCACAAGATTTCATTGCTTGTCTTCTGTGATGTCCTGAAAGACCCACGTATAGTTAAACAAATGTCAAGTAATGTCTTATTTTCCTCCAAGTTAATAAAACGTTTTCAGGTTTTCAAACCATCAGACTGCAAGATGCTCACATGCTGGTAGACTAACAAGGTTCAGGTTAGTATTTACTCAGAAAGCAGAACATCATATTATGTACATGCAGGACAGAAAAGAGATGACGGTCACTAACTTTACTGGATGGGATCGTTTTTAGCTTCCATTATTCATTTCCTCCACAACGTCTAGATATGTTTAAAGTGAGTATGTGGCAGTTGAAAAAAGCTCAGTACCTTTGGGTTGGGAAGGAACACCTTAAGTCTCATTAGTCTCATTAGTCTCAGCTCTGGTGGGAGATTGAACTGAAACACAAATGACCTCTTTTAAGAAATGATTAAAGGCATTTTATATCTCTAACACATTTACAATTAAATGTAAATAAAGTATTTATTTGGTTGTTTTTGATTAATTCAGGGGATTCATACTTGTTGATATTCACATTGCCCTGCACGTGAACGCCGGTAAGAAGAGGCTGGATGACGACGCTTCCGTCGCTGGCGCTGTTTCCTCCCACGTTCATCTGGCTGCCGCCTAAATGAGAACAGACAAGAAAAAACAAACAATTCAAAACCTCCTTGCTGCAGGTTTAAGGCTGCTAATAGCAGAGCCATTCATTTTTATAAAACTTATACTAGAGTGACATACGGTGATTCATAAAATTAATTTAGAACAAAGACAAAAGTATTAGAAGTGACCAATAAACAGTGAATAACAGAGCCAGGTATAGAGAGTATTTGACTATAGCTGAAGCAGAAGCAAAAAATAAATAAATAAATAACAGAAAATAATTCAACACTGTCAAGCAGCTTGAAAAAAACCTGAACATGCGTCAACAAAGAAATTCACCAAAGGCAAATGTCTTTGTTTTCTTGTAATTAAAGCTCTGTAGATGCTTATTTTTGCAGGTTTTTATCTGAACAAAGTGTTGCTCACCTCCATCTGCAGCTTGTACAGGGAGTAGTGAGGCTGAGTCACTGGTTGTAGTGTGGGTTATCTGGCTGGATAGGCCTGGAGCTGAGAAGGACATTCCACCTGAAACCAAAAGTAGTACATCAAACTGAGCTCATGCACGGAAACTGAACAACTTTCTGAAAGAAAACGAGCATTTGTGATTTAATAAGGTTGGATGTTAATCAAAACTAGAGTGGTGTGTTCAAATCAGGTAAACTAGCTGCTGGGTTAGATTAATGCATGTTAATGGCAGGTGTAAACACAGAAGGCTGGTACACCTGCTATTATTATGCATTAACATGAATCTTAAACGCTAGAGATACACAACAAAGGATGATGTTTATGGTTCTGAAACAACCATAAAATCAAGTCTCTGTGGATCATCCCACAGATACTTGATCAGTTTGGGATCTAGTGAATTTGGAGGCCAGGTCAACACCTTGTGCTGTTCTTCATGTTTTTTTTTAGTTGTTCCTAAAGTGTTTTTGTGTGTGTGTCTGTGTCAGGCTGCATCCTGCTGGGGATGGCTGCTGCCATCAAGGAGTGTCATTGCTATGGGGTGGGGGTGCCTGGTCTGGTCTAGGTGGGTGCTACATGTCTAAGTAACATCCACACCAATGAATGCCAGGTCCAGAAGTTTCCCAGCAGAACACTGAACTGTCACAAGATGGTTTAAATGTTATGTACTTCTCCTGGTCATAATGTTGTGGCTTGTCGGTGTAGTAGCTAATGGTAATAGACTCAAACCTTCTTTACCAGTTAGTTCAGCTTCATACTTCCAGATATCTTTCTTCTCCAGGTCTCTGACAGTCACAGTCACTTCCTCTGTGGTCGGAGTCATTCGAATCTCAAATGTCGGGTGGTAGTTTGGTCCATACTTCAGGTCAAATAGAGAACGCTGTAAATTATAACAATGTTGTTAATGAACAACAGGAGTCCAGTTTCCAGCTGACCCAGGTGATTGTTGAAACAATTAAATTATTACCAGCTCAGCACCAAACAGTGGACAGGAAAGTTAACTAACTGTGATCAAATGAACATAATTAACAGCTAAAAACTGCTGTTCCTCAAATGGTCACTGGAGACTGGCTCCAAAACAGAGTCCTGCAGGATAAAATGTCCAGCTTTACAGCAGCAGACACAAACATGTTGACAGCCTGGTGCAAAAACTACAATGTACTGGTCTCTGTAGCTGATTTCTCCATTGATTCAACTGTAGAGAGGAGAATTTCTATATAACTCACTGGTTTAAATTATTCTATCAAGGCTTACAGTCATGCACAATTAATGTGCATTCAGTGAAGGGTGGTTGACCTTACAGGTTGTAGAATGTCTGCAAAGCATCATCTTCCACCCTCCACTCATGTTCCACATCGTTGATAGTCTTTTGAATTAGCTTGGAGCAACCTGTTGCCTTTTATACAAGCTGTGTTTGACATACTCACCTTAGGCTGTATTTTGACGGCCTCAGGACAGTGCAGACTGTAAAACTGGCCTCTCGTGAGTTGACAAGAGAAAGTTGCCCCAATGTACTTCGCCGTTTCCTGTTGGTTTTTCACCTTCAGTAGAATTGGGACAGGATTTAGTTGGACATCGATTCAATATATCACCCAAATATGATCGTTTCATTTCTACAGCTGATGAAATGAACAGTGAACACAGTGATGCTGTGACTGCAGGGAAGGTCAGGATGTGGACGACAATGAGGACGAGGATCAGGAACTGACTGAAAGCCAGGGCACAGAGGTTCAGAACAACCTCAGAGCAAATAACTAAAACGAAACTTATCCAAAGAATTCACACTTCACAACATTCATCAACATTATATTAACTACCTAAAACCATTCTAGTGTTTTAGTTTGGCCCAAGTCCCGCCCACTAACATAGAGGAGGGGGTGGAGCTTATGGCCTATACTGCAGCCAGCCACCAGGGGGAGCTCTACTTGTTTTCACTTTAGAGGAGCTGTTCCACCATCCATCTTTATACATTTATAGTACCTAAAATAAAGGTTGCATCTTCAATGCTCTCACCTCCTGCAGTGGCACATTTTCTGGCAGCAGAAACACATTGAGCTTTTGTCTTCCATTGTTGCACGATGGTCGGTAGAACAACAGCACTTGTCCACGTATTGGTTTCTGTAAAAAACTTCTGATGGTATCACACACCAAGCCAATGGCAGAGAAGTGAGGCACATCCACGACCACGTGAGAGGCTGTGATCTCCAGAGGCTGAAGGATGTTCATTCCATCATCACTAATGTGGACCACGGAGAGGCCTTCAGGAAAAACAAAAGCAAAAGCAAAGCTGTAAAACACAGGACAGAGCACCATTTACCCAACCTCATGGGTCCTCTGACTACATGTCATTTAAAAAATAAAATAAGATAATAAAGATAAGATAATCCGTTATTTATTTTCAAGCTCCATACTGGACATACTCACCAGGTAGATTTCCACAATGTGGGAGGTGCAGCTGAGAAACAGCATGCTCAGGACAATTTATGCTAAAGAGCGGACCTGCAGGAGTCTTTCCAGCCGAGCTGAGGAGGCTCTCGTCCCACTGGGTGATCCAGTACGACAGCTCACCATCACGAGTCATTGTAAACACCAGTCCAGTCAATCGACACCGGAACACACCTGCAGACTGGCTCCTAAATCTGTGTAAATTCATATAAATTTCCATTTTAAGTTGAGAGCACTAATGCTTTTGTTTCTACTTAGATGTCTTATCTTGACGACTAACGCAAGTTTTAAAATTTATGTAAACTTCAGATTCATCTCACCCCTTGCCAGAAGTTTAACATTTATTTTATTTAGACCGTTTAGAGTGGAGAAAATTAAGATTTTCACGGCAGATAATGTGTTATTTAGAGGCTGCGTTTTGGTGCCCCAGTCACTCCCACTATATACTGAATATCTGACAAACAACTCCAAATGACACCAAAACTGTATGGGTGAGTAAACAATTGTATTTTATGTGAGAAATTAGGTCCAGGTTGTAAAAAAACAGTAGTTCCTCTTTAAAGCGAAGAGAAATGTTGACATAACTTAACAGGGCTGTGATGTTTTACAGTGTACCTAATATAAACTTAGACCTATTTTAGCGTAATAGGACTGTGACTGTGTCTGATGGACTCTGCATTGGTTCCTGCTCATTTATTTTTTTCAATCACTAAATCAAAATTTAAATTGACTGCATTTATAATGATTTAAGACGAAGATATTTGTCTGAATTACCTGTATGACATACGTCCATGTTCGTTGAAGAGTTCAGGTAAAAAGAGTCTGTAGGGCATATTTGAATATGGAAAAACAAAATACAGAAAAGGGATGTAAGACAAAAGAAAAGAGATATTTTGCAAATTGATAGATAAATTCTACTGAGCGAAGCTGCACTGAACAGAAGCAAACGGTCGCCTGTATCATGCTTTCTCCTGTTTTACAGGAACCTTATCTGTGTACAGGTGCTCTGCCTGGGACCTGTTACATAATTTCAATAAAAGCACTGAGGCATCCCCCAGCATCCTCCATGGTCACAATGACTTCAGTAATCTTTAGAAAATTATACAGATCTGGTTTTAAACCACTAAACTAAAATGTTGTGTGTCTCAAAAACCTCCAGCACAACCTCCTTCATTAGTTTTATCAGGGTTACATGAAGCCTCCATCACACAAAGGAAGATAAAGAAATGGTTAAAAAAAAAATAGAATTTAACAATTATTACAAATACATAATAAATAACAAAAATCACAACCAACTAAAAGAATCATTTTTATACTCCCAGCATTTTAAAGAACATTACTGTGTCCTAATGGCCTTTAAGCTTCATTGACTTTAACAACTAACAGTGGACATTTTCTACAGTTTCTGATAAAAACACTCGTCTTGAGCTAAAGGACATTTACAGATTTATAGAGGAAAGTTCTGGATGAACATGAATTAGATTCAGTTGGTGATTAAACATCAGATCTACAACAGTAACAGACACTGAACTCACTTCAGAGTCTCCAGTCTACAGTCTGGACTCTCCAGAAAACCACACAGCTGCTTCACTCCTGAATCCTTCAGACGGTTGTTACTCAGGTCCAGATGTTTCAGATGGGAGGGGTTGGACTTCAGAGCTGAGACCAAAGAATCACAGCTGATCTCTGACAAACTGCAGCTCATTAATCTGAATAAAGAACAATAGATGTACATTAAATCTACTCTGACATGTTTGACTGACTCTGTCCTTCTGTTGTTGTGGATCTTCATCATGTCTTCTACAGAAATCATCAATTACTGACTAAATCCAGTAACGTGCAACACCAGTTGTAGCATCCATTCACTGCTTCTCTGTGTATTTTAGAACAGATGTTAAAGTTTCAATAATGTGCTAGGCTGCTGTTTAGGACTCTGCTTTAACACACACCTCACCACAGCAGCTGTGTGGCTTGTCTCTGGAGCAGCCATGTCAGCTTCTGATCCCATCAACATCATCACAGTTCCTAACTTCACCTTCATCAAGTTTTCCATTCATGTCTTTCTCTTCTTTCTCTGACCTGTCTCTCTCTCAGACTCTCTGCAGCCTGTTTTTATCTGCTATCATCAGATCTTCAACAGCCTCATTCACATCCTCACACACTCTACAGCCTCATCAGTACTGACTTCATCTTCACTGACTGATGGAGCACAACATGAACCTGTGGAGGCTCACATCATCTCCCCGTCATGACTACACTTCTGTCACATTTAAAAGAACCCTGCTCAAGTCTTTCACTTGTACTTGGACCACAAGGAAAAACTATTGTTCAGCCAAAACACAACATTTGAGGAAAAGAAGAAACTTCTTCAGATTTGTGCTCATGGAAATACTGAACATTTATCAATTGATTTGAATTGAATAAATAAAGACCTACAACAGTTCCAGTCAGTGAACTGACCTCAGAGTCTCCAGTCTACAGTTTGGACTCTCCAGTCCAGCAGACAGATGCTTCACTCCTGAATCCTTCAGGTCATTATAACTCAGGTCCAGGTCTGTCAGATAGGAAGGGTTGGACTTCAGAGCTGAGGCCACAACTTCACAGTGAGTCTCTGAGAGTCCACATCTAGTAAATCTGTGATTAGAAAACATATAAAATCAGATCATTTACATTCTACATCCAGACTGAATGAGTATGAAACAGAGTGAGGTGATCATCTGATGAACATCTGTGGTTCAGCTCATCTCATCTTACTGTGTTTGACATGACACAATGACTCTCTTCAGTCTCTCTCATTGCTGCAGACTTTTAATGACAATCTCTGTTCTGCTTTCATCTTGTAGATGAAAGAGGGAAAATGGAGTTACATTTAGGCTTCCATACTGTCCACAGTCTGTCAGTGTGATTTGATCCACACAGTCAGAATGAAGACATCTGGTTGATGAAAACATTTCTTCACTTTGACTCCAGAACATTTCGAATGAGTTGAACTCAGTGAACAGTTCCAGTTGGAGAGATGATCTCTCTTTGCTACCTACTACTGTCAGCTACGACTGTTCACGTCCATACACAGGAAAAATCTGATGACAGCTGCCAAACGCTGCAGAAATGAAACTAAACACTTGACAAGAAGGAATCCACTTTTTATACAAACACATTGTGTTAACTGAACCCAGCATCCTCCATGGTCACAATGACTTCAATAATCTTTAGAAAATGATACAGATCTGGTTTTAAACCACGAAACTTACTGAATAAAACAAACTATAAAATGTTGTGTGTCTCAAAAACCTCCAGCACAACCTCCTTCATTAGTTTTATCAGGGTTACATGAAGCCTCCATCACACAAAGGAAATGGTTAAAAAGAATATAGAATCTAAAAATTATTACAAATGCATAATAGATAATAACAAAAATCACAACCAACTAAAATAATCATTTCCATACTCACAGCATTTTAAACAGCTTCAGAAATCAACTCAACTGATGTATAATGTTTGAGGTAAAACTAAGAATAATGACAATAATGTAATCCTGTGTATATGTGAAGAACTAAAGTACTAATCTCCACTGACTGATTCTGTTAATGATCACATCAGGACTCACCGAGCCTTTCTGCAGTTCCTCACAGCTGGGATCAGTCTCCGTCGTCCCTCCCATGATGTGTTGTATTTCGTCAGGTCCAACTCATCCAGAACCTCCTCTGACATCTGCAGCATGTAGGCCAGAGCTGAGCAGTGGATCTCAGAGAGTTCCTTCTCTGATCTGTTCTTTGACTTCAGGAACTCTTGGATCTCATGATGAACTGAGAGGTCGTTCATCTCCATCAGACAGTGGAAGATGTTGATGCTTCTGTCAGGAGAGATTTCATCAATGTTCATCTCCTTCAGGTTGTTGACGGTTCTCTGGATGATTTCTGGACTGGTCTCTGTCTGACCCAGCAGACCTCCTAAGAGTCTGTGGTTGGACTCCAGAGAGAGGCCATGAAGGAAGCGAACAAACAGGTCCAGGTGACCATTTTTACTGAGCAGGGATTTCTTCATGGCTCGATACAGGAAGTCATCCAGAGATGAGACACGGATGGTCTCCTTTCCAAAATGTTTGGAAATCTTCTGGAGAAAAGACAAGTTTGATTCCTTTTCTTGGTATTGATTCCCCAGGAAGTCCTTCAGCACCTTTGTATTCCTGTTGGTGTAACAGTGGATCATGTAGACTGCAGCCAGAAACTCCTGAATGCTCAGATGAACAAAGCAGTAGACTGATTTCTGGAAGATCACACTCTCTCTTTTGAAGATCTCTGTACAAACTCCTGAGTACACTAAGGCCTCTGTCACATCAAGACCACAGAGCTCCAGGTCTTCTTGGTAGAACATGATGTTTCCTTTCTCCAGATGTTCAAACGCCAGCCTCCCCAGCTTCAGAAGAACTTTCCTGTCAGCCTCCATCAGCTCCTGTGGATTCGTCTTATGTCCCTCATGGTACTTGTTCTTCTTCCTCTTTGTCTGAACCATCACAAAGTGTGAGTACATGTCAGTCAGGGTCTTAGGCAGCTCTCCTCTCTGCTCTGTAGTCAACATGTGCTCCAGAACTGTAGCAGTGATCCAGCAGAAGACTGGGACTCCACACAGGATGTGGAGGCTCCTGGATGTCTTGATGTGGCAGATGATTCTGCTGGACAGCTCTTCATCACTGAACCTCCTCCTGAAGTACTCCTCCTTCTGGGCGTCAGTGAAGCCTCGTACTTCTGTTACCCTGTCAACCCATGTAGGAGGGATCTGATTGGCTGCTGCAGGTCGGGAAGTGATCCAGACAAGAGCCAAGGGAAGCAGTTTCCCCTTGATGAGGTTTGTCAGCAGCACGTTGAGTGATGCCTTCTGTGTGACATCAGACACAACCTCACTGTTGTTGAAGTCCAATGAAAGTCTGCTTTCATCCAGACCGTCAAAGATGAACAAAGGTTTACAGACAGCCAGCTCCTCTGCTGTGACCTTCTGTAATGTTGGATGGAAAACATGGAGCAGCCTGAGAAGACTGTACTGCTCATCTTTGATCAAGTTCAGCTCCCTGAACGAAAGCACAATCACCACACTGACATCTTGGTTTTCCAAACCCTCTGCCCAGTCCAGAGTGAACTTCTGCACTGAGAAGGTTTTTCCAACACCAGCGACGCCGTTGGTCAGAACCACTCTGATGTGTCTCTGTTGGTCAGGTAAGGCTTTAAAGATGTCGTGGCACTTGATTGGAGTGTCATGGAGGGCCTTTATCTTGGAAGCTGTCTCAAGCTGCTTCACCTCATGTTGGGTATTAACCTCTTCACTCTGTCCCTCTGTGATGTAGAGCTCAGTGTAGATCCTGTTGAGGAGGGTTCCACTTCCTGTTACATCAATTCCTTCAGTCACACGTTCACATTTCCTCCTCAGACTGATCTTATGTTCATCTAAAACCTCCTGCAGACCAACATCTGCTGGAAAGAAGAAGAAACATGAGACAAAAAACACTTATCCCTGTTTTTTCTTCTCACAATGAAACATTTTTGGAGGAAACATGTAGCCCACTCAAAATTGGCTTTAAGAGGTTGAACGCTATTACATTTTTTGCAGTAGCTATCTAAATGTTCTTTTGGACGGGGACTGTTCGGATGTAGGACTGATTGGTCGGAGATTGCGGAGGATTAAATATTAGAAATCTATTTTTATCCGGTGAGTGTTTGCCGAGTTTTCGTCTTTCTGGGCTAATTAGCATAGTCATGTAAACGTGTGAAAGAGTGAAGAGTCCTCTTCGTTAGAATTTGTCAGTGCTGCTTTCGGTTCTCTGTGTTGGTGTGTATTTATTGATAAGACACTTGCTACAGGAAAAAATCCAACCGGAGTAGAACTCCTGTTTAATAAGTCACAGCACAGTTGGCAGGAATTTATGCTAGTCATGTAGCTGTATGCTAGCGCCAGAGTTGTGTATGTGTAGCAGTTAAGAGAAGTGCTATGAATTCATTTACTTAAAATGAGTTTTTGAGTAATATCTGTTCCAGATCTGGTAATATTTTCATTTTAAAGAGACTAATTAGATTTTATCCTGGGGGGTTGTACATGTCCAATGCTTGAATAGAGGAAGCATTTCCGCGTCTTTCCTCCAATGAAATCATGCCTAAACATGCACGAAAAGTCCTGAAAATTTGCAGACGCCATTGTTCGCCCGAAATTTTTAATGTTTAAGGGCCTTGAGCATGGGCATGGCAAAATGGCTCTATAGCGTCATCTACGAACCAGCCCCTGAAGCCCGTTGCGTCTAAAAATCTGGAAATATGTCACATATATGTAACATCCCAGGACGCACAAAAAAGTCAATTGGAGACATATTCTAAACCCAACAGGGAGTCTGTTATTTTGATAAAACTGTGAAAATTGGACAAAAGTTTGGTTGTGTCTTGGTTGCCCTCACCCTTGATGCCTTATCAGATTGACTTCAAAATTTGGAAATAGGTTGTCAAAAGACAGGCGAAGGAACCTGACATAAGTTTTTGACTTTTCGTCCAAGTGGCGTTGGTGTTCTGGCCCCTCAAAGTTTCATGACATGGTGTGAAACAGGAAGTTGCATTAAACGTGCTGTAATTCAGGCATACTTTGTCCAAAGTGCATCAAACTTTACAGTATTGTTAATGGTCTCTAACTGCACACATCCATATGTTAATATTCATACAATTATTGTAGCGCCACCTACTGTGAACAGGAAATGTCTAATTTTGGCAGGTGTCTGTTGTGTGACCTGCTGTTACTGTCAGGGTGATTGGATTCTCTTTAAATTTTGTCAGGACAGACCAATGCTCGTCGTGATGACTTACTGCGAAAATTGTGAGTTTTCGTTAAACTGTGGGCCTGTTCTGGATGTAAAAGTGAAATGGTTCACTGTCTTACTGATTCCATCATCATTTCAAGTAGTTTGCTACTTTGTCCAGCAGATGGAGCCATAGCATTTCTCTCTGGTGGCTGGCTGTCTGTCTGTGAGTGTGTGTGTGAAACGGTTTTAACATACTTTGATGCCACAGAGAGAATAATTATACAATTATTGTAGCGCCACCTATTGAGAACAGGAAATGTCTTATTTTGTAGTGTGACCTGCTGTTACTGTCAGGGTGATGGGATTCACTTCAAATGTTGACAGTCCAGCAGATAGAGACACAGCATTTCTCTCTGGTGGCTTTCTGTCAGTCAGTGTGTGTGTGAAACTGTTTTAACATACTTTGATGCCACAGAGAGAATACATTCAAAACTTCCAGCTGTCACAGATGATTTGCTCTGTAAAATATTGAATTGCACAGACTGTGCATCGTGTCACGGTGCATTGTTAACTGCAGTGACCCCGTCCTTGCCGGTCCCCGACGGGCGTGGGGTGGCGAGGGCCCGTTCAACGCTGCTTGCAGCTTTAATTCTTTTTGATTTGCTACTTTGCTTACTCAGAGCTCTGATTTAGGTTTTGTTGTTTGGGATTTGGGTTTATTTCACTTCAACCTGACAGTTGAAAAGCAAAGGAGGGAGTACAGTTTCCCTTATTCAAATGAACTATTCAGAAGGAATTGAACTAAACTGAAGCTATTTCAGCTAAAGACTTGCTTTGTTATTACTACTGTTGTTTATTAAATGCCAGCTATTTGTTCCAACTAAATCAAGTACGTGGTCTGTTATTTTTTATTCCTCTACTCCTCCTTGAAAAGTACCTTAGTTGATTGTATTTACAGGTATCCCCTCACAGTGTGTTAGGGAAGTGGTTACAATTAGAAATGCTCTTTTTTCTTGTGGTAGTGTTTGATTGACAGCACAATATGTTCATCTCTTCTGTTTGATCGTAATGATCTTAAATCCCCATGCTGTAGAACACAACAATATGTCTGGATTAAATCAACAGGTTTCCAGAAAAGAGTCCATCAGCAGACAGATGTACAGTCTTACTTCTTCTGGATCTTAGTCCACACTGGGGACAGGAGGAGTCTCCTGATGAAGCAGACTGGTCCCAGTATGAGGTGATGCACTGTCTGCAGAACCAGTGTCCACAGCTGCTAGAGACTGGATCCTTCAGGACGTCCTGACACAAAGCACAGCAGGACAGCTGCTCCTCCACAGAAACAGGACTCCTCTTCCTCTCTCTGTCAACACATTTCTTCATCACTAAAATCATTTGCAGATTGAAAATCTTCACAGACTTCAACATTAGGACAAATATATCTGAATATTGATGAGTGGACATTCTGATATGGAGGTTCTCAGGTGTTTTACTACAGAAATACCATCAGTACTTCCTGGTTCTAAAACCCAGACTAGGATCTTACCTACCTGCACTAAAACATCTGCATCATGACTGTAAATCTTTCAGCAGAACATTTCTGCTTCATCCTAAAATCATAATCTTCCATCAGGTCAGTTTACAGTAGAAACAGTCTCTTACTTTGTGTCTGAGGGTCCAGGTTCTTCACTGAAGTTTGGAGGTTTATCTCTGGAGTCATCACTCTTCATAGTCAGACAGCTGGATACTGGAGACTCTGCTCTGTCCTCCTCTTTCTCCATCTTCTGGACTTCAGTCAGTCTGAGAGGTAAACCAGTAACACTCAGTGAGTTTACATCAACAGTTACAGTCAGTCTTCTCCAGTCAGCTGATTTCTTCATTCAACCAGAAACCTGGTTACCAGAATACAAGGAGGTTAAATTGCTTGGTCACAGTAGCTTAGTTGCACATAAAAAACTCTTAAGAATCACAGATAAATGAAAGATTAAATAAAATTAGATAAAAGTAAAATATAAATAAAATCTAGTAAAATAAAATAAAAATGGTACCTGTGACCTCTGACCTAATGCATCTAAATATTAGAACAATGGAAGTGGATGATGTGCCTAGAACAGACACGGTTTCCCATATAATGTTAATACTATGGTGGCCCGTCAGGGTCTAATTTACTCCACCATGGTCTCATAACGGAGAAAACGGCTCAGAAACATTCACATAGCATGTGAAGCTATTTGTGTTGTTCACTAATAAAAATAAAAGTTACCTCCACTTTTTAAAAGCTGATGTTTGTGCTCTTGATTTTTTAGACCATGGAGATTTATAATTATTTAAAGAGAGTTGGTCAAAACCTGGAGGAAACGACTCCAGACGTAACGTGCTGCACAGGCTGCTGCTGTTTGTCACTAAAGCCAATATCCACGTCATTACGATCATTTAAAGACGCAACACGTCTGATTTTATGTGCAGACATTTCATCTACTGTATGAATAGTTTTAATAGTTGGGACAGCATCATAGTCAGAGGCTTTTATTTAGACAGGAGAATGCCAGGGCCTCACCAAATCTTGTGGGAAACACTGTACCGGTCTATCCAAAAAAAGGTTCAAACAAGGCAACTGGACTTGTAGAGTTGAAACTGTTTCATCCTCATTCACACCTTGACACTGGAGCCTCTGACGGACAAGAGTCATTAGAGCACCATTCATAGCAAAGAGGACTTGTAGAGTCCAGTTGCCTTTTTTTAACCTTTTTTTTTTTGGATATACCATGACCTGGATGACTGAGAACTTTCACAGACACTGTACCTGTCTGTTCAGAGAGACTGACTGAGAGCAGGAAGTGAAACACACCTTATGTAGTTTAATAAAAGCAGCAGAACTCCAAGTGATCAATCACAAATTTGTGTGAATGGTTGAATCAAAGTCGAGTTCTGACTCTTCTTCCCTCTACAGTCCACATGAAGAAGAAGAAGAAGAATGTTAACACTCACTCTGCTTCAGCCTTCAGTTTTCCTCCCTCTGCTCTGTCGTCTCAAATGGAGTCTGAACAAACTGACTGAACACTTTGACTGCTCCTCCCCTCTCCATTTACAGTAAATCGTGTATGTGTTGCTCAAAGCCTGATGTCTTTATCTCTGTTGGCTTGAACAGGCAGGGCCGGTTTTTTGCGGGCGACCGCCCAGGGCTCAATCTATGTAAGGGCGCATGAGCGCCCTCAAAAGAAACAAAAACAAAAAAACTCAAAACAAAACTGTCCAGTTGTCTGGACCAGGGGTTCCCAAACTTTTCCATGCCAAGGCCCCCCAAACAGTATTAGCTTCTGGCCGAGGACCCCCTTTGCAAACCCACAGACAATACTACAGAATATGTAAAGAAACATCAACTTTTAGAATGTTTTTTTCTTACTTTCATTCACTATTTAATAACTATTACATTTGTTTAGCATAAGTGCTGCCTCATATTTTCTGATTTTAGTTGGCCAGGGGGGTCTTAGCTTTTTTGCAGCAGCAGTGTCCTCCACAGCAGGGCTGTTGGTCTGTTCCAATTCAGTCTCTTTCTTGTCAAAAACCTGTCCATTTTGCACTAGCTACACGCTAGCTTGAGGCACAAAGCAGCTTGATTAATGGCTCAAACTGCCAGGTCTACACAGATTTGCAAGTTTTTTCTTATCTTCCCTCCAATTGTCTGAGGCCCCCCTAGCGCCCCCTGGCGGACCCCAGGGGGCCGCAGCTCCCACTTTGAAAACCACTGTTCTAGACTACCGCTCATTTCCATGTCAAGTTAGTGGAGTATGGGGCCATTATTGTAGCATTTGCGGATTTTTTTTACACATTTGCAAATCCAGTTATAGACACAGATGTTTTTTTATACATTTGCTAATCTAGTTACACACACACGGATTGAAATACACATTTGCAGATAGTTTTGCTACAATAATGGCCCCATAGAGTTGCCTCATTGTCACGTCAACTTGCTGCTGAGAGTCATACAGGTGTGTGTGTCAGAAGAGGCAGGGGGGAGGGGGGGGAGGGATAGACTGATCCCAGGCCACACAACACAAACTGCTTCCAAATAAATTGTATTTCATTCCTAAAATTAACATAGACTCATATACCTACATGTAATTAATTGGGTTATGTGATAAATGTAAAACGTAACTCCGGTTGATTAACGGGCGAACGGACGGTGTTGGCAAAAAGTAATGATGTCGAGTCTTCATCTTCATCGTGGATCAAAGTAAAAGACCAGAAGCATCAGGTGACCAGTTCAGTAAAACAAGAAAAGGAGAAGACGAGAAACGGGCAAAAGATAAAGGTGTGCAGATTTCTATGAGTGATGTGAGTGACAGTAGGCTATAGGCTATTTATTAGCCTCTTCATAATATGGAACAACAATAAAGGAACAAATACTATGATTTGTGTTGGGAAACCAAATTCTGACATAAGTTTCTGCAGTACATTATATTTCTGATGTTAGAAGCATTATGAATAATGTTACTGCAAATTAAAAACATGACACGTTTGTATCTTGTAGGTCCCTGACTAGTGACTACATAGTATGTACGTTGTGTACTACATGCATACTGTGTTACACAATGCACCTTTTTATCTTAACTTGGCTACACTAATTTATCACGTCATCTTCAGATATAGGCTGTTGCATACATATACAGAATGTGGATCATTTTACCAGGTATTACAAAATGTCTGCATAACTGAGGAATCAATGTGTCTTTGGAAATTGTACATTTTCCAATAATTTTCAAACAATTTAACAGTAATACTTAATGCTGTCTATCTGTCTGTCTTGCAGTGGGACAAAGTGGAAAAACTCCTGGGAGCCAAAAGACAACATTCAAAGGTAACATCCTGAAATAGACTGTTATTGTGTCATAGTGATTTTGTTATTGTTGCTGTGTTGTATGACAGTTATGGAGACTGACAGGGGATTACTGTGGTAATCAAAAATGTTTAAGTATAGACGTGTTTCTATTTTAATAATTAATTTTTATTGTTTGATTCAGACTGGTATTTAATTGATGACAAGAGTGAAAATCAGTAATCAGTGTTCATTATCTTGGAAAACTTGTCACAGTTCACTTTCAGTTTTCTTTCTCCTCTTGACTCTGTGACGTCGAGATCAGGACTATCTGCTGCAGAACTCCTTCCTGTCGTACTCGTAGATTAATGGTCTTGTCTCTGGACGGATGTTTGGTCTCGTTTGTCCTTAAATTAATAGCACAGGTGACATGTAGGAGTCAAACCTGCCTCAATCTCACAGTCAAACACAACCAACAGCACCACCTGCTGATGAGTTCCAGTTCATCCTTTATTTCAGCTCTGCTTCACAGCATGGGGTTTTCATAAATCATTCATTTGTCTTCTATAAATATAGTTTAGGCCTGCTCTGGGGAGTTGATCAGGATCGTGATCATAATAAAACACAGGATAAAGGTTTTAGTCATCTCCATATACGGTCTGCTTGCCTCTCTGTGTGTCTGCTCATATATCTCAATTAGACGCCAGGTGGCTGCGTCCATTTCCTTATTACGTGATTATATGTTCGAACCACACTGATGTGATATCTAATATTAGAAGCAAGAGGTTACATAACGGATAAAAGGTTTTAGTTAACAGGTTGTATTTGTGCACAATCTTGTTTTTGCAGAAAACGTAGAAGTTGAAGGAGAGAGCAGGAGGAGTGAGACCTTGGTGACGCCTCAAGGAAGATAGAGAATAGATAACATGCTTGTTGACAGGCAGCATGACATGTAGTGAAGATAATCTACCGTTGTGTATAAATAGTTTCATTTTTCTCCTCTCCCATAACCTTGTGATGTGTGAGATTCTGTGCACTGATCGTAGTTTGAGTTAGAACAAAACGTGAGCTTATAAGCAGTTCAGTGCCCTGAGCATCTTTTAATGATAATCTACGATGGGAGCCACATCCTGCCTCACAATTTAAGATTATATTTCTTTTATAGGTCTCACATTTTCATACTGATGTAGGTTAAACATGTTATTAAACCACACTTTATTTGAGCTAGATTTCTGAGCTGTATTTCCCATCATCAGACCACAAAAACAAAAGAAAACCCGAAGCCCAAATGTTACTGGCACACCGTATTTTAATGAAAGATCAGGTTAAAATAAAAACACTTTAATGAAAGAAGCAGACATTAAAAAATAAATCACCATAAATATGCTATATTATCCTACACACACACACACACACACACACTTTGTTCTAACACGACCGAACAAACGAGGACAGCTCGACGCGCAGACGACAGATCTCGTCGGCGTCGAGTAGAAGCGAAAGAGAAATCCTCCCGTGAGCTGAAGACTCTCCAGATTTACAGAATCCTTCAAGGAGACTTTTTTTTTTGACGATTCAACGAGGCTGCCTTTTGGCAAAGTGTGAACACGTGTTACGGATCTTAAAAACATCTATTCCACAAATTTTAAAATGACAAACAGCCCTCCCGCCGCTGTAAGAACTGCATCACTCACCGCGGGGTTAAAACGACGAGCCTGAATCGATTCCTCCGTTTGGGTCATTTACATCCGAATGTGCATCTTAAACTCAAAGGGGGAAAAAACCCAAATACCTGCGTCCGATGTGTAAGAAGATCAATTTACTCGCACGGGCCTCGCCACCTCAGAGCGAGGCTGATTATGTTTTGATCACATGCTTATTAACCCAACACGCTACAGCGCCTGTGTGACTACATCTCCCAGTCTTTTCACACTCAGAAACCCTCCACACACTCACTCACTCACTCAATCACAACTAGCAACTGGGATGGCGAATGTGTCGTCGTGGTCGCTTGGAGAAGCACGAAGAGCAGATAAAGATAAGGCATCACATGCTATTCTTGGCAAAGCTGTATTAAGTGAAAAGTGTGGCTGCGGGCGACGGCTCGAACGTGGGATGATGAAGAAGAAGAAGCTACACTGGAACCCTTCTAAGTCGAGGGGGGTTGCAACTCTTGGAAAAAAAGTCATGGTGGATGAAAGGTTTTCCCGCTCAGTCCCAACCGTTGTCCTTTATCATGTGGGACAGCTCGATGATGTACTTCCCCTCCTTGTACTTCTGACTCAGCTCGAAGGCTTGTTCCTGCAGAAGGAAGGAAGGAAGGAAGAGGAGAGAAGGGTCAGACAGCACTTGAGATCTGATCTCAGTTTGTGTGTCTGTAAATCAGCAGCGCCATCATGTGGTCAGTAGAATATTGTAGCAGCTGCTGTCTCTAATGGATCTCTACCTACCGCTGGATCAGAACCATCAACAGCTGCTGGTTGACTTGGAGACATGATCCAGATGTTGGAGACAAGATGGAAAGACTCTCACATGATAAGATCTGATTTATTTATGGAGGGAGGGATGGAAGGAAGGATGGAAACAAGGAAGGAAGAGAGGGAGGGTGAAACAAAGGGGGGAAGGAAGGAAGGGAGAGAGGAAGGAAGGAGGAAATGAAGGAGAAAAGAAGAAGGGAATGAGGCAAGAAAGAAAACAAGGAAGGGAGGGAGGGTGGAGCAAAGGGAGGGAGGAAGGAAGGGAGGTAAGGAGGCAAGAAAGGAAACAAGGGAGGGATGAGGGAGAGAAGGAAGGGAGGTAGGGAAGGAAGGAAGGAAAGAAAGAAGGAAGGAAGGAAGGAGGCAAGAAAGGAAACAAAGAAGGAAGGGAGGAAGGAGGTAAGGAAGGGGGGAAGGAGGTAAGAAAGGAAACAAGGAAGGAAGGGAGAGAGGAAGGAGGTAAGGAAGGGAGGAAGGAGGTAAGAAAGGAAACAAGGAAGGAAGAAAGGGAGGGTGGAGCAAAGGGAGAAAGGAAGGGAGGGAGGATAGAGGTAAGGAAGGAGGCAAGAAAGCAAACAAGGAAGGAAGGGAGAGAAGAATGAAGGAGGTAAGGAAGGAAGGGTGGAAGGAAGGGGGTAAGGAAGGGAGAGATGAGGGAAGGAGGTAAGGAAGGAGAAAAGGAAGGAGGGAATGAGGCAAGAAAGAAAACAAGGAAGGAAGGGAGGGAGTGAAGGAAGGAAGGAGGTAAGGAAGGAAACGAGGGAGGAAGGGAGGTAAGGAAGGGAGAGAGGAAGGTAGGAGGAAAGGAAGGAGAAAAGGAAGGAGGGAAGGAGGCAAGAAAGGAAACAAGGAAGGAAGGGAGGAAGAAAGGAAGAGAGGAAGGAAGGAAGGAAGGAAGGAGGCAAGTAATCTAGTCTAGTTTATTTGTTTCTTGTGACTCAAAGGAAGGAGGTCACATGTGTCCCAGACCAGTTAATGTAACATCTGAACATCTGACCTGTTAAAGTCTATTTCAGTGTGAGGAGCCTCATTGTTCTTCTTCTAGTCCAGATTTAGGTTCAGCCACTAAATGAAGCATCAACTAAAACTCCACGTTACCTGTGATCACTGTTCTCCATCGTACCGTAAACATTAAAGCATAAATCCGGTACAAAGTGGCCACACTTACATATTTCCAGCCGAGCGTGGTGTGACAGTTTTCACAGTAGATGTCGGCCACAGCGTGAAGTCCCGTGAGCAGCAGCCTCTCCTCGGCGGGACCGCAGCCGACGTTGACCCTGAAACCAAACGCAGCGCCCGTCGTCAAACAGCAGAAGAAAAAAAAAACCTCGAAGGAGTTAAAACTACGAGACCCATAACTTAATGAAACATCTGAACACCTCCTGACCCAGAAACACAGCTGATCTGGAGCAGATCCAGTCGTCTGTTTACAGTGTGGCTTGTGTAAACACACTCCGATACTCAGAATTTCTTTCACTTTTAGAAATGACATACTAGGAAAACAAAGATTTAAAACTCAAAAGTGTTTTTTTAAACGCTTATTCATGCTGCTGTCTCCACCAACAGCATAAATTAGCTAAACAAAAGATAAGCCTTGTGTTCATGTTTAAAAATAGCTTACTCACACAGAGTTGAAGAGGTAGGCTCGGCCCTGGCTGCCCTGGAAAGACTGGGGAACAAGGAGCAGAATGAAATCAAGACCAATTCAACATGCGAGGATGAAGCAGGAACGGTCACTAACGACGAGCGCCGGCGCACCGACCTTGGAGATGAGATCGTCATGGTTGGCCAGATGGGCGCGGCAGTGCACGCAGCTGTAACGACGGTGGCAGGAGTCCAGGTAAGCCTGGAATGTCTTGGCCTTTGTCAGCTTCACCATGTCTGAGGAGGAGGAGGGCGGAGGGCGGAGGGTGGAGGCAGGAGGAAGGAGGATGATGTTATATCGTTATGTAAGAGATATCGATCTGATACAGGCCGAGTCTTATCGAGTTAACCACAACAAACAGCAGAATACAAGCTGCTTTTCTGTAGTCAGTCTGTCTAAGCTCGTAAAAGAAATGATTAAAGCTTTATTACTTAATAAGATGATGCCTAGAAAAAAGGAAAGATTCCTGCAAATGACAACAGAACGGTTTCTAGGGAACCCCATAAATAGACGCGTCTGCTGGGACGCATTCCCTGACGTTTGCCACTCCTTAGTTTTAACTCAAACAAAGCGCAGAGTCAAATAATTTGACAAAATATACAATTAACTGTCAGGCTGAAGGCATTAATGATGTTTTTAATCGTATTCTGAACCTTTTCATCACCGTTTGTGCTTCTAAGCTGCTGTTTTGTACGACTACGCTCGAGGCAAAGCTGAAACTGATCTGCTGTTTGTTTTACGGCTGCTGTAAAACAAAGCCAAAGGTTAACAACGAAACATGACTTCTGTTTTATAATGCTGCTCTAGGTTAGAACTGGGATTAAGTATTTGTTGTGAAAGGATAAATGTTCAAAAAACAACAACTTACGATATTGTAGTTTGCTAGCTAGTTATATATTTTAATAAAACAACAGATTTGAGTGTTTTTATTATGGAAAGAGTCCATATTTTGCACACTGAAAATCACTGCACAGATCCACAACAGTCATGTGGATCATAGAGGCCTTTACACTGGATCGCTTTACAAGTTTATTGTCCTAAATATGGCTGTGATTGAAGAATAACCCGGGGAGGAAATGTTGTTCATTTACAAACAAAAAACATGCAAAACAAATTCTGATCAGACTCAGATCAGGCCTGGGCAAAGACAACTTAATCTAATATTCATTACTGCAATAAGAGCATGCATTAATATAGAGTTTGTATATTTATTGTGCATGTTTTAAATTTGTTTTGATGCTCCTCATCTCATCTCATCTCTATTTATGACACTTTTCTTGAGCAAATCTTAACTTTTATCTCTAATAATTTAAAAATTCAACCCACTATGTGGTTGTTGTTGTTGCTGTGACTGACAGGTAAATATTTGACTACTATTATCAGCAGCTGTTAGACAGGTTAGGGCACAGTTTAGTTAGCAGCCTTGCTTCCCGGTTCTGCACAAACAAATATTAATTCTGGCTTCGTTTGATGCAACAACCTCGGATTCAAACCGCTAAACCGCGTGTCAGCTGTTATTCAGTGGCACATGAGGCCACAGAGGCTGTTAGCTGCAAAGAGAAATCTGCTTGCTAGCTTGCGCGCTAGCTAGCATGCTAGCTTGAGATGCTTTGTTGACAAGTGCGGAGCTAGCTTGCTAGCTAGCGCTCAAGCTAGCTCCGCACTGCCAACAAACAAGAGGCTAACAGCAGGATATTCCTTTCGACTCACCTGATAATACTGAAGCTCGCCCCACTTAAGCAAAGTTGATTAATATCACTGTCAGGTAAAAAAAAATATTAATAAAAATAAAAACAGTTCAAAGCAGGTAATCTCAGCACGCGCTGACGGGTCCGAACAAAAACACACACACGCAACCGCGGCGTCGAGTCCCTTTACCCGCCTTTCCTTTCCTCTTTCCAGAACCACATATGAAAAAAAACCTCCGGGTAAAAGTGGAGCTGGAGTCCGACAAAGCTGGCAGGTTGACAAGGAGCGAGGAGGAGGTGGAGGAGGAGGAGGAGGAGGAGAAGCGACGGCGGCGGCGGCGGGAGAGAAATGTGGTTTGTTTATGAAAAACACGCAGGAGGAGGAAGTCAGCGGAGAGCAAAACAAATCCCCGTCGGCCAATCACAGCGTCCGTGTGACGTCCGGGAATGTGGGTCAGCCAATCAGAGCGCGCCTCACGGTAGCCTTTTATGGCTATCGCTTTGATTAGAGTTTCATAAATGCTGTTAGTGGGTTATCAGTTCCTGCCTCTGCCTCTGGATCAAAGTGTTTTTTCAGACTGAAACAAGAACCACATGAGACAGAAACCCTTTGGATTAAAGACTTGGGTTGTTTTTCTGTTTTTAACTTTATTTTTTTAAGGTTTCTGCTGCACAGTTTACATCAAAACCTCCAAAAAGCATGAATCTCACTGGCCATGAACCTGCTAAGTGATATAAGTGCACATTTTAAAGCATTAATAATCACTTTAATTGATTCATAATGAGCCAATTGGTGTAAAAAATAACTAAGATAAAAAAAAAACTGGACCTCACACACGATAAGTCTGCTCACAGTGAATCACTTGCTCTATAAAATGTCAGAATACTCCCAGAAACATTAGGTTAGTATAAGATTAAGTCAATATTTATGTGTGAGGAACTTTAACCAGCGATGTTTTGGAAGTTTCTCCTAAAAAATTATTATTTTTATTGAGTTTTATTTGTCTAAAAATGTTCAAAAATAGTCAAAAACATCAGGTTAATATAAGATTAAGACAAAGTCTATGTGTGAGGAGCTTAATGGTTTGGTAGTGTTGCCTGAAAATATGATTTTTATTAATTAGCCCATCCTTAATTAGTCATTTTTGCCCAAAAAATATATAATTGTGAAGGAACAAATGATTATGTTTATTGATTAGTCATTTGGTCTATAACTAATCAATGGTTAAATGCAAATAAAGACTTAGACTGGTCACGTTTTGGTAGTTTTGCCTAAAAAATATTTAATTGTGAAGGATCAACTTATCATTTTTATTGCTTACTTTGCTCAAAGTTGGTCATTCGATCCATAAAATGTCAGATTTTAGTCAAACATATTGGATTAAAATACTATTAGGACACAAAATTCATGTCTGATGAGTTTAAATCACCAGTTTAGCCTAACTATCAGACTCTGATCTATTAAAAACTCAATTTAATGTCAATAAACGCTGTAGATTAATAAAAAATATCCTTCCATTTTCTCTGCTTTGCTCCCTTATTGAAACCTTTGCCTCTAATTTTCCATTAACTCCCTCTTCAGACAGCGAGGCAGAGCCAATCAGGTCAGAAAAATACAGCCTTTGTTTCACCAACAGACCGGTCGATTATTATCACAGCGGCACGGCCGGACTTTGACCGCGGCTTCCTGGGACGACAGGCGAGGCTGCAGGTGAGGTTTGCTGCAAATGTAAACCCTCTAAATGTAAGTGAAACCACGACGCAGCAGTTAACACTTTCATAAACTTTAATTTCAGTTTTCATCCTCGTGTTACAAAAGAAAATCCACAACTAAACGATGATTTAGTTCTGAGTTATTCACGTCAGACCTAAACAAAGTCACGTTTCCAGTCTTATCAGGGTGGTCCGCTGGTTAAATATTTACTCCTGTGATTTGCTGCTGACTGAGAGCGTTTGGAAGCCGTGGAAATGATCAAACGAGGTAATCCTATCAGCGGCGATTAAGGATCGAGGCTGAACAGCTGAGAGGTGGTTTTGTTCTTGTGGTGGTTGGAGGAAACAAATCTACATTTCAAATGCGCCGTTCAGACCTTTACGTTAACATCAACCCTGTTCAACGTGATCACAAGTGTCCACCTTTAGAGTCCAGGTGTGGACTCCACTGATCTGGTGTCAGTCCACATGTGGAGGTGGTCTGGGACACATGTGACCTCCTTCCTTTGGTAGTGTGAACACACCATGAGCCCTGGGTCACATTAAAGACCACCTACTCAACAGGGCTGATCTGAGGAAGAGGAGTTTAACTCATTAACTCACAACAAACAGCTGTTCATGGTTCTGAAACAGCAGTAGGTAGAGATCCATTAGACAGTAGCTGGTTTACAGACACACAGACTGAGATCAGATCTCAAGTGCTGGCTGGGGACGCATGTGGAGACACATTTTAATTAAGACCAGGTGGAGACACAGGGACTTAGAGATGGACACTTGTGATTGGATCGTCCAGGTCGGCTGTTGAATCAGTCCTGTCTTCTGTTTCTGCTGAGGTAGTTCGACAGGAGACTCGGGTAGTCGCTCATCACCCCCGTGGCTCCGACGTCGAACGCCGCCTTGATGTCTTCGTCTGTATTGCACACGAATAAATGCACCTGTAATTTCAAACACAGAAGTTAAAGACGGTTTGTATGCAGACGATGGTGAGGATTATTCTCATCAGGCTTGAAACTTGAAGCATGTGTTCAGGATTGTCTTTGCACCGAACCCCGGCTGCACCTTCACACCTATTTATCCCGTGATTTAGACTGGACAGGTATCAGAGTTTAACACAAGGGACAAATAAGGTTTAAAACTCACCTGAATTCCACGGGCGGCCAGGTGTTTAAAAAGACTCTTCCTCATAGTTACTCTGCAAAACAAAAAAACATAAAAATGATCCTTTACACAAGAATAATTGCGTAGTTTTGTCTCGTGTGCTGCATAAAACTGCTCCAGTGCGTAGATTAACTGCATAATCTCTGATTTAGGCAACGTGGAAGTTTGTCTTTTGACTTCTGTGACGTTATTTCATGTAATCTTGATTTTAAAAACCAAAATAAAACTTGCAAAACTTACTTTTGCAACAAAAACACGACCAGTCTGTTCCTCAGGATGCCGTTTGGAGGAATGTACGTCCTTCAACACACACAGATAAAGACACAAACAATAAGTACATCTGTTCTGTAACACAATCCTGCAAAGAGGATCCAAACTAAAAGGACAAGAGACCCCGAGACATGAAGTATCTTTGAACAGGAAATGCATTAAAAGCTTAAAAACACAAACTATCCTGCAGCCACACCTGTTGAAGATGCGCGGCAGGTAGAACTGCAGCAAACTCTCTCCCAGCGGCACGAAGGGCAGCAGGCCGCTGTAGTAGAGCAGCAGGAGCAGGACGCCTCGGCTCATGGTGAAACTGTACGGCATTGAGTCGTTCTGCAAGGAAGCAGAGACTCATCAGATTTAAAGTTTGCGTTCATATCAAGGAGCTAAACTGTGGTACGGGTTTGTTGAATGAGTTTGTGAACTCCGTGTCCCTCTGCTGGTGGTTTTACCGTTCTGCGACATTCCTGCATGATGGTGGAGTTCACAGACGCCCACACAGTGATGTCCTCCCTGTTGTAGCGTCGAACCATATCAGATATCTACAGACAAGGAAACACACGGAGGTTCATGCATCAAAACATATATCCAGTGTTGCATTAATGTTTCACCAAGATCTTGTATTGATGATGGGAGAGTCTGACCACTGCACAAAGCCTTCTCCACCAGATCCCAAAGATTCTCAATGGGGTTAAGGTCTGGACTCTGTGGTGGCCAATCCATGTGTGAACATGATGTCTCATGCTCCCTGAACCACTCTTTCACAATTTGAGCCCCATGAATCCTGACACTGTCATCTTGGAATATGTTCCATTGATGGAATAACCTGGTCATTCAGTATATTCAGGTAGTCAGCTGACCTCATTCTTTGGACACATAATGTTGCTGAACCTAGACCTGAGCAACTGCAGCAACCCCAGATCATAGCACTGCCCCCACAGGCTTGTACAGTAGACACTAGGCATGATGGGTGCATCACTTCATCTGCCTCTCTTCTTACCCTGATGCTTCTCCACTATCCTTCCAGTTTTTAATAATGCGTTGGACAGTTCTTAACCCAGTTTTAGTAGTTTCTACAATCTCCTTAGATGTTTTCTCTGCTTGATGCATGCCAATGATTTGACCCTTCTCAAACAGACGACCACAGGATGTGTCTTTAGACATGGTTGGTGAAGAAATGAGAAGCTACTCATTGCATCAGTTGGGCTTAAATAACTTGTTGTCAGCTGAAAGATAATCACCCATGCAGTAACTATCCAATAGGAGGCTCATATCTATTTGCTTATTAAATCCAGGTGATGACTTTTGTAAGTGCAGACTCTAAGCTGTAATTGGAGGGGATGCACATCCAAATTTGGATCGACGTGGTAGGAGTTAGAAGGATTTTTACGCAGGACTTTTCACGGACTGATGTTGAATGTTATTCTTTATTTCCTCACCAGTGAAGCAAGTAAAAGGTCCGGTTGTTTCCAAGAGTGAGATTTGCATTTGAACATGTATTCAAAGGAGCTCTAAATGTGCAATGCAACAACGAGAGGGAGACATGTCATTATCCAACGCTACCAGGAAGGGAAGACTTCACAATCCCAAATTCAAATGGTTCACAATAAGGTTCAAAACATTCAAAATAAAACATCTAAAAAAAAAAAAAAGCCAAAACCAGTGTGTTTTTTTGGCCAAATGAAACCCAGATCAACCTGAACCAGAACGACAAGAAGACGAAAAACTATGGAGAAGCCTCAAGATCTAAAGAACGCACTCGTGTTTATTGAAGATGATATGGACGAATTGTGAAGCGTATAGAGATAAACTGTCTGCTCAGATTCAAGATGAAGAAAGATGATTGGACGGTCAGTCACCTGATTTGAACTTGACTAAAGATTCATGCCACTTCCTGAAGACAAAACAACGGCTGCACTCACAAAGGAGGAAACTCAAACATTAGGCCGCCATCGTCTGCAGAAGGTTCTCCAAACATGATCATTGTAGTTTCTCGCGTCACTTTTTAACCCTCGCTCCAACTTGGACGCCAATATACTCAAACTAAAGCTGCATAGTTTGTCGGCTAAAACAAACATCAGCCTCGTTTGGAGCGTACCGTACCTTCTCTATCAGCTCATGGTTGTTCTCCTTGATCTCGATGCTGATCGGCATCCGAGGGAACTTCCTGAACACTTCCTCCAGCTGAGAGAACTTCCTGTCGGTGCCCGTGCTGAAGTGACCTGAAGGACGGGGAGGAGTGAACAACACCTACTGACCTACTTCTTTCATCAGTTGTGTTAATGATTAGGAAAAAGAAAAATGAGAGCAGGAACTCGCCTGTGTAAAATGTCACCTCCAGTTTCTTCTTATACAAAGGCAGATCCTGAAGAGAATGAAGGATGAAGTTGTGTTATTCATCAGCCTGTGAAGGCTCCAGGTCATAGTGTAAATTAAAAAAAACAAGCTGAAAGCCGGGCCACAGACTTATTAACCAGCCCTCGTACATTAGTCACTTAGTGAACCAAATCTGGATTAAAGTAGGAGCGGGAGCGGCAGATCCGGTGTTTACTAAGCAAATATACACAAGAAGCAAGCTGAAACAAGAACAACAGGACTTGTTGAATTTATTGAGGAAGATTCATCCAAGACTTCAGTTTTAAGAACTAGTGGGAGGAAACAAGTCCAGTCGTCCTTGTTTTAGCTTAGCTTAATACGGTGACACTTAAAGGTATTTGGTAAAGGTAATCCTCAGAAGTTTCTACATTTCTGCATAAATATGACTCAAAACATTGCGAAAGTAGACAAAGAGAACCCAAATCAAACAAATGAAGCAATGATATAATGCTTCATTCCAGAAAATTAGTCATTTGTTTATATCTGTGAGTTGTAAAAGTCAGTGAACCCTTGTTTCCAGTATCTGCCGTGTGCAGCAGTTACCTGCAACTAAATGTTTCCAGTAACTGCTGAACAGTCGTCTACAGCAGCTTGGAGGAATTTTAGCCCATTCTTCCTCAAGACAACTGGAACTGTTGAGTTTCTTCAAGACGTTTCATCCAAGTCTTCAGTTCTAAAGCTTTGTTTTTTTTTGGATATGACCATGACCTGAAGGACTGAGAACCTTCACAGACGTACGGTGACGCTTAGAAGTATTTGTAACCCTCAGAAGTTTCGACATTTCTACATAAAAATGACTCAAAACATTGTGAAAGTAATCATTGTTTGTTCATGTCTGTGTTGTAAAAAGTAACTGAAGCCTTGTTTCCAGTATCTGCTGTGACCTCCTGGTAACTAAATGTTTCCGGTAACTGCTGACCAGTCATCTACAGCAGGTGTTGGTGGGTTTCCTCACATCAACTGCTTGCTTCAGGTCTTTCCACAACATTTCTGTTGGATTAAGGTCAGGACTTTGACTTGGCCGTTCTTAAACATTCATCTTGTTCTTCTTTAACCGTTCTTTTGTAGAACCACTTTTGTTCTTGGGCTCGTTGTCTTGCTGCATGACCCAGTTTCTCTTCACATTCAGCTCACGGACAGATGTCCTGACATTTTCTTTTAGAGTTCAGTATTTGGTTTGACCTCAACCTTGTGCAGCAATAACAGCAACTACATGTTTCCGGTAACTGCTGATCAGCTGCCATAATTTTGCATTTATTGCTATATCGGTCTGTAACATGTTGACGCTGCAAACTAATCGGACTCAACTTAGTTAATTTGTTCGAGAATGAGGCCTTTCAACCGTAGGATTACAAGTTAATGTCAGTCACTGTGTTGAGACTTCACACGGTGTAATATTGGCTCATTTTCCTGAATAAACACAAAGTGTCTGGGTGGATTCTCTTCGTCTACTTCCAGGACCGTCCTCCTACCTGTAGCCTGAGCGAGGAGACGGTGACGTCGTGGCCCGTCTCCCTCAGCAAGTTCTCGTCATGTGACACCACCACATGTCCGTCCTGAGTCAGGTGACAGTCCAGCTCGAACATCTGCGTCCCCTCCTCCGCCGCACTGACGACGCAGGGACACAAAAACACAAAAACTCCACTTTTAACATTTAGTTTTCTTTTGTCAACATGCAGGACATCATCACCTTTCTCAGCTGGCACTCACTTTGTGAACGCCTCCATGGTGCTTTCTAGCCTCTCTCCGCATCCTCAAAGCAAACAGAATAGAATATATGTGTTACTGAAAAACAGCAAACATAATTTCACATATATCAGATATATAAGTACAAAAAAGGCATTTAGTTTCTATCTAGATACTATTATGTTTCCTTATTTTATTAGTAGTACGTATTCGCTGCAGGTTAAAATCAAAATCTGAAATAATCTGCAAAATAAAATAAGATAGAAAAGTGGTGTTTTCTGCGAACCGTTAGAACGCCGTTAGAACAGACCTGCTGCCGTTTGTTTTGCACATCCCCGATCATGTTTTGAACCCTGCAACATGGAACGTGAATACGCCCCTGAACCTCCACCTCCCACCTGCTCCTTACCTCCTCTGTGCGAGATGTGAGTGCTGTAGAAAGCTGTACGTTTCCTCTTGTGGAGAATCTGCGGGTTCCTCAGCAGGTACACCGAGGTGAGGGTGTATCCTCCCAACGCCGGGAGGATAAGATAAAGAAAAGAGCTCATCCTCTGTCCAACGTCCACTGAGCCTTTTGCGTGGAAGCTCTCACAGATTCAAAAAAGAAAAAGGAGGAAGAAAAGACAATCGTGTCCTTACTCTCTCTCTCTCTTCTAAGGAAAGGTGATCAGATGTGAAGATAGTCTGGCTGCCTGTCGCTGAGGGGAAACTGGACGGACTGGTTGAGGCTGAAGAAATATGTCCAACCTTCCTCCTTTACCCTCAGGTTCGAATCACAGCAGCTGACAAACCACAGAGCTGTAAAAATCTGTTAATGAAGCACCAGAGCTCACCTCATCCCTCACAGCCTCTCCCCTGAACTTGACTACTCTACTGGAACCTGCTCGGCTCTGCGGTTTATCAAACCTGTGAGCCGCACCAACACCTTTCCAGGAATCCTTTTATTCTGCCTCATTGCTGGGAGCAGCACGGTTACGACACACACACACGATAAAACACTTCAGTGGAATATTTAAATTTTAACCTGCACCGACATCTTGCAAAAGAACCGGTTCCATAGTCGAGGTTTCTTAGCGGGTATTTGACAAATGGGATGTGGCACGTGGAGATATGTAAACTCTCGACAACTCTCGACACAATGCGTACAAACACAAAGTCAGCAGAGTGTTTTACATTGTTCAGCTTCAATGGCAGAGCTGGAATGTGACGAACAAACGGGAGGCCGCTGCGAAAGGTTACGACAAGCCCCAGCAGAGAAACCCAATCACTGCAGGGCTCGCTTGACCTTCCTGTTTTCTGTACGGCTGCATTTCTTAAAAATCGCACAGTTTAAGCTTTTAAAACAGCGATGGTAGTGAAGTCAGCGTGCTGCAACACGCTAAGAACGAGGATGAGGAAGCTCTGCAGCAGGAAAAGCAGGTTGGTGTGGTGGTGAGACATTAATTTACCCAAGACCATTTACAGTACACGCCTTAAAGTTTGAGTTATTGCAGATGTTTGCGTTCCCTCTTTTGTTTACTCTTTTATTTTACAATTTTGGGGGAAAAGTTCAGTTATTCGACACATGTAGGAGGTGACAAGTAGTTTCCTGAAAGATTTACAGCTTCTTTAACATCGTCCTCGGCCTCCGTGAACAGTTTTCTTTTCTCGTCTCTCTTAATTTGACCCCTTTTCTTAGCCATATTTTCTCCACTCGTTGATGACCGTCTTCCCCCCGGGTGTTTTAAGTAAAAAGCTTAATTTATATTTCTATCTGAACTCTTTAGTCTTCGTGGTCCTGAGGATTTTACTTTTTTGTTTTGAGTCAACTCCATCTGGTGGCCGCGATGGAAGACAAACACCAAGAGACCAAGAGTCTATGAACGTCTGAGTGTTGTTTGTATTTAAATAAACAGTGCTTTATCTCTTCATCTGTGCGTGGATCGTCTTTGCCACTGATAACCACCATGTAAACACTTAGCTGCACATTATTAACAGTAATATTGTTTAATTTTCTACATTTCTGCATAAAAATGACTCAAAACATCAACAGATTTATTATACGAGTCTGAAGCCTGGTTTCCAGTATCTGCCGTGACCTCCTTGTGACTAAACGTTTCCGGTAACTGCTGATCAGTCGTCTGCAGCAGCTTGGAGGAATAATTTTAGCCCAGACAGTATATACACATCATGTACCCAAGAAACAAACTGAAGCTAGGACAACTGGAACTGTTGAGTTTCTTGAAGACGTTTCATCCAAGTCTTCAGTTCTAAAGCTTTGGGTTTTTTTTTTGGATATGCCACAACCTGAACGACTGAGAACCTTCACAGACGTACGGTGACGCTTAGAAGTATTTGTAACCCTCAGACGTTTCGACATTTCTGCATAAAAATGACTCAGAACATTGTGAAAGTAATCATTGTTCGTTAATATCTGTGAAGCCTTGTCTCCAGTATCTGCTGTGACCTCCTTGTAATTAAATGTTTTCTGGTAACTGCTGATCAGTGGTCTACAGCAGCTTGGCTTCATTGCTTCAGTTCTGAGATGTTGGTGGGTTTCCTCACATCAACTGCTTGCTTCAGGTCCTTCCACAACATTTCTATTGGATTAAGGTCAGGACTTTGACTTGGCCGTTCCTAAACATTCATCTTGTTTAACCGTTCTTTTGTAGAACCACTTGTGTTCTTGGTTCTCGTTGTCTTGCTGCACGACCCAGTTTCTCTTCAGATCCAGCTCACAGACAGATGACGTCCTGACGTTTTCTTTTAGAGTTCAGTATTTGGTTTGACCTCAACCTTGTGCAGCAATAACAGCAACTACATGTTTCCGGTAACTGCTGATCAGCTGCCATAATTTTGGCATTCGTATCGGTCTGTGGGTCAACGTGTTGACGCTGCAAACTAATCGGACTCAACTTAGTTAATTTGTTCAGGAACGAGGCCTTTCAGCCGATACCAGAGATGTTTAGTTGCTCAGATGACGTCTATGACTACTGTTTCTCCTCTATCCATCACCACATTAAGCCCCGCCTCCAGAATGATCTGATTGGTCCGACATATGTTAGCTGGAGCAGAATCAGTTACCAAGGCGAGACTCCAGGCTTCACCCGATCTCTAAATGGATTTTAAACCAACAGCTGATCAATATTGGGGAAAAAAAAGAGCCATAACACGGTTTTAACAGTATCAGGAAATTTTATTTAATTATATGTATATAATTCTGTTTTTGTTAATCGTTTAATTCATAATACCCATAGAATATACAGACTATAACCCTCAATAACTCATAGCTCTCTTGACAATCTAATTATATCTTCTTTTAAAATAACTCCTTATAAGATCTTGTAAGGGGGAAATTAAAGAAAAAAAAAAACACTGCCAATAATAATAATAATAATATAATATAATAATAATAATAATAATAATAATCACGTCCATAAGGAAGAAAAATACACATAAAAACATACTAATTAAAAAAAAATACAACTTTAACTCCCTTTTATGTAAAAAAAAAAAAAAAAAAAAAAAAAAAAACGACATCTCACCAATAATAACAACAATAGCAATAATAAGAACAGCCATTTAAAAACAACAATAACTGGAAACGAGCCTCGTGACAAGACGGGCCTTTAGACTGTATGTGTGTATGTGTGTGTGTGTGTGTGAGTGTGAAGTGTGTGTTAAGTGCAACTTTTTCACACAGGTACACCCCCCCCACTCCCCGCAGTAAAAGAGAGGAAGTGTGTGTGCGAGCGTGTTGGGAGGATTGCAAAAAAAACAAACAAACAAAAATAATAACCTCTTGGTTCCCACGGTTAAACCCAGCGAGATGTGTGGATGTTTGGTCTGGTGGCAGGTCGGGAGGAGAGAGGAGGAGGAGGAGGAGAAGCATGAAGGAGCTGAGTAAAGGTGTGAAAGCACAGGTGAGATAAGAAGAGTCGTGGCTTTAACGGAGAGAGGAGAGGATTCTCGCATGCAGACGACGACGCGGCGGCGGCAGCGGCGGCAAACTTAAAGCTCAACAAGCAGGAGACGAGACAAAAGAGGAGGCGATAATTAATAATAAAAATAATTACAAACAACCTCGAGAGGCGCGTGGCGAGAAAGACAAAGTGCAGACGTGCTGATTGAGATCGAAAGCGAGTTTCCAGAGTCAGAGGGTATGAGTCAGTAAAGCAGGTAGGTACATGAAAACAGAAAGGGGTGGGGGAGTAGGGAAAGGGGAGAGGGGTCGGGAGGGGAGGCAGCCCTTTGAGTAAAGCGTGGCAAGAGTTGGGAGGTTCAACGACAAGAAAAAAAAAAAGGAAAATGAAATAAACGATGAGCACATGCACCAAAAAGCCTCAAACAGGTTCCCAGGGTGCTGGCTATGGCTTCTGAGAGAAACGACAGATCTGCGTCCCACCAGAGGACGATGCAATGCATGCGTTGGTCCACTTATATTTAGTGGGGGGGCGGGGGGGGCTTCTTTTTACTGGCGCCCAGTGCAACAGGCAAGAATCAGAACTGGGACGATGAGCGGGGCGGTTAGTACGGTCACATCCAGACCAAAACAAAATAAAAAATAAAAAGAGAGAGGAGGGAGCAAATCAGACGCAAGCACGCAGTTTAAAAGAAGAACAGACGTCCCGTTGTGTTAACACAGAGAGGGGTGAGCAGAGATATGTCCTGTACGACCACAGAGGGAGGATGGAGGCTTGACTCAGCAGGTGCGACTGTAATTTTGCACAGTTTCCTCAAAGGTGTTGTAGAAATTCCTCAGGAAATTGTGCTAAACCTGGGACAAAAACGTCCATAACCTAAATAAAAATAATAATAATTATAATAAACTGCACTCAGTTCATTTGCTTGTCTGTCAGTTAAATGTTTGGACTCGGATGGAAAACTTTCTTTCTTTCTTAGAAATGAAAAATGAAGCACCGGAGGCGATTATATGCGACCGTACGCCGACGATACTCTAATGTGATGATTTGAGTGCAGCTCAGAAGCAGAAAGGAAAATAAAAGTAATAGTAATAGTTATAAACAGTTTTCGGTTCTGTCCAATTTATAAAAATTACACCACGTCGATGTAACTTGACTTCCCGGTTCCCGGTTCCTGGTTGAGCTCAAAAACAGATCTGCAGCCAAAGTTCCTCGCGTCTCTCTCTTGCGCGGCGCCGCCACTTTGGTAAGTTTCAGGAATGCATGCATTCATATGAACATCACACGACAAAGAAATCTATTAAACCTGCCAACATGCCAGTAAAAAACACCATCTCCAAAAATGTTCAAATACGAACCAAAACCAAAAACACCCAAAACAAACAAACAAAAAAAAAAAACTGCGACGAGCACATTTTAAAAAAACAACAAAAAAAAGCGTCTATATTTTCGTATGTACACACAAACACCCGATTATTAGCATCCCCCTTTTCTTTTTTGTCTTTTTTTTTTGTCTTTAGCCCTCAGTTTCTCCAGGTTTGTAATTCACATGGATCAAGACACGAAAAAGTTAAGGTGTTGGTTAATACAGTAGCATGATTATATATGAGAGACATGAAGAAAGGGTTTGGATGACGGGATGAGGACGACGAAACTGAACCGGGATGATGAGTACGACAGACCCGACCACCCCCACCCAACCACGGAGATCAAATTAGCTCTTTGTTGCAGTAGAAATGGAAAGATAAGCAGTTAAATGTTCATACTTCTTGTTTTTTGTTTTTTTTCTCTTTTTGTCGGTTTCTTGAAGATGCATTTTCTTTTTTTTTCTCTTTTGTTTTAGCGCGTCGTTCAGAGTCTCCCGTGTGGATTCTTTGTCACTCCTTAGGATAAAAGAAGAAGAAGAAGAAGAAATGAAAATTAGATAATGAAGGTGCAGTGTTTTGCAGTGGATGCTGGATTTAGTGACAAATAGCAGCAGCATGTGTCGTTTATATTCAGGAAAACTAAACATAAAACTGTTGAGACGTGGACTTTTAGGGACAAACATATGTGAGATTAAATAAAGTATAGTAAATAGTTGACTCTAGCTAGTTCACGCTACGTCTGGAGTCGTTTCCTTCGGGTTTTGATCAACTCTCTTTAAATAAATTTAAATCTCCACGGTCTAAAATAATCAAAAGCACAAACATCGGGTTTTAAAAAGTGTCGAATTTCTTGGGGAGCGTTTAAAAATATTTCCAATTCGTTATAAAACCACGGCGAATACGTCTGAGTGAGTAGCCTATTAAATAAAAGAAAGAGTTGAGTCCTCACTTCAGTCCAGGTGGCGGTAATGAGCCTAAAAGTAGGGATGCAACAAAAATATTAGTCCGAAAATTGCTGCGGTTGTTGCTTGCACGCGTTGTTTCAGCGATAAAAGTCCGAAAGTTTTCGTCCGAAAACCAAAAATGCACTTTTGGGCCGTTTTCGGACAAAAAATTTATCGCCGAAACAACACGGCAGGAACAGGATGTTGCGAGCAACAAAGGCAGCAATTTTCGGCCGGAAATGGTGCATTTTCGGTTTCCGGCCGAAAATTTTCAGCGCGTCCCTACCTAAAAGCTGCCAGCTAACGTCATTAACCTACAGAAGAAGAAAAACAGACGACGAAGAAAAGTAATTGAGAGTGTGGAGCATAGATGTACTAAGACAGTGGTTCCCAAAGTGGGGGGGTCGCAGAGCCATTGCAGGGGGGAGGCACGGATTGAATTAGAGCAGGGGTGTCAAACTGATCCGTGAAAGGAGCCGCTGTGGCTGCAGGTTTTCATTCCAACCATGCAGCACCCATGCAGTGGGTGTGGCTGGCAAGTTTTTGTTCCAATCAAGCAAGAGGACACCTGAAATGACTGCGTGAAGGCAGTTCAGGTGATTGATTGAGCCAAGTCAGGTGTGCTGCTGCTGAATGGATGGTTGGAATGAAAACCTGCAGCCACAGCGAAAACCTGCAGCCACAGAGACCTCTGAATTAGAGGGTGACAATTTTTCGGGACGAGATAGAGCAAATAATCAACGGGAGCGGGCGGGACCAGGGCGGGACCGGGACGGTACCGGGACGGAGGACGGAGCCGGAGATTAAATTAAAAAAATGACGCTGCAATGCGGTGAGTGCGCCCGACTTTAGACAACAACATAGGGACGGGATTTAGGAGTCTTTCTCTCGGGATTTTGCGGGACAGGATTTTTTATTTTATTTTATTTTTTTTGGGGGGGGGGGGGGGGGGCGTAGCCACGTGATCAGGACATGACGAGAGTGTTTTTGTGGGTTCGGGATGGGATGGGAGCGATGAGATGCACAGGTTTCTGACGGGCTCCCGCGCAAACGCAAACCTGTTACACTGGGGGGCGTGAAGACTTTCTTTTGTACCAAAGGGGGTCCCAGCAGAAAAAGTTTGGGAACCACTGTACTAAGAGAAGTGTGGAGTTGGAAGTTGTGGGAACACGTTGGTTTCCCGGTGCAACATAACGGCGATGGCACGCGAGTGGTGGACGGGACGAAGACTGTCTGCCGACGGTGTTTGGCGGAGGTGCGGTACAACTACTTGTGACACATTCTATAAGTGTCAACACATTAAAATCATACCATTTCTTTTCAGAGCGGCGAACAAGTCTGTATCTGACTCCAGCTGCTGCTCCCAGACTATAAAACACTTGTTTATCTGAGCTTTGCACGAACATTAAACGTCACGCTTTGCAAAGTCTGCAGCGGCTGAACTTGAGTCTCAAGTGTGTTTGAATGTTCTCCGCTGACACCTAGTGGCTTTACGATCGCAAAGAAAACACCAACAGATGTGTTGACGTAGGAATGAGCTTTGAAGGTTTTTGCATCCTGCAGAGTTTCCTACATTTCTGCGTAAAAACGACTCAAAACATCAGCGGATTTTCACACAAGTCCTGAAACTACACAAATAAAACCCAATCAAACACGTGAAACTGAAATCAGCTGATGTTTTGAATCATTTTTACGTATAAATTCTGTCTCTGTATGTTTTCCGTGACTTCACCTGTGTCTCAGGAGCCCTGGTAGTTCGCCTGGAAACGAGCCGTTTCCTCAAAGATCAGCTGCTTCAGCCTCTCCTTGGGAAGGTCGTCCAGCTCCATGGAGAACGGGAAGGGCTCCTCCGCTACAGGCTGAACAAAAAACAACACAAGAATCTTTAAAATAAACCCTTTAAAATCACAGCCCTGGAGGATTTAAATCCTGAAGAACAAGGCCTGGGATTCTGCCACATAAACTGATTAGCGATCACATTCTTCTGCCGCTCTAAAGCCGAACCATGGAGCAAACTTCACACTAATTGCATTCCACACACGGCTAAGAGGCTTCCCAGCACAAAGAAGAATCAAATCTGAGCAAAGCAAACGTTTAAAGCCTCAGATGTTTGTGTAAATCTAAATACCCCAGCTGTTGGTTGAATTAAAACATTTAAAGGCGTCCCGTTACCTCGTCTGTGGGGTCGTAGTACTGCTCCAGGTAAGGGTGAGACAGCGCCTCCTCAACGCTGATGCGCTTGATGGGGTTAAAGGTCAACATGCGTCCCAGCAGATCCAGGGCTGAAACATGAAGAGCTTCAGTTAGTTCAGTACAATCATCAGAGTAAAACCTCATCCTCCATCTGGGTCGTCTTCGTCTACTGGAGATATACAGAGAGGAAAATACTTCTCCTCCTCCTCCTCTTCCTCCTCCTCCACCTCCTCCTCCACCTCCTCCTTCATTCTCTTCCCTTCTCCTCCTTAATTCTTTTCCCTTCTTCGCCTCCTTCATTCTTCCGTTCTCCTCCTCCTCCTTCATTCTCTTTCCTTCTCCTCCTCCTTCTGCAGTCTCTTCTCTTCTCTTCCCTTCTTCACCTTCTCCTCCTCCACCTCCATTCTTTCCCCTGCTTCTCCTTCTCCTCCTCCTTCATTCTCCTTCTCCTCCTCCTCCTTCATTTTCTTTCCTTCTCCTCCTCCTCCTTCTCCTCCTCCTCCTTCATTCTCTTCCTTTCTTCTCCTTCTCCTCTTCCCTTCTCCTCCTCCTCCTCCTTTATTCTCTTCCCTTCTCCTCCTCCTCCTCCTTTATTCTCTTCCCTTCTCCTCCTCCTCCTCCTCCTTCATTCTCTTCCTTTCTTCTCCTTCTCCTCTTCCCTTCTCCTCCTCCTCCTCCTTTATTCTCTTCCCTTCTCCTCCTCCACCTTCATTCTCTTCCTCCTCCTCCTTCATTCTCTTCCCTTCTCCTCCTCCTCCTTCATTCTCTTCCTTTCTTCTCCTTCTCCTCTTCCCTTCTCCTCCTCCTCCTCCTTTATTCTCTTCCCTTCTCCTCCTCCACCTTCATTCTCTTTCCTTCTCCTCCTCCACCTTCATTCTCTTTCCTTCTCCTCCTCTTTCTGCAGTCTCTTCTCTTCCCTTCTTCACCTCCTCCTCCTTCATTCTTTCCTTCTCCTCCTCCTTCTGCAGTCTCTTCCCTTCTTCTCCTCCTCCTCCCTCTCCTTCATTCTCTTCCCTTCTTCACCTTCTCCTCCTCCACCTTCATTTTTTTCCCTTCTTCGCCTCCTCCTCCTCCTCCTCATCTCTTCCTTCTCCTTCATTCTCTTCCCTTCTCCTCCTCCTCCACCTTCTTCACTCTTCCTCTTTTTCTCCTTCTCCATCTCCTTCTCTTCATTCATCTTCCTCCTCCTTCCATCTCCTCCTTTTCCTCCTTCTACTTCTTGTCTAACCCCTCCTACTCTATATTATTCTTCTCTCCTCTTCCTTCTCTCTCTCAGAGTCTAAATTTGTCTGTTACATGTAGTTTGGACAGAACAACCCTTTGACCTGTGAGTTCATCGTCGTACCTTTAAATAAACGTGACCGTACCTTTAGGGTCTGCCTTGTAGAAGAGCTTGTCCCAGGGGACTCTGGGTTTCTCAGGCAGGGACTGCAGGTAGTTCCTCGCCTTCATGTTGATGATGCAGTTCAGATCTTCTTGAGACGGAGAGCCCAGGACACCTGCAGAGACGAGACGGAGAGACGGAGCCTCAGCGCAGCCGCTCTTTGATTCAACGCCACCAGTAAATGAAAGAAAACCCGTCTCTCACCCAGTATGTGGTTGAGTTGGTCCAAGTAGTGTTTCCCAGGGAAGATGGGCTTGTTGGACAACATCTCAGCCAGGATGCAGCCCACCGACCAGATGTCAATGGACTTGGAGTAGCCCTGGGACACAAAGGCAGCGTCAAACTAACTGATCCGGCTAAAAACACGAAGTCTGAGTCGGCTCCTCAAACATTTACCTTCGAGTTGAGCATGATCTCTGGAGCCCTGTACCAACGCGTGGCCACGTACTCGGTCAAGAAGCCCGTGTGGTCGTGCTCGGGGTCGGCTATCCGCGCCAAACCGAAGTCACAGATCTGAGGACGACACAAAAGGCCGGAGGTCACAAACAAGACTTTTTTTCCCCGTTCAGAAACATCCGTCTGTGTGTGCGAGCTGACCTTGAGGTCGCAGGTGGTGTTGATGAGCAGGTTGGAGGGCTTGAGGTCGCGGTGCAACACGTTGGCGGAGTGAATGTACTTGAGGCCTCTCAGGATCTGGTAGAGGAAGTAGCAGACGTGGTCGTTGCTTAGCCTCTGGCTCTTCAGCAGCTTGTACAGGTCCGTCTCCATCAGAGTCTGCACGATGTATCTGGGAGGAAGTGACGGGTCAAGGCAGACAAGAACAGGGCTGACGGTTTTTCGCAGAAGCAAAACCACGGAAACTAACCAGCTGCGAAACCAGGCTGCGACACCTCTTCAGTCGGCGGCAACAAGTTGCTCTTGAACGCACCACAAAGACAAACGAGCAGCTGGTACATATGCGATCTGCACCTGAGAGGAAATAACTCTTCACATCAGCAGGTGGCAGTCGTCGGGATTCATCATTTAAAAACGGGAAACGGGAAGAACTGCTATTAGCTAGGAGGCTAAACGACGGCGATCTCAGAGCTGGAGCTTCTGTCATGTTCTGGATCCCCCCCACATGAGTTCATCGGTTTGCAAAATGTGTGGTGCAAAACCCGTTTAGCGAGTTATCTTACAAGAGGATGCAGAGGATTTTATGAATGCGTGTGGGATCTTTCAATTCGCGATCGATTTGAATGAGAATAAATGTATGCTTTTAACCACCAGCTCGACTGTAGCCACGTGTAGAATGAGCCAGTGTTCTCAGCATACATTACGGCACCACTAAAAGATGTTATCATCCCTGAATTTGATTATATTTGCCTTAATCAGCAGAGTCGGCCTCGACAGAGTGCAAAAAAGAAAAAGAAAAGAGCAACACAAGCAGATCACACAAGACAACAAGACTCCCACATTTCCTCTCCGTCTGTCATCAGACAATGCAGCTTTTCACAGATAAACAGCCAGAGCAGCACTCGGTCCTTTCAGCTCGCCGACGGGCCGAGCCTACACACGCCGCTGCTGGCCGGCCGCCCGCCCGCCCCGCAGGCTGCCACCGAGCGATCCCGGCAATGATTCAGCAGCTGAATCAAGACTCAAATGACCAGTTTAGTCAGATAAGCCACCGTCGCGGATGTCTGCAGGACATAATGGCATTTATAATTTAATATGCAACGTGAATGTCTCCAGCGTTCATCCAGTGACTCTTGTTTTTGCATCTTTTCACAAACAGAACCCGATTAAATTACGTTTTCACGAGCAGAGCTCTCTCTGCACGACGAAGGATACACATCCCTCATGTTGTCGATGTGCCGTGCCCTGAGAATGTCGTTGATGCCGATGATATTCTCGTGGTGGAAACGCAGCAGGATCTTGATTTCCCT
The DNA here is from genome assembly GCF_963514085.1 of Chelon labrosus. Lineage (NCBI taxonomy): Eukaryota > Metazoa > Chordata > Actinopteri > Mugiliformes > Mugilidae > Chelon > Chelon labrosus. The sequence continues at coordinate 22,689,340 of NC_140354.1, forward strand.
CAGCGTGCGCTGGCAGTACGTCTGGTGCTCGAACGGGCTGATCTTCTTGATGGCGACGCGCTGGTTGGTCACGTGGTCCAGGGCGGAGCTGCAGAGACAGCGGACGCAGGGGGAAAAAAGAAAAGGATGAAACAGAGAGTCCTGTTACACGTTATCAGAAACGATTAATGAGCTGCAAAATGGATGCTGCTGCAGACTGACGACGCAGAAATTAGCTTTTAAAACACGACGCAAATCAGACAAGAGGATTAATCTGGGGAGAAAACGTTGACAGGAGATGCACGGGTCGATCGTTTTCGTTCTGGGAGGAGTAAACAGTTTTGTTTAGTCAAATAAAAAGCTTCAATCTGAATTTACCCAATAGGAAGCTTAAGTTGATTGTATAATATACCTTCTCTGCAACAGTAAGCTAAGACTACACTGATCGCCAAAGGGGGGAATTAGGTTTCGCAGCGGCAGGGCAAAAACAAAAAGATTAAACAATAGAATATGTTAAAAATAAAGGAAGTATGGGTACATGCTCTACCTAGCGTACGTGACGAACTACAGTTTGATGAGAAACCAACCAAAGCGAGAGGAGCAGTAAGTGGTGGAGGCTGAATAAACACATAAAAGTTCCAAATAGTATCGCACACACAGCGCTGAGTACCTGAGGTGTGTATTTTCACTAGAGAAGAGGCTGAAATTGCACAGATTTCAAAGATAAAACGGTAAATAAGTACATTTCCTGAGATATAAACAGATATGTTGTTCAGAGGATGTCTGCGGTTCTTAAACTCAGCAGCAGTGCCACGAAACGAGATGATAACGTTATTTTTTTTTAGCGTGGTCACAATTACAGAACAAGTCAAGCTGCCTTTCTGTCACTTAATTTCATTTGGACTCGTTGCAAGTTCATGTACTGAGCCCTGCGTCCAACTCGTCGACTCATGGCTTGGAGGTTAGGCGCTGCAGCCTTGGACGGATTCAAACCTGTGACGGACCGACACAGCGTGCACATTTATTTGCTGTGGTGGAAGCGCTGCAGGCCCCCCGAGTGTGGGCACTGTGTCGAGTAAACGAGGAGATGTGGATGGTTGCGACCGACACTCGGCCTCAACAGGAACAACAGTTACATCACAGCTCTCCTCTCGGTGAAAAAAGAACAATCTCTTGTTGCACAACACGCCGGCGTGAAACCCCCTTCAACACTGCAGCCGGCTGAGATCCCGTGGCACCAACGAGCCGTGGCGTCTTGTCACAGATCACATCAAAACACACCTGCTCGGCTGGGTTACACTGCACCAACAGGTGTGAGCTGTTTACAAACAGTGAATGCTGCAGCGTCACATGACCGCCGTGACAGTCAGCTCCACAGTGTGTCCCTGCAGGAGGAGGCTGGTGTGTGTGTGTGTGTGTGTGTGTGTGTGGGGGCCCGGTGCTCTCACACCTCCATCCACTCTGAATCCCATATGATCTGATTCACAGCCCCGCCAGGCAGCAGTGGCTTGACACTGATATCTGCTTCAACACGTCCATACAAGGCTGCAGATCACACACAGATAAACAAGAGGAGGAAAAAAAAAAAAAAAATGGGGCCTCGCTACAACGAGTCACATTTACATCCTCTGCAGCGGCTTCCTTCACTGTGGACTGTTTGTTTTTTTGCAGGTGTGAAGCAAACCTGAGCGCGGTTCATGAATTAAATGCGAGGCTCGGGCCGGACGCTGGTTTATTCGCGTGTGTGTGTGTGTGTGTGTGTGTGTGTGGTGGTTTTAAATGCAGCCTGCAACAGATTTCTGATCGGATAGCGAGCTACGTCCTGCGCAATCACTCCCAGGCTTGTTTCCTGTACAGCTCGTAGCCACGCCTGTAGCTCTTCAGCTAACCTGCTAACCGCAAAAACGAGTCGCCTCGAGCTTCAGTCTGAACGCTAACCCGCTGCTTTACATACAAACATCGTGACTTGAACTCTTATTCACTCGCTCGCTTAACGCGGCAGCTAACGTTAGCCGGCTAGCTAATGTTTGCTAACAAACGGCTAGCTAGCTTATTCGCTGCTCGCTCGCTCGCTCGCCCCAGCAGAGATGACAAGCACTACTCACCACACCATCCCGTACGCCCCCTCCCCGATGTAAGAGAGGTTCGTGTAGCGGGGACCCACGTCAAAAATTTGGCCCTTCACGGACTCGGACACGGTCTTGGGCTCCACGGGTGCGGGCTCCACTTCATGCGCAACAGTGTCAGCCGCCTCGGCAGCGACAGCGCTGTGGGAGTCTTCGGCCCCGACCGCTGCGGCGCTGCTCGAATCCGCCATTCTTCCTCTACCGAAGGAAGCGCTCCCTGCTCTGACCGACTGTTTCACCGAGGAACCGCCGCCGCTCTCTGCTCGCTCTCTAACGGCTGTCCGAGGCTTTTTTTTTTTTTTTTTTTATAAACCGATTTAACGGATTCTTTGATTGGCGGAGCGGAGCGACTCGAGCGCGGCCCTCCGCACTACTTGGAGAGTAAATGGATTTTGTGCGCGAGCGCGGATTTGGTCTCAGCACTAAGCGTAAATGCGCGTGCCAAACTACGGTAAAAAAAAAAAAAACAGGCGCGTTAGATGTGTCTACCAGGGCGGCTCGTGTGGGCGGAGTCAACTTTCGCTACAGCTGAAATAAGAGCCGCGGTCCGTGTCGGCTCCTCCGCTGCAGTGAAACGAGCGCATTCTGCAAATTAAAACACGAGTGGGCGTGTCGAAGTATGTTGCATGCTGCCTGTTATGACAAGAGAGATTAAATCGACATTTTATTTTATTATTTTTTTTTTTTTCAAGCCTTAAAACGACATTATATTAGAACATGGAGCTATTGGGTGTTGTATACTATCTGCTCCTTTACACAAAGCATTAAAACAGCAAGAAAATTATGAAAATTGTTGTTCGATATGATGCGATTTATCATATTTAACGGTGAATCATATTATTTTTCTAATGTATTTAATCAAATTAATTGTTTTAAGCACTTTTAAACGATTTTTAACCGTATAAATAGCGTCTTTCTGTGTGTTTTTACGGCGGAATTAATTTATTTTCACAAATATTCTTTTATTCTAAATAAAAAAGAACAAATAGTTTTGTATTAGAATGCAAATACAGAATAAAATGTATTAATTTATTTATTTAAAAAAAAAAAAAAAGACAGTCGCTACCAAATCTGATCACCATGGAAACGAGCGATATGACCACGCCCCCTTTTTGTTGGGGACGTCACTTCAGCGGGCGGGGCACTTCCTGGTTACCGTGCCCTGCGTGTTGTTAGCAGGTTGTTAGCGGAGACTGTTGGACTCAGTGATTGATTTTTCTCGAGGTATGGTCAGTTTACTTCTGCGGAGGAACTGGATCGGCTCTGTTCGCTTGGCGCTCACCGTCCTCGGCCTCCCATTGACCGTCTGCACCTCCGGAGTCAGGTATTAACGGCGGGTTTAATTTAAACCTTTAACTAGAAGCTAAGCTAATAACGTTTAACATTATAGGGCAGTTTTAGCTGCATGCTAGCATTGAAATTATGAGCTACAGACCAGGATAACTGTTATTGTAAGTTAATATAATGTTATATAATAATATATATCAGTAACAGCAGTCATAACCTTTTGCTAACGCTAAATTAAATGAAATTATTGATCAATAATTCATCAATAACCTGGACAACTGTCCTGCTGTCCTAATTTAACTGCACTGCTCAGATTAACTGTTTAGCTTCTTTCTTAATCTGTTTGTTGTCAGTTTAAAACAGAAGCTGAAGGTTATTTACACGATTAAAGCTTTAAGGTGAATGAGGTTGTGTTGTGGTAAAGTGTATTTCCCGGATTTTCATGTCTCATATTTCTTCCCCTTCAGACCCGCCGTCTCCTGCTCGTCTTCTCATCCCTACAGAATTAATAAAGCCGTCCAGACTATAACTACCAGCTGCTGTGGCCTCTTCAGCACCAGTGTCGGGACAATGCCATCCTCAGCTGCGATTCATGTGAAGGCCAGATGCCCTCAGTATCCAGGATCCAAAATCCAGCGCTTCCCTGTTCCTGATGACAAGGTGGACTGGGGCGTGAAGTGGCCGAAGTACAGTCCGGTCAGCTACACCGACCCTGCAGTGTTAAAGAAGCCGGCATGGGCCGATCCAGAGATTGGGTGAGGAACACTTAGACTTAGACTTAGATAAACTTTATTCATCCACAAGGGATACTTATCTTAAAGTACGTCGAGGACTAATGGGTCATTAGTATAAAAGTTTAATCAGATGTAGAGAGCTGGTGTCATCCTTTAATAATCATGTAAACACTTATTTTCTCTCTGGTTGGAATAAATCCATTCTGCCCCACCCTCCTCCTCCTTCTATCTCATCCTCATCCTTCTTCTTTTACTTTTTCCCATCTCCTCCCCCTTATCTCTTTTCTTCTATAACTTTTTCCCGTCCTTCCCCATCTCCGACTTCTTCCTGTTCTCCTCCTTCTTCTTCCTCCTCTTCCTTATTCCATCCTCATCCTTCTCCTCCCGCTTATTCCTCGGTGTCCTCCTTTATTTTCTGTCCTCCCACTTCTTGTCTTTCTCATCCTCCTCCACCTACGCCTTCTTGTTCCTCCTCTTCTTTGCTTTCCTCCTTTGTCTTTGTCATCCTCCTCTTACAATCTCCTCCTCTTCCTCCTTCTTTCTTCTCCTACATCTTCTTCTTCCTCCTTCTAATCCCGTTTCATCTCCTCCTTATTTTCCTCTTTGCTCTTCTTCCTTTCCCTCCTCCTCCTCTTTCTTCTTCTTCTGTTCCATTTCCAGTAGATTTGATGCTCAATAAAGTTTTATAGTTATAGTGATGTTCTGCTTTTTTGTTTAGTCTCAGAATCATTGATGAGAATGAAAACATAGCTGGAGTTTCCTAATGTCAGTTCTGGGGACCTTTTCTTGTCTTGCAGCTCTTTCTCTCCACAGTTCAACAAGGTGGATGGAGCCGTGGACAGAACAAGCTTTGAAGGCAGCTACAAAGTGGAAAATGGAAAGCCACTGTAAGTGTTAGCTCTTAGCAAACCTTCTCTGACATCTGTATTGATGTGGTGTTGACTGCAGAGCTGCAGATCGGGATGGATCTCAGTGAACTCTTTGTTTCTGTTAATGTTAAAGTCATAAATCACCCAATGAAGCTTTTATATTAATGCGTAACGACAGCTCTTGGATGATGGAGCAGAGCAAAACCTTTTAATGGAAGCTCGACCGTCCTCTCTGTCCTTCTGACCTGTACACGTCCTTTAAACTGGTCACAGAAATCCTCACGGACGCACAGGGGTGACGGGTCGAGGTTTGCTCGGACGATGGGGGCCCAATCACGCAGCAGATCCCATCGTCACCAGGTAACTTCAAGGAACGACTGATTCTAAACTCAATAAGATGCTGGGAGCTGACAGTATGCATGTCTCCTGATGAGCTCATTTTTACTCGTCCTTGATGCGTTTCACTTGTATTTCAGGTGGAAAGTTGACGCCAAAGGAGCAAAGATAAATCACTCAGTGTCCAAACAGCCGATTCTTCAGTTTGTGTCCATAAAGAGGAAAGACTGCGGGGAGTGGGCCATTCCAGGGGTTGGTGGTGGCTTCTATATCTGAGCAGCTTTCCCTGTCGATGTGTTTTTTGTTTCTTTTCTGAAAGCTGCAGGGCTACAATAATAAATCTTCTGTCACGGGGAGCGGTTCTGTGGTATGTTAGATGTCTCGTCCGTGTTTGTTTTGCAGGGGATGGTTGATCCAGGGGAGCAGGTTTCTCTCACGCTGCAGCGGGAGTTCTCCGAAGAAGCGCTGAACTCGCTTTCGGTCCCGTCGTCAGAGAAAGCAAACATTCACGAGCGCATCACCAAACTCTTTCAATCCCAGGGCTTCCAGGTCAGTAACGGACACAGAACCTGGGGACGTTCAGACTCTGGTTATTTGAATGTGGAGCTGAGATCTGATCTCAGTTTGTGTGTCTGTAAATCAGCAGCGCCATCATGTGGTCAGTAGAATATTGTAGCAGCTGCTGTCTCTAATGGATCTCTACCTACCGCTGGATCAGAACCATCAACAGCTGCTTGTTGTGTTTCTTCCTCAGCAGTGTTTCCTCTGAGGATGAAGCTTCCAGGGTTCAGGTCTAATCTGAGTCTTTGTCTCTAAAATAAATCAGATCTTAACATGTGAGAGTCTTTCCATCTTGTTCCAAAATCTGGATCATGTCTCCAAGTCAACCAGCAGCTGTTGATGGTTCTGATCCTTCCTTCCATTTTTCTTTTCTTCCTTCCTTCCTTTCTTTCCCTTCTACTTTCCTTCCTTCTTTCTTTTCCTGATTCTTCCCTCCTTCCTTCCTTCCTTCCTTCCTTCCTTCGTTCTTTCTTTCTTTCTTTCTTTCCTTCCTTCCTTCCTTCCTTCTTTCTTTCCTTCCTTCCCTCCTTCTTTCTTTCCTTTCTACTTTCCGTCCTTCTTTCTTTTCCTCATTCTTCCTTCTTTCATTCTTTCCTTCTTTCTTTCCTTTCTACTTTCCTTCCATCTTTCTTTTCTTCATTCTTCCTTCCATCCTTCCTTCCGTCCTTCCTTCCTTCTTTCTTTCCTTCCTTCCCTCCTTTCTTTCCTTTCTACGTTCCTTCCTTCTTTCTTTTCCACATTCTTCCTTCATTCCTTCCTTCCTTCTTTCTTTCCTTCCTTCCCTTCTTTCTTTCCTTTCTACGTTCTGTCCTTCTTTCTTTTCCTCATTCTTCCTTCCTTCCTTCTTTCCTTCCACATTCCTTCCTTCCTTCTTTTCCTCCTTCTTACTTTCCTTCCCTTCTTCTTTCCGACATTCCTCCCTCTTACCCCGTTTTTACTTTCTGCATTCCTTCCCTCTTTCTTTCTTTCTTTCTTTCTTTCTATCTTTCCTACGTTCGTTGGTTCCTTTTCTTTCTTTCCTTCCTCTTTTGTCTCTAAAATAAATCAGATCTTATCATGTGAGAGTCTTTCCATCTTGTTCCAACATCTGGATCATGTCTCCAAGTCAACAAGCAGCTGTTGATGGTTCTGATCCAGCGGTAGGTAGAGATCCATTAGAGACAGCAGCTGGTAAAAACTAATAGACTCGAAGCTTTTCTCTGAGTTGAGCTCCTGATCTTTCTCCTTCAGGTCTATAAAGGCTACGTCGACGATCCTAGAAACACAGACAACGCTTGGATGGAGACGGTTGCTGTCAACTTTCACGACGACTCAGGTTTCTTTTTTTTCTTTGCACGTAACATTACCAGGTGTCCGATCACGCCACTGCTACTGTAACTTCTACAAAAATCAAAATGGAGGTTCGTGCAGGACGCTGAGCTGTCTCTGTCGTTACCGTAGGCGACAGTGTGAGCGAGCTGCCGCTGCAGGCCGGCGATGACGCGGGACAAGTCCAGTGGGTTGACGTCGACTCGTCTTTCGCCCTCTATGCGAGCCACTCCCGTTTCCTGCAGCTGGTTGCCAAAGAGAGGAAGGCCCACTGGTAACCGAGGACAACGGAGCGCTCGGGTACAACTATGAAGGAAACACAGAGAGCCTTATTTCTAGTCCATTTAGGACTCTTCCCTCACCACAGCTATAATAATGAAAACCTACTATGCACGTCATTAGTCTAACACTCATGTATGTGGGTCCAACAACAACACAATGAAGAACTTATGAGTGGAGCTAGCAGATTTAAGTTAAACTCTTCTAATTAACACATAATGCTAACGTATTTAATGCATGATCAATGAGCTGCTGAACACAATACTTTAATTTAAATGTCAAATCAGAACAAAACTTAATGACTTTGCGCATCCAGACCAACGTGATTAATAACCGTTGACCTCTTTCACCCCAATAAAAACATAATTATTTGAACTTCAATTTCCTCCTAAGGATATAAATTTACCACGTGAGGATGTCCACTGGGCCCTCGCAGGAAGGCCAGTTTATAAAACCTCTTACGGGAAATTGGATCAGCTCGAGGAGGCGCCACAGATCCTTTTGATTTGCTGCAACGTTTACCCGGATGACAGGATATTCAGCCGCGTTAAAGGATTGATCGTGGCAGGATTGGGCAGTTAGCTTCTACTGTAAAGATCTTTATTATATGACTTTATATTTACAGTGATGTTTAAAAGAAATCGTGCCCCTCGGTAGAAAAACGACTCAAAACATCAGCGAACTTTCACATGAGTCCTGAAACTTGAAGCCGCCCTGATTGGAAATATTTCTGAAATAATCTTGTAATCCTGCACAGATATGTACAAATAATCTATTTTCCTGCAGGAATAAATACACAAGTGTAATATTTCTATTTAATTAGTTTAATTGGGTTGTCTTTGCCTATTTTCAGCACTTGTGTGAAAATCCGTTCATGTTTTGAATCATTTTCAGGCAGAAATGTAAAGACTTTTAAGCAGCGCTGTGAATATAATCTTAAAGTATCACTAGAACATTTACACTTGAAGCACAAACAGAATTTGTTGTTGCAGATTTCCCCTCTTGTGCCATTTTACTGAATCTACTAAGCGTTGCCTTTAATCCTTTATTTTATTTTATTGCATTTTATTTTATATCTGTGTACAGCATAAACTATAATGTGAAAAAAAAGCCAGAACTAAACATGCACTGATGTTTCTTCTGGATTACTTGAAATTGTTGTGAAGTCTCAAGTTGATTTCCTGTGTGTGATTTGCCCTGATTAAAAATTACACCATCACACCCACATGTACTGGATTTATTGTCTTAGACTATGTGCAAAAATAGGTTTAATTCGATCTTTAGAGAGCTGATCTGCTGCGTGTGGTTACGCAGTGACCTTAAACTTGACCTTATGGCTCGGAGTGAGAACAATCATATGACGTACTGTTTTTCACATGTAAAAATAAATGTTGAATGCCACGGATGAATGAGGAACCACATAACTGAATTTACTTAATTTGAATAAAGTCGTTTTTTTTTTTTACCAAATATTGATTGATTATTCCAATATTTTTCATCTTCATGTCTTAATTATGTAAAAGAAGTGTTTAATTGACCATGTATTTATGTACAGGGCGTTTTACGCGTTTAAACTACATTACCCAGAATCCCGTGCGTCAACAGCCGCACAAGCTGACGACGTGGCCGAGTTACGTCCTTTATCGAGCGGACCGGGGTGATTCAAACACGGCAAGCACCGGCTTTGTTCACAGCTAGTTCCCGGACTTTAATGCTCCATCGGATCGATCTGAAACGCTGATCCCGTCACCCCGTTAACCATGTCTGGGAAAATCAAGAGCCGGAGTGCCGCTAACTCCGACAAAATCTCTGTCGGCGTGTCCTGCGATGAGCGCATCTTGAGAGATTGTCATCAACTCTACACGGATCCTGACAGCGGTGAGCTGGCCGACGTTAAACTTAAACTCCGATCCTCCGCGTAAACCCCTCCAGCATTCAACAGGTTTATAATAAAGTTAACACGAGAAGCTGTTAGCTTGCCACGGTTTAGCTAGCTAACCTAGCAACGTTGAAATCCCTGTCACGGGAGGCTAACGGTTAGCTAAGTTGGCTAATACGGATTTGGTGATTGAGCTGACGTTGCTCATGACAGCTAGCTAGTTATGCTAGTTGACTTAGCCCCATGGGAGCTTTTATGACTTTTATTTTTTGTTAATAATAATTAAATCTGAGTATTCTTTAAATTTTTAATAAACTTTAAAATAACAAGTAATAAGCAGGCTAGTCAGGGGCGTCGCAAGGGATTCTGGATCCCAATATATATATAGATATAGGACGTAATTAAAAACAGAACCGTTACAGTTGTAGTTTTGTTGTAAAACTAGATATTTATGATTATTTCTGTTTTTGTTTTGTTTTTCTGTTAAGGGTTGATCACTGTGGCTGAATCCGTGGGGGTGAAGTTACTGCCCCCCAGGAAAAAAATCACAGTGATGCTGATGGGGAACCATTCTGCTGGGAAGAGCTCCTTCATCAACTGGTAAATTAATTAAAAATGTCCCCCTCTTTGATTTAACTGGGGTCAAGTCTGTCCAATGAACATACGAAACTACTGAATGATGGCAAAGCTACGTAAGATGTGATATATGTTTCATAATAGGAGGACAAAGGGCATGCATCACCTGTCCAGCTAGTATCAGTTCCTCCTCTAGAGGGGCTGGAGTCTGTCCCAGCTATCATTAGGTGACAGGTGGGGTACACCCTGGACAGACCGCCAGTCAAAGACAAACAACTATTCACGATCGGCCAGTTAAGAATCACCAAATTAATCCTGACGAACTTGTCTTTGGAGCGTGAGAGGAAACTGACGCAGGCGCAGGGAGAGCAGGCAGGTGGACGCATGACAGCTCCACATGATGTTTTTTATTTTGAAGTTCATTCTATTTTAGCTGTAAGAACCAATCAGACGTTATAATGTCATGTTCTGTCCAGGCCTGTAGAGGGCAGTATTGGGTCGTTTGCAGCATACCCCTGCTAACTGCTAACTGCTAACTGCTAACTAACAACTACAAACAAGGACATATATGTCTGGTTGCTTGCCCATCAGTGTCTGTGTGTCTGAAACGTTCAGTTACATCCAAACTTGGTGCTTTTATATGCGATTTAACAGGTTTATTCCGTAAACGAGTGTCTTTCTTGATGCTTCAGGTACGTGGAAGAGCACATCCAGCGCACTGGAGTGGCCATCGAGACCCAAGGCTTCAGCTTTATCACAAGTGGACGCAAGAGAGAATCTCTCACGGTGAGTTAAACCAAAAAAAATTAACAACTAAATCCACCATCAGCTGTTTTAGTTTCCAAGTCATAATGTCAACCTCCCAGTCACTTCTCATGTTACTGATTTATTCTACAAACCAAAGTTCTTCTGGGGAGACTTCGACCTGACATCTGCTCCACAGACGCCTCTGACAGATCTGCTTCTGATTTTCTTTCAGGGAAACGCCACCCTTCATCTGTATCCACACTTCAAGCCTCTGCAGGAGTTTAAAGGTGAGAGTGTCTTCCTCCGCTGTGCCCACACATGTGTTTTTCACCTTTTTGAAGAATCGCCATTAAGAGTTTCAACGCAAATATCTTCTTGAATTCTCCTCCAGGCGTTTCAGAGTACTTGAGCACAGAGGTCTGCACGTCGCGGCAGAAACGGTTCAGCCTGGTGACGTTCGTGGATTCGCCGGGCTTGGTGGACGGCGACATGAAGTATCCGTTCGACGTGGACGAGGTCATCATGTGGCTGGGTGGGTGGCAGCTGTCTCCCCTTCGTTGTGATGCAGTTAATGACGGAAATTTAGGTTTATTAGAATGTTTTATCTTGAACTAAAACTAAATCGGTTTCAGTGAGCTTATATTGTAATCAGTCTGCTGTAGAGAATAATAATCCTTCCCTCTGTCCCTCTCAGGTGATCTCTGTGACCTGATCCTGGTCTTCTTTGACCCCATGGGTCAGGCTCTGTGTAAGCGCACCCTCAACATCGTGGAGAGACTGAATGAAAAACACGGGGACCGGCTTCGCTTCTACCTGAGCAAAGCTGACGAGGCCGGCGGAGAGTCGGACAGACAGGTAAACGCCACAGCAGCTCCGTTTAGGGTCAAACCTCCGTCCTCTTACACTGATCGTCAACATTTTGCGGTTTAAAATAAATTTCTACTTCTGCAAGAATTTAAAAAACACATGCACTGTCTTTAGATGCCTCTGAGTCATGTTTAAAAGCAGGAAGTGATGAACTCTGGTTTCTCTTTCAGAGAGTAATGATGCAGATTGTGCAGGAGCTCTGCAAGCGACCGGGACTCAACAAATGCGGCTTTGACATGCCCACCATCTACATTCCTAACCCGAACAAGGTCAGAGATGGTTCCTCCTCCTGTTGTGTGCTTCTCTAATCGGTTTAAAGACGGCGATATAAACATAAAATATGAATGTGTCCCCCAGCCGAGTCGCTGCGTCAACCAGATCGAGGAGGTTTGTCGCACCGTCGAGAAAACCATCAACCAGACCGTCCAGAACACGCTCAACTCTCTGGAGAACGACTGCGAGCTCATCAGCGAGGCCATCACGGACACGCTCGCCAACGACAGGTGATGATCTCTCTGGGCGAGTCACGCTGCACGGACGAGGAGGATTTGATTCACTGATATTTTCACTGAGATTTCACATGGGTCCTGCTCAGTTCATCAAGGGATTTACTCCAGCACTTAGGAAACATTCACACCAGACCTCTGCATCTGATCCATCAGTCTGATCTGATTTAATCTGATTATTACAGGAATAGTAGCGTCCACAGCTGCTTCTTTTTTCTGCCTCAAGGAGAAACAGTTGTAACTCTGACTTTGTCTTTTCTCACAGACAAACCTCTTCTCAGAACCGCCGTTCTCGCTGTAAGAGCTGCTTCCTGACTCTGCTGGGTTTCTGCGTCCCTCTGGCCCTGATGGCCTTACTGGTGCTGGGCGCTGTGTCCGAAGACATCCTGGTGGCGGTTGTGGGACACGAGGGCATCGAGGTGCTCTCTCTCTACCTGGTGAGCCCGCCCCCGTCCTGTACTGTCTACACGTGACGACTCGAGTCTAATCACGACTACTGTTGTTTTCCAGAATCCCGTATTGAAATTATCTGAGTCCTTGTCAGTGGAGCAGCAGCTCTACGTCTATGGTGGACTGGTCCTTCTCTCCTTCCTCCTGCTCCTCATCGCACGCTTCTCCTTCAGGTAGTTATGCATCTATACGAGCAATAAATGCCAAAATATACGCGACTAGTCAGCGGTGTTCACTCATCTGATCAATCTCTCTCTTCTTTCTAGGACTCGACCAACTCTTTCGGGCAAACAGAAGCGACAGCTGCAAGAGAAGCTGGAGTACGTTCAGGAGGTGGTCAAGACCAAAAAGGTAAGTGTCTGTGTCTGTGACTCCGAAATAGTGCTGCTAATAAATAGACTGTTTATTAACGGTGTGTTCTGTCCCTGCAGAAGAAGCTCTATGAAGAATATCTACGGCAGAGTGTCAGCGATCAGGACATGGACTTGTGAAGACGGACCCGAGCTTTCCCACAGACGGGATCACTCAGCAGTTTATATTGTTAGACGCACACAGACTCCTTTAAGGCCTGTTAATCTACTAGATGTTACCTCTGTACAAATGGTTAAACTACATGACTTGCACATGGGACTGATCACTTAACTTGAAAGCATTTATATCTATAAATTCTGTGCCTCTTTTCTTCTCAAACCACTTTATGATATTTAACCTTTCCAGACTATTTATAGTGTTACTTCATAAGAGAAACTGTATTTTGGTTTAACAGCACTAAGCACTGGTTTGTTTGTGGACCGTCACCAGCTTTTTTATACCGTACACTGATTCTTGGAGTCATGAAGTTACAGTTTTGTGCCTCACATCATGAATGCAGCACCTGCCAGCAATCAAACCTGTTATCGGAGACCAGTGTTTTGTATTTTCTTTCTACCATTGTGACCATGTTTTAATAAAAACTTGATTAAATAAAAAGATATTCAGTACAAGAACGACTGAGATTAATGTTTTCATGCACAAGCAGCTTTACACATGATCATTTCTTAAATTTCCTTCCCCCTTTCCTTTGTTTCTTCCCTCCTTCATTCCTTCCCTCTTTCTCTCTTTACTTCCTACGTTCATTCTTTCCTTCTTTTCCTCCTTCTTTCTTTCCTTTCCTTCCTCTTCCCCTTTCATTCCTTCTCTTCTTTCCATATTATCCTATTGTTCTCTTATTTATTGTATTTTCTTATTATCACCATTATCTCATTTTCTTCTTTGTCTTCTTTTTCTTCTGCAATTTTTATTATTTGAATATTATCTTATTCTTAGTATTGTTTTTATTTTTTATTTTCTTATTGTCATCTTCAGTTATTATCATATTATTTTCTCGGTATAATAATTTTCATTAGTCATTATTTATTTATTTTTTATTATTATTTTTTTATATTTAAAAGCGGATGACAAACCATTTTATAGGTGCATTACCGCCACCAGCTGGTCTGGAGTACGGAACAAGAGATTAAACAAAGGGCACACCCATAATCTTTAATCTAAATTATATTCTTTAAAAATAATTATTTATGACCTAACATCGTATTCTGACTATTGTTTAACTCAAGAGGACACATAATGACTGCGAAATATTATTATTTTGTATTTGGTGCAACGAAGTATTCGGCCATTTTTCTATGGCGCTGTTTGAAATTGAAGTGATTGACAGGTGGATTGGACCAATAGCAGAAGAGTATTGGAATACGTCATCATTGCCTGCGCGTATTAGCCAATAGACGTACGAGCTGAGTAAAGAGGCGGGTCCTATTTTAGGATAACGGAAGGAGCTGATCCGCGGTTACGCAGTTCCAGAGAGCCGGAGTCATCTTGTCGAAGCAGGTTTTTAACCATCAGTAAATATGAGAGAAATAGTTCATCTTCAAGCTGGCCAATGCGGGAATCAAATTGGTGCTAAGGTTAGTAAAGTCTATTGCTAAATAAATTTGTAATGTGATTTGGAAATATCGTGTCTTTTACCTCTACAACCCGTGATTTGTGCTCGTGTTGTACCAGAGACCACACCGTGTTTTTTTCTTTCTTATACCGTGTCATACGAAATATAATCTCATCCCTAATGTTCAAACTTAAAGTAATCTCATCATGGGATGTCTTTATAACCTTAAAATGTCGACGGATAATCGAATGAATCCTTTTAAACCATTTTAATGCGTTGCACAATTTTTACTGGCGCATTTTTTTTTTTTAGCGCTAAAAAAATTTAAATATCAATCTTAAGCTAATCGAGAAGTTAAATCAATAACACCGTCGTTTTAACACTGCAATGCGAAAAAATAATTAATTAGAAGGATTAATTCCAGCTACGTCCTTTTTTTTTTTTTCTTCTTCGTGGCTTATTTGACAGTTGGCACCCTGCCTCCAGGCGCATTACCGCCACCTACAGGGCGTTAACATGTATGCGCAAATCAGAAAATGGATTTCCTGTATCACTCTCTTTTTAAGTATTTAGAAAAAGAAGCTTTTAGCCTTCACTCGTGTTTTAACATACGTTTGCTATGTCTTTTACAAGTTGGGCTTTTTCTGGTTGGATGTTTACCTTGCCTTTCCTTTTTATTTTATTTTATTTTTTTATTTTTTATAAATAATACGGTTGAGTTATTTCTTGCCTCAGGTTCCTGCCCTGCATTTTTCCTGCTGACTGTTTTGTATTTTGTCCCCATTTCGCCGAATGTCCTGAAATGCTTCGTGTGTTCCTTTTTATTGAGCTGCAGGGCGACATTAAAGAATCTTTTTTTTATATTTATTGCGTGCAGTGGTACCTCGGGTAATAAATCTACGTCTCCAGTTCTCCTGATGTCCGTCTGGGCAGGAACCCAGAGGGCAGCCGCTCTGTTACAGCTGATGAAATATTTCTAACAAGATGTCCTGTCTGCATGATGACTTTCAAGATTCAATGCTTAAGAGCTATGAGGAGAAATTGACCCTTTGTTGGCCGTCTGATTGGTCTTCTGACCACCAATTAAAACGTCTCCTACCCTTTGTCAATCTCTGACTTCCTGTGTTGCTGTTGCTAGGTGGGACAAAAAAATTGCAGTGTTTGTTTCTGTGGATTTAATTAGCAATAAAACTCGTAATAATAAGGTCGACAAGTTTGGGTACAACAAATGACCAGGTGCTCAGAAGGAGGAGGATGACTACTGTTCCTCTTCTGTCCATTGTCGCATAAAGCACCGCCCAAACGGTTTGGTTGGTCCAGCAATCGGTTACAACTGCAGAACAACTTTCCATTGATTATTTTTCATTTAGGCATTTTTCATATGTCTTTAAAGACAAAAAATAATTCGATATGCCGCCCAGCCCTACCAGAAACCATAATATACAGTGCCTACGATAAATATTCCCTCTTCCTTGGATGTTTTCCCACTTCTATGTCTCTGGAGTCGGGCTGGTTCTAGACTGGGGGGGGGAAACAAAACGCATTTTCCAATGTCTGCCAATGTTGGCATTGCTATACAACTGAAACATTAAAACCTGTGATCCAATCCGATATTGATTTAGATAATTGTCGGATAGATATTGTTTTTTTTCCTTCATATTGTTTCAGCAAATTTCCATCCATGTGTGAGGGAGCTCCAAAACATCACAACAGTTTCTGGAAGCAATGACAACATTAACATATCTCTAAGTAAATTGATGGTGAATTAAACTGAATTACTTGTATTGCCGTTGTCCGTCTAACTTGGCGTCAGTAACACAGGAAGTCGGGACTTTAGCAGCGGTTGGAGGCCCCTGATTGGCTGTGAGCGGACCAGTCGGAAGGCCGTTACACTGTGCTGGTTGTTCTCTTAACACTCATTGCAGTGCTGAAGGTATTCCTAACAACTTCACAGAATAAACTGACAAATGGTCTGTTGGTCTCTTTAACAGCTGCCTTACTCTGCGGGATGAGGAGCGCTGCACCTGTGCGTCCAGTTTTGGGATCCTATGAACCAGCTGAGAATCAGAGTAGCTTCTCCACAAAGTGTAATTGTACACGACTATCCTTACTAGTTCCAGTTTGGACTTGTCTTTGGTAAATTCTTCTTGGTAGTTAATCTATATATATATATATATATTTGATTCATTTTCCTAGTAGGGAGTTAATGTGCTTTGGCATTTCCTTTCCACTCAAGACTATTGAAATGATATTTGTCTCGGTTAGGACGGATTTTCAAACTCATAACCCGTCACAGCCTACAGGGGGTCAGGATACACGCGTGTCCAGTGGCTGCATGGCGGGAAATTAGGTCTTTAGACGTTAATAAGTACAAGTAATAAGTTGTTGTTGTTTTTTTTCTTCTACAGTTCTGGGAGGTGATCAGTGATGAGCATGGTATTGACCCAACTGGTACCTACCATGGTGACAGTCACCTGCAGCTGGAGAGGATCAACGTCTACTACAGCGAAGCCGCAGGTGGGTTAAAGTAGCACTGAGGTCGGAAAGTGGCTTATACCATGCCGCGGTGTATGCCACGCCCCTCAAGCTAGGAGGCTATTAGGCTGCTTTTAGCTTAGCCACGGTAGCCAGACGCACAGTTAGTGCACAGTGAACTAGCTTCTACTGTGGCTAGGCTAACAACCGCTAACAAATTAGCTTGGGGGCCACATGCAGCCCAATTTGGGCTATAAGTAACAACAACTCCAGACTATTGCCATTTGTTTTACCGCAAAGAAGAACAAGTAAATTAGTAGAATGTTTACATTTAATAAATTATTCTGTGTTGTGTTCTGTCCACAAAAAACAGTGGGCAAATTAGGAATAGGAATTACTTTAATTGAAAATACTGGGGGGCAGATTAGACCCTCTGGCGGGTCCCTTTATGGCCCACAGGCCGTATGTTTGATACCCGGGCCTGTCACCAGGTCATGGAGGCATATTCAAACCGTGGGCTCATCACATCTTCTCTGGTTTTTGTAGCTGGTAAATATGTGCCCCGTGCCGTCCTCGTGGATCTGGAGCCAGGCACCATGGACTCCCTGAGGTCCGGACCTTATGGCCAGATCTTCAGGCCAGACAACTTTGTTTTCGGTGAGTTAATTTATTTATTTACATGTTGAAGTTTGTGTGTAATGCTCAGCACTATAACAAGCCGATTCTTGTTTTCCAGGCCAGAACGGCGCCGGCAACAACTGGGCCAAGGGTCACTACACGGAGGGAGCAGAGCTGGTGGACTCTGTCCTGGATGTGGTGAGGAAGGAGGCGGAGAACTGCGACTGCCTGCAGGGCTTCCAGCTCGCACATTCCCTCGGCGGCGGCACAGGCTCCGGCATGGGCACCCTGCTCATCAGCAAGATCCGCGAAGAGTATCCCGACCGCATCATGAACACCTTCAGCGTGGTGCCTTCCCCTAAAGTATCGGACACCGTCGTCGAGCCCTACAACGCCACGCTATCAGTCCATCAGCTTGTAGAGAACACAGATGAGACCTTTTGCATCGACAATGAGGCTCTTTATGACATCTGCTTCCGCACCCTTAAACTCCCTACCCCCTCTTACGGCGACCTCAACCACTTGGTCTCCGCCACCATGAGCGGCGTCACCACCTGCCTCAGGTTCCCCGGGCAGCTCAACGCTGACCTGCGTAAGCTGGCCGTAAACATGGTGCCGTTCCCTCGTCTGCACTTCTTCATGCTCGGCTTTGCTCCTCTCACAAGCAGAGGCAGCCAGCAGTACAGGTCGCTCACCGTGCCAGAGCTCACCCAGCAGATGTTTGAGTCCAAGAACATGATGGCCGCCTGCGACCCTCGCCACGGACGCTACCTGACGGTGGCAGCCATCTTCCGCGGCCGCATGTCCATGAAGGAGGTGGACGAGCAGATGCTGAACGTGCAGAACAAGAACAGCAGCTACTTCGTCGAGTGGATCCCCAACAACATCAAGACGGCCGTGTGCGACATCGCCCCCCGAGGCCTCAAGATGGCCGCCACCTTCATCGGCAACAGCACGGCCATCCAGGAGCTGTTCAAGCGGATCTCCCAGCAGTTTACAGCCATGTTCAGGCGCAAGGCCTTCCTCCACTGGTACACCGGCGAGGGCATGGACGAGATGGAGTTCACCGAGGCAGAGAGCAACATGAATGACCTGGTGTCCGAGTACCAGCAGTACCAGGACGCCACGACGGCGGAGGATGGAGAGTTCGACGAGGAGGAGGAGGGCTATGAAGACGGTGCTTGAATTACTTGAATTAAATTGTTCAGTTTCTCCCAGTGACCTATATCATGGTTTTCATTCACTGCTTGCAACGCTCCACTGTTCAGTTCTTTTTCTGGTGTACTACTAAATAAAAGTTCACGACATACCTGACGTTTGTCTCTCTGGTTTTAATGTTCATCATTATTATTATGATTATTATTAGTCATGTATAGGCAGTGGCTTTGAGGAGTTTTGGTTCAAATCTCAGCAGAAGAATTACACTGTATGAAGTGAATAGCAGGTGATTTACCAGGGAATAAAGTCTCTAATATAACTGGCTTGTTTAGATCCTCTAAAGTTGATGTTTTTAAGCCAGATGTTGGTGCAGCCAACTAAAAAATAAAAATATATAAAAAAAATAAATAAATTATATAAATATAGTATATAGGCTAATCGGTCTGCTTTGTAAATCCTCTCTGAGTTTAAGTTAAAACTAAACATAAAAGCTGCATAAACGTATATTTATGTTGCCGCACTCTGGTGCAGTACCCGCTAGTGGCCGCCAGGTGTCGCTGTTTCCCGAGCCGCTCCTCTCCACCGGAAGTCGGTGAGGACGCTTTGAATGTCCACGGCGCTCAAGGCGAACGGGGAGAGTGGGAGCGACCGACAGGCATTTACAGGAAGGACGTTGACGTGTTTCCGTAGGCTTTAGACCGGGGTGACTTGTTTCCTGAAGTTGGTAACTTTCACACCAAAGTCCTGGAGTTT
This sequence comes from Chelon labrosus, assembly GCF_963514085.1. NCBI lineage: Eukaryota > Metazoa > Chordata > Actinopteri > Mugiliformes > Mugilidae > Chelon > Chelon labrosus. The sequence goes on from NC_140354.1 coordinate 22,708,769, forward strand.
GTAAGAAAAGTGGAACCGAAGGATTTTGTCCGACTTCTGCGGGCGGCGTTCCCCTCTCGTCAGGCGGCGAGGTGCCTCTGATGGATGGAGCTGTCAGACGAGAAGATGAGCTCCAAGAATGGAGACGCGGGTAAAGAAAACCGGGGCGTCAAACTTTAATCCGCTTCACTGCTCACTGTGACCGCTTTACAGCTTGAATTTGAGTAATTATTAACCATTTGTTGGTGTTCAGTGAGACATGTGACCGTTAAACGGCCTGTTAGCATCGTTTACTGTAGAAAGTAACTGTCGATGCTAGCCGCTGTTAGCCGCTAGCTAACATTCCAACCGTAGCTTAATTGTGCTCAAAGTTTTAAAAGTTTAATTTTAAATCAACTCTCATTTCACTATTTTATAATTCACCTTTTTATCTTTTATAACAGTATTAAGCTGCTACATTGACACACAATTAAAAGTCATGCATTAAAAGTTTAATTAAAACTTTATTAAATTACCCATAATTCACTTCGTTCACGCTTCTGAATATTATTACTGAGAATAAAAATGTAAACAACATTTAAAAGAAACCTTTCACACAGTTTGGTGGTTAAATCTGTAGCAGATTGTTTTTATTTATAGGTTTAAAACATGTTTCCCCTTAAATTTAATGGTGAATAAATATAATGTGTCCTTAAATGCAGCTCCTGAGTAAATGTATTTATCTTTAAACGCTCTAACGAGACTTAAGTCCAACAAATTTAGCTCTTTTTTGCCTTGAAAATGTTTCCAGACTTGTCAGCTAACACACGTTGACTGTATTCAGAGATGTGTTAGCTCACATCATCTCAAATAACAGGAAATAAATTATAAAAAAATAAATCAGTTTAGCTTCAAAATGAAGCAGGTTGAAGATGTCGGTTAGTTTAAAGGAAAGAACCAGTAATGAAACTAATCAGTCGTGGATCAGGAATAAGTTTGGGATATACTGAACGTCTACAAATGACGAGTGCTCGTGTGTGTTTGTATTATATGTTAATCTCTCTGTGAACCGTGCAGTGTAAACAGCAGGTTATGTTTCTTGACAAACACTCAAAAAGCAAGACAGGATAATCGTCTTATTACGTGACAGGCCGAGCCACAGTTTTGCTTTTGGTTTTGGTTTTCTTCTTTGACCAGCAAAACCTGCAGTTTGGTTAGTTTTCATATCGTCTACACTTATTCTTCATAGTCAGCTGGAAGCACTTTAACATCGTTTTCTTTTCCTCTTCTTCGTCTTCGCTTCATTTTCAGATCCTCAGTCGGGTGTTTGTGGAAAACATTTAAATGTTTTCCCCATGCAACAATTACTGTTTAGTTTGTCTGTTTATTTGAAGTCACGAGAAATTCCCAGTGCAAACGCCCTTGAACTTTAAAGTGCAAGCATCTTATCTTGACCAGCGTTCTGTCGCTTTCAGAGGCGAGCCTGCAGGCCGAGCTAGCCGAGTGCCGAGCTCAGGTGGAGCACTGGCAGGGCATGGCGACGATCTGCGAGCTGAGCAAGCAGGAGGAAATGGCAGAGCTGCAGAAACAATATGATCAAGAGATCCAGTCTCTGCAGGAGGCGCTCAGAGGTCGGTGTTTGTATTGACACGTGCACGGGGTCTAATTTTACAGACTTGGGTCTTTTTGCAAACTAACCCATGCTCTTTTTGTTGTGAAGTGACTGTCCTTGGCGAGTTGGGTAGAGCTTAACATAATTAAATATAAAGATAATTCACTCATGACATCTAAATAAGAATTACAGAGAGTTTTAGGAAACAGTAAAGTGGGATTTTAGCTCGTCTTTTGTTCAACTTTGCGGAAACAAACTGTGCAATTAGAAACTCTTTCATCAAAGTTTGAAACTCTATTTTAAACCGACTGTTTTTCAGAGACGGCGGCGCAGTACGAGGCCAGGATAGCGGTCCTGCAGTCTCAACCCGTGGAGTGGAGGAGAGCCGGTGGACAGAACGCGGTCAGTCTGCAACTTCAAATCTTTCTAATAAACGGTTTCCAAGTGTTTTGGACTCGGTTCCACTTTCTGTTTCCTCCGTTAGATCAGTGGAAGGAAGGGCAGGACTGAGGAGGTCTCCAGAAACGAATCCCCGACGTCGATCCTCGGCAGCCTGGCGGAGGACGAGGCGCTGACGGACAGGGCCAACAGCCAACCGGCGGAGCTGGAGGCGCTGGCGGAGGGCGAGGGAGCCGCTCTGACGACAGAAGGGTATTTTTCACTACGCAACTGCGACTCGGCCTCGCTGTCCTCCTTTTCCATGGACACGCCCTCTATGCCCAGAAAACGCGCTCAGGAAGACACGGACTCGCTGGTCTCAACGGGGACTTTGGTTCCCGAAGCCATTTACCTGCCGCCGCCTGGACACCGACTGGTCACGCACGGCGACTGGGACGCGCTGAATGCTCAGGTCCACATCTGAAACTAGTTTCCTTACAGCTACTTTAGCTATTTTTTTTAAAGACTTCTCGCTGAGATGAACCCGCAGCTTTCTGTGTCGTGCAGGTGTCAGATCTGCGAGGGGAAGTGAGTCGGCTGCAGGCTGAGAAGGAGGAGCTGGAGACGGAGCTGGACACGCAGACCAAGCAAACGCAGAAACAGGTGAGTTAACGCACTAACCAGGAAGTTTGCTGCATCGCAGAAAGATTTCATGCAGGCATGCAGGAAATGGCAAGTTTTCAGCGTTTTTTATCTGTGCTGGCATTCTTGGTATTCCCTTGTCTGGAACCAGCGTGACTTCCCCCGGCTGTTTGATTTATAAAAGCAGGAAAAAACATCAAAAGAGAGTGAATATTTATTATAAGCTCTGTGATTTATGGTTTCTGTTGGAGCTGGGTGTTACATTTAATTTGTTTTTTGTCTTTGAGCCATGAAAAATAAGTCTCTGTGGGGAACTGATTCTGCTCCGGGCCTTTCTCTGCATCAGATGAAACTCAGCAGATGGAGAGTTACCAGACTCTGATAAGAACCGAGTCTGGCTGCTCTGGGCTACACCTGCACCGCTCTGAGTGTCATGTGCAGACTTAAAGAAATCGACACCGATTCATAAACTATTCGGATTGAATAAGAAAGAGCTGGACAAAAGCAAAGACGCGTGAAAGACGAGAAACTATAGAGGGACTGTGGAGACACCACAGATCTCTAAAAACCAGTGACGACATTAGATTGACTTCAGTAGCGACACTGAGTCCTGGTGTTAACGTGTTTATCTGTGTTCAGGTGTCGACGCTGCAGTCTCAGGTCCAGACGTCAGAGGCTCTCCTCCAGGACGTACAGAAATCTTTTAGCCAATCTCAGAATGCAGTGGAGAGCCAGCTGGTGAGTGAGCGCCAACTAAACTGTTATCTGTCACACAGGCTACGTGTTAAATGCTTGATTGCCCACAGGGACAAATGAGCCAATATTACGTTTATCACGACCTGGTGTTGACATGTGTCTGTTGTCGTCCAGGCAGAGTTGTCCCTGTTTCAGAAGAAGATGTCCAGTCAGCTGTCCAGGCTGAAAGGACAGAAGACGCCAGAGGGGGAGGAGGTGGAGGATGTTCCCGACTACAGCTCCTCCTTCACCTCCACGCTTCATGTACTGGTTCTCCTTTATTCTAACATCATATTTATTACTGTGGTTTTTAACTTTCTCTTCTGAAGGAGAACAGAAACTTATCAGAGGCTTGTTGCTCGGTTTAAACTTCCTCTGTGAGAAGAGTTTCTAAGACGACTGGAAATAAGGAAAGTGGTTCATGTTCAGGACTCATCACTGATCTGGATCCTCCTTCTTCCTCTTCTTCCTCTTCCTCTTCTTCCTCTTCCCTATTTTCTCCCTTTCTCCTCCTTTCCTCTTTCTCATCCTTCCTTTTTCTTCTTCTCCTTTTCCCCCTTCTTCTTTTTCGCCTCCGCTTCGTTCATCTCCCTCTTCCTCCCTTCATCCTCATCATCCTCCTCTTCTTCATCCTTCTCCCATTTCCCTCTTTTTCTTCTTTATTTTTCTTCATCTTCTACCTCCTCCTCCACCTTCTTCTTCTTCTTCTCCTTCCTTTCCTCCTGTTTCTCCTCCTTCTTCTTCTCCACCCACTTATTCGCCTCCTCCTCCTTCTCATTCTTCATCTTCTGTCTCCTCTTCTTCCTCTTTCTCTTCCTCGTTCTTCTCCTTCATCTCCCCTCTTTCTTCATCACCACATTCTTGTCCTCGTCCCCTCTTCCTCTTACTCCTCCTTCCTCCGCCTTCTTCTCCTCTTCTTCTTTTCCACCTCCTCCTTCATCTTCTATTGCTTCTCCTTCTAATCCTCCTCCTCCTCCCTCTCTTCTTCGCCCTCCTACTCCTCTTCATCCTTCTCCTCCTTCTTCTATTGCTCCTCCCAATCCTCCTCCTTCTCCTCCTTCATTTTCATTTGCTTCCTCTCCTAACCTCCTCCTCATCTCCCTCCTTCTACTCCTCTTCCTCCTCCTCCTTCATCTTCTGTTGCTTCTCCTAATCCTCCTCCTCCTTCTCTTCTTCCTCCCCCTTCTCCTCCTCACCCTTTCCTCCTCCTTCCTCTTTCTTCTTCTCAGTCTCCCCTTCTCCTCTTCTTCCTCCTTCCATTCTTCTTCTCCTTCTTTTCCTCCTCATTCTCCTCCTTCATCTTTTGTTTGCCCCCCCTTCCTTCATCTCCCTCTCTTTCTTCTGCTCCTCCTTCTCCACCTCGTTCCCCTCTTCTTCTTCTTGTTCTCCTTCCTTTCCTCCTGTTTCTCCTCCTTCTTCTCCACCCACTTTCTTCTGCTCCTCATTCTTGTTCTCCTTTCCCTCTTCCTCTTCTTTCTTCCTCTTCTCTTCTATTTCCAGTAGATGTGATGCCCCTCATCATCAGAACCTCTTCTCATCTGTAAAGTTTTATAGCGATGGTCGTGTTTTGATGTAAACACATATTTATGATTCCGTCTCCATGGAAACGTCTCATCTCTGGTTGGAGCCACGTTCACGTTTCCTCTCTGACCTGCAGGGGGCGCACTGTGAGGAGCGTCTCCGCATCGAGATCGTCAACCTGAGGGAGCAGCTGGACTCCAGGAGGGAGGAGAACGGTCGGAGGATTAGTTTATTATAATTTTATAAGTTTAAAAAGTTTTCTTTGTCGACTCTCTTGTCCCTGACTCCGTTTATTTCTTCTTCTCTCTTCCTGTTTCTACTCGAACCTCATCAGAAGTTTTAGAAGGTGAGTGATCACATCCTTTGGTTTATTAAAACGTTCGCCCGCTGATCGTCCGTCCGTCCGTCCGTCCCGTCGCTTCATGGAGGTTTTGTCGTGTCTCGTGTTTCCAGTGCAGCTCTCCAGCCTGAAGACGGAGACGGAGAGGATCCAGGCCCTGAAGGACCAGAAGCAGGCCGAGCTGCTGGCCTGCCGCACCGAGATGGACGCCCTGCGGGTGGCGCTGTGTCACGTACAGAACACAAACAAGGCCCTGAACAGTGATAAAGTGAGTCTAAACCATAGACAAGTACAGCTCCCCCTGGTGGCTATAGGTGTCATAAGCTCCGCCCCCTCCATGTTAGTGAGTCCATATTTATCTACAGTCTCTGGTCTAAATGAACTTGTTGTCTCTCCTTCTCTCTCTCTCTCTCTGGTCGTCGTCAGGCAGCTCTTCACCAACAGAGTCTGGAGCTTCGTAGCCAAGTGATCAGCCTCCGCTCTCAGCTCGACACCAGCCAGTCGGTCCAGAGAGACTTCGTTCAGCTCTCACAGTCGCTGCAGGTGAGAAACAGAGGAGGAGGAGGAGGAGGAGGAGGAGGAGGAGCTGAACACTCCTCTGATACTCAAATTAAAGCTCCTCAGTCAGATCAGACTGATCAGATGTAGAGAACTGACCTTTATTAGCTTTCTCCTCTCGACTTCTTCTTTCTATCTCTTCTTCTTTTTTTATCTTCTTTCTCCTCCTATCTCCTCCTCCTCTTACTTCTTTCATATCTTTCTCTGTCCTCCTCCTCTTCTTCCTTTTCGTCCACCTTTATCCTTCATCTCCTCTTCTGCCTCTTCTTTATCTCTATCCCTCTCCTCCTTCTCCTTCCTCCTATCTCCTCTTCCTTTTTTTGATCTCCACCCATTTCCTCCTCTTCTCTTTCTTCCTCCTCCCCCTCCTCCTTCTATTTCTTATCTCTTCTCCTCCTCCTTCTCTCCCCTTTCCCTCCTTCTCACCTATATCTCCTTCTACTTCTTCTTTCATGTCTTTCTCTGTACTCCTCCTCTTCTTCCTTTTCCTCCTCGCCTTTATCTCTTCCATCTCCTTCTTTCTCCTTCTCCTTTATCATCTTTCTTCTCTCTTGTCCTCCTCCTCCTCTTCACTTTCCTCCACCTTTATTCCTCATCTTCTCTTATGTCTCCTCTTCCTCCTGCCTCCTTTATCTCTACCCTTCTCCTCCTTCTTTCCTCCATTTTTCTTCCTCCTCCAACTCCTTCTATCTCCTCCTCTTTCTTAATCTTCTTCCATCTCCTCTTCCTTCTACTTCTTCTTTCATATCCTTCTCCGTCCTCCTCCTCTTCTTCCTTTTCCTCCTCCCTCTATTTCTTTCTTCCTTCTCTCTTCTCCTTTTCTCCCCTTTCCTTCCTCCACCAACTCTTTCTATCTCCTCCTCATTCGTAATCTTCTTCCATCTCCTCCTCCTCCTCTCGCCTCCACCACCTTCTTCTTTCATGTCTTTCTGTCCTCCTCTTATTCATTTTCCTCCTCCCCTTTATCTCCTCTTCCTTTTCCTTCTTTCCTCCTCCACCCCCTTCTTTCTCCAGCTCCTTTATCATCTTTCTTCTCTCTTCTCCACCTCCTCTTTTTCCTTTCCTCCACCTTTATCCCTCATCTTCTCTTCTGTCTTTCTTTATCTCTATCCCTCTCCTCCTCCTCAATCTTCTTCCTTCCCCTTCCTCCTCCTCCTATTTCTTTCTTCCTCTTCTCTGTCCTCCTCCTTCTTCTCTCCCCTTTCCTTCCTCCTCCAACTCATTCTATCTCCTCCTCTTTCTAAATCTCCCTCCATCTCCTTCTCCTATCTCCTCTTTCTCTTCTTCCTTTTCCTCGTACACCTTTTAATCTCCCCTTCCATCTTTTCTTGCTTCCTCCTTTCTCCTGCTCCTTTATCGTCTTCCTCCTCTCTCCTCCTCCTCCTCGATGTAAACACATGTGTCTGGTCACATTATTGTATTTGGTCTCCATGGTAACAGCCTCTCACTGACCTGTTCTTCACCTCGTCAGGTGAAGCTGGAGTTGATTCGTCAGGCTGAGAGTCTGGAACAAGTCAGAAAGATCCTGGAGGAGGGAAGAGGAGGAGGAGGAGGAGGAGAAGGAGGCGGCGGCGTTTCTCCTCCCGCGGACGCTTCGTGAGTTTTAGAAACTTTGGAACCAAAGAATAAACTCTGGGACTCTTTGCTCCTCATGACACTGGAAATCCTCCTGGACAGAGACGCGTCTGGTTGACGGTGACTGAAGCTGTTTCTGTGACCAAACCACATTTATTCCTCTACTAATATAAATATACTGTTTATAGCAACGACTCCAGTAAAACACTCAACTGTCCAACACTTGATTTTGCACTCTATCATGAATTAATGCTTTTTAAATCCTTTGTAAACTCCATTGAATAATTATTATTATTATATATATATATATCTTTAACATTCCTGTATTTACTTACCTTAGATGATGATAGATTAAGATTATGATTGTGGGTTAAAGTAAAAAAAAAATAAGAATGTGTGACACGTTGACATCTTGTTTTGTCTCAATAAACACATTCTTCAACCTTTTAGTTCATAATCAAATCATGTGAAGACGTTTCTCAAGCTCAGACGAGAACTAATTAGTAAAAGGATTATTTCTGCTTTTATTTCTTAGGTGTTGATTCTTTTATTTAATCTTAGTCCCAGTCAGACGGAAATGATTATTAGTCTCAGCCAGATCAGCCACAAGATTAAAACCACTGACAGGAGAAGTGAATAACATTTAAACCATCTTGTGACAGTTCAGTGTTCTGCTGGGAAACTTCTGGACCTGGCATTCATTGGTGTGGATGTTACTTAGACATGTAGCACCCACCTAGACCAGACCAGGCACCCCCACCCACCTAGACCAGACCAGGCACCCCCACCCCATAGCAATGACACTCCTTGATGGCAGCGGCCATCCCCAGCAGGACACGCACCCTAAAACGCTTTAGGAACAACTCAAAAAAACATGAAGAACAGCACAAGGTGTTGACCTGGCCTCCAAATTCACTAGATCCCAAACTGATCAAGTATCCTCGGGATGATTCTCCCCTCAGAAGGCCCATGTCCATTCTCTGATGAGTCCCCACAAGGGAGACCTGCACAATATTAGGCAGGTGGTCATAATGTTATGCCTGATCGGTGTATGTAAATCATTTTTCTATTACCTGGTAAAAGATGAGCTTCATACACTTGAAAATGAAAAACAAGACAGGAGCCAGATCATCCATGTTTTGACGATGTCTTTAATACATTATCTTTATTCTTTAAGAATAAAATCATCACAGAATAGTTTTTATAACTCTTAACTATATATTATTTTCAGTACATACACAGAAAAAAATGTTTTGCAGCTTAATTTTATTTATTTTTTTTTGGTGTATTTCAGTGTTTTGTATTCGTGATGTTTGGCACGATCACATCTTCTCTCCGCATCGGCAGCTCTTCTCTTCTACATTTTCCCTGGATGGACTGAACAAAGCAGAGTTAGATATGAGTGGACGTAGAGGATCAGAGATTTAGCTGAAGGGGGTGGGGGGGGGTTTACATGCAGGATATTCTTGGTAGGAACATAGAGTCTCTGTCTTGAAATAGTCCCACACATATAACAGCACATAAAAGGTAATGAAGCTTCTGAACACATTAAAAAGGATGTTAATTAGTTACAGGTGCTGGATTTAGACTCTCAGACTCTGCGCTAAGCTAATAAATGATACGTCTATGAGTCATGCTAATCTATAATCTCTCTCATTATTGCAAAAATGCACAAAATTAGTTTGATTGCAGTGAACGCAGATTCATGCCAGAAGCAGCGTCGTGCCACTTTTAATCTAAAAGCTGCTCGAGGCGAGAAGCTAACCTAACATTTTTTTATGCAAGTACCAGAGCTGTGTGCAGAGAGGTTTGGATGCTGACACGATCTTAATTGTTTCAGCTGTTTGCCAGAACATACTGAAGCTGTAATTATGTGATGAATATGGATTTAAAGGTCAAACTCTCGGCTTTAATTGAGGGTATTTACACCCTAGAACAATTTATAAACACTGCCCTTCATGTTCAAATGAAAGCTAATAGTCTATAATTTAAGCATGTTTATTATATGACTGTAACGTCAGTATGTTTCAGCCAAAACATAACAGTTATGGACCTTTCCAAATGCATTTTCTTTCTAAAGCGATGCACGGTGCAGGAGCGTCAGGGGGAATACCTTGTGTGGTTACAGGGGTATGGAGGAGGGGCAAACGGGTTTAGACTGGAGTGTCAGAAAAGGGATAAATACATCCGAGGAGAGGAAAGTTAGACAAAGAGTAAACAGAGATTAGAGGGAAGAGGCTGGGAGATAATTAAAAAGAGAGAAGGGGAAGAGAGGTTAACAGTTAAAATACATTTAATCGGGAACCGTTCCCGTAGTGATCCCATGTTTGCGCCTCTTTTGTTAAAGGCTTACCCTCCAGATATGTGCGAGCCACAAACTTAAGAAGCTCGTCGATGAGAATGACCGGGAAGGAAAGCTTCAGCACCATCAGCCACTGCTCCACGTTCAGATGAGTGAGCTTGAAGATCATCTGTGGACGAGAACGATGAATAAATCTACCGGTTAAAAACTAGAAGTACCTAAAGAAACACTTGAAATCCTGTTTGGTGCAGGACGCTTACAGGCAGGGGGTCGACGTAGATGATCATGAAGTGAAGGGACATGGAGAGGCTCATGGCGCCCACCAGCCAGCAGTTGCTCCAGGGCGGCATGCGCACCAGGGACTGGTTCTCAGACAAGCTGGGAATTAAGATGGATGGGAAGGCACAGAGGTCAACATATGGTCTGTTGTAATATGTTGTAAATTGCAGCCGTAACGCTCTACGTGTTCAGACCTGTTCAGAGCGTTGCACATCTCGATGGTGACCAGCACAGACAGGGCCATGGTCATCGGTGGAGCAGACTCGAACACCTCGCAGTGGACGCCCTCAAAGTCCTCGTTGTCCTCGCTGCACTGCATGAAGTGAGACTAACGGGAGAAGACAGAAGCATGAAGAGTCGCTGCAAGTGAAAGTCTCATGATGATGAGATGTTTGGTGAGACAAGTTCACTAACCAGCTGGTGGAAGGTGACCATTGGGCCCTCGTCGCAGTACAGGAACCACCAGGCAGCTGCTGCAACTGTTGCTGCACCGACGTAACCTGGAAACCGAAAGGGAGATTGTCATTTTACGAAGGATCGAACCGTAAAACAATCAGAGGTCACAGTGAGCAAGAACTCACCTCCAATGGCCATATATCTGAAGAAGAGCCAGCCGGAGATGAGGGGCTCTTTGGGGGAGCGGGGGGCTTTGCCCATGATGTCCAAGTCAGGGGGGTTGAAGCCCAGCGCTGTGGCGGGCAGACCGTCAGTCACAAGGTTGACCCACAGGAGCTGGACGGGGATCAGAGCCTCGGGAAGACCCAGAGCAGCAGTCAGGAAGATACTAAAGGAGGAGGAGGAGACGGTTTTATTAGATTTTCTATCCTTGAAGCGAGTCCACTCAGGCAAAGGCTGCACCCAAACAACAACAAACACTGAACGGTGCGTTTAAAAGAAGAGAAAAGTTTCTTGGAGACAGCGTCAAGGAGAAAAATAGGGTTAGGGAGTTTATGGCAGCGTTGGAGCCAAGGTACCAGCTACCCTCTCCACACTACGTTAACTTTGACAGAAAGAGTTATTGGACTGAATCCAGTCGACTCTAGGAAGAAGACAAGGAAAGACTTTAGGAAGCTACAGGAGACCAACTCTAGGTCATTTAAGATCGGATGGGACGATACTCAATATCAAAAGATCGGAATCGGATCGAGTCTGTCCATGACGAGCTGAAGATCTACTTATGTTGCCTTAAAACACCCGAGAAGTTTGACGCCGTGTCCTCACCAGACGACCTCGCCCACGTTGGAGGAGATGAGGTAGCGGATGAACTGCTTCATGTTGTTGTAAATGGCTCTGCCCTCCTCGACGGCAGACACGATGGAAGAGAAGTTGTCGTCAGCCAGGACCATCTCAGAGGCAGACTTGGCAACGGCAGTGCCAGAGCCCATGGCGATGCCGATCTCCGCCTTCTTCAAGGCGGGGGCATCGTTCACTCCGTCACCGGTCTTTGTGAAGAGGGAAAAACGAAAACAATCATCATTCAGTTCCTTTTCCAAGCACTAATTAACTCCTCGTTTCTTCTCACCATGGCAGTAATCTCATCAAAACCTTGCAGGAACTCGACAATCTTTGACTTGTGTGACGGTTCTACTCTGGCAAAGCAGCAAGCCTTCCGGACGGCGTTCTTCTGCTCATAAGGAGGGAGGTCATCAAACTCGCGGCCCGTGTAGGCCCTACCGGTGACGTCCTCGTCCTCCTTGAAGATGCCAATACGGCGGCAGATGGCCACGGCCGTGCCCTTGTTGTCACCTGGAAAGAAAAGATTTAGTCTCCTCTGTTTGGCTTGATTTCTTTTAGTGTTTAAGTGATTTACTCACCAGTGATCATGATGACACGAATACCGGCGGCCCTGCACAACTCGATGGAGCTCATGACTTCCTTGCGTGGAGGGTCGAGCATGCCGACGCAGCCCACAAACGTCAAGTCGGTCTGCAGGTGCAAAAGCAGGTTTAGTGAAAGCAAGAACGTGATGCCGTAGATGTTTATCTTCACATCTCATTCGGTCACCTCGTAGTCTGCAAACTTGGTGGAGTCCTCCAGGTTCATCTCCTCCTTCCTCAGAGGAGTGTCACGGGTGGCGAGGGCCAAACAGCGGAGGGTGTCGCGCCCGGTGCCCCACTCCTTGATGACGGACATGATGTGGTCTTTGACCGGGCCGGTCAGCGGCACTCGGGTGGTACCGACTCGGACGTAAGCGCAGCGATCGATCACTCCCTCTGGAGCACCCTGAGGACACAGAGAAGACGTTTGACTTCTTGTCTGTCACGTTTAAATATTCCTCGATGATGTCCCTTATTTTCTGTGACATTCTCACTTTGACAAACATCTTGTTTCCCACAGGAGCTTTGGCCGACTTGGCTGGAGAGCAGAAGACTGACATGGACTTCCTGTCTCTGGAGAACTCCAGGGTGAACTCCTTCCTCATCAGCTGCTTGATCACCTGCGAAGAGAAAGAAGGTAAACTGTCTAACAAAGCTGCTGCAACAAATAGTCTTTAACCCTTTATTCGTGGTTTTCTGAGACCTCTATTACTAATATTTACCTGGAAAAATAAACTGTTACAACTGTTATCTGCCCCCTGGTGGATTTATCCATGCTCTGCAGTCAGCAGCTTTTGGCAGCCCTTTACAAAATGGCTGCCTCCACGGACTGACTTTAGGTTTTTGCAGGGTTACCGTAAGAACTGGTTTTCCAGTAGCCTTCGTCTTTTGGACAATCACAATTTGGCTTCAAATCACCCAGACTACAAACACTGCATGCAATCTCAGTGGGTTCCAGTGCTTGTGAAACTCAACGAGTCAGGAACGTCTGAATGCATTAGCCATGCTTTCCATGGAGAGGGAACTAATCCAATTTGAAGATCAGCGACTAATGTCATTTATATAGTGAGTTTCTGTAATTGTAAATCTTTATTCTATATCTGCTGCACTTCAAATGCTGATTGTGAAGAGTAATGGTAGTTTTCTTTACATCCAAAGCCACTGAACTGAAATGGCAGCCATCTAGTGGTCGCTGCTGGTCATGCAACCTGAACCGAAAGGCAAAACTTAGTTTAATCATAGACCAGGTTTACTTCAGTCTTCAATCTGATGAATTTAAGTCTCCTCTAGCTTTGTCTTCTCTGCTAAAGGAAATATCTGTCTCTTTATCTCTGTGACAATCACCAACCAGGTGCCAGGAACCGTAAAAATTTGTTTTGTCAATGCTGCAAACAGCTGCTGCATCTGGAAACTGAATATAACAATAACCTGAAAGACATTTGGACAAACACTTCTACCTAACTCCTCAGATACTTACAGTGCAGCAAGCGTTGGCTCTCTCCACCTTGGACAGGCCACGCACATCAGAGTTGAAGACGTTCATCTTCTCCACCAAACAGCAAAGAGCCGTCTCAGTTGCCTCACCCACTTTCTCATAAATCCCTTTAGACTGCAGCAAGGAGAGATAGGGAGGAAATTAATTGAACATGTTCAAGCTGTTTGTTAAACATATAAGTCATGAAAAAGAAAAACTGCTGCCCAGACCTCGTTGTAGTCCAGAGAGGAGTCGTTGCACAGAGCGCAGATGGTGGCCAGCTCAACCAGCCCGTCGTACTGTCCACACTTCACGAGCGAGCCGTTCCTTGTTCTGCCAGGGAAAAAACAAAGTTTGACAGAGATATTGATTGTTGTTTAGTGTTCAGTTTATGTGTTATTGCCGTCTTCACTTACACTTCTCCCTCGGGGGTGTACTTTGAGCCGGAAATCTCAAACTGACCGAGGGCGACGGTGTCACCGTCGACTTTATCGATGACAAACATCTGCGCGAAAACGAAAATATTAATCCACCTCATTTTTGATTGGAAATGCACAAAAATGGTAATATCTGCACATTTGCATACGAGCCGCCCACCTTGGTCACACACATCTGGTTGGTGGTGAGGGTGCCGGTCTTGTCGGAGCAGATGACCGAGGTGCAGCCCAGGGTCTCCACGGAGGGCAGGCTTCTGACGATGGCGTTCTTCTTGGCCATACGGCGAGTTCCCAGAGCCAGGCAGGTGGTGATGACGGCGGGCAGGCCTGCGGGGGGAAGCAGAAGACATAATACAGGTTACTTTAGTTTGAAACGAGGACAGGTTGTCTGTCCAACACCACCTGGGCCTCTAAAGCCACTTGGCGGGCTGACAGTAGTGGTGGTGGTCCCTGCACTGGAGTCCACCCAGACAATTGTGTCCTCCAAAGCTATTCCTGCTGCAGACCAGTCAGTCCTCCTGCACCTGGAGGGAGATGATCTGTGTTCGCATTCTTGGCAAAAATCAGCCCCAGCAATGAAGCGGAGAAGCTCTGGAGAGAGTCCAGTTCGGTGACATTATCATGGCATCTGTGTTTGCAGATGATGTTGTCCTTTTGGCATCTGCGACGTCCGTGATGAGCGCTGGCAGAGTTTGTTTACAGCCGACAGGAAGGAGTTGAGCTGAGCTTGTTTTTGTCCCGGAGAACATAATTGGCTTCAGTCAGCAGATAGAAAAACAGGATTTTCTGAATTCAATTGCCTCAAATGAAGTAATGAGGCATTTTTTTCCTACATTTTAAAATAGTTGATCCGTTTTCTGACACTAACAGCGCCGCTTACATTTATTTATTCAAGAAAACAAATCATTTGTTCATATCAGTGAACCTTTGTTTACAGTATTTGCTGTGACCTCCTTGTGTGCAGCAGTTACCCGTAACTAAACGTTTCCGGTAACTGCTGACCAGTCATCTACAGCAGATGTTGGTGGGTTTCCTCACATGAACTGCTTGCTTCAGGTCCTTCCACTACATTTCTATTGGATTAAGGTCAGGACTTTGACTTGGCCGTTCCTAAACATTCATCTTGTTCTTCTTTTGTAGAACCACTTGTGTTCTTGGGATTGTTGTCTCGCTGCATGATACCTTTCTGCCAAATAAGGGCCACCAACTCTCGTCTAGGGTGTTAGTTTGAGACCTCACTACACACAGCAACAAAATAATGGTCAATAAACAGACCGTACCTCAAAGAAATCAAATAATTTACCTTCAGGGATGGCGGCCACGGCCAGAGCCACGGCAATCTTGAAATAGTAGACGGCCCCACGGATCCAGGAGCCCCCGTGGACGGGGTCATTGAAATGACCGATGTTGATCATCCACACGGCCACGCAGATGAGGGAGATCACCTGTGGGATGAGACGTCCACATTTATCAATCACAGAATTAGGCCACAAATAAAATAAATAGATAACCGTCAGCGTGTGGCGATGAAGCTCCACCTTGGAGAGCTGCTCTCCGAACTCGTCCAGTTTCTGCTGCAGAGGCGTCCTCTCCTGCTCCGTGGCCGCCATCTGGTCACGGATCTTGCCGATCTCGGTGGAGACGCCGGTCGCTACGGCGATGCCAGTGGCTTTACCGGCGGCGATGTTGGTGCCCTGGACGAGAGTTTGGAAAGAGAGGGCACTGTTAGGAAGATTGGAATCGGCTGGACTGCAGATATTCGTGGTGTAAATGGACTACAGGGTGAACCTTTAACCTTTCCAAATATCTTCAATATTATGGAAGAGGTTGTAGCTCAAGAGGTGTCAGTTAATTGGTTAAGGAGATGATGATGATGATGATGGTGAAAGGCCACCAGGCCTGGAACTCACAGAGAACAGCATGTTCTTCTTGTCCTGGTTCACGGCCCGAGGGTCTGGGACCGGATCGGTGTGTTTGATGACGCTGACGGACTCGCCTGCAGAGAGGAGGTGGAGCGTTCAGGGTCAAATATTCATCATCATGATCATCGTTGTCGTTATTAAACATCTGTTTGTGTGAAACTTGTACCGGTGAGAATGGACTGGTCCACACGGAGAGTTGTGGACTTGATGGAGATGAGCCTGATGTCAGCTGGCACTTTGTCACCGACTAGAAAAAACAGATCATTTTGTTAGTTTAAATGTACAAAGACTTTCATGACAGTCTGACTGCAGCAGGGTGGAGGAGGAGGAGGAGGTGGAGGAGGAGGAGGAAGGGAGGGGGGGTTGATTGACTGGGTTTAACACTCTGGACGGATAGTGTTGTTGTTGAAAGCTGATCCCACAGTGAGAGTGAGAGGGAGAGGGAGACCTTGGGGAGATCATGATGTGAAAGGAACAGGTGTACGGCAAACAGAGGGTCGTCAGAGACACACGGGTCCACGTGGAGAGCATTTATACTCGGCCTGGTTTCTTTGTGCCGTCCTTAAAAGGACCCGTGCTCATCCTGAAGGACGCCGCGGCTAATGTGCACATGCTGTTCTGTTTTCTCATGGTTGTGTTGCACAGTTTGCGTTTGAATATTGTTTTCTGCCATTTAGAATTTCCATTAGTCTTTATTTTATCTGATCTATCAGGTAAAGTAAAGTAAAGGGGAAGGGGGATCTTACCAGAAACCTCCACCACATCACCAGGGACGATCTCCCTGGCCTTGATCCTCTGAACGCTCTTCCTGTCCGCCCGGTAAACCTTCCCCATCTCGGGCTCGTACTCCTTCAGGGCCTCGATGGCGCTCTCTGCGTTGCGCTCCTGTTGCATAAAGCAAAACCTTTTAGTCTTTTGTTGTGCATGAAAATCTGTGTGTGTCTACGGCTCTAGAGTTAGTCAAAACATCAGAATTTAAGGAGCATGCTGTGGCCTCAGATTATTGTAAATCTTCTGGAATAATCAGTCTGTGAAGGTTCTCAGTCGTCCAGGTCATGGTCTACGTCGTAGAAAGTCAAAAGTCAAAAGTCTTTGACTTTGACTTTCGTAGCCTGGAATCCAGATCAACTTCCTCGCCAACAACATTTCTTGTGGAGGAAAGTTGGTCTGGAGTCTTTCTGTTTGGGAACTGATTACGCTTCTTCAAAAATCTACCGTACCAGTCAAATATCTGCAAATTGGTGAATGCTTAGAGTCATCTAAATGTTTTAAAAGATATCAGTTAACGTCAATTAATGCAGAACAGTCCAGGAACAAGCTTCCGTAAAATGGAGGGACTTCCGCCATAGACACTACACTTCCCACAATGCAACACGGCCTTTCCCCTTTCGTCTAGTTCCCCTTTAACTTGTTTGTCTGAGGTCATCTACGGCTGGTGTCTAGGAAAGAAAACCAGAAGTCTGCTCGGCTCAGTCTGTGGTTTCTTGCAAAGCTGCCTCCGGCCACCTCAAAGTGTAAAGCCCAACTTATGCCAGCTGCCCTCCTCCATACCCCCCCCCCCCCCGTCCCATGTGTGAATCCTTGTGCATAGTTTCCAAATGACTGCCGCAGGGTTTGATGTGAACCCCCCCCTCCCTCCCTCCCCATCGGTAACATGATCGTCCCTCTGAATTTACCGTCAATTGTATAGAACGATTAAAACCTTGAAGGACCCTTCACTTCCACTCAGGGCTCGCCGGCTTAACCTTTTCACCCCTCCCCTTTCCCCCCACCTCCTCGCTGACGTCATGCCTCCCCGTTCTGGCTTCCCTTGAACTTTCAAATCTCGGCCTCTGGAAGGAGCGTGCTCTCGGTAAAGGACACGAGGCCGGTGATTTATTGTGCGTGACTGCTACCGAGTGTATTCAGGCGCATTTGACGGCGGGTATGTGTCCTTGCGATTGTTCCTGACCTGCCACACTCCCACGATGGCGTTTGCGATGAGGATGAGGAGGATGACAAAGGGCTCCACGAAGGCAGTGACGGTTTCTTCGCCTTCCTCGAACCAAGCCAGCACCTGAGCCGCCACAGAAAGACAGAGTTAGTTAGTTAGCTGTGATGATGAAAAGATTAAATATTCAGTTTATAATCATCTTAAAGAAAGTTCTCACATTTTAGAAGGAAACACCCTGAGTATAATTATTACGATTATAACACTTTTGGTGGTTGAATCTTTGCAAACCTCAAACATTTCTACATTTCTGTATAAAAATGACTCAAAACATCAGCTGACTCCTGAAAGTAGAATGAAAACCAGTCATTTGTTCATATCTGAGTTGTAAAACTTAGTGAACCCTTGTTTCCAGTATCTGCTGTGACCTCCTTGTGTGCAGCAGTTACCCGTAACTAAACGTTTCCAGTAACTGCTAATCTGTCGTCTACAGCAGTTTGGAGGAATTTTAGCTCCGTTGCTTCAGTTCTGAGATGTTGGTGGGTTTCCTCACATCAACTGCTTGCTTCAGGTCCTTCCACAACATTTCTATTGGATTAAGGTCAGGACTTTGACTTGGCCGTTCCTAAACATTCATCGTGTTCTTCTTTAACCGTTCTTTTGTAGAACCACTTGTGTTCTTGTGCTCGTTGTCTTGCTGCATCACCCAGGTTCTCGTCAGAAGCAATTTGGGCTTTGAAATTAACTTTTGCGACTCACTGATATGTAATATTGGCTCATTTTCCTGAATAGATAAATACACTAGTATAATATTTCTACTTTTAAGACTTGTGTGAAGGTCCGCTGATGTTTTGAGTCATTTTTATGCAGAAATATAGCAAAAAAAAGGTCATATTTCCCTAAAAACCATCTTTAAACATGTCTCCATTGGTTTATATAAATCTCTACGAGGTTATACTTATAGATTTATATTTGCTCTGCACCTGTTGCTCACAGTGACGCTATTATCTTTTACTGCTGACTGGCACAAAAACCTGCGGCTATTTCGGACACTTAACGAAGCGCCGCCTGGTTGTCACCCCCCCTCCATCCACCACCACCACCACCACCTCCTCCACCCTACATGTGAATCATGAACCTGAACCTATAGTCGAAACACACGTGTGTTGCTGACCCTGTTTTGGAAAAGCGTCCATGTTGACATTGACACAGATTAGCTGCAGGCCAGCGGAGCACAGAGCTCCGGTTCCTCTCTCATTGTGCTCGGCCGTCGAAAACCTTCGGCGTTTCCACATCTTCTCTTCTCCTTCTTTTTTAAAAATAGACCTCTGACTCTCTCTCTCTCTCTCTGTCTCTGTCTCTGTCTCTGTCCCTCTTGTCTTTCTCTGTCTGTCTGTCTTCACCCCTGCTTCTCTTCAAAGACACAATCGATCTCCGCACCGAGCGTCAGAGTCTGTCAGCACGTCGCACAGCGCCGGCATTCCTGTGTGTATGAATAGATTGAGCGTGTATTTGCAGTATTTAGTGTTCTCTCTTTTAGAAACCATAGACGACTCTGAATCTATCGCTCTCGTTTGTCATTGCAACAAACAATGCCATTGTGCAACCCTATCCCCCCTCCCTCCCTCCCCCTCTGCCTCTCACTCTCTCCAGGCCATCCCTCGTTCCTTCCATCCCTGACCTTTGTCCAAGGATACTGTTTCTCGCCCTGGCTTGAGACTTTCTTAAAATAAAGCTCCTGCCATGCATATGTGCGCACTCTTTCTGCCTTTCTCTTTACCTCTCTGTTCCCCTCTCTCTCTCTTCCACAGCCACCAGGCCTTCTAAGGCCAACGTGACAGCTGTTCATGCGGAGGCCAGAGGGCAGAGATCGAGGATTAAGACAATGCGAGCGGCCGACTCCCCTGCACAAAAGTGTTTTGGGGAGAGTGGCGGGGCGAGGGAGGCGTGACGGGGAGGGATTCCTCGTGTAAATGAGAGCAGGTCCAAATGCAACCCAATGACTGCGACGAGGACACGTTTGTGTTACGACCCGGCCCGAGGACGCAAACAGGAGACAGACGTCAGAGTCACCCATCAAGGTTTTTGGAATATAGTTGTGAAAAACTTCCCAAAATTATGACTTTTTTTTTTGCAAACCTTCACATTTTCTCCTCAATCAGAATGATTAACTGGACTTACCAGTTTCTGAAAGCTTTATATTAGTGTTTGATGTAGTTTTAGAGCATCATTGACACCTGAGTTTATTGGATCAAGGTTTGGGATTTCATCAAGTTGGAGACAAATTGGCAGAAAATGTCTAAAAGTCCCAGATGTGGTGTCTGCAAAATTTTAAATCTTTGCAAATCTTCACATTTATTGCTTGATCAAAATGATTTACTCACTTTCTCATCAATCAGTTAATCAATACACTGACTCATCAGTCTCTGAAGTTCATCACAAAACCTCACATATGTGTTTTAAATTGTTGTAGAGTGTGTAAAACACATAATCTTGGTGTAATTAAGATCCAAAATTAAGAGACTTGATCACGTTGGATTAATTATATTGATCTGCAAAGATTTGACCACATAAAGTGTTAAAATGCGTTGATGAAGACTTCCTTTCAGATTATTCTAAACTTATTATTTTATCATTTAAGGCATATAGGCGTCTGCCTCCGTTCTCTTCAGCCTCGTCTTTCCTCTGCACCTGCTCAGGTGTGACTGGTTCAGATAATTAAACCTGTGCACGACGAGTCAAAGACACATGCTCTGCCACTGAGAGGCTGCAGAATGAGCTGATGACACAAATCAAGCGTCTTCCAGGATTCTGATTATTAATCTGGATTAAATTCAAACATCTGACTGGACGAGCTTCTTGAAGGTCCGTGCAAACCTCTCGGCTTCAACGCACCGGATGCATTTTGCAAAAATAACTATGATCGTATGATTTGTCGTGGGACTAATGACACATAAGCTTCCTGACACTGATTCCTTTACACCACCTGCTCTAGGTGACTTCACTGTTTCTTTCTTACCTTCTTTTACTCGTTTAATTTCAATTTTTCAGGTGAATTTTAAAGAAACATCCTTTCTATTATTACTGCTTCTTCATCTTCGTCCTCACTAGTGTCGTGTCTTGTTCTGACTCGTTTTATGGACCTTCTGTAGCATCTTTACACAAACCTGTCTCCCTAAACGTCTGTGAATCCAGACAACATGGTGAAAAAAAAAAAACAACAACTCACAAATGAGATGCAGGCAGCCAGCAGCAGGATTCTGACCAACAGGTCCTCAAACTGCTCCACCACCAGCTCCCAGATGCTCTTTCCTGAACAAGAGGAAATTATTTTATCCGTTAATTTCAACCGAGGAGGCAGGTGTCAAAGAGTCGACCTGTCATCACAGGAGACAGGTGTCCGCTCGGACAAACGAACGACAGACGTGCAGGTTTAAATTTTAATTGAGAAATGTAAAAGCAGGTGGACTCACCCTCCTCTGCTGGCAGCTCTGTTGGCAAAGAGAGAAGATTGGACATTAAAACCACAACGTTTACACAACGAATATTGTCTTTAATGCAAGACAATAAAGATTATGCACAATTTTCATGCTCATTATTATTGGTTCTGTTCAGATCTTCCTCTGACTTCATGTATTTACACTAAGAACCATGTTTCCTCTGCTACGACAGGTCTGAAGGCCTCTGATGCTTTCTGCATTTCACTTGTGCAGCTTCTTCCGCAAAGTTAAAAGTCGTTGACCTTGAGTCAAGGATGAAACCTTTGCCCCGTTCTCTAAATCCTAATAAAACGTCTCCATCTAGACTAAAAGCTGACACCTTGATGCACCTGCTCCACAAACATAACTCCCCCTTTTTGTGTCAGTCAGATAGTTTCCCTTAATTAAACTGTCATCTCAAAGTCAGAGCTGGTTCGTCCCTCAGTGTCTCTCTCTACACTTTCCCGTCTCCCTCCAAACTAAATCCACTGCTCATTCACTTTCTTTCCACTCTCCAACGCTCCATCCATCCACCCCTCACCGTTGAAGCCATACTTGTCCAGGCTCCTCTTGACCTGATCGGGCGACAGGCCGGTTTCTTCGGTGACGCCAAAGTAGGACAGGACGTCCTCCGACTCTTTGATGTGTGCGTTCTCCATCCTCTCTGAAACGGAGAGGCTTCAGGACAAAGAAACAAAAAATAATAAAAAATCAACACTCTCTGATCAACCTGCTGGCCTCGCACTCACAAAACAAACGGAAGCTGCGTTCACCCACCACTCTCTTGAAGCGTGGGATTAAAAAGTGGAAACCCCCCCTTTGCGTTCACACTTGCTCTCTCTCTGCCACCTCTCCTCTCTGAGCCCTGGACCGACAGAAAGTGCAACCCGGCAAACTGTTCCGAAAAGTTTTATACAGATGAAAAAGCGGCCTCATTGGTGCGCGCTCCCCCTGAACTCACCCCTCATTGGAGGAGAACATCGCAAACAGGTGGGCAGGGAAGGCCCAGTGGTAAAGAATAGGCTGAGGGGAGGGAGGACGGGAGGGAGAGGGAGGGGGGGCAACAACTGCTGCAGAGGGGGCAACTGGAAATAAGATGTGCATAAGAGAGCGCGCACGGTCAGGACAAAGACGACAGCTTTCTGAATGAGAGGACACTGATGGGCACATGTAGCTTCACATGTCTGCAGACACTCTCTGAGGCATTTCAGATATTTCTATTTATGAGCCGACGGCAAAGTTTCTCCAGAGGCCCCAGAGTTTATTTACTATTTCCTGCAAGAGAAAGCTTTGAGGTGCTTTTACTTTTCATTTTACGGCATTTTAAAGTGACAGCTACCGTCAAACTTATTCCAAAATATGGATCATCTCCTCAAGTCATGACACACAACAAACAGCTGGTTCTGATCCAGCGGTAGTTAGAGATCCGTTAGAGCTGCACCGAGCGAAAAATGTTAACCCGCGTGTCTCTCTGTCAACGCCGAATCTGCCCCCGCCTCTGAGTGTTTCCCCTCTAACCCACTGCGGTGTCGTGGGCCCAATGCTCAAGGCTCAAGGTGGCTCACTGACATTTAGCTCAATCTCCCGTAGGCTCAGGTTACCGAGGCTCTTTCTGAGCTCTGTGCTCTAATGCTAATACGACACAACGGCGGCGTTAATGCTGCACCACGGCACACGCATACGCCGCACCAGAGTTCCTGAAACTTTAGCATCGTTACTATAGTGACGAATGATCGTGCATGTGAAATTATTTGAACAGATTCTCTTTAATTAAAGTTATTTTAAGCCTCTTCTTCTGGTCCAGGTGCAGATCAGTCGACTCCCCTAACTGGTGCTGTGCACCAGTACACCAGGCCCAATATGAATTTATCAAGAAGGAGCCGCAGTCAGATCAAATTAATCTGTCGGCTATTTTTCAAATAACAGTAAGTTTCTGCAAGATGGTGGAACATGTGAGCGTCCTTCTTTAACATCAAATTAGCGGCTGCTTGAACACAATCATAAATTAAGAATGGTCTGAGAGTGATGGTGAATTAATGCTACAGCATCCAAACAGCTTTCGTGTCTTCGTTTTCCTTCCCTATCTTTGTGTTTATTTTGGACAGTTTCCCCCGTTCAACCTTCACCTCAAAGCGATTATGCGCGTAATGGTTTGCAGCGGCGACGGCCTCAGCCATGATGTAAGGGGGTGAGTGTGAGAGCTTGTTGGCAGGCGGCTCGGTGTCGGGGCTGCCCGCTCATCGTCCTGATGGATACAGGAAGCGCTCCGGGCGAGGACGGCGGCCTGCGCCAAGAGCGGCGGGCCCGGCGCGCATCGCATTATCAGATGAGGCAGGGCAGCTGGGGCTCGAAGTGCCCCACTGTAACTGTACCTAAAGCAGCAGTTGTGTTCCTCTGGTATAAATAGTGCGGCGGGCATGTGGGCAGGCAGCTATGACACAATGGCAGAATTTCAGTGTTCTTTCGGGGAGGTTTGAGAATGTGACACCCTGCAGGAGAAGACCCCCCCCCCTAGATGCTGGGCTGAGGCTTGAAGGTCGCGACAAGGTGGAGATGACAAAACAGAAATGATCCCGTCGTTGGAGCTGTTAAATAAAGCTCCAAACAGGAATGAACTAAAATTATTAAATATGAGCCACATGGAGTTAAGTCCAACGTCTTTATTTCCTCTTTATTATCAGAGATGTTTCTTTACTCTGAGGATGGAAGCTTCTTTGTCTCTAAAATAAATTAGAATTTAACGTCAACAACCAGCTGTTGATGGTTCTGATCCAGCGGTAGGTAGAGATCCATTAGAGACAGCAGCTGGTACAATATGCTACTGTTTCTTTGGGCGTTCCCTGTCAGAAACTCGTCCTTTCCTGTCCTTCAGGTGCAGGTGGACAAGGTGAATCCTGGCCAGAGTAGACCTACACCTGAAGGATAGGAAAGGACACTTCTTTTGCAAAGAGAAGACAGACGGATGGTTTTGGAAGAGGAGAAAATAACCATTGATCTCTACCTACCGCTGGTTCAGAACCATGAACAGCTGTTTTCTGTGTGTGCGTCACGTCATTGATGGAGATGATCTCTTATTTCTTGATCTCCACCCAGACAAAATAGAACCTAGTTGTTGTTTTTTTTTGGATATACCACGACCTGGACGACTGAGAAACCTGCAGAGAAACTTTGCAAGTGACAGACTTCATGACTTTGTTCCAATTTGTGACGGAAACGCTGCACCCTAGGGTTTTGGAGTTATTAGACTAATGCAGCAAGGTGTAGGTGGACAGGTGAATCCTGGCCAGAGTAGACCTACACCTGAAGGACAAAGGACACTCCTTTTGCAAAGAGAAGACAGACAGCTTTGAAAACGGAGCAAATAACCATGGATCTCTAAATACCGCTGGTTCAGAACCATGAACAGCTGCTTGCTGTGTGTGTGTGTGTGTCATGACTTGAAAGCCTAGTAATAAAACCTAGTAAAAGAAACCAAACTAGTCCAGGTGCTCTTTGTTTTTTAGTTGTTTTTTTTTGGACATACCACGCCCTGGACGACTTGAGACACCTGGACAGAAACTATGCAACTGAAAGACTTCATGACTTTATTCCAATTTGTGACGGAAACGCTGCACCCTAGGGAATCCTGGCCAGAGTAGACCTACACCTGAAGGACAAAGGACACTCCTTTTGTAAAGAGAAGACGGACGACTTTGAAAGAGGAGCAAATAACCATGACTCTCTACCTACCGTTGGTTCAGAACCATGAACAGCTGTTTGCTGTGTGTGCACCATGACTTGATGGAGATGATCTCTTATTTCTTGTTCTCCACCTAGACAAAATAAAACCTAGTAAAAGAAACCAAACTAGTCCAGATGCTCTTTGTTTTTGTTTTTTTTATTTGTTTGTTTTATTTGACAGTTTGAATCTGAGAGAGTCTGAGACAAGGGCAACCTGGACTTGTTGCGTTTCTTGAAGCGTTTCATCCAAGTCCATGTACCACGTAGGTGGACAGGTGAATCCTGGTCAGACTAGACCTAAACCCTGAAGGACAAAGGACACTCCTTTGTGGACAACAAAGTCCACATCTTTGCAAGAGAAGACAGATGGTTTGAAAGAGGAGCAAATAACCATGGATCTCGACCTACCGCTGTTTCAGAACCATGAACAGCTGTTTGCTGTGTGTGCATCACGACGTTGATGGAGGTGATCTATTTATTTCTTGAACTCCACCCTGACGTTAGTTATTTTAGAGATCAGATCAGATTAGAAATAAACCCTCAGAGCTATGAGGAGCCGCAGGAGGCAGAAGGAAGGAGAGTCTTCTGTTCGCCCGGCCGCTGAGAGACGTGGACGAGGAAATGCAATTCAGGCCGATCGCATTTGTCGCGGCCCGCGTCGACTCGACGTGTCGTTACATTTCGATGTGACGCACGGCCATAAATGAGGCTTAACTGTTAAGTGTAGCAGCTGCTACGCTTTTGTCAGATTGTTTTATTTGACAGTTTGAATCTGAGAGAGTTTGAGACAAGGGCAACCTGGACTTGGATCTGGAAGACGTTTCATCCAAGTCTTCAGTTCTGTTTTCTTTCTCCAGTTAGTCGTTCTCTAATGACCCATTGATGGCCACAAAATAAAACCTAGTAAAAAAAAACCAAACTAGTCCAGTTGCTCTTTGTTTGGAGACACCACGACCTGGATGACTGAGATACTTGGACAGACACTTTGCAGCAATGTCAATTTTGTGTCTCTCCTTGTCTCTGAACAGTAGTCAGTTTTTATGTGCACGTTTTATATAAGTTTTTTTGGGGTGGTTAAAAATGCAATAGTAGCTTTCTCTTCCTGCAAACGTGATCTGAGAATAAGGACTCTCCCTGCACCCCTGGAAGTAAACCAAGGCCACGATCTCTTAAGTAAACGTGTCCCTGAGAAACATAAAGTGAGGACATGCTCTTGCTTCTCGTGTTGCTCTGTTATGTCACCAAATCTCAGAGTGTACCCCCCCTCCACACACACACACCCCCCATAACCGTCCCCTCGTCCTATCTGATCCAAGGAGAAACCAGAGACTTCCTCCTCAAAAGATCTGAGCCAGCGCGACTCAAGACGAACCACACCACACCACACTGGACTATATTTACCCGGCGCTCTGCCTCCAAGATCAGCGGGGTGGTGGTGGTGTTTACAGACGCCCGTCCAGACGTTTTATGAGATTTATGGCATCAGTTAACAGCTCGGTGTTGGCTACCGCAACGCTTCTTATGAATTCTAAACTTGTTGGGCTGCAGCCTGTGTTCCCGTCTAACCAAAGTCTGATTGGTTAAACAACGGTTTAGTATTCACCAGTTATTTTTGGCAGCAGGTGGGATTTGTCAACCCATCCATCCACCCTGACCTCATCTCCCCTCATAATTAGGCGCATAGACTGTATATAAATATGTACAATACGTCTCCACTTCTTCTCATTGGCCAAACTGACGCTATTTTCCTGTGGATACGGGCGAAGACATCTTGTGAGTTTGTAGCCAGATTCTGATCAGTGCGGTCTGAGGGCGGAGCCACGTGGAGCCTTGATATTGATGCCCCGCCCACACTTCCTCCAGACTCACTCATGTTTTAGTTTAATTAATACTACGCTCTGCTCTACCTCCACCTGTTATAAGGAAATCACCATTATGTCACATCCTGTTTCTATAGCGTCCCTGTTCAGACCTCGCTTCATTAACATCCGATCTCTAGTGTCCAGGTTAAACAGGTCCAGGTGTGAACACTGATCAGGTCTCTAGAGTCCAGGTTAAACAGGTCCAGGTGTGAACACTGATCTGGTCTCTAGTGTCCAGGTTAAACAGGTCCAGGTGTGAACACTGATCTGGTCTCTAGTGTCCAGGTTAAACAGGTCCAGGTGTGAACACTGATCAGGTCTCTAGAGTCCAGGTTAAACAAGTCCAGGTGTGAACCAGATCCTGGACTATTGTTATTGACGCTATATAAATAAAACTGAATTGAATTTAAATGAAGTGAACACTGATCTGGTCTCTAGAGTCCAGGTTAAACAGGTCCAGGTGTGAACACTGACCTGGTGTCAGTCCACATGTGGAGGTGGTCTGGGACACATGTGACCTCCTTCCTTTGGTAGTGTGAACACACAATGAGTCCTGGGTCACATTAAAGACCACCTACTCACCAGGGCTGATCTGTGGAAGAGGAGTTTAACTCATTCATTCAACCACTAGTAGAAATGATCACATGAGTCAGTGATGTCTGTTCAAATGATGAAATGTTCTCTAGTTGGAGCTGATAACTAACACCAGCGTTAGAAAGGATTTCCTGAACCGTTCTTAGTTAAATGATGATTTATCTTTTGTGTTTCCTCACTTCATACAGCAACGATCAGAAAATGCTCATGCTAATGAGACAGCCGATACACGTGTGCGTCTGTCTCTGGTAGCTGGGTCCGAGGAGTTTGGCATCGCTGGAGCTTCAGAGTATATTTAACCCTGTGGCTCCCCTGCCGGATGGCCCCTCCATATACGGGCCTGAGTCCTGGCCGGAGACACGGCAGCGATGACAGGGTGATGGATTAGTTTTGCTCAAGATGAAGACAGTCCTCTGTGTGGAAGGTGAGACGCAGCGAGGGTGGAGGTCATAGAGGACGATAGTTACTGCTGTTTGTTATTGTTTGTTATTGACTTCGGCTGCAGGACACCTGCAGAGTCCACTGATGAGCACTTTCTCAAACACACTCCCTCAAAAGTCCGTCTGACCAGAGCCGTAATCAGAAAAACAAGCAGCCACGTGAGAGAAAATATAAATGTGACCTTGCAGACACAAGTGTCAACATTGCTGAGCATGTCACAGTATGTTCAAGTGTGAGACACACACACTCTTTATGTTTCTATCTTTGAAAAGGACCTTGCACTGACATAATGCATTCCCTAACCCTAACCTGATTCTGACCTTTGACCTTAAACCAGAGTCTGAACAGGTTTGTGGAGCCGCCGACGAGAATGGCCCCCACAGTGGTAGTGTTTTGCAAGAGTCTGGCCCCCACAACTTAATAAAAACACAGATGGACAGACAGAGTGTGTGGCATTCACTGGACAAGTGACTGCACATGCAATGGTGTGTGTTTGTGTGTGTGTGTGTGTGACAGGTGTTTAGCTGGAATGGTGTTAAGCTCTAAGTGTGTCCCATCCCAAGCCCTATTCCTGGTGCACACACACACAAACACACTCGTGTACCCACATTTTGATTTTATGAAATTAATTTAACATCGGCGTCAGACCTGGCGACGGGTCCGTGTACTTTCTGGAATTTCAAGCTTAAGTTTATTTGGTTTTTATATTTAAATAGCAAAACATTCTAAATGCTAAACAAATAATTTTACCTTTTGTCCTTTAATACATGAAAATAGAAACTGAACTAATAGAGAAACCAGTGGTTATTTGATTTATATAAAAGCAGATGTTTTGTAGAAGGAGTTGTTTCCAGCTGCCGTCAATCTGTAAATTAATTGTGTCGTCAGATTATTTGAATTAACAAGATAATAAAACAAGCAAAAAGCTTTAAAACGAATCATGTGACAAACTCCAAAAGTCCTAAAAGTTTCCAGCATATTCGTCACATTTTGAGGAAACAGTTCTTTTCTCTTCTTCTTCTTCTTGCAGCTTGTTTCTGTATTTGTTGGTGTATTTGAGTTTGAATTGAGTCTTGAGTTGTAGTGCATTGAGCTTTCTCTGCTGCCGTAGTTGTGTAGTTTCAATCTCCCCCTACAAGAACAAAAACACAATAGAGTGACAAACTAAAAAGTCACAAAAGTTTGAAACTAAAAAGTCACAAAAGTCACAAACGTGTGAGCACGTCTGAGTTTTTAGCTCATTTCCTGCAGAAACAGATTTAGTCTCAAGGTCTCTAGAGTTAAAATTCACAGGTCCCAGTTCACATGGTGTAGGTGCACAATCAGCCACAACATTATGACCACTGATAAGCCCCTTACAGGCATCATTGTACCAGATCATCCCAACAGATCACTTCTGTTGAAAGTAAAATGGGAGGTAGAGCTTTCAGCTATCAGGCTTCTCTCCTGTGGAACCAGCTCCCAGTTTGGGTTATAGAGGCAGACACCTTCTCTACTTTTAAGGTCAGGCTCAAGACTTTCCTTTTTGATAAAGCTTATAGTTAGAGCTGGACTGAACCGTCCTACGAATATGCCAGATCTTTTGGACAAACAAAATCTCCAACAATGAGCTGTACAAGAAAGCAAGGAGCCTGACCATCACCAAGGAGATTACACACAGACGTCTGATATGGCTAGGACAATGCGCTGAGGATGGAGCAATACCCCAAAGGTCGCCTTAAAACGGACACCACCAGGAAAGAGAAAACCTGGGAGACCCAAAAGCACCTGGCGCAGAACTGTGACGCAAGAGCTGAATCAGATGACTGTGTCATGGGGAAAGGCCCAACATGCTGCCAAGGACCAAATGCAGTGGAGAGAGCTGGTTGAAGCCTTATGTCCCATCGGGGGCGAAGACCCGTAAGTAGGTAAGGCCTAGGCTGCTGGGGCACGATGCACTGAGCACATGTCCTCTACTCTATTCTCTCTTGCACCGAGCTCCTATCCTCTAATTTCTTCTCTATTACAACCCATGATTTTCTTCTTATTGTCTCTACCTGGCCGACTTTAGGCTCCATATGAGCTTAAGGTTCTGCTCAAGGTTTCTTCCTGCCACCATCGCCTTCACGCTTGCCCTGGGGGCTTCAGGCCGGATTTTGTAAAGCGTCCTGAGACAATTCAATTCAATTCAATTCAATTTTATTTATATAGCGTCAATAACAATACAAATCGTCTCAAGACGCTTTACAAAAACCCGGCCTGAAACCCCCAGAGCAAGCCTGAAGGCAACGGTGGCAAGGAAAAACTCCCTTTTAACAGGAAGAAACCTCGAGCAGAACCCAGCTCATATGGAGGGACCCATCTGCCTAAGGCCAGCCGGGTACAGACAGAAGAAAGAGAGAAGAGAACAGCAAAGAGAGAAGAGAAGAGAACAGCAAGATAAACATACATCTGTCATAGATACACATATCTGACTAAAGTGTACATGTGGAATCTTATGATACAAACTTATGATGTTACATGACAGTTTGAAAATGTAAGAGGAATCACAGGCAGGTTGGAGAATTGTTCATTCAGGTAGGAGTGGATAACTGCAGGATTCCATGAAGACTAGGCAGGCTGATGAGACCACGACAACAGATGTAGTATAGAGCTCCACAGGAAACACACCACTCCAGGCCAGAGATACTCACAAGAAGAGGGGGGAAGGGGGGGAAGGGGGGTGGGACACACACAGCAGTAAACATTCTACATAGTAATAGCACAGAATTGTATGACTAGTAGTATATAGGAAATTAGAGGGCAAGAGCTCTGTGCCAGAGAAAAGAAAGTGGAGGATGCGAGAGAGGAGAGAGAAGAAAGAAGGAGGACATGTGTTTGGTGCATCGTCCCCCAGCAGCCTAGGCCTATAGCAGCATAACTAAGGGATGGTTTTAGTCCAGCCCTAACTATAAGCCTGATCAAAAAGGAAAGTCTTAAGCCTGACCTTAAAAATAGAGAGAGTGTCTGCCTCCCGAACCCAAACTGGGAGCTGGTTCCACAGGAGAGGAGCCTGATAGCTGAAAGCTCTACCTCCCATTCTACTTTTTGAAATTCTAGGAACCACAAGTAGGCCTGCACTTTCAGACCGAAGTGATCTGCTGGGATGATATGGTACAATAAGGTCTTTAAGATACGATGGAGCTAGGCCTTTAAGGGCCTTGTATGTAAGGAGGAGGATTTTAAATTCTATTCTAGACTTTAAAGGGAGCCAGTGAAGAGAAGCTAAAACTGGAGTAATATGATCTCTCTTGCTAATTCCTGTCAATGCTCTTGCTGCGGCATTTTGAATCAACTGGAGGCTTTTTAAAGAGCTATTTGGACAGCCAGACAGTAATGAATTACAATAATCCAGTCTGGACGACACAAATGCATGAACTAGTTTTTCAGCATCACTCTGAGACAGGATGTTCCTAATTTTGACGATATTACGCAGGTGAAAGAAGGCAGTCCTGGTCACTTGCTTTATGTGACATTTAAAGGACATATCCTCATCAAATATAACACCAAGGTTTTTTACAGTAGTACTGGAGGCCAAGGTAATGCCATCCAAAGACACCATGTGATTAGATAATGAATCTCTGAGATGCTTAGGACCGAATACAATAACTTCTGTTTTGTCTGAGTTTAAGAGTAGGAAATTACAGGTCATCCAAGCCTTTATGTCTTTAAGGCATGCTTGGAGTTTAACCAACTGATTAGTTTCATCTGGTTTCATAGATAAATATAGCTGGGTGTCGTCTGCATAGCAATGAAAGTTTATGCCATGTTTTCTAATAATCTTGCCTAATGGCAACATGTATAACGTGAAGAGTATTGGTCCTAGCACAGAACCCTGAGGAACTCCATAACTTACTTTTGTATAAGTAGAGGAATCATTATTGACATGAACAAACTGGAATCTGTCAGATAGATAGGATTCAAACCAGTCTAATGCAGTTCCTTTAATCTTGACCTCACTTTCAAGTCTCTGTAGTAAAATATTATGATCAATAGTGTCAAATGCAGCACTAAGATCTAGCAGAACAAGTATAGAGACAAGTCCACTGTCTGAAGCCATGAGGAGATCATTGGTAACTTTAACCAGAGCTGTTTCTGTACTATGATGAACTCTAAAACCTGACTGAAACTCTTCAAACAGACCATTCTTGTTTAAGTGGTCACACAACTGATTAGCAACAACTTTTTCTAGAATTTTGGAAATAAAGGGAAGGTTGGAGATTGGTCTATAGTTGGCTAAAACATCTGGATCTAAAGTGGCTTTCTTAAGTAAGGGCTTAATTACAGCAATCTTAAAAGACTGACGCACATATCCTGTTAATAAAGATAAATTTATCTGGTTCAATATGGAGATGTTAATTAATGGAAAAACTTCTTTGAGCAATTTAGTTGGGATTGGATCTAGAAGACAGGTTGATGGTTTAGATACTGTAATTGTTGAAGAGAGCTCAAGAAGATCTACTGGGGAGAAGGATTCCAGATATTGATAAGGTCGTACAAAAGTTTCTAATGTCGCTGTACTTGCATCTTTAACAGCTGTTGGAAGGATGCCTTGAATATTTTCTCTAATGCCGACAATTTTATTAGTAAAGAAGCTCATGAAGTCATTACTACTGAGGGCTAAAGGAATAGATGGCTCAACAGAGCTGTGGCTCTTTGTCAGCCTGGCTACAGTGCTGAAAAGAAATCTGGGGTTGTTCTTGTTTTCTTCTATTAATGATGAATAATATGCTGTTCTAATACTACTGAGAGCTTTTTTATAAGTTGTTAAACTATCTTTCCAGGCTATGCGAGCTTCTTCAGAATTAGTGGAATGCCAAATTCTTTCTAGCTTTCGGACTGCCTGTTTTAAACAGCGCAACTGTGAATTATACCATGGAGCTAGCCTCCTCCTATTTATGACCTTCTTTTTCAGAGGAGCAACTACGTTTAAAGTTGAACTAAGCGATGCTGCAGTGCCATCGACAAAATAATCTATTAGTGCAGGGGTTAAATTGTGGTTGCTGTCGTCCACAACATTGGTACATGGCACTGAGGTAAATAAAGAAGGAATTAATTCTTTATATCTAGTTACAGCATTGTCAGACAAACATCTACTGTAATGAAATGTCTTTTCGGTTCCTGTGTAATCCATTATTGCAAATTCAAAGGTTATGAGGAAATGATCAGACAAAAGAGGGTTATGAGTAAATACTGTTAAACCTTCAGTTTCTATGCCATATGTTAGGACAAGATCTAAGGTGTGATTAAAACTGTGAGTTGATCCATTTACATTCTGAGAAAAGCCAATCGAATCTAATAATGATGTAAATGAGGAGCTAAGGCTGTCACTGACAACATCAACATGGATGTTAAAGTCACCTACTATAATGACTTGATCTGTTCTAAGAACTAAATCACATAAAAACTCAGAGAATTCAGCTAAAAACTCAGAATAAGGAGCAGGTGGGCGATACACCACAACAAAAAGAATTGGTTTTTGTATTTTCTGTTCTGGATGGGGAAGACTAAGAGTAAGACTTTCAAATGAATTAAAGCTCTCCTTAGGTCTAGGATTAATAGATAAATCAGAGTGGAAGATTGCTGCCACTCCTCCTCCTCTACCTGTGCTTCTAGGAATATGATAATTACTATGACTGGGTGGAGTAGACTCATTTAAACTAACATATTCATCATCCTGTAGCCATGTTTCAGTCAAACTAAATAGATCAATCTGATGATCAGTTATCAGATCATTCACTAAAAGAGATTTAGATGAGAGAGATCTGACATTTAAAAGACCACATTTAATTTTCCTATTCTTCTGTTCTACCAATGAACTTGTACTGATTTGAATAAGGTTCCTATGAGAAACTCCTCTTTTGTTATTTATTGGTTTAAATAATCTGGGAGCAGACAGAACATCTATAGAGTTGATAGAGTTTAGGGTGTGAGACAGTCCTAGAGAAGCGGCAGAGAAGTGTGTAAGACTACAACTCCGCCTCCTGGTCTGAACTCTGGGTTGTCATGGTTTCGGGGGGTTAATAAAATCGGCCATATTCCTAGAGATGAGAGCAGCACCCGCTAAAGTTGGGTGGATGCCATCTCGCCTAATCAGACCAGGCTTTCCCCAGAAAGTGTGCCAATTGTCAATAAAGGCCACGTTGTTTGCTGGACACCACCTAGATAACCAGCGATGGAATGACGACGTGCGACTAAACATGTCATCATTGGTCAGGTTGGGCAGGGGACCAGAGAAAACTACGGAGTCCGACATAGTTTTAGCAAACTTACACACCGATTCCACGTTAAGTTTTGTGACCTCCGACTGACGTAACCGGGTGTCATTACTGCCGACGTGAATAACAATTTTACTGTATTTAACCTTAGCCTTAGCCAGCAGTTTGAGGTAAGATTCAGTGTCGCCCGCTCTGGCCCCTGGAATGCATCTAACTATGGTCGCTGGTTTCTCTATCTTCACGTTCCGCAAAATAGAGTCGCCAATCACCAGAGTTGGTTTCTCAGCGGGTGTGTCGCTGAGTGGGGAAAATCGGTTGGAGACGTGAAGGGGTTGGTGGTGATCCACGGGCCTTGTGGGACTATGCTTCCTTCGAACCGTCACCCAGCCGCCCTGGTTTCCCGGCTGCTCGGGAGCTGTCGGGGGACAGCTAACTGGAGCTATGCTAACAGGAGCTACTCTTGGTTGGTCCGCACCGGCTACAGGGCCCTGGCTAGCTGCTGGTTGTTTTTCAATGGTGCGGAACCGTGCTTCCAATTCGGAAAGCCTCGCCTCCAGTGCTACGAATAAACTACATTTGTTACACATACCATTACCACTAAAGGAGGCAGAGGAGTAACTAAACATGTGGCACGAGATGCAGGAGAGAGAAGAGGAAGCAGAGGGAGAAGCCATGTTAATTCGCTAACGTTAGCAGACAAAGTTGATTAGAAGAGAGAGTGTGTGGTTCAAAAAGTATCTATAGAGGACAGGTGGTTGAAGATACGTAAGAATTCCCCGCAATAAACAGAACGTTTTTTGGAAGTTGAGCGACGCTAACACTCTGTAAACAGCAATACCACACGGTGCAGAAGCAGGAAATGACGCAATACGCTTACTCACGTGACGCTAGACGCGAACTGACAGACATGTCATATGCATTGACTGTATATACTATGGACAAACCCTTCGTGACGTCACCCAAGTGAGGTGGTGAACAAGTGAACATTTTGTTGCTCAGAGTTCAACATCTCCAGCTCTTGTGGGGTTGTTCATGTTCTGCAGTGGTCAGTATCTATCAAGACGGGGTCATTGATCACTGAGAAGTCTGGGCCAAGTGGAACAATCCAACAGACGAGCTACTGGAGCTCAGACTGCTGACAGAACACTCACAGCTTGTTAAGTTTGGGGCTGTGGAGCTGCAGACCAGTCATGCTGACCCCTGACCTCTGATGGACACATCAGAACTGGACCAGGAGACATGGAGGAAGATCCTAGGTCTATTACGTCTATTGCTGTCTGAATAGATGTTCATTAATGTGCACCGTCCCCATCAAATAAATAAATAAATGAATAATAAGAGGTGGTTCTGGTCTGAACAGGTGGTGGCACCAAAAGCAACATCCATAAATGCCAGGACCCAGGTTTCCCAGAAGAACAAGAACAAGATCCTCTGTGTTCTTCACTTCACCTTCAACAGGAGCCATGTTGTTTTCCTTATCTCCATGTCTTCTGTGACGCGTAGAGCTCAGTGTTTCCTGCAAACAGCTCATAAAACAGAGCCTTTCTGTATTTTACTCCCATCATGACAATGCATGGGAAATTCTGCACGGTAACTTAATATCTCACTCCTGTGTTGTGCAGTACATAACTGGAGGAGGGGAGGGGGGGTGGTGGTGGACGAGTAAGGGGGGGTAACTGAGGGCAGGACCAGCGCATGTCGACCCTGAGGCCTATAAATCACCTGCAGTATGCGTGGAGCTCGATTACCGCTCCAGAGCTGGAACCAAAAGAGCCCAGTGCTGAAAGAGGAGCCGAGTAAATAATATAACACAGAGTCCATCACCGCTGCTGCTCTCCAGGGGGATCACAACGGGAAGAAAACAATAGCCGTGATCTTTTGGGAAGAGAAAACATGCACATATTAATGATTTTAATACTATTTCAATGAATTATTATAAATTTTTTTTTGGTAAGGGACTGTTTTGAGGCTGTTAAGTTGTGATTTTATCATAAAGGTGTGAGTGGCCCTGCTGGAAAACGGTTGCAAGTGAGTGTGAAGGGGTCACGACGACTACAAAGGGCTGCGCAAACGGTTAGCCGAACAGAAGGTCTCATTTCTCCAGAGCCAGTTGACAACACTTCCTATTAATAGTGAGGATTGTCCTTGGGTATTTTTATAAAAGGAGCATGTGCATGAGGAGTAAGGCAGAAGGGGATGAGGTTTTCTCAGAGAAGACAGATAGGAAACAGCTCGTGTTACGGCAGCAGCCTCACAAAGCTCGGCGAATGCGTCAGACTTCGCCCACTGGCTTGTACCGAACCTCCTCCTCCTCCTCCTCCTCTTCCTCAGTACAGTTAATGTCACAGCTTTGTGTTCGCCTGTAATTTCCTGCACTGTGCTTTCACACAAACGGGCCCTCGGTCTAATTTTAGTGCGCTAGGTAGAGTTGTGTCGACCCCTCAGTTTCACCATCAGCTTCAGGCCTTACAAGGACCAATAACCCCCCCACCACCCCACCGATGGTTGTCTAGCAACCGGCCGTGTTTGCGTCTAAGCTGTGAAGGTCCAGCGCGTGGCCCACACCTGCCCTTCATCATCTTAATTATCACCGTCGTCGCCGTTATCCTGAGCGTGGCGTGCTAGCGCTGCAGGAGAGGTGTAAGCTTGTGCTCCTTGTCTTCAGCTGCTGCGAGGAAACTGAAAAAGTGGAGTGGGGAGTTAAAAGTTAAATGAGAAAATACGTTTTCATTTGCAAACGAGGAGAAGCTGATTATACAAAGGCTTGCAAGCTTCGTGACAAGAGAGAATCCGTATTTCCAGGTCCTGTGAGAGAGTATAGAGCTTCTTTACGGCGGAAATCTTGGGAAAGCTGAGGTGTATTGAGACGTTTCTACTCTCAGTACGTGATGTCTAATAATTAACTGAAACACACACCAATCAGGCATAACATTATGACCTAATATTGTGCAGGTCTCCCTTGATCAGTTTGGGATCTAGTGAATTTGGAGGCCAGGTCAACACCTTGTGCTGTTCTTCATGTTTTGTTTTTTTTAGTTGTTCCTAAAGCGTTTTTGTGGCTGCATCCTGCTGGGGATGGCTGCTGCCATCAAGGAGTGTCATTGCTATGGGGTGGGGGTGCCTGGTCTGGTCTAGGTGGGTGCTACATGTCTAAGTAACATCCACACCAATGAATGCCAGGTCCAGAAGTTTCCCAGCAGAACATTGAACGATTGGTCGATGTTATTTACTTCTCCTGTCAGTGGTCGTAATGTTATGGCTGATCTATTCTATCTACAGTCTATGGGTTAATTAATACGAAGCTGAAGCCGGTTAGCTATTTAGTTTAGCATTAGCAGGATGTCTTCTTACTACTGAACACACATCAGCACGTAAACCGTTAGCTTCCCTTGTCTTCAGTCTTTGTGCTATGCTAAGCTAAATAGTTGCTTTGTCAAAACCTCACAGTTCCTTTAGTACTCAACTATCCCTCATTCCCAACACTTATTGATCAATTGGCCTAAAATAATTCTTTGTGCTTTATTAATATTAGTTTTTTTTTTTTTACCATTTTACCTCGTATCACCCTGATGTCCATCAGAGCTCCATTTAGGTCAATTATCCCCCAGAGACGGAGCGTGAGCGGGACAGAGTGTGATAGTGAGTGTGATAATGATGGCAGCGAGGAGCAGAAAGGTCGAGGCCATTAGTGGGAGACAGCTGCTCGAGACAAGTGTGACGTGTTTGAGGACGGAGCAGCAGAAAAGACACCACTCTCCTGGACATCTGCTCCGTCTCATGGAAAACAAACTACAGCTGAACTGTGTCTGATGATTTGAGTTTTCACTCATAGAATCACTTAAATACAGGTAAATTCAATACTAATCTGTAAACAGGTAGACTCATTTGCCACTTTATTAGGTACACTAGTGAAATCATTTTAATATTACAGTCCTGCTTTAAATCTTGTCTACATGAAGGTTCTGATATCCAGCTTTAGTTTCAAAGAGCTAAGAGACTTTTGCCTGATTTCCAAAGTTAACACAAGTTAATACTAATTAATCACATTTCTTTTATCTGTTCTAAAAGTACCTTTAAAGAAATATGTTTCAAGTTTTTAAATCATCAAGGTGGATTTAGTGCACAACTGTTTTACTTGAAGTAGGGCTGTCAATAGATTAAAATATTGCGATTAATCGCACGATTTCCAGAATGAATGCCAATAACCTTTTTTTCAAAAATAAGCTTTTTCTAAATGTAAGTTTACAAACACATTTGTCAAGTTTTTATGTCATGAAGGGGGATTTAGTGCATGCCTGTTTAATTAGAATCATTGTTGTCAGTAGATTAAAATATACTACTCATGATTAATCGCATAATTTCCACAATAATTACCAGTTAATGCAAATAAATCACATTTATTTTATCTGTTCTAAGTGTACCTTAAAAGAAATAATGCTCAAGTTTATGAAGGGGAATTTAGTGTATGACTCTTTTATTATAAGTAGTGTTGCCAATGGATTAAAATACCGCGATTAATTGCATTAATTGGTTTTATAATGAATGCATATAACAATATTTTTTAAAAAGATTTTCAAAATGTAACTTTACAGAAATATTTCACTAGTTGTTTAAGCCATGAAGGGGGATTTAGTGCAGGACTGTTACATTAGAATCAGGGTTGTCAGTAGATTAAAATATCTACTCGCGATTAATCGCATAATTTCCATAGTTAATGCAAGTTTATGTTAATTAATCGCATTTCTTTTTTCTGTTCTAAATTTACCTTTAAAGAAATATTTCTTAATTTTTTAAGTCATAACTGTTATATTAGAACCAGGGTTGTAAATAGATTAAAATATCGCGATTAATCACATGATTATTTGGGGTTCTGCGACTAAAGAAAGTGTGTTAACATACTGAACTTAAAAACAGAAAGGTTTTTAATCATTGTTAAATGAATGATGCCAGATTAGTTGTCTTCTATGTTCTGGGGGTTTATTAAAAGATCCAGGATGAAAACGAGGAAGAGCTGAAAGTGAAAAACTGACATACACCTTCAGAGCTTAATTGTCTGTCTCGTTAGCACACCAGTAAGCACCATAACCGCACTGGAGAATAATTTCATTTATTCTCAAAAAACAGGATAAAAATGCTGCGTTGACCGAAACATTACAGAATAGAAATTGCTTAGCTACAAAAACTTAATTCAGTCTAAAAACATTTAATCCCACCAAAGCACAGATTCCTTCCTGATGATCTGAAATGATTGAAGAACACATTGACAGGAAAACCTCTCTCTCTCTCTCTTGTGTTTGGAGCAATAAAAACATTCAGTGAGCAGCCGTTCACAGTAACAACGATGGCTAATAAGTTACTCGTGTAGTTCACATTTAATCAAAAGCGGGTGAATGGCAACACTTAGCCGAGCTCACTTTCATTTCAGAGTGTAAAAATATACATGATATAAGATACACACATTTATATTTATATTTATATATATATATATACATTATACGCACTTTAAAATATAGTTATTTCCAGTTTAAAGCCTGAAGTAAGTTTTTTTTCCTAAAACAGGAGATTC
The DNA here is from genome assembly GCF_963514085.1 of Chelon labrosus. NCBI lineage: Eukaryota > Metazoa > Chordata > Actinopteri > Mugiliformes > Mugilidae > Chelon > Chelon labrosus. Next base: position 22,748,147 of record NC_140354.1, read on the forward strand.
ATGTTAGAAAGGATCAAATTTTGGAATCATTTAAAAATACGACAAAAAGGTTAAAGAGATAATAAACTAAAAACTGATGCAAGAACTGATTGTCACGCTGTTTTTTTTTTTTTTTTTTTTTTTTAATTTGTTAGAATAAACCTGAAGGAGTCGTTCAACTCCATCGTCTTTCCACAGGCACCAAACTCTGGCCGGCCAGCAGAGACATTTCCAAACAGTTCTCCTTCATTGGCATCTGTCTTGTTAGTATAATATCTGCTTTACGATAACATGAGGAGTAATAATGAGACTATATTTTACAAAAAAACAAAAAAACAAAAAAACTGCTCTTCCTGCCGTCTCCGAATCGATGAAGAAGAGTGCAGCTTGGGTGGAGCGAGGTCCTCTGTAGGTTCTCTATAGGTTGCTGAAGAGTTCGTTTTTCTTGGTCCAGTCCATGGGGGGCGCTCTCTTGTTGGAGCGTTTCTGGTGGGCGAGCTCTTTGACCTGCTGCAGGCTCAGGTTGAGAGCTGGGATGGTTTCCATGATCAAACCCTGGAGGTGGAAAAACAGAAGGAGTTCAATTTAGCGATTATAGAGGTCAAGACAGGATTAGGTTGATGTTTTCATCTCCAGGGTCTGATGGTGAGTTCAGGTTTTTATTTGGAAAATTATAGACTGATAGAAAGTGGACGCCATGACGGCTTCTTTAAAGTGAAGCTAAAGCATGTGGAGCTCCCCTGGTGGCTGGAGTCTGCAGTACAGGTCATATAAGCCCCTCCCCCTCCATGTTTTCTGAATCTGAATGTTAAACATCTGTCATTTTAGGAAGTTAATATATGTTCATGTGTCCATTATAGTGAGGGAGTTTCATTTTAATTAATTGACACTACACAAACAGGATGTGACATCATAATGATCGACAGTTAAATGCACCTACGCACGACTTTTCGGGATTTTTATTGAGCGTCTAAATAACCGTTTGCCTGTTTGAAAGCCTCTAAAACAAGTTCAACATTTCTTAGTCGTTTGTGGAGGTGGAGGTGGAGCAGAGCGCAGTATTAACCAATCACAAACCAGAGTCTAGACTAGAGGAAGCGTGGACGGGTCATCGACTCTGGCTCCAAACTCGCAAGATGGCGTCGCCCCTTTCCCTGGGATACTAGCGCCAGTTTGACCAACGGGAGGAAGTGGAGACGTGGCATCCATTTTTACTACAGTCTATGGAGGTTATAAAACCACACCTCCTCTTGCAGCCTGCAAAGTATTTTCCTTCAGGAGACCAAACATCCTGTATCATATAAATTTTGAATTCCCTTTATCTGTTTATTTGGTTTGATGTTTGACAGTTGCATTGTGCAAAGACTTATTTGAAGATTTGAAACGATTTTAAACATTTAATCTGGGTGGTATCTTCTTTGCACGCTTAACCGCAGAAATCAGATCAGCTGCATTTATGCATGTGTTCTCTGCAATTAACCCTTCACACTTGGATTAGTTGCACGGCGCCATGGGAGCAGTTTCTCAAATCATCTAAGCCACGGGTTCGACCACCAACCTCAAGCAGCTGCTCAAAAAAACCAAACCACAACTCCCAGTGACCCATAAACATCCAGAAAGACCCTGTCTTAGTCTCCTCCGGCTGAAATAAGGACGTCGTACCTCTGGTGGGGTGTTCGCGGGCGGGGTCGTGAACGAGGCGTTGGACGAGGCGTTGGACGGAGACGGACTGACCGACACCTTTGAGTCCCTCTGCACCTCTATGGCCGACCTGCCGTTCACCTGAGAACACAAACATCCTCAGCATCACTTCAGTGCAACCAGCAACTCCCTTCCTCACCACAAGGAGGCAGCCTTGGATCTTTAGTTATTCACCTAAGACTCAAACCTTCAAAAGTTAAAAACAGTGAAACAAAAGCAAAAAATAATTCTCTAGGTGAAAGGTTTGACTAATATTTGAGGCTAAAATTACAAACTGAATATATCTGGATGCTTTTTGAGGACAGCATCTAGCCGACAGACACTTAATCTTAAAAGCTGCTTTTTGTTGAAGTGTGGCTCGTTAAATTTCTCCACAGCCGTTTAAATGAGCTGTTAAAGCTGCAGGATGTGAAACTCCAACTTCCTGCAAAGCATCACAACAAGGATCGGCACTGAGTCGGCAAAAACCTGCAGCCTGCCGTTAACATTTCTAACTCTCTGACCCCAATAAAAAACAAAAAAAAAAATCTTTCCTCCACCCTTCTGGGCTCGTTACGCAACAATACGCTGCTGCACATAGAGTCCCAGAGTTAACGGGAAGTCCTGCTCAGGCTGCACTTTGCATATTTGGCCTGAAGCCTGAGTGTTGTTAAAAAAAAAAAGAACCCCCACTCACACACAGGAGTTCCTTTTAGTTTGTGTCTTAATCCGAGGCCTGGCGTTGCATCAGCTCTTTTACATAAAAGTGTGTTGAGCATGAGGAGAAGACACTCTGGTAATCTGAGAGGCTCTGCTGCTGCCGTATTGAGTTTCAAAGATTTTTACATTTCGCTAATTTAACTTCATGGCTTTGCTGCAGAGAATGAGGCGAGACGAAACGGTCGTCGACTTTGATCTGAGATTGTCTCCCCGAACTCAATTATTTTTGCAGCTCTCTAGGAAAAACTTGACTCTGGAACAATATTCAGGTGTAATTTTAGACTTTCTGACTCAAGGTATGTGGTCATCTGAGCGTTTGTTTCTCAGACAGGTTTCTTTCTTCCAGTTTTTGAAATACCAAAAAAACTGCACAGACCAGTTCCTTTAGCTCCTTTATCTGAGTGCATTCATTTGCTTCCTGCAGCCTGGTTCTTGATCCTGCAGCAGCTTTACTTCAAGGATTTGATCTAAACGCCTCATTGTTTTTAAAAAAGGTTAACAGAGAAGGTTTAACCGGGACGTCACCGGCGTCTAGAAGCTGTTCAGCCTCTGAGCTACGACGGATGAGGCCGGAGAGCGTAAAGCAGATTTATTTTAAACGTGGCCTTACCTTCTCCTCCATTCCTCCATTAACGACGGGCTCGGGCAGCGGACCTGTCGAGAGATCAGAAAGAAATCATCCAGCGATCAATAACGGGCTCCAACAAACAGAGTCCGGCTGCTCTCAGGCTCTAGAGCTCCTCTCTGCCTCGATCAAGAGTCTCTCTGCAGCTCACCTTTCATTCCACCTACACCTGCTCTGTTACATAGCACAGGTATGAGCAGAGCATCTATTATTCATGCGTGGGTCATCTTCTAATGGGTCCCTCTACCTCCGATAAATCGACTCTGAACATTTTCCCCTTTCTGTTTCTTTAGAGACGATCTGAGACCAGATTCAAACCACACGTCGAAGCTGCAGACCTCCTCCCTTCTTACCTTCCATCCTTCCGTTCCAAAGTCTTTTTAACCAACGCTGAGTTACTATCACAGACGGCAGCTGCTCCTTCAGAGTCAATCTGAGACTCTGGACCTCAGGTCTCGGCTGCGTGACTCTGAGAGAGGAGCCTCTCCAAGACCGAATGCAGCTGAGAGGCCACTTGGAGAGCGAGCGCCTTGGAAACCAAACAAAGGCCAGGCGAGGGGAGAAGAAGCGGCGAGCGCCGATGTGGGGGAGTCAGCGTGGGCAGGTGCCCTCTGAGTGGGCAGGAGTGCAGGCAGTTACCTGGGAAACACCTCGCTGGAATCTCTCCCCCGTCGAGGGGTATTATTTTTAATCCTGGGCCGAAGCGCCGCAGGTCAGCGGAGTGCAACTAGAGAACTGTGAGGTTCAGTCTTACGCTGCCCTATCATTCTCCTCTGCAGGATTTACTTTTACACTGAAAAGGAGGTCGAGCTAGAGTTTCTTGTTTCATTTTTAGCCGTTACAAAAGATTTCAGGGCGAAGGTTTGTCAGTCACCCAGGTCGTGATAAATCCAAATAAAAACTGAACTCGTAGGGTTTCTATTGGATGAAACATTTTCAAGAAACCATAAGAAAGTCCAGCTGCTCTTGTTTCATCCTTGTATTTGTTTTTTCTTTGGGTATGACCTATGACCTGGATGAACTGACCTCTCTTGTTTATCACCGTCATTTCTCTCTGTTGGCATGGCAACGGAGGAGAGGAATCTCGGCACCGATGTGCAAGAAAGTAAAAGTGCGTCTCCGAGCTCTAAAGTCCAGCTGCTCTTGTCTCAACTTATTTTTTTGTAAAGATATAATTACTGTCGTTAAATATTTACTTCAATCTCTTCCCCACTTCTTCCTATAAATAAATCCTAACAAGCGCCAATTTCTGACTCCATCGTCTCCGTCCTGGACACAGAGCTTCTTCTTCTTCTTCTCCTTCTCCTCTGTTGCCATGTCAACGGAGGACAGCATCAGGTTTATATGAGGGGCCTCTTGTTACACAGAGGCACTCAAACTGCTTAAAACCCCTCCTGAGAGGAAGCTGCTGCAAATCACAGACTGTGCTGCGGCTCCCCCAGGAGGCCGTGGCAGGAACAACGAGCCAGAGGGGTCGTTGAGCAAAGCAGACAAGAGCTTTAGTTTGGGTAATTACTTGTGTGAATGTCCTTTACCGGTACTTTCTGCACTAGAATGAGTTATTGTACATGACGCCAACAGATCTGGACCTCTAACAATCAAGTCAAACCTCTGACCTACTCTTAAAACCTCTCCCTGCAGGGCATGGGCGCTATGTGAGGGGGCAGGAAGTGGCTCGGTGTCTGTGGTCCAGAGAGAAGCCGATAAACCGCTGCCGTCTACGTCTGCAGTGAAACATTCAAAGCGAGCTGCAGCCGTTCGCTCTGCGCCTAATAATCTGATCTAATAAACATTCTCTCACCGGTCAGGTGCTCGGAGGTGGGGGCCACTCGGCACCTCTTGAAGAAGGCGTCCGTCTCGGGGTCCACCACCAGCAGGCGGGTCTCGTGGCCGCCGGCTTTAATGATGGCGACCACGTCCGAGTGCGTCTTCCCCTCCACCGACACGCCGTTCACCTGAGGAAGAGGAGGAGGAAGAAGAGGAGACAGGCTTTAACCTTGACTTTAAATCCTTCAGAGTTAAACACTTATTGTTTCTTTTCTGGGCTCTTTGTTCCCACGCAGACATGTTTTAATCAGGACTTCGAGGGCAGGAAATCCTGCACGAACGCACTTTCTACAACTCACAGAACGACTCTGTCCTCACTGACGCTCACATTTATATTTTACTATGACAGCTGCACTTTCACCCTCCTTACGAGACCAGCTGAGAGTTCTGATATAAAACCTCCATGGGAAAGCATGTGAGAAATGTCCAGAAGGGCGTGAGTGTGTGTTTAGGTCATAGGGTGGACCAGCGTGTCTAAGCCGGTCCTCCAGAGGAAGCAGGACAATAGCTGCCCCGACCAATAACAGCAGCAACAATGGTTGTCCGTTCCTTACAAAGCCCCGCTCCTCAGTGGGTGGTGTAAATGTCTGGGGCCCTCTCAGGGACTGGAGACCCCTCCAGACTCTCACACAGTCCTTTTAATCCTTCAAACTTCTTTTCTTTCTTCGTTTCTTATCATTTCTGTTCCCTCGGAGTTAGAGATAATAAAAACACACAGTGACTTCTTGTACTTGCTGCTCTTTTGTAGTTTAAGTTCTTGTGCAGATCAGGTCACATGGAGGAGAAGTTTCCCATGAAGGATTAAAGACCCCACAGAGAGGCTGTTAGTTCACTTCATATTCTTTTTTTTTTGTTGTTTTTTGTTTTTTGTTAAGACCTGGTGTAGCCGGACTCATGTGACGCTACATCTGGATTTAATCACGGGGCGAGTTTCAGCAGATAAAGAGGAAAAGATCATTTTGCATCAACTGGACGGTCCTCCAACCAGTCAGAGTCATTTACCTGGAAACTAATTCAACTCCACTGAGTGAATTCATGAGATAATAACTGAGATTTAATTGAGATTTTTATTGTTTTGGTTTTTAGTCAACTTTGTCTTTTGCAGATTTTTATGTTTTTGTTAAGCGCTTTGTAATGTTAATTTGAAAAGTGCATTATTATTATTATTAGGAGGAGTAGTAGTAAATAATAAAGCCCCGCCCCCATATGATCTGATTGGTCCAGCAGATCTTTGCAAGAGCATAATCTGTTCCCAACGGAGAGACTCCAGACTAATTTCTCCGGCCACAAAACCAAAAACCGTGGCATCCAGACTCGTACCTGTGACATTATTGTGTTGGAATAAGAGCCTAAAATCATATCTGTCATCTTGAAAAACATCCCTTTAAGCTACGATTAGGACGAATTCAATATTATTTGTTTTGCAACTGAATACTTTGTCCATCACCACGTAAAGCCCCGCCCCCAAACGATTTGATTGGTCCAGGAGATCTTTGCTGGACCAGAATCAGTTCCCTTCCCAAAGGAGACCAACCAGACCAATTTCCAAGTTGGTCCGACTTCCAGACTTGTACATTTGAGGTAATCTGGAGATATAATCTGTAATAATAATAACCTGTATTTGTATTTATTAAACACATTTGTCCACTTGAAAAAAGTTCCTTTAAGGTTTAGGAAATAAAATCATTTGTGATTAATTGCGCGTTCACTGTGGACTATCACGATTAATCGCATATTGAATATTTGCCCCGCCCCACACGATCTTATTGGCCAGGCAGATCTTTGCTGGAGCAGAATCAGTTCCCAGTTATTCTGGAGGATATTCTGATCAGTATTTGTCATTCTGCTGGATTTGTTGAGTCCACTTGAAAAATATCCCTTTAAGGTAAATTTAGGACAGATAAATAATGAGATTAATTTGCGATTAATCGCGATTAATCGCGTGATTGTCCAATCAGATTAATCGCGATTACATATTTTTAATCAATCACATGAAAAACATGAACAGAGGAAGAAAAAAACACACATCATTATTATTCTCTGTTTTTATCCAAGTATGAAAAAACTCCTAAGGGGATGTACGTCAGACTAATCAGGATACAATACTAGCATGGATATTTTTGTTTAAAGGACTCTTGTCTTGTGAGTAAAACATGATTTCATATGGTCTCACAGAGCTCCAGCGTTATTAACGTACCTGCACTATCCTGTCCTTGGGCTGCAGGCCGGCCCTCTCTGCTGGGGAGTCCTCATCCACAGCTCTGATGTACTGTCCCGGCCGAGCCCGCTCGCTGTGCAGGTTGAAGCCATATCCGCTTGGGCCTCGCTGGATCACGCAGAGACGTGGCCGCAGTTGGGGGCACTCCTCCTGGAAGATAAAACCGTTTAGTGACCTGTTAATGTTTTCGTGCAGGGTGGCACCGATGAAAAGGCTTTACCTCAACCATGGGTGTCTGCTCAGGAAGGACAAGAGGCACAAAGATAACGGAGAGCTCCAGTGAGTCGTTAACCATGAATATGAAGCCGAGGTTGAACATGCAGGTGGCTGCTGCATGCTGATGTGTTGTGCACCGTGTTTTTAACTATCAGGAGTAAACCCAAGCTGCTGCCGTTGGAGTCCACGTGACTCCCAAGTGCTCGCCAGGAAGGAAGGGGGTCTCTAAGGCATGTGATTGGAAGGCTTGAGGAGAATTCGGGAAGGGGTGGATGGGGGTCTCTGAGGAAGGGGCTGGTTCCGGAGTGGTCCGCAGCCCAAGGAGGACAATGGAAGCTGGGCGTCGACCTCTGACCGCCTCCCCTCACCCCGTCCCTGCTCTGGGATGGCAGGAAGAGTTAGAGCCGTATTGTCATCCAGGAAAAAACTCCCGCTCGGTCCCAGAACCTCCCATCCGCTGCGTGGATGAGGCGGTTTCTTAATTTAGCCTGGAGGGGCTTTAATGGCTCTGTCATGAAAGGGTCAGATCAGAGAGGTGAGGAGAGACTGGTCGGGATAATCTTTGTCACCGTGACCAAACTTGACCTGACACTCCCTCCGCAGCACAGCGGCGTACGCTCCCACCCTCGGTCAACTGAAGACAATGAACCCGCTCTATAAATACACCAATGAGTCACTTCATAAAACAACACCTTATTGATAAAAAGACACTTGACCGTATTACATAAGAGACGGTGATCTCAGCCAACACCTCCCACTGGCCCTCCATCTGGTTTGTAGCTCTGACAGATGAGCAGCTAAGGTAATTAATCATGATAATAAATCATATGCAAACTCTTTGGGAGATCCTAAACCACATGTTTTGTGTTCAGCGGTATTTCCAAAACCAGGAAGAAATCATGTGATATGTCAACAGTGGGGCTTTGTGTTTATCAGTGCAGACGGTCTGTGACCACTTTAGGATCCAGGAACACGTTTTATCTTTTAATATCGTTTGCTTTTTAGCGCATAATGCGATTGAACCGTGTGTGCTGCACTTCATAGCCTTTGCTTCTTTGCACTAGGTGAAGGAGAAAGTAGAGCAACGCTAGACGTCTTAGTGTTCTTGCACAATACTTCTGCAATCATTTGCAAAAACATGCTGCACACTTCTGCAGATGCCTCGAATGCAGAGGCAGCTTCGTCCTCATCAGTGATGCAGATTGACCGCGTCTATCCGTGAAGAGCCTGCAGAGAGCGCTGAACATGTATGCTAATCAGACGTGCTCCCCGTAAGAGCCCTACAGATGCACTTTCATCATACTGATGACTGATTATCCACAGGCTCCTCCAACGAGTCATTTAAATGTAAAAGATGTCATCGGGAGCAGAGGCTAAACAGAAATCTTGCTGCAGGTCTGAATTAGTGGTTTCTTTAATCCTGACCTTCCCTCATCTGAAAGTCTCAAATTAGCTAGCTAAGGCTGCAGCCGCGCTCCGCCAAAGACGCCTCTTAAAAGCAGATGTGACACGCTGCAGCCTTGGCGTCGGGGCGAGAGTCGCCCTGGCAGCGACAACAGAGGAGGGTTTGTGTCGGAGAGCAGCGGAGGGACGAGGAATCTCCACACGTTTTCTGAAATCTGTGGAATCTGCTGAGCACGCGAGACACAAGCAGGAGGGGAACTGAAAAGACAGCAGCTGTCAAACGAGGACAGGGGGAATCTGACGGTCAGCGGCAGATACGCTGGAAAGACAGAACGTTCGGGGGACGCTCTGTAAAGTACCAACTGATATCAGCTGGAGGGAGGCACGCAGTGGACGGTGTTATCTGCGGAATGAGATTTACACCCAGCAGGCTCAGTCCTGGCCTGAGGAGCACCAGCATTCCTCCTCTGGCATCTTATTTGCTTAGAAGGACTTTAAAGTGTATAGATGGGAAGTCTTGATTTCAAAGGGGAACAAAGGATAGACATACAACCAAGATCAGAGCAAATATTTAATGTAATCAACCAGTGGTGGGTCCGTCAGGCCCAGCAAAGCCTTCACTGCTGGACTAAACTTTATAAAAACCACTGACTTACATTTTACTCCCAAATCATTCCCAATAGTTTATTCTTTTCATGTTCTGTCTTGTCTGTCTCTCAGCTGTGGAGCTTCTGTCAGTATAGCTTAGCATTAGAGCTTTTATCCAATCATATTTCAGCCATCATGTGTTGCCGGAGTCAAAGAAACGGTCAGAGAGCCGCTCCGTTTAAGCTAAGCTAGCGGTTCATGTTCATCTGTTGCTAGCTGCACAACGTTAACGTTTTGATAGTTACTTGTTGAAGCCACCATGGAGGAAGGAGGAGAGGCTATCCATTTGGTTGCAGATCTTCTTAGAAAGACATTTTCACGGCGGACTTTGAAGGAAAAGCTGGATATTGTGAGGAAAGGCCGCCCAATCCTGGAGCTAGCTAGCCTGACCCAGCCGGGGAAACTTTCAGGTCAGCAACTATGAGCGCTACCCTTGGTTGACAGGCTCTGAGGAGAACTCTGAATAGTTTCTAAAGTTCTGGTGAGTTAAATGAATTATATTTACATCTGTTATGTATATTTCTGTCGTTTTATTGGGTCGACATTGATGCTTCTGCTGCAGAGAGTGAGAGGAGACTTGATGAATTGTTCTAAGTGAGTTTCTTTCTTTAGTAATGACATTCTTCTCTCTATATGAGATACCTGTCTATGATGCAATGTCCTGTTTTATTGTGTATCCGTATTTTGATGGTTTCTATAGCAGTGGAAAACAGAAATCAGCCTGCAGAGATGAGATGTGATGCATTTCAGCTGCAGCTTGTAGGAAATATTTCTGACTTCACATCTATCTTTGGCTTTGTCAATATTTCTCACGGTGAAACCTCCCCTGTCAGAGATGAAAAACCTTTCTCTCTTTCCTTCTCTCTCTGATGCAAACTTTCCCACTGAGGAGGGAAGTGTTGAACAGGAAGCGTTAACACATCTTTCCTCTGCGCTGGCTCAACTTTCTTTGACAAGACCAAGACAAGCAAACACACACTGAACGGACACCGAGTCACATCTATGTTCTCTTAAAAGAATTTTTTATTTTTACATCTAATAGTGAAGTTTAAGTAACGCACTGACATTTCCACAGATAAGCTTCAGCGTCAATTTCATCCTTTTCACTCGACAAAACCTGAAAACCCAGGAAAGACGTAAGACTCAAGGGTTATGGTTGGTGCAGTTGCAAACCCTTAAGTAACACTGGGCAGTCCAAATAAAGCAAAACCACTTCTCCCATGCACAAAGAAGAAGTGCATAACATTTGTTTTTGCACCTCACTGCAGCAGCTTTCCACTCGCCTTCTCTCAGGAGACCAGTAATGTGTGAGAGTAGTTCCTACCTCAGTGGTAAACACGGATCTGCCCTTGAATACCAATCACTCTGAAACAATCAAAGGTCCCATTTTAATATTCCTAAAACACACTTCGGCCGTCCCACAGAACCCCCCCTTCCTCCCCAGCCTTACAAGCGTTCCTCTGCTTGTTTCTGGACTGTTTCCCTTCTTAGACCGACTCCTGTTCAAGACCAGATTCTTGCTTTTCCTCAGGAAGCCGTGATAACCGCGAGATAAGACACAGGCTGCGCCGAAATTCACAGGGAGACAAAAGAAAATACAACTCTGTTGTCTCTAGTCTGGAAAATACGGTCTTCTATGATTTATGCAGCTGTGGATGAAACTAATACATGGATTGGTTCCTTCTAGACTGGACTACTGTGATCCATTATTATCAGGTTGAACATATAAGTCTCCACAAAGCTGCAACGAGAGCACTGAATAGTCAAGAGAGATGAATTTATTCAGTTTTAGCTTCAGTTCTCTGGAAAAATCAAGAATTTAAATTTCAAATCTGCCTACAAGGCCCTGAAAGGCCTCATCATCCCAGTAGTTCACTTTCCTCTCAGTGTGCAGGCTCCTGGTTCCTAGATGTCTGTGAAGGTTCTCAGTGAACCAGGTCATGGTTTATCCAAATAAACATAGACTTGTGGAGTTTCTTGCATACGTTTTTTTGTTTGTCTTGTCTCTAGTGTCTAAAAACGTAAGTGGTATGTAGAACCTTCAGCTACCAGGACCTTCTCCAGTGGAACCAGCCCCCCCTAGTTTGGGTTCGGGTGTGTTATGTTCCTTTTTTTATGTTCCATTACAGTCCTATGTGAAGCTGAATGCTACTTCTTAATGCTGTGTGTGATGTGCATGTAGTTAATTAATGATGCGATCGTAATAATGAGCCCCGTGGAGTTTAGCGTCGTCCTCATCAGAGATGTTTGTTTCTCACCAGTGACCTGGTTCCTCTGAGGACGGAAGCTTCCAGGGTTCAGCTCTAATCTGAGCTTTGTCTCTAAAATAAAGTCTTTCCATCTTGTTCCAACACCTGGATCATGTCTCCAAGTCAACAACCAGCTGTTCATGGTTCTGATCCATCAGAGACAGCAGCTGGTGCAAAGTCAGGTGTGAACGTGGCTACTTAAAGACGGCCAGTTGTGATCGGACGGCCTGGGACGGGTGGGCGGAACGGTTTTACAGTGGCGCTGGTGTCTGACAGCAAGAAGGTCCTCGGTTTGAATCCCCGGGACGGAGAGGGTTTCGATTTTACATGTTCTCCCTGTGTTTGCGTGGGTTTCCTCCCACCATCATCAAAAAGCATGGGTGCTACCCTCCATCCAACCTTGTAATTTCGTTGTACATTTCGTTGTATAATGATAAAAATAAAGCGCTTTAAACTTTAATTCAACGTCTGAACAGAGCCTGTCAGAAGAGCTTCAGCTCCACCACTCAGGCCTCAGAGTTACTTCATATTTTCCTCGCTGTTAGCCAGCGGTTTGAAGCGTACACATGCAGGCCTGTTTCATTCCTGCAGCACTAAAGCAAACAAATAAAAATAAAAGGTCACATCCTGTAATTCTTCTTCTTTTATCCAAACAGCTGCTTTCACCTGAAAACTCACGAGTCCTTGCAAATCCTGGAGCGGCGGCGGCGCTGTCACACTCAGCTGAGCTCTGAATGCACACATGTCATCTAAAGCAGTCCCTCTCTCCTTCACCCCTCTCCCCGCCACGCACACCTCGACCCCCCTCCTTCTAAACAGAGAGCGAGAGAGGCCCGTGACCTCTTTGATCAGCGTGAAGAACGACCACTAGAGCGACACGCTGCCAGGCGCCGCGGTTACTCAGCGACACGACCAGTCCTTGTGACTGTCAGGTGTAGTTTTTGGAGATTAGCCGCCTCAAGGTCAGACTTTATAAATGTTTGATGGAGGAAACCTTTTCAACCACAGCACGACTTCTGTCCTCTTAGAGCGCACCACTCTCTCAGGCAGGATGGTGGTGGGAGGGGAGGGGAGGAAGGGGAGGGGGGGTGTTGGGTTTCAAACCGGACTATTGAACCAGCTGCGAAGCTAGAAGAAGGAGGTGGGGGGGGGAACAAAGCTCCCTACTGTCCCCCACCTCCATGAGAGGATGGGACAAACTGGTTCTACAAAAGACACCGAAGAAAGGTTCCCGTTACAAAAGAGTCTTTAGGGGGAAGGTCTGAATGTAACGTCAGTCATCACAGCAGGGGAACTGATAAGAACAGAAATCTCTGAGGATCATCTTTTTTTTTTTTTTAAATGGTTGCATTAGACCTCCTTAAGTTTTATCTCCTCCTCCAGTCTTCCTGTCTTTGCCGCCCCTCCACCCCTGCAGACCTGCACGAGTTCCTGCAGAAACAAAACGTTCTGTCTCGTCACGTATCCTCCTCTTAATAAAGACGTTTTCTACTTTCCCTTTAATCTTTTTCCAGACGCATAAACACGGAGGCAAAGGCTTTAAAAGATCACTCCCACCAGACACCACTCGGCAAACTTAAACTTAAAATGTCATGAGTCACTTGCGGCGTCACCTGACATTTACCTGACTCCCCAGAAAGAAACGCTAGAACTCGTTCATCCTCCTTCAAACCGTCGACTCAGACGTCTCCTCTGTGTTCTGTGTTTTATTAACCAACTGGACTGAACACGGCTGATTAGTCTTGAGTTTTAGCGGTGTAGTTACGGAACGATGCCGACACAAACCAAGCTTTAATCGTCACGGTATTGAGTTTGGTTTTCTTTGTGTTTCCTGTTTATATTTTATTAAAAAAGCTCTTCCTTGGTGTGTTTCGTGTCCTGCTTCACTTCCTGTCTGTGTTTACCCTCTGATTACTTGATTGGTTTCTCCTTCTGTGCTCCGCACCCTCATTAGTTTCACCTGTGTCTCATCAACACCTCAGCCCATGTGTATATAAATATAAATATATATATAGTCCTGTCTTTCTGTTTGTTTCCTGTGGAGTTACCCCACGTTGATGTTTCCTCCATCGTTGTCTAGCTTTTGTTTTTTTTTCATTACCCTGCAGCACTTTCTGTCTGCATATAGGTCCTACCTCTGACAATGGTGCTCGATTCAAAAGGAAAAGACAAAGAAAGAGGAGAAAAGACAGTGGTAAGTGAAGCAGACAATTAGGATTAGGAATAATTAGTAAAATAACTTCCACTAGCATCACATTGTTCCCTCTGTTGTTCCTTTTGGTGCAGCTGCAGCGTTGCCAGGAACATTGTCAAGGTAAATATAACACTGCAATGGATGAAACAAAAGCATATGATTGGTTTCTACCTATGTGACAGAAATCACCCTCGGAAAAACAATTATTTGACGTGTACTTTAGTGTTTTAGTTTGGCCTAACTAGGTCTGTTGAAGTTAGCTAGTTTGTTAGCTTATACACACTGCTGTGGGGTAGTGGTTAGAGGTGCAGGTTGCCTCCTCCCATGTCCATGGCTGCAGTGCCCTGAGCAAGCATCAAACCCCCAAATTGCTCCCCAGGCGCGGCCCTTAGAGGCTGCAGCCCACTGCTCCAACTGTACAGACAACTGCATGAACGAATGGAGGGTTTGTTAGCTTAGCTGGGAGACTGGAAGATCACGAATGAGCCGGTAGCTACAGTCAAAACGCTAATTAACCAATTAACTTACTGTACTGTTAATGAAATACACACTGCGTTTGACATTTCTAGAGTTTTACCTGTTGTTTTATACGACACTAGAGAGGGACGGTGAGCTAATTTAGAGATAAACTATTTCTGTGGTGGAGTTTTTTTTGGCTACAGCCTCAATAGACTCTAGAATAACCTCTGTGTGTAGGTTGAGGGCAATAAAGATGGAAAATATTAACATTTAATGACCAGTCAACCAAATAAGAACCAAAATAAACATGATGTCTGACATTTCTAGGATATTAGAGGGGAAAAAAGATAATTTGGACATTATTATTTTTCTGTAATGGCCCCAGTAGAGTCTAGCATCACCCCTGCATGAAGGCAGTAAAATGGCAAAGGCATTAGAAAGGACAAGAGATGGAGAGTCAACACTGAAAACATGCCTAGGGAGCATTAATGCATTATTGACTCAGTATATCAAGACTGCAGCTATTAATTATTTTCATTATGAATAAATTAGATGAAATCATTTCTTATTATGTGACTTAAATATTCACTGGGAGGTGTCAAACATGACGTCATGAATTTAATTTGTACAACATGCTCATTGACTCCTGTGTGGTGGGACGGGAGGGGTGGGTGAGCCTATTTCAGGGTCGAGTCACTTCCAGCCCCGACTGGGCGCGGCGCTCCGGCTCATTGTCCGGCCCGGTGTCGGCTAAACCTTCTACAGAATGGAGTGGGAAGTGGAATGTGGCATTGTAGGTTCTCAGAGCGGCGTCCCGCGGGACCCAATCGCCGGGCCGCCCCGCCGCCCACGCGCTGAAGCTTCAGGTTCCACCCCTGACCTGGGCCACGGCGGCGTTGGGCTGCAGGGACAGAGCATCTGTTGTTTGGTCTGCACAGAGGGAGAGCGCTGTGACGACGTATCATCGATTATTTATTATGATCGATGCAACAATGCTCCGTTCTCCTGAGATGCGGCCGAGCACAACGGGCGCGCACTTCTAAAAAGTTTACGACCGTCTGACATTTAAACAACGGAGCGTGTGTTGGCATCAGGAAACCTGAGTTAAGGGTTAAGAACCGCAACCGTGACGAGGCCTCAGACCTTTGGTGGGACGCCCTCTCATTTCCTGTTCCTTTTTTTGTTTTGTAGATTCATTCTCTTACACTTTCCTCACCTCTTTGTCAAGCATGTCGTAATGAAGTCTACGTGACAGCCTCGTCATGCTGGTCAGCGTTTGAGTTTCCCTGTGATTCACACCCATAGGACACACGAGAACAACGTCTCGGAGGAAAGGAGTCACTGAAAGTCAAAATGAAGGCGTATCAAACCACCGTCTAACCTTTCATAGCCTTTTAATTTGAAACTGAAATCAATCAACTGCTTTATAAAAATAGATTTTTATTGCATGAGACTTAAAAGGATCCAGACTAAAACTAATTTGTTGGGTTTCTTGCAGATGTTTTTCAACTCAAGTCTGTAGTGTCTAGAAATTAACGGCTCTTTGGAGTAAAATTCCTTGGAAACAGGATTTGAACAGATTCCTCTAATTCCAGGAGCTTGCCTGGAATTTGAGGAATCTCCTTATCAGTTTTTACGAACCAAAGACCTAGAGGAAACATCTTCAAGGAACCGTTCAGCTGCTCTTGCTCTTGTCGCTGTTTCTTGGACGTTATAACCCGTGAAGTGACGGTCTTGTTAATGTTCTCGTGGGAAGAACTGGGTCCTGGCCTTTATGTGGATGTTACTCTTGGTATGCACCACCACCAGAACACCGAACACCCCTGTGGTCCTCCTTGGATCCATATGTTCCTCAGATCCATCAGACCAGAACCACCTTCTTCTTCCATGTCTCCTTCAGCTTTCATCAGAGGTCACGGGTCAGCATGGAAACTCTGACTGGTCTGCAGCTCCACAGCCCCAAACCAGCATGGACTTCTTCAGCAGTCTGATCTCCAGTGGCTCGTCTGTTGGATCGGAACCACACGGGCCAGACTTCTCAATGATCCTTGGCCGTCCAAGACCCGATACTGACCCACTACAGTCCCACTCCTCGTTAATATAGAGGACAGCATCTCCGATTGTCTGATTCCAACACTGGGAGTCTTAATATTTTCGATGGGGAGCTGTGGTTTAGTGGGACACAGTCCTTAGAGGATGCAGCCCACTGTTCCTACTATTCAGACAACTGTGTGAACGAATGGACTGGTCATCCTCAGGGATCAAATTATTAATTAATTATTATTAACACGCCAAAATAACTGCAGTCCTTGTCAGAGTCTCCCTTCCACTTGATTCTTCTTCCTGCTTCCAACATCCACTCAGAAGACAAAATAATCACTCCATCCCTAATATATCCAAACCCACTGACAGGAGCCGTGACAATCAGTGTTTTCTTGCCGTCACGTCTTCCTTATAAACGTCGGCCCGTGCTGAGATTCGTTTCTACTTTGTCATGAACAAGGAGACTCTTAGAAACACACTAATCCTTCTGTTGAAACACAAAGAAACGGCCGCACAAGACAAACACGACTGCAACACACGTCTAGACGCCAGAATGATTCATGCAAACACAAACACAATAGCCCGCACATCAGTGGCCAAACAATACCTGGCGCTGTCACAATAGCTTCAAGGATAATCGCCCTGACAAACACAGCGGACCATCAGCTCAACCAGGAATTCATATATATATAGTGATATTTATTGATTGTCCTGCTACCAGCTGCTCGGCCTCTACTCACGGGCCAAGACGATGAGGTGGGAGATTCCTCCACCGAAAACAACAATGACAGGAAACCAGAACAAACGTCCTGGAGTCTGAGCACGGCAGCAGAAACCCTCAGATAGCTATCGTAGGTGTGGCTGCTTCTGCTTCTAGTACAAACGACCAGAGAAGAGCTGACGTCGGTTCTATTAACAGAGAGTTTCATCCTGGAGGCATAGCTTCAGATGTTTGACAAAAGATAATCTCTCTTTTTTTGTCAGGTAGGATATGACCAGGTAGGAAGAAGGAAGATGAATGAACAAATATTTGGTGTAGTAGAGTTGGTCTGGAACTCTCTGTTGGGAACTGATCTGCAAAGTTTAGCTCTTAAATCCTATTGAGATGAGGAGAAATATGCATGCTCTATGCAAATACACCAATCAGCCACAACATTATGACTGGACAGGAGAAGTAAATACCATTTAAACCATCTTGTGACACTTCAATGTTCTGCTGGGAAACTTCTGGACCTGGCATTCATTGGTGTGGATGTTACTTAGACATGTAGCACCCACCTAGACCAGACCAGGCACCCCCACCCCATAGCAATGACACTCCTTGATGGCAGCAGCCATCCCCAGCAGGATGCAGCCACAAAAACACTTTAGGAACAACTCAATAAACATGGAGAACAGCACAAGGTGTTGACCTGGCCTCCAAATTCACTAGATCCCAAACTGATCAAGTATCTGTGGGATGATCCACAGAGGCCCCTCCCCTCAAAGACCCCCCCACTAACAACAGGACACCCTCAGAAGGCCCATGTCCATTCTCTGATGAGTCCCCACAAGGGAGACCTGCACAATACTAGCAAGGGGGTCATAATGTTATGCCTGGAGTCTCTCCGTTGGGAACTGATTCTGCTCCAGGAAGCATCTCCTGGGCCAATCAGATCGTGTGGGCGGGGCTTTATGAGGAGAGGGACAGAAGGAGGTGAGTTAGTTCACAACCGAATGTCCGAAATGTTTGGTTTGAAGACTATCCAGGTGAAGCAGAGGCTGTTTTTTAGAAAGAAATCCAAAAATTTTATTCTGGATACACCAGGAGAGGACGTGACAGTTTATCTGAGGATGATTTCTAACGTCTGGGTTCAGACCAGATGAACAAACACTGACCTGATGGCTCTAGTAAACACACAAGACACAATTAAAAAGACGATCCCGGCTCCGAGGGCCGTATACTTTAGCGGAGAGCAAACAACTCTAGACAAATCTTCCCACGCAGCAGCCCCAAGGATGATTTATTTGGGGGTAAACACGTGCTGTCGAAGAACCAAGTCTTTCAAGGACCGGAGCTCTGTAATGAGCAGGTTTTTATACCAACGTGCAGATTAGAGGAGAAACGAACGACACCAGCGTCTCTTTGTGTGGTTTCTGTGCTGCTGGAGGATGACGATCATCATCATCATCATCACACTCAGAAACACTTTCCTACGCACAAGATCTCTCATCGTCCTCTGTAATTAGCAGCCGGGAAAATCACCGAGGAGGAAACTTCTCTCGTCTGAAAACACGTTTTAAAATTAGTTTTTCTAAAAAAGAACCAGAGCTCAGGAACGATGAAGATGTTCAAATGTGGGAGAGCGGCGGTGAAGGTTTGAGTTCAGGGAGATAATTCTTCTTACTCTTACAGATTTTGTGCTTTAGAGCATTCGACATCGTTCCTAAATCTACATGTTTTCAGCCTAAAAACACTCGTTTGCAGATTTCTGTGGGTTCTCTAATGTTCCCCTTTTACTGGCAGATCATTTTTGCATATTTTAAGTAACACATCCTTCACTTTAAAACCATTTTTCTCGTTTTTTAAGCTGAGTTTTTGCAGTTAGAGACACAGAGAGACTCTACACCGTTAGGATTTTACTGCCCGGTAAACACGCCGCCCTGACCTTTGGAGCCGACCCGGGTCGTTCTGTGTGTTTTGTTCCACGGTGACGACAGACGCTGTTATTCCTCTCTCTGACCTTCGTCACCGCTCATCCGTTTTTCTTTTCTTTCTTCCTGTCTCACTACCTCCATCCTCACAAACACACCACATAAACGCCACATGGGCTACACACACACACACAGACATATACCATAAGCGCAACCATGGCAACCACAAGAAAGAGAGGCTCCTCAGCTTCCGGAGAGGGAGAAGGCGTCTCTCTCTCTCTCTTTCTCCGAACGCTCTTTTGTGTCGCTTCAAAGATGAAGGACGTCAGTGTGGCCGCTAAAACAACAATATGTGTGTGTGTTTTCCAAGGCTGTGCATGAGTGTGTTGTTTGTGTGGCCAGGGAGGGGTGGAGTGGGGGTGGTGGGGTGACAGGACTCCTCGGGCACAGGAATGCCGGACAGGATGTAGGAAGAAAATTCCAGATGCAAAACACACGCTGCCTGTGAACGCAGCACAGAGACACTAAACTACATCCCTGGAGTCCAATTTACACTCTCTCTGCCTCGTCTCTCGTCTCTAAGCTACTCCCTCGGCCCGCGAAACGTGGCTTTGCATAAACGAGAGATTCCCATCAGGGGCCTCGCTGCTCGCCGTCATTTTGAAACTGTCTGAATAAAACCCAGAAAATGAATTTGTTCACAGAGCCCTTTTGTGTTCCCCTGTGGGTTGCGTGCCAGCGTGGACTGCGGTGCCACAGCTCCCTCCATTAGGCCATCTGTGGAGAGCATCGAGAGTAAACACGGGAACAATCGGCTGTGGATTCTTGGACAAACAACGGCAGGGTGCACACACGCGTGGGCTGCTGCTATTTTTTTTCAAAGAAGCACCTCTTAAAATCCAGAAACATGATTTCAAAAGGCCTCAGGAGAAACCTGTCGCTGCAAACTAACGCCACAGATCTGCTTTTGACTTTAAACGGCTCCAATCATCTTTCACATCCTCCAGAGTTTAGGACAGACGGTTGAACAAAACAAGGAAACATAATTTGGATCTTGGATCTTACAGAGAGAGACACTCGTTCTACAAAAAAAACAAAACAAACAATACTTGGACGAATCCCTCTCACATCTGTCAGTTTCAGTGTCAGCTTCAGGAAATCCTTTAATCAGGTTGAACCACAGGCAATCAGGCGGGGCTGGGAGGAACCAAAGAAGTCCACATCAACACGACAAGCTGCTGCTGCTGCTGCTGCTGCTGCTGCAGAGCGAGAATGTGCCCATAATGTTTCTGGGTTTAAGGCAACAGAAGATGCCAACTTGCACCTCATCCGGTGCAAAGTGACAACTTGTTGACCTCCCATCAGTTTCAGATCACTGTGCAAACCACTGAGCCGTTTGAGGTTCAATCGCTGTTAGATTAGATAAAGAGAAAGCACCAGAAGCTCCTTGTAATCGCTGCTGGGCTTTTCTTATTGAGGCCGTAATGTTTCTGAGCTTAGAGCAGATGGTTGAGCAAAAACAAGGACGCAGAAGACGCCATCTTGGATCTCACCGAGAGCACTTGTTTCGCAAAGAGATCGAATGTTTACACAGAAAACAGTGTCTTTCTAGACTGATCTCACATCTGTCGCTTTACGTGTAAGCTTCGGGAAATCTAATAATGTTGTCTGAGCAGTTTGTGGTTCGATCAGGTCTTTGCAATCACACGTCCAGGATGCTGCAGAGAAACAAAGATCCTCCAGAGGGAAGGGATCCTGATCTCCTTGAACACAACAAGCTGCTGCTGCTGCTTCAGAGTACGAATGGGCCCATAATGTTTCTGAGGTTAGAACAGACGACACATTTTACCGAGAGTAGTCATTCTGCAAAAAATATACTTGATATTTAAGCAGAAAACAGTGTCACCCTGGGAAACCATTTAAATATCCACCGAGTGGTTTGTGGTTCAGACAGAGGATGCAACGCATCCAGGAAGCTGCAGACTTTTTTCTTTTTAACTCTACACAACAAGCTGCTGCTGCTGCTGCTCCAGACTGAGACTGAGTCTGAGTCTGAGTCTGAGTCTGAGGCCGTAATGTTTAACAGACAAACATAAAAGAGTGAAAACAAATCACTTAGTGGGATTCTTTCAGCGGAGGAACTATTTCCTGTTGTCTGTTGTGGAGGGGTTTGTGTTGTTTGTTGTGCTTGTTGTTGTGCAGGCTGTGATCATGGAGGGGGGGTCACAGGGGACTGATGGGGTCCTGGTCCAGACTGAACCAGGTCTGTCCTGTTTCCTGAGAAAAAAAACTCTACTTAAACTTCCTAGCTGCACATGAACTCACCTTCTCAGAGTTGATGCTCAGCTTCTTCTCCACGTGTCCGTGGATCTCTCCGTTACTCTCCGGGAGCGGCGTGGACTCCCTGGGTGTCTCCTCCTCCTGCAGCTCCAGCTCCTGTTCCTCCTGTTCCTCCTGCTGTTCCTGCTGCTCCTGCTGCACCTCCTCCACACTTGCGCGCCCGTCATGTGTGTTCTCTATGCCGTCCACCTCCCTGACCTCCTCCTCTACCTCCTCCTCCTCCTCCTTCTTCATCACCACCACCTCCTCCTCTACCACCTCCTCCTCCTCCTCATCCTCGTCGAAAGGTATCGGGACTCCGTCGGTCACGTACTCCTTCAGACACTTCATGCTGTGTTTCTTCAGCAGCTGCTCCGTGTCCGGGTCCACCACTATCAGCTCCAGCCGTCCCACGGTGGCGCGTATCCGGGACACGACCTGCTGGTGGCTCTCGTTCTCCACGTCCTCCCCGTTCACGAACACCAGCCGGTCTCCTGCGCGCAGCCGCGAGGTCTCGGCCGGGCTGTCGGGCTCCACTAACCGGATGAACTGCCCCGTCTTACCTTTCTCCCCGTGGAGGTGGAATCCGTAGCCGTTGTCCCCCTTCTCCAGCGTGCACAGCCGGGGGCGCAGATACTGGCTCTTGCTCGGCATGGTCGCCTTAACGCTGCAACCTGTTGCTCGAACGCAGTGGAAATGACCAGAAGAGCTCCTCGGGATGCTGCCGAGGAGGAGCGTGTGTGAACGAAGACAACCCCCCGCCCTGCTGCTGCTGCTGCTGCTGGGGGAGATCGGTCCGTGGGAAACGGTCCTAAAATCTCAGATCTGATCCTCACACCTGATGTACTCCACTGGGAGGCTCCTGCGCGCACTGATGGGTCAGGAACTGAGGCTGACTGAACTCCCTCTGCAGGCGCTGCCTCTGCAGAAGTGGAGAGGCTGCTCAGGAAGAGGGAGGTGCGTTCAATGAGCGGCCCAAGGAAAGAAAAGAATGGAGGAGTGGATAAAAAAAAAAAGTGGAAACAGAGGAATGGGCTAACATTCCTCCGAGCCGATCAGCAGTTACCGGAAACATTTAGTTGCTGTTATTGATTTATAATAGCTGCGTATTTGTTTATCCAGGTATTTACATATCTGTGAGGTGAAGAAGTAAGTGCACCTCTAGGATTACAAGTTAATTTCAAGGCCAAATTAGAGCCCATCTGTTCTGAAGTGTTTCCAATGAATGTGAAGAGACTCAAACATACAAAAAGAACAGTTAAAGAAGAAGAAGATGAATGTTTAGGAACAGCCAAGTCAAAGTCCTGACCTTAATCCAATAGAAATGTTGTGGAAGGACCTGAAGCAAGCAGTTGATGTGATGAAACCCACCAACATCTCAGAACTGAAGTGGTTCTGTTCTGAGGAATGGGCTAAAATTCCTCCAAGCTGCTGTAGACCACTGATCAGCAGTTACCAGAAACCGGATTTAGTTTCTCGTGTTTGATTGGGTTCTCTTTGTCTACTTTCAGATCTTCTGCTGATGTTTAAAATCAGATTTTTGCAGACATTTGGAAAAACAGCACTGTACAATCTCACGCCAAAACTTTAGGTATACTAGTAAAAGCATTCTAATATATAACGGTCAACTCTTAATCCTAATTCTTGACTGTTCTGATGTCAGAAAGGTGGTAAATCACCTGGATGATCATTTTGGAGGATGTAGTTTGTATTTACGCCCAGACCACTGACCGAAATGTCAAAATACGAGAAACATGCGTACATCAAATCAGCTTTATTTGCCATTTACACACAGACAAGGAATTTGTTCTCTGACTTTAACCCACCCAAGTTAGCACACTTGGATGGAGCAGTGGGCAGCCATGCAAGGTGCCCGGAGATCAGTCTGGGGGGCGGGGGTCTCAAAGTTTCTCTAAACATGGGACACAACTTAGAGACGAGGCCTTTTCCGTCCTCAGAGACGTAACGACGTTGCTCTCTAGTTTCTGGGACCTTTGCAATAGTCTCCACCTCTGTAGCAGGACAGGCTTTGCACACAGTTGAACCAACAGTTATTTTAAACTTAGATTCAGTTTTGTTTTTACTGGTGTACCTAATGTTCTGTGTCGTATATCAAAAGATAGCTCGTGTATATCGTGTCATCTCAGAGTTTTGAAGATGTATGATTGAAAACCTGAGGGCGGAGGATGCTTCCAGGCGCAGCAGGGAGTTCAGGTCAAAATAGAAACCAAATAATAATTTATTTCTTTCCCAGAGAAAATGCTCAGAGTGTTTCTGCAGCGTGACTCACACTGTGGATGGATGTGAGTGGGAAGAGGCGAGCTGCGTTCAAGTGCACAACGAATCATGAATTTTTCCTCTAACTTCACCCTGAACGCTGAAACGAACCCGTCCGATAAAGAAACAACCCATAAAAGCATTCAGGATCAAAACGGGCGTCTACTTTTTCTAGTGGTTTCATATCGGAGGCTAAAGAGGGAAGCTGCTGCCACACTGTGGCTCTTTAACCTCAGCACATCCCGACTCACACAAAGAAACACAGACAGGACAGACTTCAATAAAACAACACCACAAACATTACAAAATATACCTTTTTATGTATAATTATATATATATATATGTATATATAGATCATATGATGACAAAGCACTTCTTCGTGGCACTTTGTGATCACTATGACGCCTCCAGAGAGGGACACACATCGAGAAAACATTCATAGAGACGAGTTACACGATGGACAGCTTCGTCACAGTCAGAAAAAGGAGACAGATAAATGTTTGGGGGGTGCTGCTGAGTGTGAATCATAGACTGTAGGAAAAAATGGACGCCATGACAACTCCTTTAAAGTGAAGCCAGCGCATGTGGAGCTCCCCCTGGTGGCTGGCTGCAGTATAGGTCATGTCAATGTTTGTGGATGGGACTGAAACTAAAACAATCATTTTAAAGGTGTTTCCTTTTAGTTATTCGATGCTATAAAAACAGGACGATGGACGGTTGCCATTGACAACCGCTTTGCAGCTGGTGGAGGTAGAGCAGGGGGGTGTCCAACGTACGGCCCGGGGGCTAAAACCGTCCCGAGAGCAGAGGGTCTAAATCTTGCAAATCTTTCTCCGCTAAGGGGTCACATGACACGACACTGAGACCCAGAACCTGAAATTGCACTTGTTTTTCTTAAGAAATTTAAGTTTGTTTATAAAAATGTTTTGTAAAAGAGAAATATAATATAACACTGGGACGGATTTGGAGTAAAACAAACGAAGGGACGGATTTGAAGTTGGAGTGGCGATGCTAGCACCAGTTTGACCAACGAGATGCGTCGTCCATTTTTTTCTACAGTCTACGGTTTGAATGTATGAAAACAGTAAAAATAAAATCTCTGTGTTATGTTGGGGAGGTTGTGATCCTCCAGCACTGGTTCAGTAGTTTGGATGAAGCTTCTCTGGCCCTGAATCGACCGACAGACAGACAGACACACGGCCCTCCAGACGTCGGCTTTATTCTATCTACCAGCAGTAACACATGGGAACACATCAACACCGAAGCCTCCGAGTCGGTTTCTCGAGAGGCCGGAGACGATGAAGACTGTAAGGCCAGAGGGGAGTCGGATCAGAGCCGAGTTAGGTGGAGGGACGGGGGAGGAGGAAACGCTACATCCATAAAAACCGCCGCTTGTCAACAGATCCCGATTCTGTCTGCGGATGGATGTAGCGTTTCGTGGCGTAGCTCCTGGCTCGTAGTTCAACACAACTGTCACCACAAAGACCACGAACATTTCTACGCATGACACCAAGGATTTTAAAATTCACATTTTCAGATTTCAGGGACGACGGCCGGCCGATCCAGATTCATCCGGCCTCAGCGGAGGAGGCGGGCGGGCGGGGACGACCGGCTCTTCTCAGGTGCATCTCGGGATTTCACAAGAGACTTATTTTTTCACCTCCCTCCCCTCCTTCCATCTTTTCCTTTTCTATGTCTCTCTCTCTCTCTCTCTCGTTCTCTTTGCTCGGCGATCGGCATCAGCTACACGAAGCCACAGCAGCCGGTCTTGTGCTTCTGAGACTCGACGTAGTCGTGGAGCTGGAACTTGGGTTCGTTGGGCTGCTGCGTCGCTCTGTGCTTCAGCTCCCTGACAGACGAGAGAGAAAAGAAAAAAGAAACCCGGAAGTTAGACACAGAGGGGGCGGATGTGTGGGATGGAGCAGAGACAAGGGCGAGAAAATCAAGAATACGAGAAGGATGGAGGAATAGAAAGAGCAGCAGCGCTAAAAAACTGGCTCCGTCGCAAGAAGATTACTAATTATTTCCTTGTACAGCTCAGAGAACGAGCTTCTCTTTCAGATATTTCCTGTCGTTCGGTGCACAAAGACGATTAATGTGTGAATCTGCAGGGAGCAACGCAGCGTTACGACGTGAACAAACACAGAACGAATTAGCTGAGAATCCATTAACGAGGATCAGCTGCAGGAAAGTGAGCACAAAGAAAAGAAGAAGAGGAAAATGACAGAAACTAAACACGAGTTTTATTATTAATTGTGTCTCTGTGCAGGATTCTTTCTTTCTTTCACTTCACTTCACACCTATTCTGTGAATTTTATTTATTATTTCCGTCGGTGCAAAGAAAGATCTGCTCTATGGGTTCTCCGGTTCTTTTTATTTAACATTATATTCTAAAGACATGTCCCCCTCCTGTCCTCTCTTCTCGTCTCCACTAATTACTTTCTTTTACCACTTGAGGGCACCGCATGAACCTGAGACGTAAAGAAAATAAAAAAAAAAGACATATCATCGCCTTATTGCGTTGTCATGGCAACTAACAGCAGCCTCCATCAGTGTGTTTTTTGTTTTTTTGTCCTCTGAAACGATGCTATGAGGAAAACAGGAAAGCTGCGGGCTTTAAAAACCAAAACAAAGACGGCAAAAAGAATGATCTAATCAGACGTCTGGTTTCCTCCGTCACTTACTTTGCCAGAGCGAGGAAGGCCAGCTCCACGTTGAGTCCCGTCTTGGCGCTGGTCTCCATGAACGGGACTCCGTACTCCTAGGACGGCGGGAAAGTGAGATTAGAGATTAGAGATTAGAGGAGGAGGAGGTCTGGAGATGAGAATGAGCAACACACACTCGTGGGCCGTTTTACCTTCGCCAGCTTCTCCCCGTCCTCCGTCTTCACGACCCTCTCCGCGGCCATGTCCGACTGTAAAGACAGCAGAGGAGTCGAGAGGTGAAAGGTCACGCGGTGTCGCCGGGCCGCGTCCCGTCGGGCGTGATGAGACGCTGTGGAGGCAGACTGGTGCCGCCGGTCCCGCTGCCTCCACAGCGAATGATCTGAGCTGTGTGACATCTACAAACGCCCCCCCACCCTCCACCCCGAGACGAGTGAGTCCTCTCTGAGCCGGCAGAGGCAGCGTTCAGATGAGACGTTCCTCCTTTTACCGCCACAATTATGCAGAAATCATCTCTTTCAAAACAAACCACCGCAAACGCAAGCGAGACATGCAAATGTTAAAGCGAGCGAGGTCGTTTTCCGGCTTTTAAGCCTTTTCCCACGTCTGCCCGAGTGCGATAAGAGGGTGTTAGAAACGTGCTAAGGGAACAGTTATCCTCCTGATCTCTTTATATAACCATAAAAAAAAAAAAAAAAGGAAGCTATGCTCACCTTGTTGCCGAGCAACATGATGACCACATCCTTCTGGGCATACTCGTGTATTTCAGTCAGCCAGGCCTTCAAAAGTAGAAAAGACCAACAGACAGACAGAGGGTGAAGGACAGATTGGTCCATAAACAAAAAGAGGAGAGACTGCGTGTTCTCCCATCAATCACAGCGACACTGAGTCACTCTCATCCTCCGACACTTTTATTGCTTTTCATCACCGTGGCGTCTGAGGAGGTTCATGAGAGAAACGCTGCAGGATTCACGTGGCAGGCAGAGGACGAGCAGAGAGAGAGAGAGAGAAGCAATTTAAGAAGTCTCACCCTGATGTTGTCAAACGACGGCTTGTTGGTGATGTCGTACAGCAGCAGTAACGCTGTCGAGGGAAATAAACCAGAAGAGACGTCACGTATATAATAATGAATGCAAACATTCAGGAGGCTCCAAGAGAAGCGGGGAAGTGGAGCGTTCAAGAAGCAAAAGTTTACCCTGGGCGTCTCTGTAGTAGGCGTGCGTTACGCTGCGGAATCTCTCCTGACCGGCTGTGTCCCAGATCTGTGGAACAAACCACATGATTACACGGCAAACGGCTCTGGGAAAACATTCCTGCTCAGTCGGGAAAACAGTCGCGCAGGAGGCCGCTCTGCAAAGCTGCAATTAAGAATCAGAGGGTTTTTGTTTTATCATATAATATAGTATAGTCTCTCCTACAATAGCTGCTCAACGCTTCCTCCTGTCTTTATGCTTACGCTGCAGGTTTCTGGCTCTGACCTTTGAAATAAATGTAATAAAATCACTGAAACCAGAACATCCTGAATCACCATATTTCTGCACCATGGAGCCAAAATTAAGCCTAAATTCAGCAAGAAGCGTTCTGGGTTTGATTCCACCCCGGGGCCCTTTAGACTAGCGACCTTCCTCGGTTGAATCTTTTGCCCAGAGACAGCTGGGACAGTCCCCTGACTCCCCACAGTCCTCCAGAGGATAAGCACTAATTGATAATGGATGCATTCTCCATAAGTAATTAGCTTAGCTTTTAGATTAGCCGCTCTGAAACATGAACATCCTTAATCAACGTTTGCAGACATCACCACCGCTCTGCTCAGCTCCACTTATTTGACTTTGGTTGGTTGGTTTCTCACCTAAACTCTAGTTAGTTATAAATATTTAGCATTTTTTGCTCTTGAGCATGCTCTAGAGCAGGGGTGTCAAACATAGTGCCCGTGGGCCAAAACCAACCCACTAGAGGATCTAATCTGGTCCGTGGCATGAATGAAATAGGGCGAGAGGCGAGGTCCACCCTGGACAGGTCTCCAGTCTATCACAGGGCTAACACAGACAGATGCACAATTTGGACCTAACCAGCATGTCTTTAGACGGTGGGAGGAAGCTGGAGAACCTGGAGAGAACCCACGCAGACACAGGGAGAACATGCAAACTCCACACAGAAAGGAACCAGTCGGACCACGGATTAGAACCCAGAACCTTCTTGCATCAGTGCTAACCACCACACCACTGTGCCGCCCGTATTCATGAAGTTTCACAAAGTAAATGTAATTTCCTATGTTCAACTTGGTTCCTGAACGCATCATTGCCTTGTGTCGTAAACGGCATGGACAGGTGTGTGTCCGTTTCACTGATTAGCCAATTAGCGATGTTCAGGTTTCCAAGTGCGACCAGAGAGACGAGAGAGGCAGAGAGAGGAAGTAAACCACCGCTAAAAACTTTGTTCAGACATTTAAATGTTTGTTTCAGGTTCAGTGTGTTTGTTTGTTTGTTGGAGAGACTGTTCTCTCGGTGCAGCCTGTTTCCATCTGGAGGGAATTCTAATTAACTGATGCTAAACCGTGGCTGAGAACCTTCTGGATGCTTCTGGAGGAGAGTTTACCAAACGACACCTGACATCATCCTACACCCAAGGACCTGTGAGTAAGGAACTGAGCTCCAACATGAGCACGCATATTCATAAATATATTTATATTAAATTCAAAGATGGGTCACAAATAAATATGATGCATGCTTCTATAAGTACATTTGATGATTTATATTCTGGCTGCAGTGGTTTTGTTAATGCATGGCTGTATATAAAGGTCTCTGTGCACCATAGAGAGACTCATACATTAACTGCTGCTATATTCACATCACAGATTTAATACTTTGGGGGTTTTGTCAGACCTGTTGGCGGGTTGCCTTCCCCGTGCTACTCCTAATTTGTCCACCGTTTTATTCAGAGGAGCAACAAACTAAACAGCAGACGTCTGAACCTGCACTTAAGTTTCAGGTCGTTGATTAAATGTTTAGTAAAAGGTTAGAGCATGGTTCATTCTCTACAGGATAACCTGTAAGAGATAATGGATGGATGGTGAGACAAGTTTTCAATCTGTAATTTTAACTGAATAATTCAGTTTGTCAATCTCCATAATTAGCATCTATTTCTGCAAGTTTGGTTAATTAGCCTATAGCTTAGACTTAGCTTAGCTTAGCTCCTCTGAAACCTGAACATCCTGAATGAAACCATGCATTAGTCTGCACAAAGAGGGCAAAATTAAGCAGCAACATGAATATAAATTCGGCAAAAAACTGAATATGACTCGTTAACATTTGATTAAACGTGCTAAATATTTAGCATGTTCTAGGTTCTAGGTTTGAATCTGTGTGACACGTTCTCCGTACGCTGTGTAGGTTTTCTCCAGGTGTCTCCTCCCCCCGGAGACATGCATGTTAAGTTAATTAGTGACTCTCTAAACTGTCCACAGATGTGTCTCTGATGGATGCGTCCATGGCATACCCTGACTCCCAAGACTCTGCACAACCCTTTAGAGGATAATAAGTAGTTGATAATGGACGGATGAGCTAGCCAAATGTAAAACAGAAGCTCTAACTGAGAAACATCGATTGTAATTCAGTTTGTTTAATCTCCATAATTAATATCTGGTTCTGCAGCTTCAGCTAACTAGCCTAGCTTAGCCTAGCTTAGCCTAACTTAGCCGCTCTGAAACCTGAACATCCTGAATCGACCTTGAATCAAACCCTGCGGTATTCTGCACAGTGAAGCCAAAATGAAGCAGCAAGTTGCGTCTTGATCGAGCCAAGACCTGAATATGACCTGTTAAGACATATCCTGATGCCAAAGCACAGCGATAAGGTTCTCGGCTCAGTTTTAAATTGTCCCTCGGTGTGCAGTTATGGACACCACGGACTGTTCTACCATTTCAAAGACTAAATGTTCTGGTTTGTGCGAGTACACTAGTCAAACCAGGAGGTAGGCCAACAGTGAAGACATCCATATTTTCTGCAGCTTTCTCTCTCTGCCGTGCAGATTCATCTATTTTGGAATCAATCTGAGGTTTTTTATCGTGAACACAGAGGAGCTGAGGATTTACTCAAGCTAGCAGAGCAATCTAATTTTGCCGCCTCCCCCTCAGTGTTGGATGAACAGGTCATGAGGAAAGACGGCTTCCTGTGTCTTCGATTAACATCCTGCTGCGGAGGCCCCCGATATCACCACAAAACCAGATCCGGTTGCATCTGAGGCAGATCTGAAACATTTTTTTTTGTTAATTTACTTTTCTGAACGAAGCTGAAACAAAGCTCCTCAGGTCAGGACTCAGCTGTCCTCCTCCACCTGAGGATGAGGGACGCTCTTTGGAGGACAATGACGTCCACATTTGAGCCAGAAAAAGGTGAGATTCAGGTGGAGGTGAACACCTACAGATGTTCCTGTTTAAACCCCAACTCCTCATTGGACTTTTAGAGCAGAAGACTTGGAAGAAATGTCTTCAGGAAAATCAACAAGTCAAGTTGTCCTTGTTTCAGCTTGTTCTTTAATTTATACCATGACCTGGACGACTGAGAACCTTCAGAGGTTTCTACTGGATTTAAAGTCAAGGATGAGTCTGAAGGAAACACCTTGAGGATGTTTCTGTTGGTGTATTTCTTTTTTATATTGGACCTGTTGCATATTATCAACATAAAATTAATTAAAAGTGGAAATTCATTCAGGAAATTCGAGAAAATTCCACCTTAAGCTCCTCCGGCTTGTCTCCATACTCCGCTATTTTCTTAGAAACTGAAAACCTAAGCTCTGCAGCAGTCATTTAGAGCAGAAGACTTGGAAGAAACATCTTCAAGAAACCCAACAACTCCAGTTGCCTTCGTTTCAGCTTGTTCTTTAATTTACACCATGACCTGGACGACTGAGAACCTCCACAAAAACATTTTCTGATTATTTATTTCCCGCCAACAGAAAGAAAAAAGCTGCTCTCACCTGGAGTTTGACCTTCAGGCTGTCGACGTCCACCACTTTATTCTGCAGAAACAAAGGAAGCGGCGTCAGAGACAGGTCACCATATGCTTTAGAGGCCGGAGCGACGGAACATGACAGACATGACCAGGAAAGAGAAGCTCAGGGGCTCTGCGTGTGGCGAAAGAAACGAGGCGGCGACGGGAAGCGGCTCCGAGAGCTGGCAGGAAAAGTCATTTGCGACACCCACACAACAACAAGGTCCTGGGATTAGACTTTAATTACACAACAGTGAGGAAGACGGCTGGCAGCATAACAACCGACTCCCCCGTTAATTTCCTGCTGCACCGCAGGGGCGCCCTCCGATTTCCTGCAGAGCAACGATATGGTGAAAATAGTTTGGGCAACCCACGGCTACAAAAGACTAAATGTTGTGACTGTTGCATTTGGAGCGTGCATGCACGGAGCCGCTCCACTACACTGTGTGTTTTTTAACGTGGCCTGCAGGAAGACAGCGCAGGTCACGGCCGGATTCAGACTTGCAAAAAACCACCACATGCATGTTAGATGCTGAGATGCAGGAAGTGTGGTAAACAAATTCACTTCCTCAATCACGTTATAATTCATATCAGTGTCAGGTCATCACACTACAAGAAAAAAAAAAAAGCCCCAGTGTTTCCTGTGAAACACTCAAGGAAGTGAAAATAAAAAACAGCCGCCGTGGAGCTGCCAGGCACCTGCCGAACGCTCAGCCTCGGCAGAACGGACATGGTTCAACCCCTGCATTAGTTGCCATGGGTTTCCATTTCTTTTTTTTTTTTTTTCTCCCCCCACCAATTATGACGCGAGAGGAGCTTGCATGCTGAGTAACTGCTACAAGGAAGCATGCCCAAAATAGACCGGCCATGTTACAAGCTGCCACAACAGCATGCCTGCCTACCCATGCATAGAGGACGACCTCAGCATATCGACTGTTTATCTCACGTTACCGCCGAGCAGCTTTTTTTCTTTGTGTGCGTATAATCCCCGACCAAACAAAGGCCTCACATTAGCAGCCACTCTTCTCAAGTCCTTTCACTTCCCTTTGTGTCTCCTCCTCTGAGTTGAACTCTACCTGTTGCTTTTGTTTGAACGAGGTCAAAGTGTTTCTGTCTAATGCAACTATTTTCTCCTCGACTCCTGCTCCCGTGCAGCCGTCTTCTCTGCTCTGATTGGAGGCTGCACCGAGCTCGGCCCAAACCCGCCTGCTTCGCTCCAGCAGAGGGAGAAATCTGTACACGAGGCCCAATTATTTTTTTTGCCTGAAATTCAGCAATGTGTGGGTGTGTGGGTATGTGTGTGCATGAGGTGTCTGACAGCAGGGTGACCGAGCTGAGCGGCGGCCAGTCTCCTTCAGGGAGAGACTGGGACGTGGGCAGGCATCTGCCCGAGAGACAAGTGGTCTGTGAACCTGACCGAGGCGGCGAGAGGATTCTCAGAGTGATGAAGTGCTCCCTCGTGGCAGTTAGGTGATAATTGGAGCCGTCCGACGTCACTCTTCGACAAACGCGCCTTCAATCAAATCGCTGACGCCGGACGGACTTAACAGAGTGATCAGGAAGGACGGCTCAGGAGAGAAGACGACTCCATCGTCTCAGAGAACACCGGAAGAAATGTTTCCTGCCACAAACCATCACTCTGAACAGTGACACATGACACTGGACTGGATTTTTAATACTACTACTTCTTCTAAATATCGTGTAAATAGATTTCTCTAGCGTTATAGATCATGCACCTGCACACTGCTGCTGCTGCAACAGAGCAATTTCACAGTTTGAGATTAATAAAGCTTCTGTCAGTTTATTTATGTATCTGTCTATATTTCCTTCCTTCCTTTCGCTTCTTCTTTTCTTCTTGTTCAAATTATTTCCTCTACCAAAGATTGACAAGGACATAACACAGAGCTCATTCAGAAATAACAAACATCACAGTGACTCATGCTCCACAGCATCTCTCTCTCTCTCTTTCTCTCTCTCTCTCACCCTAAAGTCTATTCCAACGGTGGCTATAAAGTTGCCTCCCAGAAATGCTCCATCTTTGAAGCGCACCAAGAGGCACGTCTTCCCCACGGCCGAGTCTCCCAGCAGCATCACCTGCAGCACATCCAGCACCAGAGGAGAAGAAGAAGAAGAAGAAGCTGGTTAAAGACACATGAACACATGACTTCATTACTTCCCCTTGAATATTTGCTCAGCATGTCCTGCTTATTTTTATTATTATCTCGTCTCTAAATGTTGGGATCCACTCAGCTGCCACCAGCATGTGTCTGCTCTCTGCCAACGCTGGAGAGGAGACTGATAGAGGGGGCTGCAGCCGCTCACTCTGTCATTAAAAACTCTCAGCATTTTGTTTTTCTTTCTTTCTTCCTCCAAAAACTAATCAATAACATGACAACAACAGGATGCGCAATTACGCAACGAAGCCAGCAGCACGGGATGGAAACGTTAGTCATGAAATTCAACTTCTCCTCCTTGTCTTCTGTGAAACAGTGAGGCTGACATTTAATAGGAGGGTTTGCAAGGAGCAACAAGTCCACCCTCTGTAAATATTTGGATGTGGAAGGGCGGACAAAGCGATTTAAAGGCTCAGGGAGAGACTTGTACAAACCACGAGGTGTGTTATCAGTGAGCAAACAGTGAGCACGGCCTGCTTTAATAAATCATAAGAGCGAGGGCGATCAGCTGGTGGTTAAAGGTTTCATTACGGTCCAGATGTGAGGAGTCGTCGCTGCAGGTTCCCCCGGCAGTTAGCAGCGAATGCGCACACACCTGTTTTACCAGCTCTGCGCTGAGGAAAAGGAAGAAAAGACGGAAATACACACCTTGAAGGCAATGTCATAGTACTCGTTAATGGACGCGCATCGCTCCAGCACGTACTTGGACGTGCCGTTTTTAGCCTGCCTGTCCGTCAACGACGTCTTTCTGGTGGACATCGCGGTGGAGGAGCGCCGGCGTCAGAGCCACAGTTACAGATGTGTCCAAAGAAAAGACGCGCGGTGTCTTTTAGAGAGAGAGAGAGAGAGAGAGGAAGAGAGAGAGAGAGAGCGAGAGAGCGTCTCAGTCCGAGTCTCCTCCAGCCTCCGGCCCCTGTGCTCTCATACTGCGTGTGGCCACCAAATGATCACCAAGCGCTTCCCGGGTGGAGTCACCAAATATGAAAAAAAAAAAAAAAAAGAGGAAGAAATCAGATCTTTTTTATTATCGCATAAAAAGATCTAAACTTGAATGTTCGGCTGCAGCAGCGGCGGCGCCTGTGCGTCTACATCCAGCAGTCAAGAAAGCAGCAATGACAAACAGGCGGAAACATTTCTCTGGTTGTGCAGAGCGGAGCGGCGGTGCATCCTGCTGGCGTGGGCAGATGATTAACTGAGCGGCTCTAACAGAGAGAGCGCGTCTTTTCTCTCTGTCTCGCTCCTCTCACCGCCGCCGGGGTCAGTGGCGCTGATTCACGCCACAGGTGGAGCTCAATCACAGACGGAGGGGTCAGCAAACAAGAGCCACATCAACTGTCAGCTTCAGTACATGACAGTAAACCGGCGCGTAAAAAGGGTCCGCACAACTTTGCGCAAATCGTTTTATTTATCATCAAATCTTATCATTTTAAAGCTTTATTTAACCAGTTTTCTTTTTTCTTTTTTTAATCTTCAACAAAAAGCATCAAAGCTTTATTTTTATTATTATTTTTAATGTTGTTCCTATAAATACATCCAGTCCCTGCTTTTAATTAGACTGTCGCACATGTCTGAACCGGTTTCACACCGACTCTCAGTTTAGTCTGAACGCGGGTGTCTCTTGTTGTTGCAGTGTTTGTCTCCCTCTAGTGGACACCGATGAGACGTGCACACATTATAATACAGCTGGTATGTCATTCATGAAAAGGCAGCAGCTCAGCCTCTAGAGTAATAATAATAATAAAACATTTTATTTATAGGCGTCTGTCAGGACACTCAATGTCACCGTGCAAAAATGTTAAAATAAAACACATACATATATATTATATATAGAACATATAGGTACATAAAAATGACAGCAGATAAAAGTGAAACTCCTGAGCAGCTGAAGGCTCTGGACCCCGTGGTGGTCAAGCGAGCAGGTGGGACGATGAGTTGGATGAGGATGACCTAACAGCACAGACGGGAATGTTTATGTGGAGCAGGTTAGTGAGGTACTGAGGGGCCTTGGAGGTGAGAAGTAGGATTTTGTGGCTGATGAGGAATTTAAGAGGAAGCCAGTGGAGCTGCTGCAGGACAGGTGTTATATGTGACTCATGGAGGGGGTTTTGGTTTGTGAATGGATTTCTCCGGTAAACCAAATAAGAGGGAGTTGTAGCAGTCCAGACGGGACGTGACCAGGTTGTGGACCAGAGTTGCAGTACTGTCGGGTGAGAGGGATGGACGGAGACGGGAGATATCGCACAGGTGGAAAAAGGTGAGATTGGAATAAGAGAGTGTTTTCAGGAAGTTGATGTTGAACCAGGTTCTGATTTCCTGTAGACAGTCAGAGAGGTGTGAGGGTGGAAGAGTTGAGTTGGGTTTGGTGGACAGGTAGAGCTGGGTGTCATCTGCATAACGGTGGAACAATGAATATTGTACGTATGAAATATCTGACCAAGGGGGATGAGGTAGCTCATGAGAGAGAGGAGACAGGCTGGAGAGGTTTTCATGAATTTCTACCTTTAACAATTTTTAGTTTGATCATCTGCAACAGGTTCGATATATAAAAATGAAACCTGAAGACACCAGCAGAGGAATCCTTGACTTTTAATCCTGCAGAAAAGGTTCTCAGTTGTCCAGGTATAAATTAAACTTGTTGAGTTTCTTGAAGACGTTTCATCCGAGTCTTCAGTTCTAAAAAAAAAAAAAAGCCTGGTGTTGAGTTGGGATTTAAATCGGAACATCTTGGGTGGGTGTTGTCCACCTGGAAGGATGACGAAGAAGACAGACGCTCCTAACAAACCCCCACCACTCGTTCACAACTGAAGGCTTGAATAAAACATCGTTGTCCTTGTTCATCTTATTTTTTTTTTTTAATGTGCAGCATCGTGACGGTTGTTTGTTATTTTTCAACCTTGACTCAAACGCGTCTTCTAATCCAAAAAGGCAAAGCCGACTTAATACTTTCTCACAGATCCCCGTCTCCTCTCCTCTGCTCTAATGGCAATGACACCAAGTTATCAGCGGAAAACATTAAGTGAGTCACGCGTCCCTTCTGTTTGTTTGCCTCCACTTGTCACACGGACGCAAAAATAAAAAATAAAAAAATAATAAAAATCTGTCAAAAGGCATAAACTCAAACTTGTTTAAAGGAGATTTATACAAATATCCGGCAGCAAACAGCCGACTGTCGTGACATTCATTAGCCGTGGCCTCTTCGCAGTAATTTAACGTTGGCATCATTAACCATAATAATGTACCTTCTCTCAAGCGACACACTCTTGTGCAGCGCTGAGGGTTGTAATGAATGCAGAGAGAGATTCAACACCACTGATTCATGCTGCCGTTCACAGCAAACAGAAGATTAGCTCAGCTGTTATGTCACGACTTCGGTACAGACAGCCCGTCGCCGAGACGTGTCCTTCTCACTCGGCTGAAGTCAGCGAGGGGAGACACAGAGGGAGACACCTGAGGCTGGACAGGAGGACAGGAGGACAGGAGGAGGCGTGGACTCACTGCGAGGCTGACGGTGGCGATGAAGGACACTGAGATGAACTAGGTTGTATTGAACCAGCGGAGACGCAGCATCCAGGCGTAGCTCGTCGCCAGAGGCCGGTACATGAACTGTGTTCATCTGCTGCTCGGTGACGATGTGTGACAGCTGGAGGACGACTTAATGACTTTGAGAAGGGGAGGATAACTGCAGTCTGAGCTGTGGAGCTGCATGTTTCTGATATGTGGAGCTGAATGTTTCCGAACTGTGGAGTTTCATGTTTCTGATCTAGGAAGCTGCATGTTTCTGATCTGTTTAGTTGAATGTTGCCGATCTGTTGAGTTGAATGTTTCCGATCTGTGGAGCTGAATGTTTCTGATCTGTGGAGCTGAATGTTTCCGATCTGTGGAGCTGCGTGTTTCTGAACTGTGGAGTTTCATGTTTCATATCTGTGTAGCTGCATGTTTCTGATCTGTGGAGCTGAATGTTTCTGATATGTGAAGTTTCATATTTCCGATCTGAAGATCTGCATGTTTCTGATCTGTGTAGCTGCGTGTTTCTGATCAGCAGTCCCGGTCCACAAACCTGCCCTGTGTTCATTGCTTGCTGTTGTATATTCCTACCTGAATGTTTACTTAACATACTTCACACATGCACTCATTATGCAAGCCTACTCATCCCTATCCATCTTTTTATTTTATCCTTCATCAGTCTCTCATGTATCATGTGTCATCTAGTATTATGTATATACATATGCTGCATGTATGCTTTACCTAAACGTATTAATTCATCTGCAGACTGTGTCGTCTTCACAGACTCTGGATCGTCAGTTTTGGCTCTTTTCACTGTGCATGTGAGGAAAAATGTATTTTTATTTCCTGCTTTCCAATTAAAGCACTTCCTTGTCACACATTAAATGTCCGACTTACGACTCTAATGGATATTTAAAGAGAGAGCCAGCTGGCCCTTTCCGACCTGCAAAAAGCTGTCAGTTCCTACTTTGTTCTGTAGTTCCTGGCAGCCTGTAACTTGGCGAAGCAACAAATATAACCACAAATTTAATTAGCAAGGAAGCTCGTTCTCAGCTCGCCACAGCACTTGTTTCACAAATTTATCTACTGAGGCCTGTGACGCATGTAGCGCTGCAACCCTGAAGCAATAAAAGCCACAGTCTTAAGTGTGAAAAAGAATCAAGTTGTTTTCAATTTCACAAAATAAGGACGATAAGGAAAGCGGATCCTGCAAATCAAAGAGATTTAAACCTTATTTTTGTCTTGTTTACTGCCGTCGACTGTGTCGTCTTTACTTCTGGGGGCTTCAAGACATAAAATGATCTTAACTCTGCAGGTTACCGCAAATATTTATATGAAAGAGGTCTGGTCTAAGACTAATACAGAAGTAGCTTATAGTATTTATGAAGCATCTCAAGCGTTTCACCTGCTTTTTAGAGGAAATAACCCTAACTAACCCTAGATTGAAAGGTAGAAATGCTAAAAATGCATATTCTTGATCTAGGACTTTGCATGTTTCCGATCTGTGGAGCTGCCCATTTCTGTTCTGCGGAGCTGCATGTTTCCGATCTAGGAAGCTACATGTTTCTAATTTGTTGAGCTGCATGTTTCTGATCTGTGGAGCTGAATGTTTCTGCTCTAGGGAGCTGCATCTAGGGAGCTGCATGTTTCTGATCTAGGGAGCTGCATCTAGGGAGCTGCATGTTTCTGAACTAGGGAGCTGCATCTAGGGAGCTGCATGTTTCTGATCTAGGGAGCTGCATCTAGGGAGCTGCATGTTTCTGATCTAGGGAGCTGCATCTAGGGAGCTGCATGTTTCTGAACTGCAGAGCTGCATGTTTCTGCTATAGGAAGCTGCATGTTTCCGATGTTGCGCTGCATGTTTCCGCTATAGGAAGCTGCATGTTTCTGAACTGCGGAGCTGCATGTTTCTGATCTGTTGAGCTGCACGTTTCTGATCTGTTGAGCTGCACGTTTCTGATCTGTTGAGCTGCACATGTCTTATCTAGGGAGCTGCATGTTTCCGAACTGCGGAGCTGCATGTTTCCGATCTAGGAAGCTACATGTTTCCGATCTAGGAAGCTGCATGTTTCTGAACTGCGGAGCTGCATGTTTCTGATCTAGGAAACTACATGTTTCTGATCTGTTGAGCTGCATGTTTCTAATCTAGGAAGCTGCATGTTTCCGATCTAGGAAGCTACATGTTTCTGAACTGTTGAGCTGCATGTTTCCGATCTAGGAAGCTGCATGTTTCCGATCTGTTGAGCTGCATGTTTCTGATCTTCTTTAAAGAGGAAATAAAAACTATTAGGAAAGGCAAAACAAAACAAAAAAAAACAATAATTAACACTTAAATACAATTTGAAATGTTAAAAAACATCAAGACAAAAACCTTCGTCTAGGTGTTTTTATTGAGTCATCAGTCACGGCGTCTCTCCTATAATAAAGTTTCCAGATAATAAAGCTGCTGCTCGTCACAGCAGCGTGGATGGAAACCTCCGACCTCCCCAAACACAGAAGGTCCGCTTCAAATGACACTGAACAGGTGGACTGTCAAACGTAACACAATTAGACAGCAGAGATATGAACGGACGACACACACACACATTCACACACACACTCACACACAGTTCCTCTCGAACCGGGTAGAAAAATAACATTGCTCTGCTCTCGTCTCAATTAAAACTGGGGCTTCACTGAAGCAACTGTACTGTGCAAGGTAAACAAGGTCACTTGAGAACTCATATGGTGGCCAGCTAGCATTTAACGTCACAATAAAAACAAACAAAAAACCGAGGGCATTCATTGCACATCTCTGGAAGCTGTTTATCATCTTCTTTCACATGAAGGCAGCTAAAAACATACGGCGGACTGTTTACCGGGACTTCAGACGATGTAATGAAATGAGAACAAAACCTGCGAGGCAGACAGACAGACGCACAGGAGGAAAAATAATCTGAATTTAAAGGAAAACGTTTGGGAAATACATTTGCTTTCGTGCTGAGACACGATTTTAAAGGAATAACAACCGGTTAGCTTAGCTTACTTTAGCATTACCGCTAACAAAACGGATTCTTTTGCGCGGTGAAAATAATCCAACATAAAATGACGATTTCACATTTTCGTTCACTTCATTTTTGTCAAACACACAACTGAGCTTTTCTTCCTGTCTGCAGGCTACGTGCTAAGCTAAATGTATTTTCCAAAACCATTCCTTTAAAGTTGGATTCACATTTCCTTCACCTCGAGTTGACGAGAACCAAAATGTGACGGAACGTCTCAGGAGCCGAGACGAAACAAGTCTTCGTTCCTCTGAGGCTAATTTGTCAACTTCGTCCCGAGGATTGATTGATGGATTGATTGATTTATTTTCCCGGCCGTCTGCAGCGTCGGCCGCTGTCTAGGCACTTCCTTTGACCAGAAAAAACTACTCAAGAGAAAGACAAACAGTCCAGGGAGCTGACGGACAAAACATAAAAACGATGCAGTAAACACAACTTCCTCTAACCCGAGTCACAGTCACTGATTCTGCCTCCTGTAAACTGAAACGTGACGTTCATTACGCGACTCCTCCCTCTGTAATCATGTGACCTCCGTGTAACATCATACTCTTACAGTAAAGTGCACTTCATCCGTCTGTCCCCATTTGTTGAACGTAACGATGCTTTAAAATAAGCACAATAATACGACCCAGAGGTTCCACTCTCCCATGAAATGAAGACAGAACGGAGCCGAGCCTCCCGATTCTTTTCCAAGTTCAAACATGTGTTTCTGAAGCTCAACGACGCGTCTGGCGTTCAGATCAGCGAACGATGACACTAATCTCCCCGCTTTCAGTCTTGTATGTGCAAATTTCCAGCTGTCGCATCCTCTGGTGTGTGTTTGACGGCCTCACTGAGAGCGCTGCCGCTCCTCAGCGCAGGAAGATTATTAGCGAGCTCTTCGTCGGCCTCAGAGAGGACACAGCTTCTCCTAGAAGTCTCGCTTTCCATACAAAATGTCTCCTTACTCTCTTTTGGGGGGGGCTACCTGATCCGCCCGTCACTTTTGACTGGACCCAGTTCAGATTTGGGATCTGGGGACAGGGAGCTCCAGGTTGTCTTTGAGCAGGGGCCCAAAGTTGGACAAGAGGAAGTCTGCGTGGCGCACAGGTCGCCGATTACCCAGAAGGTCCCCACGGCGCCGTCCACCCACGCTTCGAGAGGCTTCCCTACCAACTGGGCGTTACGCTGGGCCAGCTGCAGGGCCGGCTCCTGGGGGGACAGCTTCAACACGGAGCTCAGCTGCTGGAAGCTCTGCTCCAGGTACAAGTTCCCGGGAGGTCCAGCGTGGAACCAGTTGTCCTCTTCTAGAGAGACAAAGAGACAATTAGTCTTAAGATTTATCAACTCTGGTAAAAGGTCTAAAATACTGTGTGGTTTCTGGATAGAACCGCTAACCCTCTGGTTCAACCCGCTCCTCAAATTAAAATCCACGTCTCACCTTTGCGTAGCGGCTCCTTATTATTAAAAGTCAAAGGCATGATGAGGAAGTGGACTTCCGCCATGCGCTCCCACTGTTTTAACACCCGCACGGTCCAGGTGCCGGGTCGCAGCGGGTGCTGCAGCGGCGGTTTGTACTGGGTGTACTCGGCGTCGACGTCCACCGTGATGTCGTAAGACGCCGCGACGACCAGAGCCGGGTCGATCCACACGATGGTGGCGGTGAGGTTTGGACCCCGCGCCCACTTCTGGACCGCGAGCGGTTCGTCAAAAGGTCCGATCACGCCACCGAAGTTCCTGAAGATCCGCTCTTTGGGATCCCACTCTGTGCCGATCTGTGGAGGAGAAAGACATCAAGGTGAATGAATGAGACGTCCTTCAATTATTAACATATATATTAATTAAACTTCAATCAGGCCCCGATAACGTCCGTCTAATTTCTACATATCAGCCACAGAATCTTCTCATGAAGCAGATTTCCTTTGTCTAAAAGCTGCTCACCTCCAGGTTCTTGAGCCTTTCAAACTCTTTGAGGTTCTTCTCCAGGACGAGGGTGGCCTGAGGCACCGCCCACATCTCGACCGTCTCCCTCACCTTCGACTCCACGGCCTGGGCCTCCTGACGGACCAGGTATCCTTGGAAACGGTCATCGTAGAAGTACAAATGCACCGACAGGGGGAAGCCAACTGGTTCCAACCTGCAGAGAGGAAATATATTTATTTAGGACGTCCCGATCCAGGCATTTCTCTGGACCAGAGATATGGACATCCCGACTATACAGTATCAATAAAAATGGCGGTCGACCTGCAGGCGTCCACGTTGTTCTGCGTCGTCACCAGACTCTTCAGGCCCAGGCGGAAGAAGGACGAGTACGCAGTGAGGGCCACGTCGTTGAGAGCGCCGACGCCGTCAGACTGCTCGAACAGACTCTCCCAGTACGCCTTGATGGCGACGGTGCCCGGAGCGTACTGGCCGTACAGGTGAGTGTCCAGGATGTCTATGGCCTCCTGGTTCACCGACGACTCAAACTTGCGGGCGAAGAACGTTGGACGTGTCAGTTGCTGTGGATGACAGAATAATAAGTCTCTGTTCCCCGACAACCAGAAAACACCTGCTCAGGGGAGTCGCGCCTTCTCACCTGGATCCGGATGAGGTCCTGTGGTTTGAAGTCGTTGGGGGAGCAGCCGCACCAGTCGACGATGTGTTTGTACTGACATTTACAGCCCAGCTTACGGTTCCAGTTGGTGACTCGCAGGTTGTTGTCCACCAGGGTGTCGCACATGTGGCTGTTCCCGAGCACCGTGTGGAAGAAGGACTGCGAAGGAAACGGGTCGCGGGTTAACAAGCAGCCTCTGAATCACACAAAAGGTCACGGCTCTGCAGCAGCGAACAAACTGCAGCTCCTCCTCTGAGACTAAACTACACAAGTCAGATAAATTATCCTGAAGCCTCCTCTCATCTTCTGCTGCACGCTGAGCGGGGAAGCTTAAAGTATTACATTATCTCAGGCTCTGCTGGGCTCTCCTGACTCGGCGGGGGGTTGGGATGAGGCGGAGACGTGAAGCTGTCTGTCTCAACGGCGGGAGATGAAACCGACCACCTCGGGCTGCCTTACCTCGGCGGGGAGCAGAGCGTAGGTGTAGAACTGCTTCAGCCCAGACACCAGGGCGTCCTGGGAGTTGATGACGTACTCCACGAAGAGGCGGGTGAGCGCGAACCAATCGGAGCCGCCGGAGACCTCCAGGCCCTCGGGGATGCTGCGCTCGCCCAGACGCCACATGTGGTTGTCGCACTCGTGGAAGAGGCGGTCGAGGCCCTGCTTCTTAATGAACCTTGGGAGAGGGATGAAAAGAGTTAAGTGATGCTGAGGCTGGTAGATTTTAAAAATACATTTCTGTGAAAACATGAATTCACTAAAAGCGTTTGGATTAAATGTTAACGGCTGTCAGGGTTAATTAAGCCTGAAGTCGTCTAGATGTGTTTCAGGGTCTGTGTATTCTTTGGGACGTCAAGTTTGGATTTAGATTCTAAAAAAAATGCTGAACAAGAAAATAAACCTTTCGTCTTTTAATCTGTGAAAATAGAAAACTGAAAGAGGAGATGTTGTTTGCAGCAGTCAATGATTTCTGTAGCTCTCTGAGGAAAATCTCTCTTGACTCTGGAACAATATTCAGATGAACTTTAGACTTTTTGACTCAAGGTATCTGGTCATCTGGATTTATCTCTGAATCTGGAGAAGAACCAGGTTTATTTAGAGCTGGACACAATGATCCATGGACCAGAGAGACCTGGACCAGAGGAGTCACCATGGAGACCACTTCCTGGACCACAGAGACCTGGACCAGAGAGACCTGGACCAGAGGAGTCACCATGGAGACCACTTCCTGGACCACAGAGACCTGGACCAGAGAGACCTGGGCCAGAGGAGTCACCATGGAGACCACTTCCTGGACCAGAGAGACCTGGACCAGAGGAGTCACCATGGAGACTACTTCCTGGACCAGAGAGACCTGGACCAGAGGAGTCACCATGGAGACCACTTCCTGGACCAGAGACCTGGACCAGTGGTCACCATGGAGAC
The DNA here is from genome assembly GCF_963514085.1 of Chelon labrosus. Classification (NCBI taxonomy): domain Eukaryota; kingdom Metazoa; phylum Chordata; class Actinopteri; order Mugiliformes; family Mugilidae; genus Chelon; species Chelon labrosus. The sequence continues at coordinate 22,792,009 of NC_140354.1, forward strand.
TAGTTCATGGACCAGAGAGACCTGGACCAGAGAGACCTGGACCAGAGGAGTCACCATGGAGACTACTTCCTAGACCAGAGAGACCTGGACCAGTGGTCACCATGGAGACTAGTTCATGGACCAGAGAGACCTGGACCAGAGAGACCTGGACCAGAGGAGTCACCATGGAGACTACTTCCTAGACCAGAGAGACCTGGACCAGTGGTCACCATGGAGACTACTTCCTGGACCAGAGAGACCTGGACCAGAGGAGTCACCATGGAGACTACTTCCTGGACCAGAGAGACCTGGACCAGAGGAGTCACCATGGAGACTACTTCCTGGACCAGAGAGACCTGGACCAGTGGCCACCATGGAGACCACTTTCTTGACCAGAGAGACCTGGACCAGAGGAGTCACCATGGAGACTACTTCATGGACCAGAGAGACCTGGACCAGTGGCCACCATGGAGACCACTTTCTTGACCAGAGAGACCTGGACCAGTGGCCACCATGGAGACTACTTCATGGACCAGAGAGACCTGGACCAGTGGTCACCACGGAGACCACTTCCTGGACAAGAGAGACCTGGACCAGAGGAGTCACCGTGGAGACCACTTCCTGGAAAAGTGGTCACCGTGGAAACCACTACATGAACCAGTGGTCACCGTGGAGACTACTTCATGAACCAGTGGTCACCGTGGAAACCACTACATGGACCAGTGGTCACCGTGGAGACCACTACATGAACCAGTGGTCACTGTGGAGACCACTACATGGACCAGTGGCTACAAAACAAGTTACAGACTACAGTTTTTGTTTCTAGTTTTAAAAACTAACTTGAACTACTTTATAAAAGCGTTTCGGGAGGTTTGCGTGGAGGCGTCCTCACCTGGCGTTCTCTCTCCCGTGGGACTTGAGGAAGTTCTTGTCTCTGTGCAGCGACAGGAACGTAACTAGTTCATCGTTGGTCCTGCAGAAATTAAAAACGTCAGGTTCGGTCAGGAAAGGAAGTAAAACAAGTATTTGAATCAAACACCGACATAAACTCTATTCACACAGGACTGGTTTTAACTGGAGACCTCTAGTAATCTGTAATAATGTCTGAGGTCGTCTGTGATCTTAATCCACGCTTTTAATTTGTAAAGTAAAAATCCCACCACAAATTACAGACTATATTTCTCCCAACACAGAGGTCCTGTGATAAAACTAATCCAGTGTGAATCTGATCTCTACTGTTCAGGATGAGATCATAACCTGGTGGGGAAGTCCGTGGCGCTGAGGTTGATGAAAAAGTCCCACTTCCAGTCCAGCATGGCGAGCAGGTCCTGCATGCTGCGCAGGTAAGCCTTCAGGAGGCTGGCTCCCCCCCAGATGGTGACCATGCGCCAGGGCGTGGCTCGGACGTTTGGGTACTGCTGGGCCATCTGCAGGACCTCCCGATGCATGTAGCCGGACCGCTGGAAGATTGTAAAGCCGTTAAACCAGATCAACGTTCACACAAAGAGAGGATTTAATCTGAGAACCGCCACAAGGTGCTTGGTACGGCGGCAAAATCTAGTCTTTCTTACTTTAAATGTCTCAAGGTGACAGCAAGTAAATTTAAGCTTAACGGTAGAGCAGGGATTAAACACGAGGAGGGAACAGAGGATGAGACGAAGGAAGTTAAAGAGCTGTCATGTGCAGATAAAGTGGAAGGTTTGAAGTATGAAATTTGGCCAGAAACTGCAGGTTCGCTCTGGAGCTTAATTAGATTAATTACCAGCTAATTAAGAAGCAGCCTGATAAAGGTTTTGAGGTGATAAATCAGCAGTTTGAGAGAAACAGGAATGAATTAATCAGGGATGTGGCGGCTGCTCCGATCACGGCCGGTATTCCTGCTTTTAATCAGGATCCCGTGTTTAAATGTGAACATTCTGCTGTTCTCCCAACAAAGAATCTGTCCTGGTTCTATTCAGAAATTCAGCAGATGAGGCTGCATATAGAAGCTGAACTCAGAGTCCTAACGCGTGGGAGTGCAGAGGAGCTTTCAGACGGATTAAAGTACAACCTGACCTGCTTCACTGCCTCATCTCTCACACGGGCTTTTGCCTCGGAGATGGATGAGGTGAGGCTAAGACGGTGTCTCTGGTGCGACTACCCCACTGGCTTCCTATTCATCACTGCCTCCGGGGCGAGCTGCTCCGCCGCCGGGCCCTTGGCAGCAGAACAGAGCCCTCGACTCGACAAGCGTCCAGGCTGCACAGGTGCCCTGACACCAGGCACCAACGGTTTCAAACCCACCTGAGGTCTCTGCCTCGGTGTCACCAGCCCCTACGCTCGTCTTTTTGTCTTCCGGCTGCACATGACAGCAGACTTTTTTTCCTCGTCTAAATCCGGCCCCTAAGAATAACCACACTCCTGCTCCATGCAGGCTAATCCCCTTAGCCACACTGTGAGACCCGTAGGATGAATTTAACCTTCACAATGCAGCTAGACCTAACCGGCAGAAGCATCTGGGAGCTCGCTGTAAGCCAGACACATATCCAGATATCGTTTTTAGTGTTTAGTCTAAATAATTAACATCAGTGCAGCCAGGCCAGGGCTGTACCTTGTCCACGTGGATGTAGTAGTAGTGGTCGCGGTGGTATATGGCTTTGATGAGACGCTTCAGCTGCCGAACAGCTCGGCCGTGGACCATGAGGACGAAAGCCACTCGGACGGGGTTCTCCACGTTGGACAGGCTGTTGTCCAGCTCACCTGCAGCCTGAACGGGTTGAGCCACACCTGGTCAAACGAGAAAACGAGAGAGCACCGATTTAGTCTGGGGAGTCCAAAAAGCTTCAGGTGTTAAAATAGGATTTAAAAGAACAAGAAGTGAATAAAGATCAAAACTTTAGCCCCTGGAAATGTCGTGTTCCGTGATGTTTGTGTGTTTTATTCAGATTTACTGACATGATCCCTGCTCATATAATAACATAACATAATGACGTCCCCAGGTCAAACTCATCCCGTGTCAATGGACAACTTTCTCACCAGGCTGGGGGCAGAACTGAGGCAGCGAGTCGGGCATGAGCTGCCCGGCCTGATGCTGGCACACGATGTTGGCGATCTCCTGCCGGCACTGCTGCGACCCGGCGCGGTGGAGGGCCGACAGCGCGTCCTTGCCCGCGATATCACACTTGGGCGCAAAGTCGCTGCTGGCGGGGGCTTGGTGCGCGCCGTCCACGCTGCCCGGCTCGCCCGGGACGCCGGCGGGAGGCAGCCTGGCCGCGCCGTCGGCGCCGCCGCGGCTGTCGCTCAGGTTGCGGCTGCTGGACAGATCGTGGGGGACCGCGCCGTCCAGTCCGACGTCCACCGCGCCTCGCCCCTGGGGGCCCTTCAGCTTGACGCCCTGCTTCGCTCCTTTGCGGCCGTTGCCTCTCCTTAGCGCGCTCGCCGCCGTCCCCCCCGTCCTCTCCAACCTGGCGCCCCATTTGCCCCGGCTCCTCCCCGACAGAGAACTCTGCTTCTCCCAAAGCGCGCCGTCTTTCTTGGGGTCCTGGTTGTTGTTGTTGTGGTCGGGCAGCTTAGACCAACTTGTTTTCCTCTGAGGAAACAGACACAACGTAAAACCCATTATTTCATAAGAACATCTTGAGAGGACGCTCTGAGTCACAAACCAACAACGACATAAGGTCAACAACTCAGGCTACGGCAGAAAGGATGTGTTTACTCGCGTCGTTCTCCCCCCGTTTCTCTCATCTGGGTTATTTTTAGCTCAGACCCTTTTTTGTGAAGCTAATCCGCGAAAAAAGTGGATAGTCACACATATTCAGAGACACATAATGAATCCAGTGATTCAGAGCACAGGCCTCAACAATCCTCGCTCTGCTTTCCTCTGCAGGAAAAATGCAAACACTTCATATATTCGCATGCGGGGGATGTGATGTTTGACTCTCAGACGTTATAGAAAAAACATTATTCAGCAACTCGGCTTATTATCCCGACTTTAAACTTCATCTTTTGTCTTAAAAATCACCGACACAGAAACACTTTGATGTAATAAAATCACTGAAGCATCCACTTGGCTCTTTATTGGCCTTCTAATTGGTCCGGTTACCACCAATCAGAGAGCTCTGACCCTTTGTCAAGCCCCGACTTCCTGTGTTACTGTTGCTGTTTTACTCTGATTGCTGGTCGGTGGTTAAAGCCTGGGAGTCGTCGTCGTGTCAGCTGTTTTCTTTGGCTCTAACGTAAGATATACTTGGTACACAAACCTACTGTAATAACATGTTCACAAATCTCGGTTTCCTGCGTATCAGGTTCAGTTTCTAGACAATCCTTCTCGCCAAACAGCATCATCATCACTTTGAGAAGAAGAAGAAGAAGAGGAGCGAGTGGGCTGAGAACTTTCTCTCTGCCTCTGTCAGATGATATGGCAGAACCTCTGGCATCCCGACAGAGACGCTGGGACAGAGGGAGGACGACTGGAGCCTCGTGTCGGGACAATACCCCGCCAGTGCACCAGCTGCCAACCGAAACAGCGCAGTCAGCTACCGGCTGCCAACTGCACCCTCAAACCCATTACAGAGAGAGAGAGAGGCGACGTGAAGCGAGCGCTGGTTATCTTCCTGCAGCCACCTCAACAAGTTAATAAAAAAAGAGTCGACGCAGCTTCACGTGTCAGCGCGACCGCTTTGTTCTTGACGAGTCGAACTGGAACTGCATCAGTTCTTATCAGAGTCAGAGTCTGGCAACGCTCCGTTTGGATTTTATTACGGAGGGCGGGTTTCAGCCGACGCAGAGAGAAAAAAAAAATTCCTCTCTCCATGCAACTGGATAATTCTGCAAGTAAACAAATTATGACGCTTGACACTGTAAGCTCTGGAAAGTCCCAGCCTCGTTTTTGGAAAAAGTTACTAAAACAGTCTGAAGACTAATCCTTTCTTTAGAAAACGGAAATGTGAAAGCTGCGTAACGTACTCCAGATGTTTAACACAATATTAAAAGGAAAAGCTCAGATTGAACCATAAACTCTGATTTAAATACCATTTTTCAATCAAATGCGCTCACTTTACGCAAATAACGTGTGTTTACATTCTTGCAGCAGTCCAAATAATGACAAATACTCTCCAGAACTTTCCAGCTGAGCTTCCCATTTACCCATTTCTGCTCAGGAAGGTTTATTTCTCCTGCGTTTCTGCTGCGTCACATCGACTCCCTGCCACGACTACGCGTCGAGCTGAGGGTCAAACCGGAGAACGTGTTTTTATCGTGTTCATTTTGACAGTTTTTGTTGAAAGCCTCGTCCTTCTGAACGCTGCTCATCCATTTCCTTCTCTCTAGCGGCTCAGAGCTGGTGAAGGGGTTGGATCTTGGGTTCAGTCTGCTGAATCTGAACCAAGAACCTGTGCCGACTCGCTGCCACAGTCCAAAGACGTGCATCTGAGGTTAATCGTTCCTCCTGCCGCCCTTTACAGGAGGTACATGGTTTATTATCTCGTCTGTTTTTAGCTGCCAGAGGAACTGTCCTCATACAGATGCCGAGGCATCGACGCAGCAGCGGCTACAAACGTCTACATTCTCCTTATCGCTCACAGCTTTTAATTATCACACACCCGTGTCAAAAAAATGTATGGATTCAAAGGCGAGCCGCGGCGGCCTCTTTACTTTCCAATTAAAGCCGAGTGAGTCCATATCGGCGCCGCCATCAGCCTGAAGAGCGACGCCTTTAGAAAGGGAGGACTTTTTAAACTCTGTCCTCTCGCTCTTGATGGAATGAAACGCGACTGTGTTCACACACGCCTGGCGAGCCGTTGATTGGACCAGATGGAAGATAACACCGACGGCGTGGAGGAGGAGGAGGAGGAGGAGGAGGAGGAGGAGGAGGAGAAGTCAGGATTAACGCTCAAATCTGAAATCTGATTCTGCAAACATGCAAAGACCTCGCGCTGACATTTGCGTACACGCCGGCCGACGCGGTCTCAGATGTCCTCCACCTTTTTTTTTTCTTCCTTCCAGTCCCGTGTGAGCTACAGTTCGCCTCGACGCCCCGCAGGCATCTCGGTCGGTGGATCTTTGCTGAGGCGTGTTTAAGCTTGAATGCACCTGACGAGGCGGCGGCGGCGGTGAAAGCCAACAGGTGACAGCGTCTCACATTTATAGGGACAATAGATGGCTTTAATCACAGAGACGTCGTTTAAGTGATTGGTTTAAACCGGTTGAATCTGCCGCCGGCCTCAAACCCCTCCAACTCTTTACAACCTGTCCAACGTCAGGAGGAACATTTACAGCGTGCAGAGAGAGAACTCAAGGTTTCAGGTTTCAGGTTGCATTCCTGTGCCCCCCGAACTGATGCCTGCACATCTGTTAACAGCTCACCTTTATTTAAGGAGGTAATTAGAGCAGGCTCTGCCTCCAGGTAGGGAGCTCCAGGTGTGTTCCCACAGAGGACCTGGCTGCTGTTAAATACACTCATTTAACTTTAGCTCTCTGACTCAAAGACAGGTCATCACAGATAAATATAAAACACCGGAGACAAATAAAGGAGCTCAGATCCATGAGAGGCTCCAACTCATCCTGGTGATCAATGAACAATCAATCACTGTTCATTCACTGTTGTTTCATTGCTTCCTCTTCCTCTAATCATCTTCTCCTTTTTTAAATAAACATTAACATCATTCGTCGCCTCTAAAACAAGCTAACTAACGTTTAACTACCGGTTAATAAACTACTACTACAGAGTTACAGACGGGACCGGGACCGGGACCGGGCTGCCCCCCCATCCCTCCCTCCTAGTTTGATGCTTCTTGCCCAACTGCTACCAGCTAGCATCGGGCTAACGTTACCGTACAACAACACACGGCGAGCTAAGCTAACCCGAGCTAAGCGCTAACGGCTAGCTCTATAATTAAATCCTAACACTGTCATGGCAGAAACGAAGCCAGACTCGGCTCCTCACCTCGGCCTCGCCCTCCTCCAGACTTCTCAGACTCCATACCACCAGCCCCTGGATCAGGAGGATAGTTGACGCGGCGCCGATCGCTAGTTTGTACCGTCGGAGCAGTTTCTGGACTCGAACGCTGGCCACCATTTTTCCTACGCCTGTGCACGCGCGGCGCGTGGAAGAAGCACTCTGAACACTGCGCGGGGCCGTTCGGGGTCGCGCACCATCATCAGGCTGAACCATCGTTTCTATGGTTTCTATCCTTCTTCTTCTTCGTGTCATTCTTCTTTTTCTTTCTTCTTCTTCTTCTTCGTGTCATTCTTCTTTTTCTTTCTTCTTCTTCTTCTTCGTGTCATTCTTCTTTTTCTTTCTTCTTCTTCTTCTTCGTGTCATTCTTCTTTTTCTTTCTTCTTCTTCTTCGTGTCATTCTTCTTTTTCTTTCTTCTTCTTCGTGTCATTCTTTTTCTTTCTTCTTCTTCTTAACTCTTATTTCTTTCCACCTTTCTCATTATTTCCCCTATATCCTGTTATTCATTACTTCTTCTTTTTCTCCGTCTCCATTTTCTTGTTCTATTATTTTTATTTTCTTCTTCTCCTTGTTATTCTGTTCTTTGTTTTATTTCCTCTTCTTTTCTTTCTTATTTTCTTACTTCCTTTTCTTTTTCCATCTTTCCTTCTTCTATTTGTGTTCTTCTTCTTTTCCCTCTTTACTCTTTTTATTCTACCTTTCTCCTTATTTCTACCTATTTCCATTTCTTCCTTTCTTCTTCTTTTATTTTTTATTTTTGTTTCTTCTCCTTCTTGTTATTCTTTTCTTTACTTTTTATTTCTTCTTCTCTTTCTTCTTTTCTTACTTCCCTCTCTTTTTCCATCTTTCCTCCTCCTTCTTGTCATTCTTCTTCTTTTTCTTTTCTTGTTCCTTTATTCCCTTCTTGCTTTTCTGTCTATTTGTCCCTTTCTTCTTCTTCTACATTTTCTTATTCTTTTACTTTATTTTCTTCTTCTCATTCTTATTTTCGTATCTCCTTTTCTTTTTTCCCTTTCTTCTTCTACTTTTCTTTTTATTCTTCCTTTCTCTCTTCATCTCCATTTTCATGTTTTCCTTATTTTTCATTTTCTTCTTCTTTTACTTCCTTCTTTCTTCTCCTCTTCTTCGTCCGCTGTCAACAACAGTTAAACTTTTACTTATTTATATTTATTTCATGACTGTTAAGACCACATTTTAAACACATTTTCAATTAAATATTAATAAATTTCGATGTTGTGTGACTTCACCAGTGGATTTGACACATGTCAGGTCCTATACAACTCTGTTTTCATAATATGAATATCATGCCCCAGTTTACCTGAATTCATCCTCTCCTGCTTTATGAACTACACTCTATGTTGTAGTAGACTCATTTTAGTTCCTTCTCTTTTAAATGTAGACATTGATCCAGTTCAGCATGAGATGTAGAAGCAGAATATTTGTCCACACGTCTCTGCTAAATGTACTCAGACTGCAGAGTTTCCATCCATGAATACTAATGCCACATTTTGGCTCTTTGTCTGCTTAGAAATCATCTCAGGACGGGGACCCCCGCGGTCTCCGGGGTAACGGGAGTCCGGCTCAGGCATCCAGTGTGTTAACCAGGCGGTCTGTGAGGGAGGGAGCCATTAATTAATTAGGCTCCAGAGGACGCAGTCTGCGACACATCACTCATAAAGTCTGTTGTTTTATTATCCGTTATCTCCTCTGTACACACAGACTAGAGAGAACCGGCATAAAACCAATCAGCTGTCGGTACCGGTCCTTTAAACCGGAGCCACAGCGACGCCACGCGTTCTGTCTGTTTTTGGAGAGGGGCGTGGATGCGCGTCTTTTTACGCGCAGGCGGCATGTTGACGGAGCGGACGGAGTTTGACTCGCAGAGCGCATGTGGACTGTCACCGCGTCCGGGACGGAGCGAGACGATGAAGAGGAGCCGCGGGGCTGCTCTCCGTTCCCCTCCACGATGGTGTCCAGCTCAGGAGGGTTTCTGAACGGAGCGCTAACGGCTCACACGGAAGAAATGTCCACGGCTGCGAATCCAACCGTCCCCTCCTCTCAGCTGACATCGGACCAACTCACGGTGGTCGCCGCGTCCTGTAAGTTAAACCTTAAAACTGCCAAGAATAGAGTTAGAATATTTAGTTTAACCCTATTTTCTAGTAAATCTGAGAAACATTTCCGGGTAGTAGCAGGTTTACATTTAATCCATTCATCCGTTATTTCATGTTTCACATTTTAGAAGTGGAAGAAAAAAGCAGCACAGAGAAACAGATGATAAACTATCAGGTTAAAGCTGCACATGAGATGAATAAGTGGATTTAAAACTGCTCAATGAGCTCCTGTTGAGTTATGAAAACTTAAATCTAAAGTTTTAAATCATAGGTCACTGACTCCTGTTTGTAAAACTGATATAAATAGATTTAGAATATTTAATTTAACCTTATTTTCATATAGATTTAATCTATCCATCCGTTATTTCATGTTTCAGATCTGGAAGCCTGCAGTTGTTGATAAACTATGAGGTTAAAAAGTAGTTTTAAAATTGTTTAACTTAAAAACTTAACCAGCAGTGACTGGGCGCTGGTCTCCTAAACGTCCCGACACAAGTTGTTCCTGTCCCGCTCCTGATTAACGGTGATTAAGTGACTTTTCTCTCCCTTCAAACAGTTTCTTCTCTGGTGTTCTTTGTGGTGATTGTCGTGCTGCTGTCCATCATCTACCGCAAGGATCCTCAGTGCTGCAAGCAGCGCTCCTATCAGGGGACACATGCAGATATGGTAAGAAAACAAAAAACAGAACAAAGCGGAGAGGGTGTTCCTTCTCTGTTATGTTTGGTTCTGCAGCTGAGATCACGCTGGCATGTTGTTCCATTAATAAGTGTGAGTTAGCACAGTGGTGGAAAGAAGGACAAGAATAAAACCTGAGAGGATCACTGTCAGCTGATGGATTTAACTGGAAATAATGCCTCAGTGGTTCTAAAAAAAATTACGAAATCAAAGTTTTCAGTTGAAGCCAAACCTCCACACGTACATGTGTCATGGAGCGTAGGCCGGTGGTGGAGGATGAGGCCAAAGAGGAAGCGTAAACAGTCCAAAGAGGTACCAGTTCTCTCTGCTTCCTCTTCCTGACTCGTCCCTCGTCTCCATTATTCCTCCTGGGACGGGGGGTGAGTGTTATCTTTGGGCTGCAGAAGGCTCAACGGACGGGAAGAACTTCTTCTGTCGTCCCCGCTTGAGGAACCAACGGAGCATTTGAACGAGCTGACCTCCAGTTTCAGCTGATAAGACGACGGTGTAAACACAGAGTGAAGCAGCGTGGATGAGGGACCGTTAACGTCCTGAAAACACACAAACCGTCTGTGTCTTCAACTTCATCGTCGCATACATTCCCCGGCTTCGCTTCACTCCATGAATGCCGGACGGACCCCGGCGTGGGTGTTGGGGTGGAGGGCGGGGGGGGACACAACGGGGACAATGGATCTCCTTTTAGGCCGCGGCCGCTGGGGGTTCCTCCCCCGACTTCAACACTGATTTTACACGGTTGTGCTTTTTCACACTGGCGACAAAAGCACAACCCTCCTTTTCTTTTGCTCTTTCCTCAGAAGTTTTTTTTTTGGCCTCTTAAAAAGTACAAACCAGTGAATGAAAGTGACCTTTGACATCACCTTTTTTCTCTGAAATGTTGCGAGGGTTATGGCAAAGGTCGTCGGAGTGCGTCATTCCAAGTGTCATTGTTTAAAGCGGCCTGGGAAAATGATCAACCTCACGTTTTACTCTGGAGCTCCGAGTCCCGTCCTGGAGTTTAATCTCAGTCAGGCAACAAATTGACACGCGAGGCTGTAATGTGCGCTGGAGTGCGGTCGTTAGGACGTACCTGCTGCAGTTAGGAGGGGGGATAAAGAGACCACGCTGTGTGGTTTGTTGCCTAGGGACACTGAAGACACAGTAGGACATCACATTGTTCTCCACACAAAGGCGACTCATTTAGACCCGAGGCAATTACCTAGTTTAACTCTTCTTTCTCTCCTGGATTCCTGCTCCTCATACAGTGGTGACAGCTCTTGTTTTTAACGGGGTGGTAGTGGGAGGAGGCACGGAAATCAGAGGGTGGTCATCTTATTGATCGGATAATTTATGGCAGCGCTAAAACCGACCAGTGTCCACAAGGATTAAACAAGGCATGAAAATTGGTCAATTGGGCTGAAATTAGAGGCTTTCTGACTAATTGCAGACGGAGCAACGAGTCGAAATACAAACTACAAACTGTTTGTTTTCACAGGACGCTCCTCCTCAGTACTACAGCAGCCGGCAGACACTGGTGGGATCTACTTGTCTGGAGCAGATCAGCGAGGACGTGCAGGTGAGACTGGAGCTTGATTCATAGCATGCTCTGCTCAGGACAGGACGCTTCACAGCTCTTAGAAGTTAAAGTCACATCCAACCTGCCTCTTACCTACGCAGCAGGAGCTATGGTTAGACCGTCAGTCCTGCAGGTTTCTGTCTTCTGAAGTGTCTCTGGTGTGAAGCTTCAGCGTTTGACTGTTGTTGTCTTCACACTTTGATGGAAGACAGCTGTTAATAATACTCATGCAAAACCTGTAAACACAGTTGATTAGACTTTATTTTCACTGTGCAGAGCCAACGAAATACAGTTAGACTTTATTCATCCACAACGGAAATTGCTTCGTCACAGTAGCTCAGTTGCACATAAAAACAAGAACCACAAGTAAAAATAAAAAATAAAATAAAATAAAATAAAATATAAGTAAAATTCTAATAAAATAAAATAAAAATAAAATATAAGTAAAAGTTTAATAAAATAAAATAAAATAAAAATAAAATATAAGTAAAAATATAGTAAAATAAAATATAAGTAAAAGTTTAATAAAATTAAATAAAATTAAAATAAGTAAATGTCTAATAAAATAAAAATAAAATATAAGTAAAAGTCTAATAAATAAAAATAAAAATAAGTAAACGTCTAGTAAAATAAAATAAAATAAAATATAAGTCAAAGTCTAATAAAATAAAAATAAAATAAGCATCTAGTAAAATAAAATAAAAATAAGATATAAAATAAAGTAGTATAAATATATATTATATACATAGGAAGGATTAATAAGACGTTTCAGCTTGACAGCGAGGCTAGTGTCTAAATTAGTGTCTGAGACCTTTTTGATAAAGTCTATCGGTAGAGCTGACTCGGGGCACCCTGAACCATCCCTTAGTTACGCTGCTGTAGACCTTAATCCAATAGAAATGTTGTGGAAGGACCTGAAGCAAGCAGTTGATGTGAGGAAACCCACCAACATCTCAGAACTGAAGTGGTTCTGTTCTGAGGAATGGGCTAAAATTCCTCCAAGCTGCTGTAGACCACTGATCAGCAGTTACCAGAAACATTTAGTCACAAGGAGGTCACAGCAGATACTGGACACACTTAAATTATTGACACTGTATAAGTTAAATTGAGCTTCTGTTCCCTTCCTCATGGTCTCAGCCTGGAGGTCGGCCCTTCCTCGTCGGCCTGCCCTCCAGCTACAGCCTGCCCTCGCTGGAAGCCCCCATGCCGAGGCTCCCCTCCTACGAGAGCGTCCGGAAAAAGGACCGCCAGAGGCAGATCCACATGATGATCGCAGACCGCTTTGGCCTCAATGGAGCCTTTGTGACTGAGGTAGGCCGTATTAGGGATTATAGTTGTGTCCCAGTGACTGAAAGGCTTTGACAGCGTGGTGCTGCTGTTCATCTTGGGGAATAGGGAAGATATTTTACTCCTATTATCGCCTCAAAGAAGAATGTCTAAGCTTCCTATTGAGTCCAGCCATTTGTAGTTCCACAATAAGACTCTTTCTATCGCTAGCGTCCCGTCATTCAATATTGTAACAAGAGCTTGTTCAAAGATTAGCCGGCGTTCAGAGCGCAGTAAACACGCTATCAGCTCATCTTAACGCCCGCTGCAGGATTGTGCTGGCGGCCGGCGTTTTCCACGTTTACGCGGTGTTGATCTTTCGCTGAGCTTCTGAGTTTCGCACAACGCTTGAGCAAACAAGGTAATGAGAAAAAGGCACATCAAACATAATTAAAGCCCGAGTCCTGAGTGCAAACAGCGGCCAAGAATGCAGCTTTGTGCTCCTGTCTTGTGCTGTTTTCCCTTCTCTGACCTCCTCTCCTTTTCTTTAATTAAACACTCCCTAGCATGACTGCCCATCTCTGACACACACATGAAAGCGTATTCACACACAGTACTTTCCTGTCATCCCATCACCCAGATATTGGCCCCTTAATTTCCCCTGTCTGTCCTGTAGCCTGAGGCGGCGTAGTTGTAAAACTGTGCAGCCCTGTGTGTGTGTGTGTGTGTGTGTGTGTGTGTGTGTGTGTGTGTGTGTTTGAGCGGGTATCAAACAGAGGGCATGATCCCGGGGTTGTCTCCTGAGGGTCCCCAAGCAATTAAAAGATAAGAGGACACAGTGAGGGAGCGGGGATCTGCCAGATGTGATCGGAAAGATAATGGATCGCAAAAATCTAGACATCCGACGAGGGGACGGATTAATTGGTAAAGTAAATATAAACACGTTCCGTCCTGGCGAACAGCGTTTCCAGTCTGCACACGACTTCACAGCTTCATATAGACGGGTAGGCAGGTCGTTCAGCAAATCAGTAGAATCACTTAACGTGTTTGTGTTTCTTTACCACTCTTCCTTAAACCTGCATTACTTGATTTACAGTCATGTCCTCCTTGTTTCCAGTATCTGCTGTGACCTCCTTGTGACTAAATGTTTCTGGTAACAGCTGATCAGTGGTCTACAGCAGCTTGGAGGAATTTTAGCCCATTCCTCAGAACAGAACCACTTCAGTTCTGAGATGTTGGTGGGTTTCCTCACATCAGCTGCTTGCTTCAGGTCCTTCCACAACATTTCTATTGGATTAAGGTCTACAGCAGCGTAACTAAGGGATGGTTCAGGGTGCCCCGAGCCAGCTCTACCGATAGACTTTATCAAAAAGTAAAGTTTGAAGTCTAACCTTATAACTAGAAAGTGTTTCACTAGCCTCGCTGTCAAGCTGAAACGTTCTGTCCATGTTCAGTAAATTACCACTTTCAGCTCTAGCACTGTCTTGTTAATCATTCCTGTGTATATAATATATATTTACTTCTGTCTCTATTTCTTGCACATTTGTTCATTTTGTAATTGCAATTACAAAATTTGCAATTTTGTAATTTTTTGCTTAAAATATTTTATTTTATTTTACTAGATATTAACATATTTTTATTTTATTTTTATTAGACTTTTATTTATATCTTTATTTTATTTTACTAGATTTTTACTCATATTTGATTTTTATTTTATTTTATTAGATTTTTACTTATAGATTTTTTTTTACTTATATTTGATTTATATTTTATTTTATTATATTTTTACTTAAATTTTATTTATTTTTTATTTTACTAGATTTTTTACTTATATTTGATTTTTATTTTATTAGATCTTTACTTATATTTGATTTTTATTTTATTTTATTAGATTTTTACTAATATTTAATTTAATTTTATTAGAATTTTAAATATATTTTTATTTAATTTTATTAGAATTTTAAATATATTTTTATTTAATTTTACTAGATGTTTACTTATTTTTTTAGACTTTTACTTATATTTTACTTTTATTTTATTTTACTAAATTTTTACTCATATTTGATTTTTATTTTATTTTATTAGATTTTTACTAATATTTAATTTAATTTTATAAGACTTTTAATAAATTTGTTTTTTTAATTTTACTAGATGTTTACTTATTTTTTTAGACTTTTACTTATATTTTATTCTTTATTTAATAAGACTTTTACTTATATTTTACTTTTATTTTATTTTACTAGATTTTTACTTTTATTTTATTTTTACTTATATTTTACTCATATTTTATTTAATTAGACTTTTATTTATATTTCAATTTTATTTTATTAGACTTTTCTATTGGATTAAGGTCAGGACTTTGCCTTGGCCATCCCTAAACATTCATCTTGTGCCGTTCTTCTGTAGAACCATTTGTGTGTACTGTACGACAGGCTCAAGAACGCAGTACAAACTTCTTCGAGTACAACCAAGACAGATACCACCACCCGCTAGCACCAGTGCATTTAACACGGTTAATTCTTTGCCCAAAGTTTGGGTAAAGCAGGGAACGATCAAAGCTGCAGTAAGGCTCTAGAAAACAATCTAGAATATTTAGTGTGTTTGTAGTAGTCAATCATTTATCCTACGAAGGACAGTAAAACACACTGCAGCAGTAAAACAGCCAAAGAAAATGAAAGAAATGAATAAAGAAACTGTTTTTAAACAGTTTACCAAGTTATTTGCATTTACTGCCGAACCTTTAAGTTGTGGATCTGAAAACCTAAAGGTAAAAGATGCTAAATTGCTTGCTGTTGTCTTGTTTTCTCTTCCAGCCTCCTCCGACATACGAAGAGAGCATCCGCCAGTCAGTGGAGCTTCCCTACGATGTCCTCTCATCCAGCCTGGACGTCTCCCGTCCTCAGAGTTTCTGCACCAACTCGGTTCCCATCATTCGGACTGACTCGGATCGTCCGGTCATCTCCGACGCCAACGGCACCGTCCTGCCCGTGTGACGCAGCAGCTCCGGTCCTAAGGCCTGATCCGATGAATGTGAAAGACTGGATCCTTATTCTTTTTTTTGCAAACTGATACCTCAAGAGTTTTAGTTGAGAAACAGTTCAGATGAAGAGGAACTAGGAAGAATGTTGAAAGAAGGTGGCTGGTACATCTTAACGAGGATGGAAACAAACCAAAAAGGGAACCAGTCCTGACTCTGTCGGTTCCAGGGATGTGGGTTTTATCTCTTCTCGTTTATTTCGCTGTAGCTGAGCTGTAAAACCTCAACGTGTGGTTTAATCAGATCTGTTTGATTCGAGGCTGCTCCAGTCTGTTAGAGAGAGGAACATAAAAGGTGCCTTTCATCAAAATAAGACATTGATCACAAAACCAAATGTTGTTTTTAGTGTTTATCTCTTTTTATTTTGAATTAACTCCTGTTACTTGTGAACGCGCCATGTGTTTGTCATTTATATTATCTTGTATTTATTGGAGGAATTAAACAGGAGCGACATCGTAAATGTGATTTATCTTTGGGAACTAATGGAATAAATACATTTTGTTGGTTTACTGATGGATTATTTTAATCTAACAGCAGCGGATATACGCCATATCAGGCAGCAGGTGATGATTTTGTCCTCAGAGTTGGACGTTAGAAGCAGTGAAGAATATGAACGACTTTGACCAAAGGGCTAAACTCTGATAGCTAGTCAGATGTGTCCCAGGACCACCTCCACATGTAGACTCAGATCAGACCAGTGTTCACACCTGGTATTTAAGATGATTGGATGTTAATGCGAGGTCTGAATGAGGCCTCACATTTACTCCTTGGTGGGTTTATTTATCTCTATTCTTGAACGGTCCACCTCAGGCTCAACTTCCAACCAGACGGCCTCGCTGCTATCACCAAGGACTCTTTGATATGACTCAGAATTCACAGTTGAATTCAAAGTCTGCTGGCTGCACACAACAACACCTCCACCTCCACCTCCACGCTTCACGGCTGCTTTGAGATTGGTCCAAACGTATCGACCGTGACCTCTACCTTGGCTTAATCTGTCCAGAGTCCAGGCGTTAGTCTCTGTCTGTATCTTCACTAACAAACAAACTGTAGTTTTGTTTTTCTTGAGTTGTAAAGTCTCTCCCTGTCTGTAGATGCAGTATTTTGATGCTTGCAGGTGAAATGATCCCCTCAAGCAAATAAGATCTCACGGTGTTGGGGTTAGGACTTTGCATGTCACCCTCATGGTCATGAACTTTGGGTAATGAGGCGTTAGAGGACGCAGCCGGCTGAAATGGGCTGCAGCAGAGAGCGGCTGAGCTCGGCCGTAGAGACTGAACGGACTCTGGGTCACATATCAACCGGAAAATCGCTGCTACGGAGAAGGACGTCTGGAATATACCCTGTTCATCCTGTTCCTACAACTGACAAAGAATGGATGCACAGATGGTTGAGTGGAGCTTTAAGCACTGTCAGGACGTTTACGTAAGGTTTGGATGTAAATATTGGAGAATGTTGAACCGATTAATAAAATCCTTTAAGCAAATGTTTGCCACTGACAATAAAAAGATAAGAATAAGGTGACTTCCTCTTTACCAACATGGCCGACGCGGCTTAGTAGCCGCTTGCGTCATCGACGGAGAAGCCCGAACCTTCCCGAGCGAGGAGCCGAGCGTCAGTCTGGTATGTAAACAAGGTCAGACTGCAGCAGACAGGCAGGCCGAGCACTACAGGACCGGACCACTGCTCCCTGATTCAAGGCAAGAGAAGACTCAGACCCCTTCATCGGACCTCCTGAGGAGCGAGGTGAGCTGCGAATCATGTTTCATGTCTTTGATTTCCGTGTTTTTTTTAGTTGTTGTTTTTTTACGCAGGACGCGCTGCGGGGGCGAGTTATACGACGCTTCCTGCTTAAACATGTCCTTATGTTTCCTGCAAAACTACTGCAGAAACGTTAAGTTTGCATCGTCTATAAAGAGGATCAGTGCAGATAAAATGCCGCAAAGTCACTGAGCGGTGTTTACCTCCTGCGCAGTCATGCTCTCAAACTGGGTCGCTCTGTCTCTCTCTCTCTGTCTGTCACGGTGGTAGAAAGCTGCATGCTCATGTTTTCCCACAGAATGAATAAATCATGACGAGCTGATCTGATTTAAAATTCCTTTCTTTATTCAAACACAGCGTTTAATTCATACTCGTGTTTAAACAGATACTCAGTGGAGCTGATTTACCACCGGGCCTAGCTGGGACCTGTTTATGGCTGTGCCTTATAATAATAATAATAATAATAATAATGATGATAATAAAGCTGCAGAGCAAACACATCCAGGACTGTTTTCACCCACACCGTCCTCAGTCTGGGGCAACACCAGATCCAGCTTAGACCAGGTCACGTCTGATGCTCCGGTGCCAACCACACACAGACTGGCATCATGTCTTTGTTGGGTTTTTGTTCCTCTGCAGGTGATGAGGGAGAGGAAATGGCTCAAGAATAGTGAGGAATGAATAAATAAATAAATAAATAAATAAGGTGAAGGGCTCTGCAAGGACGCAGAGAGAGCGGTGGCACGCAGGGACAGTCATGTTTCAGGCTGCTCTGGTTAATGATCATCCTGCTCCACTAATCTACCTCCTCCTGAAAGACTCCCCCGCACAGATAGTCTGACTTTTTTAAGACTTTGTTTGTGGATCATTCGTGTCTTGAGTCACGCAGCTGCCAACACGTAGCCACGTCAAGTTTCCATTACGTGATAAAAGATTGACCTGCTGGTGTTGTGGAGTAGACATTAGAGGTTTGAAGGTGGAAGGACGCGCTCTGAAGACGAGCTTCTAATTCATCTCATCGTATCTAATTTATGGTTTTGTTTCATGGCAGGACACAAACCGACCAAAATGATGCAGTGTTTCCAGTTCATGGTGGAGCCGGCTAAAAACTTCACGGCCAAGATTAAGGTAACTCATTTCCTAGTGTTTAATGTTCAAACCTGTTTCTATTCTGAAGGTGACCTCTAAGAGACAGTTGATGTGAAAACACAGTCAGAACCGTGTGACTTCATCCAAACATTAGTCATGTGACCTTCAGGTGGGAACCATCCACCAGTTAGTTAGACCTGGAGAGGTTTTATTCTGACATTAACCCAAAGAGCTTCACTGCTCCCTATGTTCTGGCTCATCTCTCTGTATTTATTGCAGGTACTCCCGGTCTCTCTTAATCTAGTTGCAGTAGCGCCCCCATCATACTATACTATACACATGTCATACTACTTCATTGGTCTTTCTTCATCCTATGAGGCTTCAGAGACGTTCTTACTTTCAGCAAATTAGAAAGAATTAAATGCACTTTGTGGAGTCCAGGAATAAGTTTTATAAAAGATGGCATCCCTTCTTCTACTGAAACTCCAGACTTCACCTGAAGCTGACTGACTTTTGCACTTGATGGTTTGTGAGGGTTTAGGTCCTTTAAGGCCCCGTTCAGACCTCACATTAACATCCGTCCTGGGTAATCCAGCTTTTAGTACCTGTGTTCACACCTGGTGTTCACTTAGCTCAGTAGAATATTGTAGCAGCTGCTGTCTCTAATGGATCTCTACCTACCGCTGGATCAGAACCATCAACAGCTGCTTGTTGACTTGGAGACATGATCCAGATGTTGGAACAAGATGGAAAGACTCTCACATGTTAAGATCTGATTTATTTGTGACGTTAGATATTTTAGGGAAGGAAGGAAGGAAGAAAAGAAAGGAAAAGAAGGAAGGAAGGAATGAAGGACAGAAGGAAGTAAGGTTGGATGAGGAATGGAAGAAAGGAAGAAGGGAAGGATGAGGGAGAGAAGGAAGGAAAGAAGGAAGTAAGGATCGTAGGAGGGGAAGAAAGAAGGAAGAAAGGAAAGAGGAAAAGAAGGAAGGAAGGAAGGAACGAAGGAAAGATGGAAGTAAGGATCGTAGGAGGGGAAAAAGAAGGAAGGAGGGAAAGAGGAAAAGAAGGAAGGAAGGAAGGAAAGAAAGGAAAAGAAGGAAGGAAGGAAAGAAGGAAGTAAGGATTGTAGGAGGGGAAGAAAGAAGGAAGGAAGGAAGGAAGGAATGAAGGACAGAAGGAAGTAAGGATCGTAGGAGGGGAAGAAAGAAGGAAGGAAGGAAAGAGGAAAAGAAGGAAGGAAGGAAGGAAAGAAGGAAGTAAGAATCGTAGGAGGGGAAGAAAGAAGGAAGGAAGGAAAGAGGAAAAGAAGGAAAGAAGGAAGGAAGGAGAGTCTTTCCATCTGGTTCCAACATCTGGATCATGTCTCCAAGTCAGCCAGCAGCTGTTGATGGTTCTGATCCAGCGGTAGGTAGAGATCCATTAGAGACAGCAGCTGCTACAATATTCTACTGACCACATGATGGCGCTGCTGATTTACAGACACACAGACTGAGATCAGATCTCAAGTGCTGGCTGGGGACGCATGTGGAGACACATTTAGATTAAGACCAGGTGGAGACACAGGGACGAGGCCTTAGACTCTTCCTTTCTGTAGTTACTGGTTCTCTACCACGTCTCTGTTTTAAAGAGACTGAAATGAATCGTTGCTCTTGTTTCAGCTTTTTTTTTTTTGGACTCCACTGCTTTAATGTACAAAGAAAGAGCTGCTGCATGCAGGGAGCTGCTGAATCGAGTCTGGATGGGAGGGGACTCTCTCTTTCTTTTCTGCTGACGGCATCAGAGCCTCCATGTGCATTTCAATCGCCTCCTCTCTGGACTGACCTTATTAGCTCCTAAAGCAGCGCTAATGTCCTCTAAAAGTCTTTTCTTTGCCTGGAAAGATTTCTCACAGAAAACGCCTGATTTTCTTCTCAGGAATCCCACAAGAGAGCGAAGAAGGAGAAGAGGGAGCCCCTGGATGAGGACCAGCTGTTTGTTGTGGATCTGGCTCGAGACCTGAGCCGAGTGTGCCAGGTACAGGTGGCTTCTAAACGCTGGTCCGCCCTCGTTTCGTGAGTTAAATCCCTGTGTTGAGCTGCGTCATCATCGAGTCCTGAGCCCGGTGTTCTTTCTTTGTCCCACCCCTGCAGAGATCTGCAATCCTGGAGCACATCTGGAACCAGGATGACGTCTGGCCAACTTCTCTCTGCAAGGTCTTCGTCGTACAGTGGGCCTCCATGCTGGAGAGCAAGGTCATTACCTATAGAGCTTCTCAAGACGCATGTTCACTAAGATAAGAGACTTTACTGAACCCCAGGGGGAAATTTAGGAGTCAGAGTGTCAGGGAAAGACAAGTATTGCACCAAAAATGACCCGAGTGTGGGTAAAAACACAAAACAGAATTACACATGATGAAGTAATACAATGCTAATTAGATATAAGCAGATGCATTGTCCAGAGGTTGATGCATAGTTGTGTCTTTGTGCAGAAGAGACCCATGCAGACCGACGGCTGGCCAGAGATGGATGAGGAACCAAAACCTGACATGATTAACGAAGAGGACCTGCTGCAGGCCAAAGCTCTGCTCCTCAACTGGATCAAGGACCTGAGAGCTCAGCCTGAGGTGGAGGATTCAAACGTGCAAATTACACTTCCAAGACAAAACAAAAGGTTTAACACATTTTATTCTTTCAGCAAAGCGTTTGGCCCGGAGAGCCGGTGGCGAAGCTCCTGGAGGACCTGCAGTCGGCCTGGCGCTGGGGCCGCGTCCCCAACCTGGTGACCGCCATGGAGCTGGTTATGTGGACTTTAATGGTGCAGCGACCCGACAAGGTATAGGGCCGGTTATCAGCTGGTCTCTCAGCTGCAGTCCAACAACTCAAGCCTTAATTTTAAATGTGTCTTTGCAGGACATGATACCGCAGCAGTGGCTCCTGTGGAAGCAGAAGACTCAGAAGATCGGTTCGTGAATCAGAACGATTAATAAACGTTGTTGTGCTTTTTGTTAATTGTCACTTCTTTACGAGCTTGATCTTGTCTCCCTCCAGGTGCCATATCTTACATTCCTCAACCAGGTGAGTGATGATGAAGACAAGGTTGTAAATGACTTGAAAGAAGAAACACAGAACTGTTAAACTGCTGTAGTTAAATCACAGTCTGGTAACTCTCCCATCAGCTCTGCCAAATCAGGCGGTTTGGGATTTTATTTTGTTGGTAGAAACAGAGTTGAGTGTAGGTTTGGGATCATTTTTGTGGTTTCGATTTAAAACAAAACCAAAGTACATTTACTTTTCCCAAGACTGTGTGAGCAAACTGAATGTGAACCACACTTATGATAGGCTGCACCAGTGTAAGCAATCTGGGTGGCCGAGGTACTAAATTTATATAGATCGGGCGGTTTTGTGGTTGTTGAGCAACTTTTAGTCTGGAAAACATCTGTGGTATCTGGTATCTGGCAACGCTGCTCTGCAACAATTGGAAAGTCCTGCAACCAATCAAACAAATTAAACTTGACTGCGCTGGAGAGATTCCAGACCACGCTCTCAGTTTGGGCTGACGTCCAGCCTCATAAATATTCGAACATCCAAAAATACTCCATCAGTTGAAGATTGAATCGCTTTTTATAGATGCAATGTTTCAGCCTGTATCCATGTCATATCTACAAAACAATGTACTCAAACCTCTTCACAGTGTCAGACTAACTCTTTTCTTTCTTCAGTGTGGGACTGGATCTCAGATGCTGCAGGTACGACTCTTATTTTCCATCAGTTTCACTCAGTAGACTCTTTACTCTGCCTGTGTCTGGTATTTCACGACTGGTTGCGTTCCCCTTCCAGTCGAGGTGACGCTGGATCTGGACACCGCCAACCCCGACCTGCTCATCACCGACGACAAGAAGATGCGCTGCGGCTTTGAGCGGAAAGACATTCCCAACTACCACCAGCGCTTCGACGGGTGGTGGTGCGCCGTCGGCGTGGAGGGCTTCGGCTCCGGCCGACACTATTGGGAGGTGGAGGTGGGCGAGCGGGACTGGCGCCTGGGCGTGGCCAAGGAGTCGGCCCTGAGGAAGGGCTTCAAGTCCCTGAACACGGATACGGGCTACCTGACCCTGCGGCTGGAGAGAGGCACTGAGCTGAAGGCGCTGACGGTGCCCTTCACCGCGCTGCCGCCGGGCCTCATCCCCCGCAAGGTGGGCATTTACCTCGACTACGACAACGGGCAGCTGTCCTTCTACGACGTCGACAAGCACCTCCACATCTACACCTACAACGAGAGCTTCACAGAGAAGCTGTTCCCCTTGTTCGGCACGGTGGAGATCGTCAAGGATCTGGTGATCAGGTCTCCAGCACCTAAGACCCAGTGTCTGTGCTCCACCTCCTGCCTCTGGGGTTGAGTCTCCCCCATCAGCTCTCCCTTCAAAAATCCATCATAATAGCCTGTAAGAATCACTGAGAGGAATCCTGCTGTAAATGACCATCAGTGTGCTACTGATTAGCTCCACCATGTGACCCCTCTGAATGCTGCTGCTGCTGCTGCCGCTGCTTTAATGTGATCGTTGCTCTCACTGTAGAGTCCCAGCTCTTCCCTTTACTCACACACACATATATATATACAAGGTATTTTCATATATTGAAAAGGAAACCTATAGTGTTACTGTTAGGAACTGTGCAATATTAAACCTGCATTGAGAATGCACTCATGTGAATAAACTGAAATCATGCAATAGTTTTGGCTGGTCGTTTCTCTTACTCCACTACAGGAATTATAAGATGATATATAGTAAGTAAAGTATAAATATACAATAAATACAGTATGTAAGAGTATAAAATATAGTGTTTTAAGATATCCACACACTGGCCAGTTCATTAGGTACACCAGTGAATATGTTCTAATATAATAGTATGTCCCTGTTCTGAATCTTCTCTTCATAAGGTGTTCAGCGTTAATTTATAATGACTGAGAGAGCTCCAGTTGAGTGCTGTTTCAACATCATCTGAACATTAAAACAGTCATGAAGGAGGATTTAGTTCAGGACTGGATGCATTCATGAGTCTACCTAATGTTTTGACAGGTTAAAATAGGTCATTCTGTTTGAATACGTTTACATAAAGTAAAGTTTTGAACACAGGAAGTATATTTATAGTGTCTTAAGACATTTATTTATACATATGTGGATAAAAATGTCAGCATTTCTTTGAAATGTAGTGCAGGGCCTCCTATAAACTGTCCATCTCCAGCAGCTGAAACGTGTGTAGCAGCTCGACCAATCAGAGAGCTTCACAACACCGGAAGCAAACTACAAGAGTATTAATTATAATAAACTAATAAATAAATAAATGTTAATACTGCTAATAATAATATAAACGTATGACGGAGTAATAATAATAATAATTTACATCACTAAAAACAGGATTATTATTTTCGTTTTTAGATTTTTTTTGCCCGCGAGTTTTCCTGACGTCATCGGCGTGCGACTCCGCCGCAGAGATTTTCCTGTGAGTTCTTCACAGAGAGACAAACAAACAAACGATGACAACAAGTTTAAAACAAGCTTTAAAAACCCACTTTGGCTTCGACGGCTTCAGGTCCAAACTCCAGGAGGATGTCGTGAAGGCCGTCGTCAAACGTAAGTCGGAGAGAAAACTACTTTAAATCCGCTGTTTTCTTTTGAATGTGTCATTATTTTTGCTGGTTAGACGCTAGCTGCTTGCTTCATAGCGACTCAACGGTCGTTTGTCGCATCTGTTAAAGGTGAATTAACTGTCACAGGTAGAGTTTGAATAAACGCGTTAATGTCTGACACGTTTGTAACTGAGGTCTGTGTGCAGGGGACAGGGATGTGTTTGTGTGCATGCCCACTGGAGCAGGGAAGTCCCTCTGCTACCAGCTCCCTGCACTTCTGGCTGAGGGCATTACTCTGGTTATATCCCCTTTAATCGCTCTCATTCAGGTCAGTCCTCTGCTCCACTTTAAACCCTTTTAAATACACCTTCTCTGCCTGTCACCTTAATGTTTTATCTCTCACGTTCCTCCTCAGGACCAAGTGGACCGCCTGAAGGAGCGCAACATCCCCGCCTGCTCCATCAACTCCAAGCTCCCGGCAGGCGAGCGCCGGCTGATCCTGGCCGACCTGCAGAGCAGCAGCCCCAAGCTGAAGCTCCTCTACATCACCCCGGAGATGGTGGCGTCGCCGTCGTTCCAGCCCTGCCTCACGGGCCTGTGCTCCCGCGGCCTGCTGTCCTACCTGGCCGTGGACGAGGCCCACTGCGTCTCTCAGTGGGGCCACGACTTCAGGCCGGACTACCTCAAACTCGGGGAGCTGCGGGCTCGCTTGCCGGGCGTCCCCTGTTTGGCCTTGACGGCGACGGCGCCCAAGAACGTGCAAGAAGACGTTCTCCAGTCCCTGAGGCTGCAGTCGCCGCTGTCTTTTGTCACCCCCGTTTTCCGCAGTAACTTGCACTACGACGTGATCTTCAGGGAGCTGCTGCCAGACCCCTACGTCCACCTCCACGCCTTCGTCAAGAAGACGCTGGCACTGGGCAGCGGAGGACAGTCACAGGTCTGTAGACTGGACTCTTTGAGATGTTGTCACACTACGGTTTATTCTACATGACACAAAAGTTCTCCAAACTTTGTGGATTTGAGCTGTGATGGCTTAATATCTTGTTCGCCGACACACTTAATACACAGATAACA
Organism: Chelon labrosus; assembly: GCF_963514085.1. Classification (NCBI taxonomy): domain Eukaryota; kingdom Metazoa; phylum Chordata; class Actinopteri; order Mugiliformes; family Mugilidae; genus Chelon; species Chelon labrosus. The sequence continues at coordinate 22,817,116 of NC_140354.1, forward strand.
CAATATCTCACATTCAGTTCAGTTTTATTTACATCAGAATCAGGATTATTTACAAGTTCAGCAGCAGATTTAAACAAACGGTTTCTGTGGCGTGAGGTTTTGGCCCTGATGGACCGCCGTCTACTGTCAACACGTTTGTTTCCGATTCATCTCAAGATGCTTTACAGATTCCAGAGCCGACACTAAGGTGAAGATGGTGAGGAAAACCATCAGCCGCTCATCTGGACTCAAATATCAGAATCTTATCATTTTGTGTTTGCTTTAATTTTGCTTAATATGAAGGATTTTAACATACACTGGGCCTAATATTTGTGTAGGTCTCCCTTGTGGTGACTCATCAGAGAATGGACATGGACCTTCTGAGGGTGTCCTGTTGTTAATGGGGGGGTCTTTGAGGGGAGGGGCCTCTGTGGATCATCCCACAGATACTTGATCAGTTTGGGATCTAGTGAATTTGGAGGCCAGGTCAACACCTTGTGCTGTTCTTCATGTTTTTTTTTTTTAGTTGTTCCTAAAGTGTTTTTGTGTGTGTGTCTGTGTCAGGCTGCATCCTGCTGGGGATGGCTGCTGCCATCAAGGAGTGTCATTGCTATGGGGTGGGGGTGCCTGGTCTGGTCTAGGTGGGTGCTACATGTCTAAGTAACATCCACACCAATGAATGCCAGGTCCAGAAGTTTCCCAGCAGAACAATGAACTGTCACAAGATGGTTTAAATGTTATTCACTTCTCCTGGTCATAATGTTGTGGCTGACTGGTGTAAATCTAATCTATTTCAGTTTGAGTCATTTAGTAAGAGATACACTATAGTTTCTAACACTGCATTTAACCTGGGTTTGGTTTGTGTTCAAAGGGCAATTGAGACAAAGTCCTGACAAGCCCTCAGCGCTACGTTCTAGCAGAAAGTTTTGTGATTGGTCAGAAAATAAAATGGATTTCGGGAAATAATCGAACTGAAAATGTAGCATCAGCAACGAGTGTTTAACACTGACATCTGTTGCTGTTGTGTTTTTATGTTTTGTGTGGGTTATATCATTATAAACGTAGTCGTATCGGTCTGAGGGTAACAAACGGGCTGAGACCACCCTCTCTAACTGGACTGGTCCAGCTTGGTCCTGAGTGTTTGCTTTGTTCTCACCAGAACCAATGAACCAACCTAAAGGATAAACGCTCCCAGTTTTTCTGAACAACAACCAAGGTGTGAAAGCAGACACCTTGAATGTGTAATTCTACCAGGTGTCGCGCTTCTGATCTTTAAAATTCAGCTGGAGCGTGTCCTGGAGACGTGGTGTTTTACAGCTGAGCAATAAAATTCATCCTGCTCAAAACGTTCGCTGACACGGAGGAATAACCCTCCTCTCCGTTCTGCCTCGTTAACCCCTGTGCTGGTGTTTGTGAACAGGGTTGTGGGATCGTGTACTGTCGGACCAGGGAGGGCTGCGAAACTGTGGCCTACCAGCTGACCAAGCTCGGAGTGTTGTCCAAGCCGTACCACGCAGGTGAGATCAGCGCCTGAAGCAGGTGGCGAATATTTAAATCGATAAAAACGTCAATAAATAATCTGTGTTCGACTTCTGCCTGTGCAGGTTTGAAGGCAGGAGATCGCACAGAGGTCCAGAACGAGTGGATGAAGGGGAAGGTTCTGGTTATCGTCGCTACCATCAGCTTCGGGATGGGAGTCGATAAGGCTAATGTCAGGTGAGGCGAGCTTTAATTTATTCTTTATTTCCCAGGTTATTTATCAGGTCTCACATCGAGCATGTCCGACGTGTTCGCAGGTTCGTCGCCCACTGGAACGTCGCCAAGTCTCTGGCCAGTTACTACCAGGAGTCTGGACGAGCGGGGAGGGACGGCCTGCCCTCGTCCTGTCGCACATACTACTCCCCAAAGGACAAGGAGCAAATTAATTTCCTCATCCGCCAGGAGGTCACCAGGAGACAGGTCAGGCTGACAGCTGAGCGCTTTGTAGGCCCCGTTCAGACCTTAGCGTTAACATCCGAGTCGACATCTCAGCTTCTCTGTGTGCGAATAAGCTTTTGGGCCGCAGTGGAACCCTTTAACGGCGACTAGAGCTGGATCTGCACCGATGTTTCAGAACCACAAACGAACAGACATCACTGATTCATGTGATCATTTCTACTAGTGGTTGAATGAAGGAGTTAAACTCCTCTTCCTCAGATCAGCCCTGTTGAGTAGGTGGTCTTTAATGTGACCCAGGACTCATTGTGTGTTCACACTACCAAAGGAAGGAGGTCACATGTGTCCCAGACCACCTCCACATGTGGACTGACACCAGATCAGGGTTCACACCTGCACCTGTTTAACCAGGACACTAGAGACCAGATCAGTGTTCACACCTGGACACTAGAGACCAGATCAGTGTTCACACCTGGACCTGTTTAACCTGGACACTAGAGACCAGATCAGTGTTCACACCTGGACCTGTTTAACCTGGACTCTAGAGACCAGATCAGTGTTCACACCTGGACTCTAACCTGGACACTAGAGACCAGATCAGTGTTCACACCTGGACCTGTTTAACCTGGACTCTAGAGACCAGATCAGTGTTCACACCTGGACTCTAACCTGGACACTAGAGACCAGATCAGTGTTCACACCTGGACCTGTTTAACCTGGACACTAGAGACCTGATCAGTGTTCACACCTGGACACTAGAGACCAGATCAGTGTTCACACCTGGACCTGTTTAACCTGGACACTATTTTTATTTTTTTTTATTTTTATTTATATAGCGTCAATAACAATACAAATCGTCTCAAGACGCTTTACAAAAACCCGGCCTGAAACCCCCAGAGCAAGCCTGAAGGCAACGGTGGCAAGGAAAAACTCCCTTTTAACAGGAAGAAACCTCGAGCAGAACCCAGCTCATATGGAGGGACCCATCTGCCTAAGGCCAGCCGGGTACAGACAACACTAGAGACCTGATCAGTGTTCACACCTGGACACTAGAGACCAGATCAGTGTTCACACCTGGACCTGTTTAACCTGGACACTAGAGACCTGATCAGTGTTCACACCTGGACACTAGAGACCAGATCAGTGTTCACACCTGGACCTGTTTAACCTGGACACTAGAGACCAGATCAGTGTTCACACCTGGACCTGTTTAACCTGGACACTAGAGACCAGATCAGTGTTCACACCTGGACCTGTTTAACCTGGACACTAGAGACCTGATCAGTGTTCACACCTGGACACTAGAGACCAGATCAGTGTTCACACCTGGACATGTTTAACCTGGACACTAGAGACCAGATCAGTGTTCACACCTGGACTGTAACCTGGACTCTAGAGAGTCAGTGTTCACACCTGGACCCGTTTAACCTGGACTCTAGAGACCAGATCAGTGTTCACACCTGGACCCGTTTAACCTGGACTCTAGAGACCAGATCAGCGTTCACACCTGGACCTGTTTAACCTGGACACTAGAGACCAGATCAGTGTTCACACCTGGACCTGTCTAACCTGGACTCTAGAGACCAGATCAGTGTTCACACCTGGACCTGTTTAACCTGGACTCTAGAGACCAGATCAGTGTTCACACCTGTACACTAGAGACCAGATCAGCGTTCACACCTGGACCTGTTTAACCTGGACACTAGAGACCAGTTCAGTGTTCACACCTGGACTCTAGAGACCAGATCAGCGTTCACACCTGGACTCTAGAGACCAGATCAGTGTTCACACCTGGACCTGTTTAACCTAGACTCTTGAGATCGGATGTTAATGAAGGCGAGGTCTGAACGGGGCCTGAAACGACCTCTACTGTTTGTTTTTATTTTATTTATTAAAAGTTTCTGAGACTTTTTCTAAACTCGTCTCCAGGAGAAACGTGGCTCTGCTAAGGAGTCGGACAAAACGGCCATCACAGACTTTGCAGCCATGGTGTCGTTCTGTGAACAGGAAGGGTGAGTGGAAAGAAATCAGTCACGCGAGGAGTGGATTTTTATTATTATTTTTTTTATTAATTATACATTTTTAGATATAAACACACGTGTATACCTCACACCTTAAAAAGATTATAGTTCCTGTTCAGGTCCTGTACAGCAGAGGGCAGACGTTTCGTTGTAAAGCAAAGAGACTCTCGGGTTTGAAAACAACCTCCCACGTCAGAGGCTGTTCTCTAACTCTAACTCTAACTCTAACTCTGACTGCCAGCTTTCATTCTTTAACTGTGACACATAAAACCACTTTTTGCTCTTTCTTTGTTATTGTTTAATCGTGCGTATACCAAGCATTGCCCGGTGTCTCCCCTCAGGCCGTGGGCGTCGTAGTCGAGCTGAAGGGATTCTCTGAGGAATGTAGATTCACCTGAAAGCCTGAAAGCCTGCCAGCGCCAGCAGCAGGTGCTCTTGGCAGCCTCTCACCTGTGTTTGACGGGAGCTTTGTGGTCCGTAGGGTTGGGTCTTTTAAAAAGCCACCGGCCGCGCCTCATATCACACATGTACGGTGCAAAAGTTCTTCAAAAGGAAATGTTTGGCGGAACCGCAGAAGTCCAGAGGTCACGGGTGTGACGGTCGCTCAGGCGTCGGGGCTCGTCAGCTTGGCCTTGCGACCGCCGCCGCAGCAGCAGCAGCAGCTCACGCATGTCAGCACTGCCAAGAACACGACCATGACTGCAGGAGAGCAGACGGAAATAGTGTCAGTGCATGCACGATGCATCGAACTGCAAGATGCAAACAGACCCATTCAGGGACAGAGTGAGAGACAAGAATTTAAAGTGTTCAGGTGGGTTTTATTGTCATTGAGGGTCTGGATGGGTTTGGAGAAGACACTGTTTAGTAGTCAGGTGGTCTCGAGGTCAAACAGGTGGAGGCCGGGGTTGTTTTATTCGCCCTTGAGAGGTTAGTGGGCGTCTGCAGTGTCATTGTGTGAGAGAGAGAGAGAGAGAAACTCACGGATGAAGCTCAAGAGGACGAGGAATCCTCCCAGGTCTGCAGGGTTGGCGTCGGGCAGACCTCGAAGCTTGACCCACACCCTGCTGAGGAGGTTCTCCGTCTCTTCTCTGGCGTCCATCCTGGTTCACAGGCGGAGAAGGATGCACCGGGATGTAACTCCGAGCTAAATTATTTGATCAACAGAGAAAGTAGGAAGGATGATGTTTGCGTGAGTGAGTCTGATCGCAGCCGCCGCCGCCGCAGGTTTCTATTTCAGGTTTAAACGCCGCCGGCCTCAAAAGGACAAAAAGCCCGTGTGTCTTTGTGTTCTGCGCTGGGTGGAGGCAGAGCGTCAGGTTTTTGCTATTGACTGTGGCTGAATATTTGAAATGGGTGTGTGACTGTTTGTGTCTCTGCCGTCGTGGGAATTCATTATAAATCCTTAATGGTGCGTTATGAACGTTAGAAAAAGACTTTGGACGGTATTTGTAATAATTTCTCGTTGTGGTCTAGCGGTCAGGGAAGCAGCTTTGGGGTCGCTGGTTCAGTCTGGGGCCGATTGATTAATTTATTCGAAACAATTGTACTTAAAACTAAAAAGGTTTCTGGTATTTACCTTGAGTGTCTTTGCTTCTGGGAGATTCTTCTCCTTGACACGTGGAATAATGTCTCAGGATTTGTTGTGTGAAACTGGTCCTGCAAGATTTCAAACGAGAGGATGCAGGAAATGGAGTTTATTTAAACAAAATATATATAAAAGTAATATAGAAAACTGCTTAAACTTGCATGGCTGCCCACTGTGTGCTCACTGTGATGAGTTAAATGCTGGTTTCCAGGGTAAATAACATTATCTGTAAAAACGGAAACATGTGCGAACGGCCCCCGACTGGCAGCGTGAGGAGGGGGTTACGACATGTGGAGGCAATCATGTAAACATCTGACCCTGGATGTGAAGCACTGGAACAGTCGCAGGGGGAAGGTTCATGTAAATCACGTACACGCTGTTCCCAGACGCTGCTGAGCTGAGCTACCTGAGGACCGAGACGTCAAAAGTCTTCACGTTCTTAATTATTTGCGTGTATTTATTGCTCCTTCACATCCTTCTTTGTGGAGAAGTAGCAGCGTTGTTGTGAATCATCTCAAAGTGCTGCAGGAAAAGAACAAACGAACGAAAGCCTGATCGTTAAATTTGAAAAACTGATCAGATTTAGTCTCTTAACATGACTTTTTTCTGCCTCTTTCACGACGTTGACGTTCACAGATCTTGTGCAAACTCTGAGAAATAACTTCAGAGTTCTCTCTTCTTCTTCTTCTTCTTCTCCTTCTTTATTTTAAAGCTTCTACACATTCTTGACATTCTTCAGCCCAGAGTCTCTGCACACTGGAGAAAAAAACCACTCACCTGTGAGAGCTTGTGTTGTTTTTTCTTCCTTAAACTCGACCAGACTAAGTGGTGGTGATGACGATGAAGGTGAAGAGGAGGAGGAGGTCAGCAGCTGGGTCTCTTTGCTCCTCGCTCTGTTGTCGTCCTCTCTCTCTCTTTTGTTTTCACCCTCGGTGCCGTTTGACCGAGCGTCTGCCTCGGAGGATTCTGTTTTTCTCTCTGACACTCGGTCCTGCCTGGGAGGGACTTTGTGCCTCTCCTCTTTTCCCCTCCTCCTCCTCCTCCTCCTCCTCCTCTGGTGAGGCTGCTCCTCTCTGTTTCACGAGAGGCGAGGTAGCTGCTGGGGTTTGTTTCCCCCAAACCGAGTCCTAATCCTAGTTCTGATCCCGTATCGTCCCCTTTTTATAAAAAGAATCAAAACAGTCTAATAGGAAACGTGTTATGGAGGGTGATAATAGAAGCCTTGTGTCTAAAAGCCTTAAAACATCTTCATCTTCTGGTCTAGTCTTCATTTAATCAGCTGCAGTGATGAGCTGAAGCTGGTGAGTTCATTTCATAACAGAAAAGCATCGATCCTGGTGACGGTTACGCAACAGCTGACGGATCAATGATGAACTAGACACACTGGTGCAGCACTTTGACAACACACGGCCTCTGTTTGTTTATTTACTCACATACATACATCTGAGTGTGTATACACCAATCAGGCATAACATTATGACCACCTTCCTAATAAAGTGCAGGTGACTCATCAGAGAATGGACATGGGCCTTCTGAGGGTGTCCTGTTGTTAGTGGGGGGGCCTTTGAGGGGAGGGGCCTCTGTGGATCATCCCACAGATACTTGATCAGTTTGGGATCTAGTGAATTTGGAGGCCAGGTCAACCAGGGTGCCTGGTCTGGTCTAGGTGGGTGCTACATGTCTCAGTAACATCCACACCAATGAATGCCAGGTCCAGAAGTTTCCCAGCAGAACACTGAACTGTCACAAGATGGTTTAAATGTTATTCACTTCTCCTCAGTGGTCATAATGTTGTGGCAGACAACAGTTTCCCTCAGTGGATCAATAAAGTTTATCCATCTGTCCATCAGCTGCCGCCACGCCACCATCTCCAAGTTTTTCGGGGACAAGACGCCGAACTGCGCGGGCGCCTGCGACTTCTGCCGCAACCCCAAGATGGTGCGAGCTCAGCTGGAGAGGGCGGCGGCGCTCAGCACCAGGACCGAGGCGGCGAGCAGAGAGCCCACGGGGCCGTTCGGGTTCCACCCGGGCCTGTACGAGGGCGGGAGGAAGGGCTACGGCTTTGAAAGGCAAGGACGACTCCAGTGACGCCGTCTTTAAAAAATAAACATCTTAGCGATTCAGCGCGAGTTGTTGTTAGTAATTGTTGTTATTTTAACGCTGGCGTCCCGTAGGTACGATGAAGGGGAGGCGGGCAGCAGTGAGGATGACTCCATGAAGAGGAAGAAGGACTTTTCTGATCTGTACAAGAAGCAGATGAACATGCGCAAGGTGAGTCTGAATAATCAACTTTGAGGATGTTTCAGTATTTTTATGGATTCTTTAATGTGCACAATGGTACAAATACTTCTAAAACTGACACTTTTACACGTTATAAGACAAACAGAAGTATTCAAATGTGTACGCTGGTCAGGTTTATTAATCCAGAGGAACTGATGGAAGCGGTTTCAGACCCTGTGATCTTTATCAACCAATAATACTTCCTGGCATCGGTGAGCGGCTGACGGGATTGACCCCTAAGATGCTAATGCAGCACTCCCAAGTGTCCAGTCAGATTCTAACCCCTAATAATAGAAGACTTTAGTGTCAAACTGAAGTTAAATATGTTTCGTGAAGCTGCTAAAATCTATTATTTGTGAGTGAGAAGGGTAAAGCAGCTCCAGAGTGTTTTCACATCTGCATGCCAGCTGTTGGCAGCGGGGGGCCGACTGAGGGGGGTTCAATCGATGCCACATGTTCGGTGGAACTGGCGCAAACATTTAAGAGTAAAACCGTGAACAAACAGTTTACAAGCAAGAAGCAGGAACATCTTGGTCTCACTGGCTCCAGACTCTTCAGAGGTGTGTGTTTGATAGTCGTCACCGCTCACCAGCAAATGTGACGCATGCTTTACCAGCGGGACGGCGACTTTAACAACATCTGGCTGAGGTTTTAAACGTGTTTGGAGGAGTTACGCCAGGACGTCCGGAGAGTAGGAGGAAAACAGAACTTGTAATGTTCTGAAATCTAGATAAAATCTAACTTGGCGGAGTCACCTGGAAAATATGAGTCTGTTCAGGACCCTGGGGTTAATTACATGGTGTTTAGTCATCTTTCTATTTATTTATTCTACTCTTTTCTTTCTTTTTATGCAATAATTCTACTTGTGAATACAACAGTACTGGTTTGTTTTGTTTTTAAGATGCAGCACTTTGACATTTCTGCATAAAAGTGACTCAAAATCCTGAAAGTAGACAAAGAGAACCCAATCAAACACGCGTTTACTCTGGAAAGCGAGCCAATATTACATATCAGAGAGGTGCTCCTCTAGGATTAAACCAGAGTCCATGTGTTCAGAAGTGTTTCCATCAACGTGATGAGACTCAGGTGTGGTTCAGTTCCTGGTTTAGTTGAAATAAATCAGGGATTTGTCTCAGTCTGATCTTCACAACACATGTTTGTGGACAAAGGAGCTTTCTGAGGAGCTCAGAGAAAGAGTTGTTGTTGCTCATCAGGCTGGAAAAGGTTCCAGAACCATCTCTAAAGAGTTTGGAACCCACAAATAATCCACAGTCAGACAGATTGAAGACGACCAACAAAGATAATAGTCCATAATAGTCTGAGAGGTCCCAGAGGAACCCAGGGGAACCTCTAAGCAGCTAGGTTTGAAGTTGAAGACGGTTCACCATCTTGGTTCTGTTTCTTCCAGGCCGGCGACGGTCCGAGGGACGACTTCGTCCCTCCAGGTAAATATTTATTTTAATAACCGTGTCTCCAGGTTCGGTCCGTCCTATCTTTCTAACCCGTGACTCTTCTACCGCGCAGACCCAGACTGTCCGCTCATAGAGGCCGACAGCCAGAGGATCCCCAGGCTCACCGTCAAGGTACGAGATGAAGCACATTCCTCATAGCCGCTCCGCTCGTTAACGCGTCCACACGACCTCGGTGAGTCACCAACGCGTGACGGCTCCAGGATCGCTGCGTGTTCACACGTTTGTTCTGTTGTTTTTACGCTCCAGGCCAGAGAGCACTGCCTGTCCCTGCTGCAGGAGGCGCTGCGTGGCCAGCAGGGGGCGGAAGATGCATTCAGGTCATTATTCATACACTTCACTAAACTACTGCTAAGGGTTTAAAGGTTTTAAACATGAGATCCAGTCACAGCAGGGATAGAAGCAGCAGTGTGATTGGTATAAAGTGGGTTTTAATAAATAAATATACATGTATTATAAAGATATTGCACATGATAACCAGCGTCCCTCCGTCTCTCAGCTGTTTGTCTCTGGCGGTGGACCTCGAACACGAAGTCTTCAAAAGCAGCAAGTCGTCCAACTTGTACAAAGCCGCCGTCCTGAAGAAGGTAACAGACGCAGACTGCTTTAATCGTTTACGTCTCGTCATCCTCATCATCATCATCAGCAGGAATATTAACTCGTCTTTTTCTGTCAAGGTGTCTGAGATGAAGAAAGCTGCTCCGACTCAGACGGACAAAGCAGAGGAAGAGAGGACCGGGAGCTTTGACTCCAGAGAGGTGGAGTCAAAGCTCGGAGAGGATGCTTCCTCCTCCTCTTCCTCCTCGTTCTCTGATCAGCTGCAGGGCTTCACCTCCGCGTCTGAGATCTACTCTGTAAGATTCACACTTATCATGTTCTCTCTTTATTAACCTGGAGCAGATTCAGTCCCTTTGAGTTTTTAACAAACCTCTAACCATGAAGCTTTTTTGTTCCTCCAGCTGAAGCGTAAGAGAGTCGGAGCCGGTGAGAGAGGCTCATCGAACCCCTTCGTCACCGCCAGAGACCTCCTGAAGACCTCGTCCACGTCAAAGGACCACGGTGGATTCTTTAACGAAACTGTCCAGGTGAACAGGGAGAGGCTAAAAGAGACGGACTCGTCGGCCGGAACGTCGACCGTCGGAGCCAAAGCAAACGCCACCGCCGCCGCTTCCCTGAGCAGCCCGACTAAAGGAGGAAGAGCCTTGAGCAAGAAGCAGCAGAAGCTGGTGGAAGCTGCTAAGACGTCCCGAGACATTTCCCTTTACTTTGCAAAGAAACAAACGACAAAGAAAATTCAGGAGGAGGAGGAAGAGCTGCCGAAGGAGCCAACGTTGCCTCCGAGCAGCCCAGACACTGACAGGCTGATGTCTATACCTGATACAGACGAGGAGGAGGAGGAGCTGCCGAAGGAGCCACCAAAGGAGCCAACGTTACCTCCGAGCAGCCCCAACACCAATAGACTCATGTTTATACCTGATACAGACGAGGAGGAGGAGGAGGAGGAGGAGGAGAAGGAGAAGGAGGAGCTGCCGAAGGAGCCAACGTTGCCTGCGAGCAGCCCCAACACCGACAGACTGATGTCCATACCTGATACAGACGAGGAGGAGGAGAAGCTGCCGAAGGAGCAGGAAGAGACGCCAAAGACAGAGTAGGTGACTTGTAGTTTCATCAACACGTCGCTGCTAAAGTCTTTTATCGACTCTTAACCGTTTCACTCTCGCGCAGGAAAACAGAAGAGGTCGCCGACCCTCGGACCGTCCAGGAGGTAGGTGTGACCTGCTGCTCTCACTTAGAAAAGGTTCATGGAGGAGGAAGGTCGAGACTCCAGCAGCAAATAGAGCAACTTTATTAGAGCGACGGCTCTAAAAAAAATATAAAAATAAAAAAATAAAAAATATTAAAAATATAAAGAGAAAATAATTAAAAATGAGGAAATAAAAAATAATTTTAAAGACTGAATAAAAATGAGGAAATATTAAGCAACAAAACTTAATTAATTAAAGAAATAATAAATATTTAAACTTTATGTATTTATTTATTTTTCTCTCTTTGTTCGTCAGGATGCACAATATTTCTATGGTATCAATATGTCTATATATTTTTTATGATACAGATGTGATGTGATACTCAATGTAAATTTGACATTAGTTCATGTTCTGATGTGCCTTACCTCCTAATAAACATATTAATAAAAAAAAAGAAATAATAAATATTTGTAAATGTAAAAACAAATACGCAAAAGACTGAATAAAAATGTAGAAATCCAAAGAGAAATTAAAAAAATAATAAGAATTTTGGAAATCCAAACATGAGTAAATATAAAGAAAAAAATAAAATAATAATTAAAAATTTGAAAAATATAAAGAGAAATAAATAAAAAGAGAATGAATGAATAAACGTGAATCAATGTGTGGAAATAATGAGAGATGTTAATAAAAAAAAATAATTGTTAATATAAATACTTAATATAATTAATAGAAATGAGGAGATGTACAGCTCTGAACAACACCAGCCTGAGTCAATAAAAAATGTACTTTTGCACAAATTAATCTGCTTTTTTGCACGAACCACTACCTCACCAACTCATAGTTTTTTTTTTTCCAAAGTTTAAGCAACTATTTATTTGTAAAGTTTATTCCACCACCACACTGTATATACAGAATGTCTTTATATTTCTACTTCTTTCTCTATATATTTTTATTGTATTGTTATGTTTTGTATATATTTTTCAAAATTTTGTATTTTTTGGTAACTTTTTTCCTGTCGAAGTCGTCTCTGTTTTTCTGTATATATATTTTTTTTGCCAAATTCTGTGCTACTGTGACAAGGAAATTTCCCATACGTGGGATTAATAATGTCTTAAAGAGAAACAAATAAAATAATAAATAAAAATGTGGGAATATAAACAGAATAAAATTAAATGGGGAAATAAAAACTAAAATAAATAAAATGAGGAAATATAAATAAAAGAAATATTTTTAAAGCGTGAATAAAAATGAGGAAATATCAAGGGATTTCAAAAAATAATTTGAATTTTGAAAATTGAATGAATGAACACAATAAAGTATTAAAAAAATAAAAAAAATAAAAATATAAAGGGAAATTAATTAAAAAAAATTATAAATATTTGTAAATATAAAAACAAATACGCAAAAGACTGAATAAAAATGTAGAAATCCAAAGATAAATAAAAAAAATAAGAAATTGGAAATATAAAAAAATAATAGGATAAATCCAAAAATGAGTAAATATAAAGAAAAAAATTAAATAATCATTAAAAAATGAGGAAATATATGAAGAGATTTTTTTGAAGAATGAATAAAGAAAGAAAGAGAGAAATTAATAAAAGAAATAAAAAATAATTGGAAATAGAAATACTTAAAAGAATTAATAAAAATGGGGAGATGTAAAGAGAAACAAATAACAAAACAAACAAAAAAATGTGGGAATATAAACAAATAAATTAAACGAGGAAATATAAAGAAAAATAAATAAACGAATAATTACAAATGAGTAAATAAAAACTAAAATAAATGAAATGAGGAAATATAACGAAAAATAAATAAAAAAATAATTTTAAAGAATGGATAAAAATGGGGAAATATTGAGCAGAAAATTTTAAAAAATGAATAAAAATGTAGAAATCCAAAGAGAAATAAAAAAAAAATTAAGAATTTGGAAATGTAAAAAAATAAGAGGATAAATCCAAAAATTAGTAAAAATAAAGAAAAAAATTAAATAATAATTAAAAATGAGAAAATATAAAGAGAAATAAATAAAATGAAGAAATATGTAAAGAGACATTTTTTTAAAGAATGACTAAAAATGTGGAAATATAGAGAGAAATTAATAAAAGAAAATCAATCATTGGAAATATACTTTATTAAATTAATAGAATTAATAGAAATGAGGAGATGTAAAGAGAAACAAATAAAATAATAAATAACTACTTAACTTAAATGAGGAAATATAAAGAAAAATAAATAATTAAAAATTATTTTAATTATTTTTTAAATGACTATAAATGTGAAAATATAAAGGGAAATTAATTAAAGAAATAATAAATATTTGTAAATATAAACACAAATACGCAAGACTGAATAAAAATGTAGAAATACAAAGAGAAATTTATAAAAATAAGAGGATAAATCCAAAAAAAGAAAAGATGTACACACACACACACACACACACACACACACATAGATATGAGCCAATAGGACATCTGCTAGGTGGGTTTGGTCTTGTGGCTTCAGTCGCTCTAATAAATAAGTCGTCCCAGTGCTTCTTGACTTTCCTACGACCTCTGACCTCTGACCTCCAGCTCTGACTGATCCTCTGATGCTCGTCTCCAGGTCACAGGCGTCAAGAAGACGAAGGGCGAGTCGCCTCCTCCGGCGAAGCGTCGAGTCACCTTCAACCCCAACGTGCAGGAGAGAGCCGTGCAGCCGGTCAGCGAGCCGCCCAAGCCCGTCAGCCTGAAGGAGGCGGCGGACATCGTGGTCCGATACCTGGACCCCTTCTACACTCAGGGGAAGTTCGCCACCAAGGTGTGTGTGTGTCAGGGGGTGGGGGGGGGAGGGAGAGGGGGAGGAGGAGACATTGAGTAAGAATTCTGAGGTTGTTTCTTCTCTCGTAGGAGCTGTTCAAGTCTTTCGCTCGCTACCTGTCTCACCTTCTCGCCGAGGGGAGGAGTCGAGGAAAAGGCCACGGTAAAGAGGGCGGGGCATGGGGGGGTAAGAGAAACATGTCATGACCCAGGACGGGCTTTCCTCTCTAACTCTGGTCTCTGGGTCCACAGTCAAAGCAGAAGCCAAGGCTCTCATCAAGAAGTTCTTCAGCAGAGTGAAGCGCTGCGAGAGCGAGGCCGACTGGAAGAACCTTAAAAGGCTGCACGCCTGCAAAACCACAGAGAACAATGAATGAGTGAATGGATGAATGGATGAATGGATGAATGGATGAATGAGTGGATGGATGGATGGATGAATGAATGAATGAATGAATGAATGGATGGATGGATGGATGGATGGATGGATGAATGAAGCGTCAGACTCTTCTCCTCTACTCAGTGCCTATGCTTGTCGTTCGTCTGCGGACGAGGTTTACCGTTGATTTGCTGCTACTTCTGCTTGGTCTCCAGCCGACGTCAATAATGAAGCAATAAAACAGAGACTGACTGTTACAGAGAGAGCAGAGAGGAGACACTGTGGACAGCAGTCGTCTTCTTCAGAGGACGGACGCAACACTTTAACGGGACGTATTTCTGTTTCTATGATGTGGGGTTGTAGAAAGGTCAGTGTGTCTGCTGCAGTAAGAGTACGGAGGGAAAGGAAAAGACATCTCTAATGTGATAAAGATAAATGTGAAAATGTAAAGAGAAATGAATAAAATGTGGAAATATATAAAGAGAAAGATGAGAATAAAAATGAGGAAATGTCAAACAAAAAAAATGAATGAATAAAAATGTGAAAATATAAAGGGAAATTAATTAAAGAATGAATAAATATTTGGAAATATAAAGACAAATGATGAATAAAAATGTAGAAAAAGGATAAATCAAAAAATGTGGAGGAAAAAGAAAAATGTTGAAATATAAAAAGAAAGTACAACTACAAAGAAAACAAATACATAAAAATGTAGAAATATAAAGAAAAAAAAATGAATATATAGAGAACAAAAGTTGAACTATATATAAAAATAAAAATGTAGAAATATAAAGAGGAAAAAAATGAAAAAATAAATTAATTGACAGCTTGGTCCTTCAAAGTTTCCAAAAAGTAATGGAGAAAAATAAAAGGATAAAATAAATAAATCACAATATATTAAAAAAATAAAATAAATGGAGAAATAAAAACTACAAAACCACATTTATTTATTCTTTTTTTTTTTTTTTTTTTTTATGGCACTCCTAGGACTCCATATACATGTATTAGTGGTCTTCTGTGTCCCTGGCCTCTGTTTCCTCTGAACTCTTCTACAATCTACCAACACGGCGGCCATTTTGGCTCCTCGTTGCACTAAAATCTCTGGTGTAACTGGTGACATAAATAGTTTCAGGCTCCATGTTGACCATCAGCTGTAACAGGTTGTGTCCTGAATGAAAGTCCTCAGGGTTCATCCACTGGGACCATGAATGCACCACATTCAACATCAGAGGCCGTGGACGCCGTGTGGACACTCTGGGACACAAAACCTGACAAAATAATAGAAACACACGTTTTAGTTTTGTCTCTGTGTGGAGGGACGTTTGTCTTCATTGCGTTAGTCCTGGTGTCCATCAGCTTGTGTCTCCACCGTCAGGAGGACACCCAGGGAGTAGCTGATGGACTCATGGACACAGAGGACTGAGTGTCTCCATCTCCTGGGTGTTTCCAGTGAAGTGTGAACAGGAGGAGACGTCCCTCATTGTGTCTTCACTCGTGAATGTCTCCAGTGGGACATTCAGCCCTGCTGGAGCTGAGTGTTATGTTATGTGGGGGGAGGAAGAGGGGGGAGGAAGAGGAGACGTCCCTGCTGTGGACGCTGTGGTGACGTTACCTCCAGTGGCGCCGCCTTCAGGAGCTCCTCGTAAATTAGAACTTCTTTTTGTCCTGCACCCAAACTGAAGAGGTTTAATTATCATTAAAGTCCTATAAATAAATAAAACAGATCTAATAAAGAAGAGGATGGATATAAATAAATAATAAATGAAAAAATGAAAAAAGTGGAAATGATAAAAAATAATAGAAATACGAGATTTAAAAAAAATTAAAGAGAAATAATATATACAAATGGTAGAAATATAACAATAAAATAAATTGTGTAAATACAAATAAATTTAAAAAAATGTGTAAATATAACGAGTGAAAAGAACAAGTTGAAAAGTATGCAGAGATGTAAAGGAATAAATAAATGTAGAATAATTAATACATAATTATATAATAAGATAAGTTTTCATCCCTTTAATTTAATTTAATTTGGAGCTTTTCATGTTTTTGAAAACTTAGTGTCGGTGGTAACTGAGTGAAATAAGATGATTTTAGGATGAAGAAAGAAAAACAACATTAAAGCAGAGGAAACCGTTCAATCTGAAGGTGTGCTTGGGTTGTTCCCACCGCACCTGAACGCATCATCAGTATTAGCTGCTCATCAGAGGCTGGGGAGGAAGAGGAGGTCGGAGGAGGACGGAGGAGGAGGAGGAGGAGACACCGCTTGTTCTGCTCCACGGCTGCAGGTTTTTTATGTTATTAATTCATTTGTAGCTGCAGATGATCCGACGATCAGCTGATCTGTTGTGGATCATTTGTCTCAGCTGAGGAGGAAGAAGCAGCAGCTGTTTTTTTTTGTTTTTTTTTCCTCAGTCACTTCCGGGGGAGCGGTCAGTGTGAGAGCAGGGAGATCACCGGTGGAGGAGGAGAAGTTTAGCAGCAGCAGCAGCAGCAGCATCGATGCTTCGAGCAGGAAGGATGGAGGAGTTTGTGACGGAGGAAGAGGAGCCGTGGTACGACCAGAGAGACCTGGAGCAAGGTGAGGGGGGAGGGAGACCTGATTGATGGAGGGAGGGAGGGAGGGAGGGAGGGAGACAATAACATCACTGTGAGGATGGAGGGATGGATGAGGAGGAGGAGGAGGAGGATGGAGAGGAGGGAGGCGGCTGTAAAACGCATTTTACGCACGAGTTGACAGTGATGTGATGTTTCCCAGAATAGTCTGAATAATATCTGAATGAATGAACATCTCCTCCTGGGGGCTGGGGGGGGGGGGGGGGGGGGGGGGCAAACCCAGAGATCAGCTCCATGTCCAGACTTTAAATAGATTCCCCCCCCCCCCCCCCCGTCCCCAGCCCCCCTTCACCTGCTGACCCAGAGAACTAAAGCAGCTTTAGCCTCAGCTTCTGTCTGTGTTTCATTCTGCTTTAGTTAAAACCCTGTCTGATCTGATTAGGGGGGCTCAGACCAGACCTCCTCAGACTGGATCAGAGGGTTTTCATCATCCTGCTCCACATAATCACTCTTCACCCAGATCTGCTCCTCCTCCTGCTCCTCCTCCTGCTCCTCCTCCTCCTCCTCCTCTCGTCTCTTATCGTCTCCTAATATTTCATAAATGATGTCAGACTCATTATCTGTGGTCAGTTACAAACAGGAAGTAGCAGCTTCCCTCTGCAGCACAGATCAGAACTGACACAGTCCACGAGGCTTCTGTTTTCTTCCTCTTCCTCCTTTTACCTCTTCCTCCTCTTCCTCTGGGTTGTTATGAGTGACAAGTATGCAGAGCCAGCAGGATTCTCCTCTTCCTCCTCTTCCTCCTCTTCCTCCACCTCCTCTTCCTCTTCCTCCTCTGGGTTGCTATGAGTGACAAGTATGCAGAGCCAGCAGGATTCTCCTCCTCCTCCTCCTCTTCTTATATGACAACCTAATCCTCATCTCCCTCTTTCTCCACCTCCTCTTCTTCTTCCCCTTCTTCCTCCTCTTATGGCTCTTCTTTCTTTTCCTCCACCTCTTCCTCCTCTTCCTCTTCCTGCTCTGGGTTGCTATGAGTGACAAGTATGCAGAGCCAGCAGGATTCTCCTCTTCCTCCTCTTCCTCCTCTTCCTCCACCTCCTCTTCCTCTTCCTCCTCTGGGTTGCTATGAGTGACAAGTATGCAGAGCCAGCAGGATTCTCCTCTTCCTCCTCTTCCTCCACCTCCTTTCTTCCTCTTCTTCATCCTCCTCTTCCCTTTCTTCTACGTTCTCTTCTTTCCACCTCATCTTCTTCTTCCCCTTCTTCCTCCTCCTCCTCCTCTGTGTTGTTTTCAAGCTACAAGTATGCAAAGCCAGCAGGATTGACTTCCTCCACTTCCTCTTCTTCTACCCTCTCTTCTTCCTCTTCCTCCTCTTTCTCCTCTTCCTCTTCCTCATCCGTGTTGTTATGAGCTACTAGTTTGCAGAGCCAGCAGGACTCTCTTCTTCCTCCTCCTCTTCTCTCCAGCTGGCTTTTGTCTCATCGTCAGAGGACGTGAATAATAAATGATCCAAGCTGTGCTGTAAAATATCACCTCCTGTGAACCTTTTATCACGGCTGCGAGTTTGCACCAAATCTCAACAGAAACTGACCAGAAGAAGAACGAGGACTGTGGAGGGTTTGGAATGAATTTGATTTGACGACTCCTCCGATGAGGAATATTTCTCCTTCATCTCTCTCTTTTCTGTCTCCTCAGACCTTCATTTAGCTGCAGAGCTCGGTAAGACTCTCCTGGAGCGCAACAAGGAGCTGGAGGACTCCCTGCAGCAGATGTACATCAACAATGAGGAGCAAGTGCAGGAGATAGAGGTGGGTTTGATCTGAAGTAGACGGTCTATGGATGAACATGATGGATTAATAAAGGATGAGTGGACTCAGCTGAAACGTCTTCAAGAAACTCTACAAGTCCAGTTGCTTTTCTTTAACGTTCTTGGAAATACTAACCTTTAGTCGTGCTGCTATAAGTCTAAGCTGCTGCATGATGCTCCTGTCCTCTACTTTTCTTTACCTGTCCAACCTCGAGCAGAGAACTTCCCCCATACGAGCTGCACAGGATTCCGTCCTGTTAAAAAGTCAAAAAGGGGCTTAAAAAGAAATCATGCTGCAGTCACAAATAGCTCCTTCTTCTCTCGCAGTACCTGTCCAAGCAGCTGGAGATGTTGAGGGAGATGAACGAGCAGCACGCCAAGGTGTACGAGCAGCTGGACGTGACGGCCAGAGAGCTGGAGATCACCAACGAGAAGCTGGTGCTGGAGAGCAAGGCGTCGCAGCAGAAGATCGACAGGTGATCCACGAATTCTTTTATCGGGGGGGAAAGTTGTTGGTTCTGCTCCTGCAAAGATCTGCAGGGCCAATCAGAAGGTTTGGAGGGCGGGGCTTAGAAGAGTAGCAGTAGTCATATACGTCATCTGAGCACCGAGGAGTTGAATTAGTAGGACTAACCCAATGCGTGCAGAGGTTTTATTTACAAATCATAAAACTGTATTAAATGCTCCTCCACATTCTTTCCCTTTAAGGGAA
Organism: Chelon labrosus; assembly: GCF_963514085.1. Lineage (NCBI taxonomy): Eukaryota > Metazoa > Chordata > Actinopteri > Mugiliformes > Mugilidae > Chelon > Chelon labrosus. The sequence goes on from NC_140354.1 coordinate 22,836,382, forward strand.
TAATTCGCTGAAGAAAAAGAGGTCACGCAGCGGCTACTGGACAGTGTTTACTGGGTTTTTCTTCGAACAAACAAATGAAGAGTGTCGGAATGAGAACAAATCCACAGATTTTTCCTGTCGATAACGGAAGAAAAGGAAACAAAACTAAACACGAACAGCCGTGGTTTGGAGTAGTAGAAGGGTGAAGACAAAGCTGGTGGTTTATATAACCATGAACGTCTTCCGCTCTGTTAGGAATCAGACATTTCTTACATTTTTCTTTTTTAACAAAAAGCATTTTCTCCACAGTGCAAATCTTTCTATTTCTCGCCATTCTTCTAAAGTAGGGGGTTCCTTCTCACGCCATTTTCTTGTTATTGTCTTCTTGCTCGCAATCAATAACGTCAAATATCACTTTGATTTGCTTCTCCATTCCCTCATGTCCACCACCATGGATGTTATAAATGAGGTTATTTACTCTTTATTTAATGCTGGTAATAAATATATCCATGGTGCAGGTTGACCGGCACCATGGAGACGCTGCTGGGTCAGGTGGACAGCCTCACCTGTCGCGTCGAGGAGCTTCGGACTCTGGAGGAGCTGAGAGTCCACCGGGAGAAGAAGGAGCGCCGCAAGACCGTCCACTCGTTCCCCTGCCTCAAGGAGCTCTGCACAGCCCCGAGGTCCGAGCAGCTCATTTCTAAAAACATGTGGATTAGTGTGGTGTTCTAATAATAATCCAGCTCTGTTCATTTTTTTAGGTATGAGGACGGTTTCCTTCTGGCTAATCCAGGTAGTGTGGACCTGGCCGAGAGGCAGCCGCTGGACGAGGAAAACGAGCGTCTGAGAGACATCGTGTCCTCCCTGCACGCTGCCATGGCGTCAGAGCGGTCCAAGCGGGAGGGCGCCGAGCGGGAGTGCGCCGCCATCCTGCAGGAGTTCGAGCGCCTGGAGCAGCGTCTCCTGGGCGCCGAGGGCTGCCAGCTGAGGGTTCAGGAGCTGGAGGCCGAGCTCCAGGAGATGCAGCAGCTCAGGAAGTCCAGGATGTGTCTGATTGGGGACATGGAGGACGGACTAGAGACGCTGCTCAATAACGGCCCGGAGACGGACACCCCGGAGGACGGCGCCGGGCTGGAGGAGGGAGGCGAAGCTGGGGAGGCCGGGGGGCAGCAAGGAGGCCCGGTGAGGAAGAGCTGCAGCGACACGGCTCTGAACGCCATCTCCGCTCGGGACGCTTCAGGCAGACGGCAGGGCAGTTACGCCCTCCACGCCAACGGCGTGCGCAAGCGGGGCATGTCCATCCTGCGGGAGGTGGACGAGCAGTACCACACCCTGCTGGAGAAGTACGAGGAGCTGCTGGGGAAGTGCAGGCGTCACGAGGAGAGCCTGTGCCACGCCGGGGTGCAGACCTCTCGGCCCGTCTCCAGGGACCCCTCCATGAAGGAGTACAGCTTGGTCTCCACGGCGCCCTCCACATCCGAAGCCGCCGCCTCCACCACCGCCATCGCCGCCGCTGCACCTCCCACTCCTCCTCAAACGCCCTCCACCCCAGAGGCCCTGGAGGGGATCAGCCGGCAGGTGGAGCAGGTGGACAAACGGCTCAGCCAGAACACGCCGGAGTACAAAGCCCTCTTCAAGGAGATCTTCTCCCGGCTGCAGAAGACCAAGAGCGACATGAACTCCACCAAGAGCAGGAAGTCCAAAAAGTGAGTCCTCTGAAAACTGATTCCTCCTCATTTACCTCACTGTCCTGAAGGATTCTCCTCTAAACTTTTAAAGGTGGAGGCCTCTTTTCTTTTCTCTAGGAACCAAGCTACCGTTAATATGAAACTGCCAAATGAGGAGTTCTGCTGTTTGTGGATTAAAAAATGCCTTTTCTGAGCGACGCTGACGAATAACCAGGCTTTGTTGTGAAACGATTAACTATTGCCATTTATTATTTTTTATGTATTTATGATAAATTAAAGCCAAATATAAGAAGAACACCTGTCATTGGCTGTTTAACCTACAGCATGTTTCTGTCTGACACTAAAAACGTCCTTTAATAATAAATAAATGAATCACACAAGCTTCTGATTAGCTTGAGGTGCTGAACAAAGAAACACGTCTGTGTGAATTCTTAAGAGATGAAGTTTACTTCTGATAATTGGCTAATTGATGTAATTAAAGTTGGATGTTTATTAAAGCGTACCTTCAAATTCAAAGCATCTTTTTTTGACATTATGGGAAAATTTAGAGAAACCAAAACCTCGACAACTCTGGTTTGTCCTTGGGAGCATTTTCCAAACACACTGGGACCACACAGTCGTCACACTGCTCAGGACGGGGAGACTTGAAAGTCTGCCCATCAAGGAACAAGCTCCAAACGTCCTTAAAAAACAAAACAAATTAAGACAATGGTTTGCAGCTGCACGTGAGGACAAAGATCTTACATTTTGGAGAGATGTTTGGCCGGAGGAAAAAGGTGGAGGCTTTTCAAGATGAAGGAAGATTAAAATATTAAATAATGATAAATTATTTTTACTTTATTGATCCCTCGTCCTCATCAATCCTTTCTCTGCATCTAAGCCAAGCTTTCAGACGCCAGCGTTAACTCCTTAAGTGCTCCTACAATCGATGAAAGCCATCGTAGCATCATCTCCAAACTTCAGGAAGTTAAATCTTAGTTGTAAATGGATCCTCTGAGTGGACGACGACCCCGAGAATACTTCTAAAGTTGTTGTAGAATGGCTGAATGGCTGAAGGACGACACGTTTGAGGTATTTGAGCGGCTTTAACAAAACCCTGATCTCAGTCCTATAGTAAATTTGTGGGCAGATCTGCGGTGACCTATAAACCGGACTCAGTTCCACCAGTTTTATCAAAAGAAAGGAACTCCTGAAACTTTTTGTGAGAAGCTTTTAGACTAAACTACTTGAAACATCTGACCCAAGCTAAACAATTTAAAGCCAGTGCTACCAAATACTAGATTTAGACAGGGAACGTTTACTGGGATTAAATGGACCGTCGTGTTGTCAGAAGTCATTCTTTTAGTTTAGGAAACTTAGACTAAAAACAGAAAACACACACACACACACAGTCCCAGTCTGAACACTTTAATGTGAACACAGGAGTTCAATAAACTGCAATACAAGTAGCAAACACTGAATCTCACCCAACATCTGTTTTGTCGTTCACATGCTTTCATGGAGTGTATAAAAAGAAAGGTTTGTGTACGGCGGGATGTGTTTACCGTCTACGTCTCTCGACCCGAAGCTTCAGTCAAGTCTGCGGTTGTAAATAGTCTGGAGGCACAGTCAGGCAGTGGTCATCTTTTAACTAGAAACCTGAGGACGAGCCTCGGACACCGATACGTTTAGAGTTGAATCGTCTTACAAAAGCTAATTTCAGATATTTTAAGACAAATACGCTGAAAGGGAGGAAGGTGTAAAGAGACGTGATGTGATCGACAACCTGCATGTAATGGCTTTTTACAAACATCGCCAAACCCGAATGCTCAGGTTTGGTCAACACAGGCTCAAATGAATGAATTTCTGGCAAAGAAAAATATATTTAATCTGAAGGCAAATGGCTCAACTAGGAATCCTTTTTCTAACAGTTATTGTTGTTAAGGCCACGCGGCAGCTAAAAAAAACAAAAAAACAAACGAACAAACCCTGATCAGGAGAGGATCAACCACAGCTCGGAGGTAATCATGATCCCTGTTCTCACAGCAGTTCGTCGGTCGCTAAACTATCGGGAGGTCGATTCCAAAACGATTCGACGGCTCGAAACAATCTGCTGAGAGGCTTTAGGAGGGCTGCAGCGATTGCTCAAAGGCCGTGGCGCGGCCTCGTACATTCAGCACTACCGCTTCCTGTACAACGCGTTCAAGGCAGATCACGGTAATCGTACAAAAACAATCAAGTGAGAGGAATGGAAAGAAGCGGAACAGATCATGTCGTTTTACCAAAACATCTGGATTGTGCACCTTGTTTGCTTTCTCCGTCATTTATTATTTATTTATTTTTTTACTTTTTAAAGATTTAATACTTAATCAGAAGAGGGCAAACAAGATGTGACGAGAGGAATGATTGGAATTTAGAGAAAATAAACTGCAAGAGCATGAGGGAGGAGGGTGGGGGAGGGTGGGGGGGGTGACAGTGAGAGGAGGAAGACAGCGGAGGAAAGGTGGAGGACGGTGACGAGGAGGGAGGAATCAGTCTTTCCAGTCTTTCTTGATAGTGAGGCTCCAGTCCCAGGAGAGGTGGTCGTGTTTGTCGTCGTCGGTGAACTTGGACTTGAGGTTGTAGGTGCCGCGGGCCAGCATGCCTTTGGGCGACTCCTCCAGAGGGGTGAGGAACTCGTACTCCTCGCTCGGTCTGGGGCCGTAGCTGCCGACCATGTAGTCCGACTTATCGACTGGAGGGAAAATAAAATAAAATAAAAGGTGGAGGGAGGTTTGAAAACGTTTACACCTGAGCTTCAGGAGCAGCTTCGTACTGAGAGGAAGTTGCAGGTATCACTTTCTTCTTTCTACTTCTTCCTCTCCTTCTTGATCTTACTTCTTCTTCCCACTCTCTCCTCCCATCATCTTTCTCCCATGTTTTCCTCTCCTCCTCAGCCTCCCTTCCTCCCTTCCTTCTGCCTTTTCCTCCTCACCCCAACTTCTTCCTCCTCCTCCCATTACTCGTCTTTCAACGCTTCTCATTCTCCTCTTTGATCTTTTCTCCCTTCTTTTCTTCCTCTGTCTATTTGTTCTACACCTCATCCCTTCTTCTTCTCTCCTCCTCCTCTCTTTTCTTCTTCTCTGCTTATTTTTTTTTTCTTCTTCTTCTCTCCTTTTCGCTGCCTATTTTTTCCTCATTGGCCTACTACTTTTTCTTCTTCTCATCCTCCTCCTCTTTGATCTTTTCTCCCTTCTTTTCTTCCTCTGCCTATTTGTTCTACTCCTCCTCCCTTCTTCTTCTCTCCTTTTCCTCCCCCTCTCTTTTCTTCTTCTCTCCTTTTCGCTGCTTATTTTTTCTTTGTTTCCTCCTCCTCCTCATTGGCCTACTACTTTTTCTTCTCCTTCTCATCCTTCTCTTTCTTCTCTCCTTCTAGACCTTACTTTTTCCTCACATTCTCCTCCTCCTCTTTGATCTTCTTCTCTTCCTTTTTCTCCTTCTTTTCTATATCCAGTAGATGTGACGCTCCATATCATCAATAAAGTTCTCTAGTGACGGATGTGTCTGATCACATCATTTTATCTAGTCTCCATGGAAACAGTTCTGTTTCCATGGAGTTTCTATAAATGAGTGGATGTGCTTTACCTTTGACTCCTTTCCTGAAGGTCTGCTGAGTGTACTTCAGGCCCGACACGATGTCCTTGTTGACCTGGAGAAACGGAAACGGACAACATGACATCCCATCACGTCCCGCTCAACAAATCGTTCTACTGAAGCGACGTCGGCCGACCCTCTCACCTTGAAGTTGATCTTTATTCTGTATTCGACGCCCTCCTTCAGAACAAACGGGTTCTTCTTGAAGTTGTCCAGATCTCCTGGAAGACAACGAAGCATCAGATCAGAGTTTTAGAAAAGTCCACAGGTTCTGATACGGAGAAAAATGGTGGTTGTTCTTGAACCGTTAGAAGTACAGACACGGTGCAGTGTATATTTTCCCCCTCTCTATCCAGATGTTACCCGACTCATACTCTGAGTTCAGGGTGGTACAGGTTGAAGAAGCTTCTCATCAGCTGTACCACTACCTGCAGCAGCCGTGCTGACCACCAGGTGGAGCACAGCTCTGCAGGTGTCCTCGCCTCCATCAGGAAACGTCTCATTAACCCACTTCTACTGAGTCATGTCATTACCGGTTAGCCGACTAACCACCCGGCAAGTCGTTTGCTCTATATTTGCACACAGAGAGCGGCGTGATTAGCGCCGACGGTTTATGTTACGGGGCCGATCGTACTCACCCTGCAGGTCGAGGACCAGGGGATGTGGAGCCGTCTCGCACAGCAGAGTCATACGTGTCACCTGGACGTTCGGAGCGGTGGGATCTAGGACAGAGGAGACGATCATCGTTACAGAGGAAGAGAATCTAATCCGGTTAAAAGGTTTTATGATTAACAGAAGTACTTCCTCTATTGCACCATCATCAGACTGAATAAAACAACAGAATCTTGCATAACACTCGATGAGTTCGCTCTAACTACACTCCAGAGTGTGCTACGTTCACTCATTTAAAACTGAACCGTCGCATGTAAATAATATGAGATTTTATAGATATAGGAAACATATGAAGTCTTTTTATACTGTTGCTCTGATCAGCATTTATGCAGCAGATTATGGGAAGACACAAACAAAAAAGCAGAACTAATATAGCTCTGCTTTCCCCTGGAATAAACTAATTTTTTTATAATTTCAAAAATAGGAAAAAGTCAAATGTGCACAGAAGAACAAGTCTGAACATAAATTAAATTATACTGAAGCCACAAAAATAAAATTCCAGTAATAGAAGGAACAAAAACAGACTGATCTATTTCCTCCTTCCAGTTCCAGTAGGTGATGGAGAGAAACTGATAGGAGACGGCAAGAAGACTGGTTTTAGTTTTGTGCTGTCCACTTTGAGGGACGACTGGCTTGGTAGGACGACAGTTGGTGGGACGCTATGTTCTGCTGCTCTACAAGCGGTCGGGACGTCACAAAGCGGAACATGTATCTGGAGCTGGAGGATGTTGTGGGACGTGTCATCTGATCGGGCCTATCAAATTATTTAGGTAGAACATCGGCCGATAACGATGAAAACGACTGATCAGAGCAGCGTTACCCAAGACGTTTTTCTTTCTTAGTGTTTTTTATTTTTACTAATTAAAGGTTTTATCTTGTTCTCTGTCCTGCTACGGATGGATTTTATAAAAGCCATAAACACACAACCTAAAAAACAACCCCGCTAACCTGCGACCGGTTCGGCGTTCCCCAGCAGCGCCTCCTTGTACTTGCGCAGGCTCTCGTCTTCCTTGTCCAGCTCCTGGATCTCCTGCAGGCTCTTCTGGGCCGGAGGCTTGTAGTTGACGGAGGATTCGCTCTCATCGTTGGCCGCTGCGATCTCTGCCAGCTGCTCTGGTGTCAGGTCCTGCTCTGCCATGGTGTGCTAATCGGAGCAGAGAGGAAGGGACCGGTTAGACAACAGGAAGGCAATAAAGACTGATGGCAAACGGCTGAACACTTCCTCCTTTTGTTTTTTTTTTAGTTTTAATGAAATCTGCACAAGGAGCAAAGCAGCGCTTGGTTGTCAGACATCCGGCTGCTGGAGGATTATTATTATTATTATGGATTCTTCATCCAGAGGCAGAAACAAACACGAGGAAACTGCAGCAAACCTGAAGCTCTACATTAATGAAACAAGATTTATTCTCTTTATGCACAAACAACAAACACATTTTTCACAATAAACGTCCCCACTGTGAAGCACGGCGGTGGCAGCATCATGCATTAATTAATTTAGAGATGTCTCAAGTCTCAAAATTAAAATTTAAACTAAAACCGTCATCGGTTGCAGAGCTTTGTGCTACCTCCAGTATCTTCTCGCTGCTCGTTTCTCATCTTTTCACGTGTCTTTGCTTTTGTCCAGCTCTTTTTAAAACCCAATCAGCGTTCAGGCCTTCACACGTGGCGTAATCTGGTTGCACCGCCGTGACTCGGGAAACCAGAAACCAGACTCACGAGATCGCAAGCGAGATTTCTAACCAGAGAGGATGCAGGAAATGGAGAAGCATCTAAATCGAGATAGATTTGAAGAAGAAAATCGTCTTTTTTTATTTTTAAAACCCAGGCGCTGGACGACTCGTGAAGGTCAAGGGTAAAACGAAAGCAGCAAAATAAGGAGAAACCCTGGAGGACAATCTGACTCAGTCTGCAAGAGAACTATGACTAAGACGAGAGTGACACGAAGCAAACAGACGAGGTGAATGTCCTGGAGAGGACGAGTTCACGGCTGATGTCTGTGCGGCCTGAAGGAGCTTGAGGATGAAACTGTCCAGATGTTCCAGTCTGATTGAGACGTATACAAAAAGGTGCATCTATTGGAAGGGATGGGACACTTATGCAATGCCTTAATGTTTAATTAAATAACATTACTTTGCAGAAATCCACTTTTTATTTTAGAATTTGTGCACAAGAATCACGCCCCACAAAATCCCAACAACGTGTTTCTAGAACACATCAGCAGTAATATGTGGCGACGTCGGGACAAATCAACCGCCTGCGTGAAACATCTGGAGCACATGTGTTGGCGTTTACTCAGCGGATCGACACCTGGAAGAGGCAGCTGGATCAGGGACCCTCATAACAGCACGGCCTGTTTTTGTTTCCACCTGCAGCCGCTCAGAGAGAAAACACAACAAATCACACCAACACGCTGTGAGAGCTGATCCACTTCGTTATCGCAGAAAAAGTTTATTAATTTCCTACGCGAACTGGAAGAGACGGCAGAGAGGAATGTCAATAAACAGCAGAGAACAACAGGGTCAGAGGTTTCAGAGCCGAGTCGCTGTCGGTTTGTGAAACTCTCCTCCCTGCTCTGAACTCCCTCCAACTTCTCCTCCTCAAGTCATTTTGAAATTCTGCATGTTGAAAGAACTTCCTGCAGAAACTAACGCCGAGAAGCATGATCAGAAATGTGATCGATTCGATTCTGTGAAAGAGGAAGACGCCGATAACACAACCTGCATCAGACATCTGCAAACACACACGGGGGGGGGGGGGGGGCACCACGCCACGACACCTGCTCGACACTAAATCACACGACTGCAAACACAAACCGGTTTGCCTCCTCCGGGTTAGAGCCAAGTAGGAACTGAGAACCCAACAGAGTTTTTTTTACTTGTCTTTCCCCCCAGACGGGGCCTCAGATAAATTCCTTTCCAGCTCCGCCGTGAGAAGCAGGAGAACCAGATAAGGCAGAGATGCCGTCACCTGGTTCTTCCAAGTATAAAAGGAACAGGTTGTTCTTCTCACTTCCTTCGGCGCTCAGACCTGCAGCGCATCAAACCACCAGGCGCTCGGCAGGAAGTGCTCAGTCAAACGAGACCGAGATGTTTCGCTGGCTGTAGGCTTATTTTAAAAAAAGACAGAAAAAAAAAAAACGTTCGAGTTAGAGCTTGCCCCCATTTCCCGCCACTGGCACGAGAATATTTGTACTACTCTGAATTCTAGTATTTTTCACGGAGGAAATGACTGAAAATGAAACGCCACAGACAAACGCCGGATATAAAGACGCCTCCATCTTTGTCTGACTGCACCTGTCACTCAAAGAAGCTGCACCCTTTAATTCTGCACAACTTTAATCCTAGATTTAATTTACACATATGAGAGCTTTAAAGATGAGTCATGAATTAAAACTATTAGCTCTAGAGTCCCAAACTGCATGTTGATTTAACATGGAGGTCTATGGGATTGACTCACTGCTGGAGCCTCTAGTGGACGTTACAGGAACTGCAGCTTTTGGCTTTTAATTAATTTAGTTTCAATTAAAATCTTGCCAACATTTCATTTAGGGAAACTTTTTGTAAAGAAAATATGAGTGCGTCAACTGGATAATAACCCACCATCCGATTAAAGTTGTAAATTAATTCAACCTTACGTCTACTGTTACGCGTCTGTCCCGTCGCCACGTTAAGCCCCGCCCACCCGGTCAGAATCAGCTCCCTAAGGAGAGATTTCCAGATAAATTACATATTTTACTATTATCCACGGTTTCTGCAGCTTTCTCGACTCCTTTAAAAGATATTTCTAAAGTCAAATCAGGTCGCGTCTTTAGAATCAAACGCTGCATCCTGTTTTTTAGCAGCGCTGCATTTATTTTAGTGCTTCAAGTTCCCAGCGGGGAGAGAGAGAGACCCCCAAGAACAAATTCCTTAGCCCACAAATATGTTAGAAGTTCATGACGGCTCCCAGGCTGAGTAATTTAATTCTATGTCAGTTAATTTCTATAAATAAAATCCTCCCTGTCGTTGCTGGGCGCGTTCTGCAGACACCGCTCGCAGATTCCTTCTAAATAAAGTATTTAACTCAGTAAAATGAGATTAGCGTGAACAATGCTGACATCACCTCCCTCACAATGACTTTTTTTTCCCCCTCCTCTCTCTCTCTCTCTCTCTCTCAAACAATGCAGCTAAGAGGCTACATGCTAAGCTGACAGGAAGAGGCCCTGTTGTCGTCCCGGGGCTGCTGGGAATCAGCGGCGAGGTCATGAGATCCTGCCAACAGACGCTGGACGTGCAGCTGAACTCTCCTAATCTGTTGGCTAATTTACAAACACGCCCGGGCTTTCGCTGCGGCCCGAAGCTTTGGATTTCCCGTTCCTTAGCAACGTCGCCGGGCAATACGATTGGGATTATGCTCTGGGGTAGGGGTGGCGGGGACATTCGGGGACAGGAAGGGAAAGTGTTTGAGGCGTCGCCGGTGACGAAGCGAGTTACTGACGAGAACAGAGCATCGATCTTCTCTGGCACGTTTAACAATAATCAAAGATCAGATTCACCTCCGTGGACTGGAGGTAAATCTGATCAGGGCTGGACGCTGCTACCGACTTCCTGATTCAATTTGATTCTGTATTAATTAATTTATAGGAGGTATTTCAGCTTTACTTCAAGCTAATGTCGGTTCCAGAGGTTTGTGGCGCCTCCTCCATCTTCTCTCTCTCTCTCTCGTGTCTTTTGTTCCAGCTCTTCTCTGCCGTCACACCTTTTTCCAGATCCATTGTTTTAAATCCAAACATCTGCAGGAAACGGCCTGTGTTTTCTTGTTTTTATAGATATAGACGTCGGCGCTTTAAACTCAAAAACGATCCGATCATGACCCGTCTAAAACCACCGATGATGCAAAAGATGCCACGGTTCAGGATTATCAGTAAAAAAAGGTCAGAAGCAGTTAAATAATGTCCTGCACCCTCTCGCTGCAGATGAGTCAACGTGTGACATGAAACGTGACTTCTTTATAAAGTACAGTGACTGAGACGAGATGGACAAAAGCGAAGACACGTGAAAGATGAGAAACGAGAGAGAGAGAGAGAGAAGACTGAGGTGACACCACAAACCTCTGGAACCAACTCAAGTATCTCTAAACTAATCGATACCGAACCGAATCAGGAAATAATCCTAAAACCACCAATAATCCAAACTACGTTACTGCTCAGGATTATCAGTAATTATCAGAGCCAGGGCGTGGGCATTTCAAATCTCAGTCAACGTAGAAATATTTAGTGATAACGCGGCGTCCAGCAGCCGAGCACGATTTATAATTTACACCCTGAGACACGGCGGCGTGGAACAAAGCGCAGAGCATCACCGTGACATTTAGCTCTCGGCTTCATCTCGGCCTCAGGTTGTTGCTCACAGATGTACGGCTGCTTTTATCCTCTCTGTTAGCCGTTCTCTTTCATGTGCCGGACACATTTGATATTTACGCTGATTCTTAAATCCTCTTTGGCCTCTTAAAGTTGATTCTGACGTCCTGCATCAAATAACCCGTCAGTAAATCAACCGAGTATCTGCAAACGGAATTAAAAACGTCTGTGTTTTATGCAGCTCGACAAACATTAGCATTTATATTTTGCATAAATATTTCTTGGGTGCTTTATAAATCAAACCAGGATGCCGTTGCATGTCAAGCCTGCAGCTTTCGTCTCGTCAAAGAAACTGCTGCAAACTTCCTTTTTCAGACGAGCGCTCGATGATTCACATCCTTTAGCGCGCTAAACCACAGCGCTGCAAAGATGAAGCTGAAGTCACCTTGTTAAAGTTAACCTGCGATGCTAAGCTAATCGTTTAAAGAGTAAATAAAATGAATGAATGAATGAAGGTGCTGTAGCGGTATGAACGCAGGCAGGTTTGGCTAGATGTTAAAAAGATAAAAATCAGGTTTAGGCTTTAGAGAGTGTGACATACCAGCGCTTTGAGGAAGTGCTGCAGCCTTAGCAGAGCTGATGCAACGTACAGGAACCCAGCCTTAACAAGAAGAGACGAGGGGCCCGAGGAATAAAGACAAAACGTGTGATGGGCGTGATTAAAAAGACAAAGTCCGCAGGGTGTTTGCTGAAATCTTTCCATCTCAGAGAGAAGAAGAAGAAGAGGTAAAGAAAGAAGCCAACTCTATCCCAGGAAAAGACCACAGCAAATAGGAAGCTTTAAAAATAGCCGGTGAAGAAATCCAGCAGGAAGCAGGGAGTGAATGGGACGGCCAAGGTGCCAGCTGAAAGGTCAGGGCTCCTCGGGGGCCCTCCAGGAGCGTGCCCAGATTCGGGCTGCCTCCCTGGGCAACAGTCTCCAACACAGGAGGCTCTAAACAACGCAGGGCTTTTCCTTCTACTCGACGCCACCGACGCCACGAAGGAGCAACACGAGAGCTGAGATATTTAATCGCTTAAAAGCGGAGGAAGACCGCGGTGTGTGTGCGAGGAGGAACCGGTCCCCTGTGAGGCCGAGTCAAAACTCTCACAGGAAACGCACAAAAAAGAAACAGCTAACAGAAACAGAGAAGATCGGTTTGTTTTTTACTTCACGGGTAAATCTAAAAAGTACAAGCTGTTTTGTTTCAGCGGTTCTGACACTTGACCTTCATCCTGTCAGCTGCTGTTTGTCGCTTAAACTGAAAAACAACAAAAAAATATATATAACTTGATGCTTTTAGTGATTTTTTTTACCTCAGACTCAAAAAATAAAACATATAAAGCAAAGAAAACTGCAGAACAAGACATCCGGCCGCTGCAAGGCTGTTGCACATATTCAGGTTGAAACTTCAGGAGGCAAAAGAAAAATCCCTCCCTGTCATTAATCATCGCATGCACAGACAGAAAAAAAAGGGTGGTTTCTATGTTTTTGTGAGGAATGCATACATTAACTATCACAGGAGAGCACAGAGAAGAAAGTGGAGCTGTGGTATCTGTGCACTTGTCTGTGGAGGAAAGAAAAAAAAAAGCCAAAATGGAGGCTGCTCAGCTTTTTAGGTGTGTGCAAATTAAAAGAGAAGTTCCAGGAAGTGGCCGAAAATGTTCCTCATGCACCAACATGACAGGCGGGACACCTCTCCAACCCGGCTATTAGACTCGTGTTAATGAACTTCTTTTAGTTTCTTCCAGTTAATTCATCAGCTCGGTGAGTCTGTGGCCCATTAAAAAGCACTAGGGTGACATTTTGGTTTAGCTAACGGCTGCCAGCTCAGGTCAGGACTCAACACCCGGAAATCAACCACCAGCGACTCCTGCTCCACTCAACGACTTTAAAAACCAACAACTGCGAATATTAACACTTTAAAACACTAATAATGTTAACTTTAAATCAACGTAAAGTGAGACGGTGCAGATGCAGGAAGTCGCTTTTTTCGTAAACAAATTCCTCCTTTGACAAATTAACGGTAAATTAGCCGCTACTTTCCTCTACTAAGTGCTGAAAAGGCTTTCTAACTCCTCCGCAGACGCTAACGGGTGATGTTTAAAAGCTTAAAAGTGAGTTTTTTTATGGTTTTGATAAGAGTTTTGTCCGTTCTTACCGCGGTGCTGCTGGTCGGCTCGGACAGTCTCCTCTGAATGGGAGTAAACTGAAGCGAAGCGCCGCAGGAAAATCTGAGCCAACGGCCGCTGACATGCGCACACCACTTCCGGCCTGCCACCTTCAGAATAAAAGAGGGAAACTTACGTAACAAAGAGAAATCTAAACGTGAAGAAATTATTATTAATATTTAGAGCTTATTTTTTTTTTCTTCAAATTTCATATTTATGGTTATGATTATAAAAAATAATAACCTGAATAAGGTTTAGAAGTTTTGTGCTTATAATGACAACTTTTCACAAAATAATCAAATTATTAATATTATTAAATAAAATCCTGAGTAATGTCTAGTGCTTCATATATATTTTTAAATTAATAACATTATTTTTTATTTTTTTTATTATTTTGTGACATGGAATTCAACAGCAAAGGATTACATTTAAAAAATGTTTTGCATTTCCTCTGAAAAGCATCCGCAGGGTAGAAGTATGGAAGCAACAAAGTGGAACTTGAGCATTTTCCGTACAGAACAGTTCTGCGTCCTGCAACTATTCACTGTTTGGCCAAAATAAAAGGTCCCCCTATCTAATATTTCACTGAAACTCCTTTCTCCTCGATTACAGCACACATTCGCTGTGTTATTGTTTCTACAATCTTCTCCGATGTCTCCAGATTCATTTTCCACCAAGATCTTGTATTGATGATGGGAGAGTCTGACCACTGCACAAAGCCTTCTCCAGCACATCCCAAACATTCTCAGTGGGGTTCAGGTCTGGACTCTGTGGTGGCCAATCCATGTGTGAACATGATGTCTCATGCTCCCTGAACCACTCTTTCACAATCTGAGCCCCATGAATCCTGGCATTGTCATCTTGGAATATGATCCATTGATGGAATAACCTGGTCATTCAGTATATTCAGGTAGTCAGCTGACCTCATTCTTTGGACACATAATGTTGCTGAACCTAGACCTGAGCAACTGCAGCAACCCCAGATCATAGCACTGCCCCCACAGGCTTGTACAGTAGACACTAGGCATGATGGGTGCATCACTTCATCTGCCTCTCTTCTTACCCTGATGCTTCTCCACTATCCTTCCAGTTTTTAATAATGCCTTGGACAGTTCTTAACCCAGTTTTAGTAGTTTCTACAATCTCCTTAGATGTTTTCTCTGCTTGATGCATGCCAATGATTTGACCCTTCTCAAACAGACGACCACAGGACGTGTCTTTAGACATGGTTGTTGAATAAATGAGAAGCTACTCATTGCGTCAGTTGGGCTTAAATAACTTGTTGTCGGCTGAAAGATAATCATGCACCATGCAGTAATTATCCAACAGGAGGCTCGTATCTATTTGCTTAGTTAAATCCCAGGTGATGACTTTTCTTTGGGCCAGGCTGTGTATAACGCAATAAATGACATTTCCATTTTATATTGCAGCATTTACTGTCTGAACACAGAACCTTAACTTGAAAATTATTTGTATATTGAAGTAATCTGAGGAATCCATCAGCGCATTTATGTACGGTATATAATGTCAGCTTACTTCCTCCCATCTTAAACTAACACCACAGTAAAAAAAAAAAAAAAAAAAAAAAAACTTTACACGTTCAAAGGTTTAAAAAAAAAAAAAAAACTTTCACTTTAGTTGTGAAAATCTGAACCGGAAGTGAACACGTGAACAGGTTTTAAAACTTGACAGCCTGAAAACTTCCGGGAAAAAAAGAGATAGGCTGCAGCACGCGTGGGCATGCAGAAAATGTTTCCTTTAATGGTTTGGCTCTTCACTCTAGAGATCTTCACACATCCACCACAGTTTTAGCTCCGCATTACATGAGCAGAACAACCCGCTCAACTAAATATGATTTTAACCAGCAATGATTACAGAATGCATGAGTAACGCATGTCAGAAATAGTGACGAGTGTGAAATTCAAAACCCCTGAGGGCAAAAGAAAAGATATAAGATAAAGTAATATCAGCCCCAGTTTAAGTTAAAGAACGACATCTAGTGGCTGTGCTGTGGTAATGCAGGAAAGCTTCCTCCAGTAAACTTGTACTCAGACTGAAACTATTAAATGACAGATGTAGCTTTGTAATAAAACATGCAAACAAACAAGGAGTCAGTTGTTGTGGTTAATATGCACTGCAGGTTTTTATTACAGGTTTCTTTAACTACAGGGAAGAGAGGGATGGACTGGGGGGGGGGAGGGGGGGGATTCCCCAATTCATGAACCTACAGACAAAACCATTTTCTTCAGAAAAAAAGGGGGAAAAAATACCGGTAAAAAACACTTTGGAGCATTTAAAAGAAGAGGTTGAAACAATAATTTCACATCGGAACACGACCAAGTGTAAAATATTCTGCACATTTGTCACAATCGCTCTTCTGCGCAGACACTGGGGGGCGGGAGAGGGGGGCGACATGTCAGAGTAGACGGGTTCTTTAGCTGGTGTCCATCTGAAACAACAAAAGAGAGCGACGTCAGACAGCTGCTAAAACATGAGAGGTCAACTGAGGACAGGTGATACTCGGACAGCTGAGCGTACCCTGGCATTGTAGGCGTCTAACTGAGCGTCAAGCTCCTCTGCTGACAGCGGCTTCTTGCTGGCGCCGCCACGACCGCCCCGTCCTCTACCTCTGCCGCCACCGCCGCCTGCACCTCGGCCTCCTCTGCCTCTCTGTGTGCCGCTGAAGCCTCCGCCGCCACCACGACTTCTGTTCATGCCTCCGCCACCGCCTCTGTTCAGACTGAGGGGGGGGGAATTCATAGAAATAAGTCATCAAATATGGTGACAATGATGGTTTGAAGTCGTATTAAAGACAAACATTCACCCACCCCTGCATGGGTCGCCTCTGTGTGTCGATCTGTGATGTGACGAGCTGTATGTTCATGGGCCGCCCTGGAAAAACAAGACACGGTGAACATCTCAACTTGGGCAGGAATGAAACAAGAGAAAGGACGGTGTGATTTGGATCTGAGCCATACCATCAAGAGGGATGCCGTTGTACTGTTTCATGGCCTTAAGCGCATCTGCTCTCCTTTCGAAGTGGACATCCGCCGTTCCCAAGCTTCTCCCCGACCGATCGTAGTGAACCGCAGCCTTCTTCAGAGTTCCAAATTCAGCAAAAAGCTCCTGGGGGAAGAAAATACAGCGCCGTTTAGCACCCAAAAAAATGAAGCTTCCACTACAAATACATACGTAAACAACACAAATCCAAGTACCTGGATGTCTGCGTCTGAGACCCCAAAGTCGAGATTGGAGACGAGGAGTTTCCCTCCAGTTTCCACGCCGCCGCCTCCGCCGCCACCTCCAGCGGCGCCATTGAAGCCGCTGAAGCCGTTGTCGAACATGTCGTGCTGCCACTTGTCGGGAAGCTGTTTAGGCTGCAACAGACGAAAGAGAACGCACCTGCTGACTTCAGGATCCCCCTTGCCTCTGTCAATCACAGAGTCCACACGGCTGGGTGTTGGGGCAAGCAGGGGGTTCCACTTCCAACATGGCCAGGGTGCTCTGCTCAGCTCCCCTCCCAAGAGGGTCCCTCCAAAACGTTCCCTGCCCACCCCATCACTACAAGCAGGTGAATCCATTCAGACAGAAGGACATACACAAGACAATCTATGAAAAGCAATGGGATGTGTTGTGTATCACCTCTATATACACAAACACACTCACTGTGGATATATTTTATTACATCTATTTAAGTAAAGCAAATTTAAGATCCCAATCCCAGCCCCAGGCTAGCTACCACATTTGCCCACTGTTCTCTTGCCATCTGCGCCTCCAGATCTGATCCTCCGGTACACGACAGGGGGGGCAGGTTGGGGGTCGCCATCCGAAGCAGCGTTGCCTCCAGTGTCGCACCGTGTTTTTCCAAAAGTTCTTTATCGAGCCAGGAAACGTGCTGCCATGAAGTGTCCATAAGATGTTGTGAATGGAGAAACTAGAAATAGAGAAGGGGGGCCAGCTATCCCTCTGCGTGAGCGTGGATGTTGTGAACGTCCATTTTGAGGCCACGCCATTTTGAATGGAGCTCTGTTTTGTATTCGACTAGAGATTCGTTCACACTTGAGTGACGATTATATGAGGGGGGGAGAAAAAAGAACTACCCGGTGGTTTTTTTTTAAAAGTCCACTGATCCATCCACAAGCAACAGCCACGCTGGTTTTGAAAAAGCCACCAAACCGGGCCCTCGTTGTTGAGAAGCCGCGGCCGACCACTCCCGAACAATAGGCCGCCGTCGCCGGGTCGCCTCACCGGAACTCGGGGTGGAAACCAAGCTCCCAAAAGAGGTGAAAAAAACAATTTGGACAAAGCGGCTTCCTTTCTCCATCAATTTGGCACCATTTTCGACCGTAGAGGACTAGCTCTAATTTAAGGCGCTGGATTCAAAATGGCGCCGCCGAGGCCTTCTCGATCCAACTGTGGCTAGTTAGCCGACATGGCTAACACGTTCGCGTTGTGCTTCTTCTTGGTTAAAAAAAAATATGTAACACATATAGGTTGAGGGAGAAGGGACACATTTATGTATACAACTTCCATTAATGCTTAGCCGCACAATACAGAGCTCTCCTCCGAGGGAAAACTCGGCGGTTAGCAATCATTTTACTCGCTCGACTAGCAAGCTGGCTAGAGGATTAGCTAGCAAGCCTACTCGGAGAACAGAAGGACGCTACCCGGGCACTTTCAGCTCTGCAGAAGGCTTTTCCTTTTCTCAGCCAATTCCTCTTAACTTTCTCATACCCTGCTGTAAGGCGTTGGTCTGCCTCTAGCGCGGCTCAGGTTCTGTCGGTTCCTCATGGGGCCGGATCCGCCGCCTCGGCCTCCAAATCCTCCTCCTCCGCCGCCGGCTCCGAGACGCCCGGGGCCTCCTCCGCGGCCGCCGCCTGAGCCTCCGCGGCCTCGACCTCTTCCACCTCGGCCTCCGCCTCTCTGCTGCCTGTTCTGTTTGATAATGTCGTCTAGAGACATATCCATTTTATCGGTCATTATGCCGCCCCAATACCGCTAAACTGCCAACGAAATAATAAAAAAAAAAATACACCCTAGACTTTCTTGGTCCCTCTCACAAAAAAATTCAACGCTCCTTGCGTCGAAGACAAAACACAATGAGCTGCCGCCTGCTGTATATACACGCACTGGTTCGTTACGTGCTGCACGTAAACCAACGTCATCGCGTAGTACGCACGCCCAAAACTCCAGGTGACGCACACTTCCGGTATTATCAGCAACAACAAACACCTATAATCAGTTTGTTTAACTCAGTAGATTAAATCTGGATAAAGCTAACACAATATAATTAATTTACAACTATTCTGATAATTACAATAAATATCTTTCAAAATTATTCTAAATATATTTGCTCATTACTGTTCAATGGTTTAAATGAAGTGTTGACTTAAGAAATTGCGGTTACGGAGCAAATGATTTACATTATAATTAAAAATGATTTGAATTTCTAAAATCAGAATAACCAGGAAATAACGCTTCTCTCAAATATTTGTCTGCAAAAAAAAAAAACACATCTTCCTCCATTCCCATTCATTTCAGTGCAAAGTTATTCTTTGTAGAAAACAATTCATGTAGTTTCATTCAGTGATGTGGTGACGTGGTGAAAACACAACAAAATTCAAGCTGCTCCAAATATTTTCAGCATGTAGGATGAAAACAAGCAGGAGTACTGTAAAATCCTTTTATTCAACATTTTGTTTCAAGGCTTAGGGGTAAGGGAGTTAACCAAGGGAAGCGTATTTGGGGAGGCCTATACTTAATAAAGTCCATCCAAGGGCAAGAAAACGTATAATAAAAATGTTGGCCTTCTACATTTGTATTTTGGCTTCCAAAACCTGCCCATTCAATGTGACCGTTCGACTACTTCTACAATTGAATCAATCTATCTTCTCAAAAACAAACAAAACAACAACAAAAAAATGAGTCAGCCCTTAACGTGTTTTCCTCCAAAGTCATATAAGTAGTAGTATTGGATTTAAGACTGCAGTCTTTTGTGTCCTGCGGAGCAACAGTTTGCACCTCAGCATGAGATGTCAGCAAATTTTGATGAACGATTTTCATCAGACCCGTCCACATAGAGAATGTACGTGTAGATTATTTTTTTGACTTGAAAAAACATGAACCCAGAGTGGGGAAGAATTTGTGCTCCCTGAAATCCCAGATCTTTTCTTCTTTGTCAGCAGTAAAAGGGTAAAGAAAAGGATGGCAATCGATGTGCTCCAGAGTTTAGAAATTTAGTTTTCAGCGTATTCGGCCGGCCGACGGGGCTAACTTTCTGGCTGATGCAGGGCCGATGGAGGAAAAGTTCTTGAGAATAATGGTTGGAAAAAAGCGACGGGATCATCGTGAGAAAGACTAGGACTTCTTGGAGTCCTGTGTGTTGCGTTTTTTGAGGTCACTCAGGTCGACTGGTGTGAAAGCTGCGAGAAGAGAAAGAAGTCGTTAGTTGTATTGTGCTTAACTGATGTCTTCCTTTAGTGTGACCTCATGATTAAATATTTAGACAACTCACAATGTAGGTTAGGGTTTGGGTTCTTCTCCACATACTCCTGTGGTCCACGGTCATTCCGTTCACTGTTTTGTGTTGATCTGATGTCTCTGAGCACACACTGCCAGGCTGTGGAGGAATGAAGACGACATTTGTTTTATTAGGAACAGTAGTAGCTGTTGACAAACTAAATTATAAATTAATCTAAAAAAAGTATTGACAGGTGAAATTATTGAACAAACTATCCGTGATTCTGTACTGGCATTATCGATGTGATGATGTTGATGTATAACGGCTATTTCTTCTTAAATGAGCTTCTGAGCCACGTGTACTTTGAGCTGGACATTTGCGATCAAATCGCCCAGAGCAGATGCTACTACAAGGTCTAAATGGGGACGAAGATACACAAATAACTTCTGGTGACTTAATCTCATCACTAAATCCACATCAGAAAAAGGTTACACTGACTTTGTAATCACTGAGAGAGCAAATACTGAGAGATAGGTTAGTTGACTGACTTGAAAATGGCAAAAATGCTGCAACGCTCCCACACGTTTAAAGAGACAAACAACCTGTTTTCTTGCTCTATAAACTGTTTA
The DNA here is from genome assembly GCF_963514085.1 of Chelon labrosus. NCBI lineage: Eukaryota > Metazoa > Chordata > Actinopteri > Mugiliformes > Mugilidae > Chelon > Chelon labrosus. The sequence goes on from NC_140354.1 coordinate 22,856,971, forward strand.
TCTCATGATATGTTCGGGATGAACATATCATCTGGGTGAAATTAATTCTACTGCATGTTCCCAGTTAAGTATTTAGATAAAAGAAACGACCAGGATTGTGTTTACATGCTGCACATTGCTGTACGGCTGCTGAGCTTTTATTTTTTTTACTTTTACGCTTGCAGTTATGGAACGGGAAAATATGAATCGCTCATTTATGTACTGAGGTCAAATATTTGTAGAAATATAAAAGAACTGTCTGAGATTCAAACATTAAACATCCAAGTCAGTAGCCTACAGGAACAAACCAAAACTGTTTGTTCATCATCGCTATTCAGGTTTATTATTCAAACCTAAGATTAGCCCTAGAGTAAATCCAACACATCAGAGCTAGACGTCGTACTCACTGTCATTTATAAAGCGCACATTTTCCTCATGTGCTGGGGTGAACAGATCCCCACTGTTAGTCGGGGATCGGGGGCTTGAAGTCCGCTTGTAACTATTTACAATCCTGGGAGCAGATGAGCTTCACAAGAAACATGAAAAAAACAGAGAATTAGCAGCATAACAGACACCATAAATGGATGTTAATCAGCGTTAAACACATTATGTGTCGTCCTGGGAGTCTGCTTGATGATCACTATTAGAACCTGTGCGTGCCTGTTTTCATACCTGGTCATTCTGTTTGCAGTCTGTACTCACTCCTCGCTCCTCTGTGGTGAGTGGATCTGACAGGTACAGAGGTTCACAAATCCTCAGATGAATTCTGGCAAACAACAAGCGCAACACAACAGTAAACGTTTGCACGCGATCTAATAAGTTACACCATTACACACACGTACAGCTAAGTCTATGCTACCTATTAAAGGCAGCCAGTGGTAACACTTGCTAACAAGCTGCTTACAAGTCAATTTAATAAACTATATCATCTGATGAGATCAGGAAACGTTGGTGAAAATGCTAACAAATAAATGAATCAACGTTGCTGCGGTAAACTACTTCCTCTAAAGCTAAAGTATGCTAAGAAACAAACGCTGACGTTAGCTAAACAAGAAGCTTTTGTTTACGTTTTGACTCCAGTAATGCTAGCTGGAGGCTACACAGACAAACTCTATGAAATGACAACCAACTCTCATGAAATGTAATTTATAAAACACCTTACGCGTTTGGGGATTAACGACACCGTACAGCTACGTGCTAGGAGGCCGCTAACTATATGATTTCCTGACACAATAATTCCAGCTAGCTAACTTTAGCTACGTAGCTAGCTAGCTAGCTGGTGATTTGTCTTAGCGTTAGCTCGCAACGGCTAATATTTAATTGGCGCTACTGTTAAAAAAACGTGTTAACTATAAAGATCTTAGCGCCTTAATTTGCACTTACAAGCCCCCCAGTTACTGGTTGTTAATATATTTAACAAACCTTTGTATAATCGCTCCTTTCGATGTCTTTATTCAGAGACTGTACGCCGTTAGACCTGGCTAAAACGTTGCCAATGCCAACCAATCACTTCCGGTAAAAGATGCGGAAGTAAAAAGCGAAAGGACTTCCGGATGATGATGATAATAATAATAATAATAATAATAATAATAATAATAATAATAATAACAACAGAAGAAGAAGAATTATTTTATTTTATTTGTATTTTATTTGTATTTATTTGTATTTTATTTATTATTTATATTAAGGCAAATTCCTTGTTTGTGAAAACATACTTGGCAATTAAGTCTTTTCTGATTCTGATTTTGAAGAAGAAGAAGAAGGAAAAAAAGCTTAATTAAAGGACGGGAACACCTCATACTTTTATTAAATATATATTATGTGTATACAGAAACAGAAGGATAAGCTTTAGTGTCATTGTAAAAGAATACAATGAAATGTCATTTGGCAGCATCTCTTGTAGCAGCTACATGTCACAAGCATAGAAAAAAATAAAGGTAATATAAGTAAGAAATATTAAGGTGCAGAAAAATATTATATATACATAGTCTGTATTAAAACTAGTGCAAAGAACAGTTAGATATTATATTTACATTGCTGCTACTATACTTCCATTCATATTGACATGCCATCAGTATCTATTTTATCCATCGACTGTTGTAATTTTAAAGCAAGTTGAGGGCTTTCTGGGTAATGTTGTCCTCAGGGCTTTAAACTGGCTGACAAGCGTCAGTTTAAGTGCTGCTGGTTTAACTGATCTCTGGTTCTCGTCGCATAGTTTTAATCCTATTAAACAGACCACACAACGACTCGTGTCATCTTTACAAAAGTTTTTTCTTTATTTATGAAAATGTACAAAAATAATTAGCAAACAGAAAATGATAAGACTTTCATCGCTGACATTTGCATTTTTACTACAGAAAACAAGAAGATAACACATGAGGGAAACACGGCAGCGGGACAAAGAGATTGTGCAACATGTTTTTTTAAAAAGGACTGGTTATTAATAAAGTGTTACTTATTAATTTGGATGATCCTCTTTCTGCCCAGCAGTAAGGAAACACAACCCTTCCTATACAAAAACTAAATCCTGTATTATAACTTCCACATGTGACCACATTTTTGGAAAACGTACATTTTGCAGAGTGCAACCATAAAAAGTGACGACACAGCTGATAAAACAGAAATCCTCATGAATGAAAAGACTGACACTGGTGGTTTGATCGATATATAAATGCACAAAACAAAGTCAAATTTAATAAAATAAAACGACCACCAGGAAAAAAAACTAAAAAAACAAAACAAATCTTAATGGAGTATCTCAAAATAACCTTTCACTTTAGAAACTAACAAACAGAATGTCGCTTTTCTGTGAGCTGAGTTGGAAATGTTCTCCCGCGCCCTGACGTTCGTTTGGTTTCTCTCTCCGAGCGGTTCTTGTTCTTGAGTTCTCTCTGGTTCTTTCTTTCCTTTTATTCACACACAGCCCGTCTCAAACAGCTTGGCCAGCTCTTTACAGTCCGGGTCAATCAGGTCCGCCGGCTTCTCGCCGCTCTCGTTCTCTGCCTCTGTGCTGGCCCCCATCGACAGGAGATAACTGAGCCAAAAGATAAATAACAAAATGGCATAAATACAGAGTACTGTGTATAAATATGTCATAGTTAATCATTTGCACAGTTAATTTTCAATGCTTAAAATGAGGAAACAGCCAAAGTTTCTCTTGTTGACATTATAAATTCTCATCTATCTAGCGTTTCCTGCTTGGATTGGACAGAAAATGAACTACTTTCGTGCCGATTCAGTGAATTCTGAAGGTTAAACTGTAATTCTTCTCCTAGTGTCAATGTCCAGAGCTAAACTATCTGTGTCACGTAGCAGTAATTAGTCTGAGAAGGTCACTGCCTCTTTTGGAAAATGTACAAAAGTGTTTGATATATATAGATAAAAACTCATTAATAGAGAAGTAGTTATTCATACCCCCTTTTTAAATCTCTTTTGAGGACGTCTCAAACTTACATCTGCAACATGTTTTTAAACCTGGCATCCAAACTAAATCTCTAAAACTGCTCTATATTCAGGTTACTGTTCTTTGTGACCTCTTAGAAGTCATTTTCTACCTGGCGATTTCCGGGTAGCCATCGCTGCAGGCCATGTGAAGGGGCGTCCATCCGTCCTCGTCTCTCTGATGGACGTCGGCTCCGTACTTCACCAGCAGCTTCACCACCTCCAGGTTTCCCGTCAGCACGGCTTCGTGCAGCGCCGCCATACCTGCGCACACAAACCAGCGCACACAAACCAGCGTGAGCCCCCTGTCGCGGCGCCGCTCTCCTCCAAACACTACTTCAAAAGACTGGGAGCGCGAAGGCCCCGCAGGTAAAACTCACCTGAGTGGAAGAGCGTATCCACGCGAACCTTCCTCGCCCTCATGAAGCGACCGATTTGCTCCATATCTCCTCGCCTGACAATGTCCTGGAAGATGATGTCGTTGGGGAAGTGCACAGTTCTCTTTGCGGGTACGACGGGTATCACGGGTGCAGGCTTCTCCTGCGCCTGTGTGCGGCGGGTCGTGCTGGACCGGGATGCTTTGCTGTATGAAGGGATGTACGTCGATGCGGCTTTGTAGGAGGACGTGTAATGTGACGGGGTGTGGTAGCTTGTGCTGTACTGCGTTGGGGTGTACTTGGAAGCCGAGGCGTACGTGGACGTGTACGCCGCCGGTGTGTAATGTGACGGTGTGTAATGTGTCGGCGTGATGTATGCCGGCGTGTACTGTGAACTGCGAGTGTACGTTGACACGGGTATGTGATAGTTGTACTTCATCCTCGCGGCAATTGTCCCCCTCTTTGCTCTTAGCTCAGGAGGAAGGAAGAAGAGAAATCCAAGGGAACGGAACAATCCAATAAAAGAGCAGTATCCTTTGCTCTGTGTCCTTTTTTGAGTCCTTTCAGTTTTTAGTTTCAGCTCCTGCTGCCGTCACACAATAATCACCTTTCAAATCCTTCGCTTCACTCGATCATATCCGAGTCTCTTCCTCTCGTTGATGCTTGCAGCTCATTTCTCCCGGGTCAGATTTGTCTCTTTGCCGTCACCACAGAACCGTAGTCTAATGGGGCGAGTGGCAGAGGGTCCCTATATACCCTCTGCAGTGCTTATTTTAGGCTCTAACAACCAGTGACTTCAGCTTAGAAATGAAGGGGGCTCCTCCCGCCGTGTGGTCACATGTCCTCTGACACTGCACCCACCCCTCGATCATAAAAAATGTTGACAACCAAAGTGTTCCCTTTGACTCCTGCCTGAGACCAACAGGTTCCCACGTGAACATCTAAACAACTATCATTAGGTCCAGAGCTGAAGAAGAGGGACAACATACCTCGAATGCACAAGATTCTTGCGTTATTTCCTCTTTTTTTCATGGCAGTTATGAACCACGTGTGCCTTTTTTCCTTCATAAATAAACCAAAGACATGTTTTGTTGATTCGTCCTCTTACGTCAGATGTTTAGTTGATATTCGACATTAGAAATAGATTTTGTTTTAGGTAACATGTCTGTGCTTCTTCTCATGTTCCCCGCTGACCCCGAGGTCCACCATGTGACACTTCATGCTTGCCCTTTGCATCATAACCAGATACAGCCGTAAAATTCACCCTCTCTGGGGAGGTTACATCTGCGTGAGTGCCAACCTGACCAGAAATGTTTTTACTCCTCTGCGACATGAAAAGCCACACGGCGTCCAGTTATTTACGACACCGGGCGGCAAAAGAAAAACACAACTTTTTGGCGTCTGACTGTTTGTTATTCAGAAAGCAGAGAAGCACATTCTCATCATGTGAACTGTGCTGTAAGACCACGGCCGCGCTGGCTATAACTGGCTCTCACAACCTTTGGACGAAGACTTGGGCATTTCACAGACGCTGCCAATGTAACAGAAGAAATAGCCGAGCTGCCGTCTTCAGGTTTTGGTTTCTTGACACAACTCCAAACGCTTCAAGTGTGACCTTGCAAGGAGTCTGGAGTGATTCACAGCTCGTTTCATTTCATTTAATGCAATTCGACAATTTAAAGGCATCCACTCACACCGGTTGTGTTTCTGAGATTAAAAACATGCTGATATCTTAGTGTTTAAACAGAAAACATAGGCAAAATAGGCTAATTTTTTTTCTATTAAGTATTTAAACTCTTGAGGAAAGACTTTTAAGCCGCTGCTAGGTGTCAGAGTCTCCTATATGGCGCCAAACACTTGCAGGGGTTTCCTTAATCTATCATAATACTCCTTCCACCTTCTCCAGCTCCACTCACAAGAAATGGGAACCTCGGTTTGTGGAAAATGTCTGCTTGTCGGAAGCCCATGCCTGGACACATGCCAGAGTAAAGTCTCGCTAACGTTACGGCTATACATAGTGTCAGGCTAACCCCCTCACCACCCACCCACCCCCCTCCCGATGCCTACCTGCCCTTTAGGGCGCTTGCTATGATTTGTCAAATTATCAAGAAGTCAGGGTTGAAGACGCTGTGGGAAACAGAGAGCGACAGAAAATGGAAAAAGCCACCTCTAGATAGCGTCAGGAGATATATCAATGAGATGTTTTTAGTAGAATCAAGATATTGCCATTGACCTCAGTGAAATTAATCTTTTCTTTCTTTAATTCTTTTGGCCTTAAGTAATCTGAGAGCAGACAAACAGGTTTAGGAATGAGTTCAGAGATTTGAGGGGGAACATCTGAATGTGACACCAAGATTATCCAGGAAAAAACTAAACAAGCTGAAACAGGGGCAACTGTTGACTTTCATTCAAGTCTTCGGTTCTAAAACACCGGTTGTGAGTTGAGGATTAAAAATGAACATCTGAAAGTCAACATGGCTGAGGTCTGTTCACTAACAAAGACTTAATTGATGCTAATACGTTTATTGCTAATACGACAGGTAGTGAGAGAAATGGATGGAGGGATAAGAAGGGTCGAAGGATACAGGATGAAAAGGGCTGAGGGGATGGGATGAAAAAGGGGTGAAAAGGGTCGAGAGGAAGAGATGAAAAGGTTAGAAGCTGATGGGATGAAAAGGGTTGAAAAGGGGTCAAAGGGATGGAATGTGTTGAGGGGATGGGATGAAAAGGGTCGAGGGGAAGAGACCAAAAAGGTCAAAGTTAATGGGATGAAAAGGGGTTGAGGGGATGGGTTGAAAAGGGTCGAGAGGGATGGGATGAAAAGGGTCGAGGGGAAGAGATCAAAAAGGTCAAAGTTAATGGGATGAAAAGGGGTCGAGTTAATGGGATGAAAAGATCAAGAGGAAGAGATGAAAAGGTTTGAAGGTGATGGGATGAAAAGGGTTGAAAAGGGGTCAAGGGGATGGAATGGAAAGTGTCGAGAGCAAGAGATGAAAAAGGTCAAAGTTGATGAGATAAAAAGGGGTCGAGGGGGATGGGATGAAAAGTGTTGAGGGGATGGGATGAAAAGGGCAAGAGGAAGAGATCAAAAGGTTCGATGGTGATGGGATGAAAAGGGTTGAAAAGGGATCAAGGGGATGGAATGGAAAGTGTCGAGAGCAAAAGATGAAAAAGGTCAAAGTTGATGAGATAAAAGGGGTCGAGGGGGATGGGATGAAAAGGTCGAGGGGAAGCGATCAAAAAGGTCAAAGTTGATAGGATGAAAAGGGTCGAGAGGAAGAGATGAAAAGGTTTGAAGGTGATGGCATAAAAAGGGTTGAAAAGGGGTTGAGGGGGATGGGATGAAAAGATCGAGAAAGAGAGATGAAAAGGGTCGAAGGGGATGGGATGAAAAGGGGTGACTTGGTGAAGGTTCTCACCCTCTCCACCCCTGTCTCACCGACGTATGATGGGAGGTGTTACTCCTGGATCTCAAACCTTCCTTGGTTTTCCCGCCATAATCTTAGATGCTATAATCTACTCTGTCGTCCAGAATGTCACGACAGACTCCACATTGAAAACCAAACAGGTCTACAGAAGCTTTTTAGCCCATTTACTGGGTTTGAAGTGAACGGGACTACTGTGTTTTTTAAAAAAAAAAAACTTCCATCAGAGTACAAAGACAACAACCGTCCGATGACCCTGAAGCTTCACACCAGAGACTCTTCAGAAGAAACCATCTCTCAGGAATGACTGCCTGTCACAGAGGCTTACCCCTGTGCTATGCATGCTAACAAAACAGCCAGCGATGCATTCCTCAACACCGGCCGAGTTGCGTGATGTAGGTACGAGGCAGGTTGGATGTGACTTTAACTTCTAAATATAAGAGCTGTGAAGCACCCTGTCCTGTGCAGAGCATGCTATGAATGCAGGCTGCCATCCTCACAAGCGCTGTTGTTTAAAAAGGTCAGTGTAACACAAGTCACATGTACATTTTAAATTCTGTTTATATAGAGTCACAGCTTCTTCTTTTTTTTATTTCATCAAAGCTGCCGGAAGATATTTTACGAAAGCGTCACCACTGAGACTCTGCAAAGCTTGACAAGCCTTTTTCTCAGAAGCCCTGGTGCTGCTACGAGCGCATGCGGTCCCAGGGGTGGCAACGGGAGCAGGGTTTCTTCTTCACAGGCAGCGTTTGAACACACCTGGATCCCTGGACGACAAGCACCGCAAGGAATTAAGTCTGTGTCTGGATCCTCTCAGGCCCAGAGGGAGATACTCGGTGGGGTTGAGATGTATCTGGTTACGGCACGCGTGGTGGGCGGACAAAAGGAGCTGGATCTAAATCAGGAGGCAGTAATCCTCCACGAAGAATGCTGCAGCAGCGGAGCGCTACAGTTCTGCAGCTACATCCAAACTCCAACTTCTTATTTGGTTGAACTACTCTCAGGAAACATGTGGACTACAAGATAACGTGTCGTTACGGTGAATTCACAAACCTACAGAGTCTGCGCTCAGAGTTTAGCGAGCGCATTAGACAAACCAAAAGTAAACCGAGCCATTTGCTGCTGCAAACAAGCCGATCTGTCATCTGGCCTCACATACGTGGCGTGGCCCTCGTGGTTCCCATGCCTCCAGATTCTTAAGTTGCAGAAACCCTCCGGTCATGAGCTCATAGTTTCCATGAGAAACGACGGTCCTTATTCATTAACCACTGACTGAACAAGCGGGACTTTTATTAGATTAAATTAGATTAGGATAGGATAGGATGAATTTACACTTAAAAATTTGGGTGAAAAGTAAACACGATCCCAAAAATTTCACAAAAAATTCCAGTTGTGGTTTTTCCTCATATTGAACGTTTTTAACTAAAATGGTATTAAGTGATTTCAACAGGCTGAAAGGAATATTTGGTTTAAATGATGAGTTATTTGCGGAAGCACATCCAATTTAAGCATTACTTCAATAGTTTTATAAAAGAAAGCCAAAAACAACTTCTTAAAACTATTTATAAAAGGGCCTAAGGGGTAAAGGGACTACAAGAAGCAAAACCAGCAAATACTGTCTACATAAAATGGACAAGGGAAACTAAAGCTCTCATTTCAGAGGAATCATGGATGAAATATTGTGAATAACCTGTTCAGATGTACAGAAATCTTTCAGCCTCCTCTGATGTTTTCTTACAGGAAGCCGACCAGCGCCGCAGATTTTCTGCACGCCCATTAATAATTAATTTCTGGCGCAGTGTTCATACAGAATGTGAAATCAAATTAGGCACAAAAATTACTTTTGATTAGACGATTCGAAACCCAGCATAGCGAAACCTTTGGAAAGAATCACTTTTTCCATGAAGCAGCAGGAAAAACTAAATGTGATGAAATTTAGAGGAAGTGGAAGGAATAGATTTACCCCAGACGCCCTACTTTGTATTATTTTTTTAGGCCATTTATATACTTTCACGTGTATTAATTCACACTAATTCAACACTGTGTTAAATGTTAAATTTAAAGAAAACTGCACAGTTCTTGTCTGGAGCGGCCTTCCTTTTTCACCACGGGACATTTACCCAAGCGGGGTCATCAGGAGAACACAAGACGTCACAGAGGACAGAACACAATCTCTTCACTCTGCTGCCGTCGGGGAGTTGCTACAGGAGTGTGAAATCAAGGACAACAACACTCACAAACAGCTTCTACCCTCCGGCCGTCAGACTCCACAACAGATCCATCAACACCTCCTCACTTATGCAGCACAAGGCACAGAGCGCATTCCTAAACTCGGGTTTTAAGCTTTTAATTTAACCGATTTGGAAAAGGGAGATTTGCAAAGTCAGGATTTTGCAGTGCACGTGACAATAAACATCTTGAATCTTGATTTGACGTTAATATTTTACGCAGAACATCCTTGTTTATATGTGTGTGTTCTGTTTTATACACTTACAAGGTCTTCTCAAATGCTCTGTGTTAACATAGTTTAAAATCATTAATAAATATCTAAGATATCACACAGACATGAGCCAAAACAGCTGCAGACTAGTTGTGGAAGGGAATGAACTCTGCAAACTGCTCCCAGAGAGTGTAAATGTTCTTTTTGTTCCAAGACAAATACAACAGCACGGGCCGTGTCTAAATGTTGGCATAAGAAAGGGCTTAAATTTAAACACAGCCACTTCCCGACTCTCCACATAAACACTCTAATATTGTCCCACGTAGCAATAAACTATAAGCTGTGAATAAATTGTCCTGGGAGAGGGTTTATAGCTTTAGAATCAGTTGGAATCAATCCAGTTGCTGCCCGATATGAAAGACGAGATATTACAAAGCTTCATCGAGGGACGCTGTTGCCGACATTTAACCGAGCATGAGGCCGTAAACAGGCGCTGCAGCTGTCCGGGACACACACATGGAAGTGGGTGCAGCACAGAGGCTGGCCGAGTGTTTGTGGGAGGATAGAGTTACCTTAGCTGAAGCCTGCATCCTTGGAAAAGGAGGTCAGGGGTTAAACATTGTGCGTACGTGTGTCTAATTTTTTGATGCCCCATTGCACAATCAGGGTGTACGTTTCAGTCAGAAAACGGTCAGCGTCCAGGCCACGGCAGATTACCATGAATTAATGTCCTGGATTTGTGAGAGCTTAAACAATTAAAGATGGAGGACATCAAACAGGTGGACCTGTTGAATGTAACCTTTACTCAGTGTATGAAGGACAATAGAGTGTCACAGTTTCACTCAGCAGCATGACCCAGACTGCCTACAGCCTGCAGCCTTTATATAACAATGCAATTATGAAAAAATGTACATTATGCCAACTTTCCATGAGTCTTATCGTATCATATTTTATCTTTCATCGCATCCTATTGTGTCATATCATGTCTCGTATTGTCTGGTATTGTTTCGTATCATATCATATGTTATCGCAGCATATCTGGTCAGATATTTTATCTTGTATCGCATCGCATCGCATCGCATCGTATTGTATCATATTGTATGTTATCGCATCATATCTGATCTGATATTTTATCTTGTATCACATCTGATTTTATTTTATTTTGCATTGTATCACATCGTATACAATATACGATATACATATCGTATCGTATCGTATCGTATCGTAACGTATTGTATTGTATCGTAACGTATCATATCTGATTTTATTTTATTTTACATCGTATCGTATCATATTGCATTATATCATATAGTATGTTATCGCATCATATCTGATCTGATATTTTATCTTGTATCGTATCGTTTTGTATCACATCGTACCGTATCGTATCGTATCGTATCGTATTGTATCGCATCGTAATGTATCATATGTGATTTTATTTTATTTTACATTGTATCGTATTGCATCACATCTGATTTTATTATATCTTGTATTGTATAATATCGTATCGTATCTTATATAATGGCATGATAAGGTATAGCATCTTGTCGGGTAAGTAGAGTATCTTGCCGCGTTGTGTGTATCATATCGCTTCTTATCACTTCGTATCACACTGCATCACGTCGTGTAGTAGCGTATCATATCATATCATATCATGTCGTATCTTGTTTCGTCTCCTCGTCTCTTATTGTATCATGTGGTGAAGCGACATGTCGTATCAGGTTCTTATTAATGACCTTTCAACCAACGGCTCTTTAAATACCATCCGTCAGGTGAATGACTTTATGTCCATAAAGCAGATTTTAAAGTATTTTTTGGTGCGTTGGCTTGACACTGAATTGGGGTCATAGTTTGATATTTAAACTGGCAATAGAGTGAATAAAATAGAGAATGAATAGACGAGTGGAAATCAGTCAGTTTAAGTTCTTTAGTTCAGTCACTACATTTGCTCTGAGGGATCAATAAAATCTTATCATCGTATCGTATCATGTCTTGTATTGTCTTGTGTCTCATCTCATCTCATCCTGTCGACTAAAAACATCACATCTCAGTTTATCGTGTCCATTCCCTGTTTTCCTTCTGTGAAGGTAAAAGAGATGCTGACCAACTTGACTCAAGTTTTTACAGAAGAACTATTTGATGCTTTAAATACATCACAGACTGAAACATCTACTTGTGCTATAATACTGCTGCTTCCACAAATGCAGCTTTATTACAGTAAATGCTACAGAAATAAATTACTGAACCTAAAAAGATCACAGTAACATGCGGATACAGTATAACGACATAAATATATATTTAGGACGATGTCTAATAACTTCTCTGCAGACAGAGGGAAGATGAGGTCTGCTCTATGACCTCACTGCTGCCCCTGAAGACCAGGCTGGCTCCATAAGGCCAAGTCAAAGACAGGATATTCCCAGAATGCATTTCACAGGGGTCAATATGCTAATTTTAGCACAACGGCCAATGGCAGCTCGGGAGCCATGCTCTAGATCCAGGAGGGGCCGGATCGGGTTACGTGGCGGCGACACCAATGGGATACGTGCAGCCAAAAGAAAGAGTGGACAGAGGACTGAACCTGCTGGACTCATCTATATGTGTGCAGCCGTGCCCCCTCCCTTACCTACCACACTATAGCCACTGTAGGTATCGATCATGTGACAGCATTGCTCGTGGGGAGCGGGGTGGGGTGGCCTTCTTGTAACAGGAATCCCAAAGGGCTTCCAAGGTGCATGGCCTCATGCATCGTAACTTTTAGGAGGGCAGTAAATCCCCCAACTCCTCCTGACACGGCTCAGGATCCGAAAGCAGGACAGCACCATCCATGGGCAAAATGTTGGGCGCCTGAAATGACCCTGAGGAACGAACTCCAATCCCCTTCACACCTTCAGAGTTGTAGCTCTGCCTTAAAACGGACGACTCTGATTCTGTCTCAAACTCATGCACCCAAATATAAAATCTCTCCGCCTGCTGTTTAATTATAGCTGTGCAACTTATTCCTGCGTACAGTATCTGTTCAGAATACGCTGTCCCCTTTCATCAAGGCCAGCCTGCTCGGTTAAGTAATCTGATTAATAAACCAGGAGTTGACTGAGGTGGCTCTATCCTCAGAGCAGGAGTGAGTTTCATTTTGGCACCAGAGCCCTGAAGACATATCCGTTCACTCATTCCTCCGTGGACGCTGCAGAAGCCAGGAAGCGCACAGATCATCCAGAATACGAGACGCCTTGAGGAGGAAAGGTGCAAACACTGTATCGCACCCTGCCGTCGCATAAGCACACATTCACGGAGACTTAGCACAATCTCAGCGATGAAGAAAGTGGCAACGTGCACAAGCAAACAGGCAACCTTCAGGCGGCTAATGGAGATGAACCCCTCGTCTATACGTTAGCCTGCGCTAAGAATGGAGATGAAAAGCGTGTGAGTCGGTGGCAGGCCGTCGGCGTTAGCTCTGGTGTCGGGTGTCGCAGATTCCCACATGGATTTGATCCGCTGCTCTGCATTCTCCAGAGCTTCCTGCCGAAAAGCAGATCCTCATAATCCAAACTGTCGACAGCAGTCGCCATGAACTAAGTGAACCTGAAGAGCGCCGGCCCGCTCTCAGATCCAAGTCTTGGCCTCATCATTCTCGTGCTGGCAGGGGAAAAAAGATAGCGACGTCCACGAGAGACGTCAGAGAATCCAAGAAGATGTTAGAACTATAAAAGCTGATAGCAGAAACGTGTGAATTTAATTGTGTGAGTCTTTCCATCTTGTTCCAAAATCTGGATCATGTCTCCAAGTCACCAAGCAGCTGTTGATGGTTCTGATCCAGCGGTAGGTAGAGATCCATTAGAGACAGCAGCTGGTACAATATTCTACTGACCACATGATGGCGCTGCTTATTTACAGACACACACACTGAGATCAGATCTCAAGTGCTGGCTGGGGACGCATGTGGAGACACATTTATATTAAAACCTAACTGTAAGTTTTATCAAAAAGTTTGAATCCTAACCAAAAAAGTACAGAGGGTGTCTGACTCCTGAACCCAACCTGGGATCTACCGTTCTACTTTACAAACTCTAGGAACCATAAGTAAGCCTGCACTGCACAGAGAAAAGTGTTCTACTAATAGATGACGGAGCCAGGCCTTTAAGGGCCTTGTGTGTTAGGAGAAGGATTTTCTTAATTGTGAATTTTACAGGGAGCCAGTGAAGTAGAAAAAAAATTGGAGTAATTTGATTTCTCTGGCTAATTCAGGGCTTTTGCTGCTGCATATTGAATGAGCTGGAGGCTTTTTAGAGAGCTACTTGGATCAGACCTGATGATTCCAGTCCAGAGGTGACACATGCATGAACCAGTTTTTCAGCATGAATTAATTTTACCACATTACACAAGTGATGGGATGCCACTTTAAAGGGGAAATAGTGTTTTTTACAACCTGGACCTTATTTCTGGCATAAAATTTGATTGTTTAATCACCCATATAACTTTGGTGTTGTTTGGAGTCGTTCGTCAGATATTTAGATCCACGTATATCCATATAGTGGGAGTGACTGGGGCACCGAAACGCAGCCTCTAAATAACACATTATCTGCCGCGAAACTCGTCGATTTCACCAATATTTTGTTATGATACGCTAGTGCTATTCCCCGCTGAGTCCGGAGTTACCTGTTATCTATTCGCGGACGTGCAGCGGTTTGTTGTTCTTTGGCCAGCTGTTCCTCTCTCTGCCTCCTCCTCATCTGTATACTCTGGCTCAAAACGGTAAGGATGTCCATCATAAACAAAGTCGTCGTCCACAACCTCAGAATCGGAAAAATATTCAGCCGTGTTGCAAAAAACTAGCAGCAGCAAATTACAGGTAAACAAGCCACCAGAGATGACATCATCCAGGTCAGAGGTCAGTAGGTAGGTCAGTCTACAGACCCTGGATGATGATAACAGGTAACTCTGGACTCAATGGGGAATAGCACTAGAGTATCATAACAAAATATTGAAGAAATTAATGAGTTTCGCGGCAGATAATGCGTTATTTAGAGGCTGCGTTCGGTGCCCCATTCACTCCCATTGTATGGATATACGTGGATCTAACTATCTGACGAACTACTCCAAATAACACCAAAGTTGCTGCCATCAAGGAGTGTCATTGCTATGGGGTGGGGGTGTCTGGTCTGGTCTAGGTGGGTACTACATGTCTAAGTAACATCCAAACCAATGAATGCCAGGTCCAGACGTTTCCCAGCAGAACACTGAACTGCCACAGGATGGTCCTCCTCTCAGTGGTCATAATGTTGTGGCTGATCGGTGTGTGTATATAGGTTAATCTGATCTGGTGCATGGAGACCTTGAATAACTTCATGTTATATCATTCATTTAGATGTTAGGTAATGGAAAGTGATACTGATACGGTATGTCCTGGAGAGGGTGGCAGCAGTAAAAGCCCTTCTCACATTAACGCAGATCACAGCCAGATGGCACCAGGTTTCCATGCTGCGCTGCCTGAAGACTGCCCTCTGGTGGCTTCAGCTCAAATCACTGATTCTCATCCTCAGTGCTCCTAATAACCACACGACGTCTGCTCTTTTAGATTTAGGTTCAGGGTTACGTTCCTGTCACCACTTTAAAGTCTTTTCCTTTTTGCGGTCACATCCACAGATCTGCCAGTTGAAGGAATTCACTTTAAAAAAAACTCTTTATTTACTCTTCAAACCCAGAGCGAGTGAATGTACAGCGAGGAAAGGTTTTTTTCTCAAAGCATTATAAAACATCTAAAGTATAACACTGCTTCTAAGATCTTAAAGAACAAGACAGATAAACGAGGGTCGCGGTTTCATTCCCCCTGCTCGACGGCGACATCGACGGCGACATCAACGGCGACCTCGGCGATGCTCTCGTCCACTCCTGCGGGTCCGTGGTCGCCATGGTTACTATGGTCACTGCTGCCATCGTCGGCGTCACAATTCAGCTGCGCGTACTCCACCGGCACCTGTTGAAACGCGAGGTCGGTGTGGAGAATAATAGACAGCTCTTATGTGAAGTGGACCACAGACGAACGGGGATTTTAACTCATGTGAACGTGGTGGTGCGAGTATGCAGATAAAAACTGATCCTGGTTAATGTTCTAGTGTGAGACAAAGAAAACTGTGGGGTTTTTTATGTGTTCCTACTTATTTCTTGCAGGTTCACTGGAAGTCACTTTGTAATTTGGCACAAATCTATGAAGAAGGAAGTTCTAAATGTCTGAGTTTTTTTTGCAGATGATGTGATCCTGTCGGCCTGGGATGAGAGTCCACCTCCAAGTCTGAGGCCATAGGGCGCTCTCTCCGTGTTAGTTTCGAAGCTTTTGATTTAAAGTTTCAACAAAGGGACGTCCCGATCCAACACCGATCTTTTAATATTCAGTATCGGTCAATCTGAGTCCAGATCCGATCTTAAATATCCTAAAGTTGGTCCCCCATAGCTTCCTAAAGTCTTTCCTTGTCTTCTCCTAGAGCGGACTGGATCCAACGCCGCCATAAACTCCCTGACCCTCTCTTGACGGCATCCCTCTCTTTTCTTCTCTTCCTCCTCCGGATTTCATTGCAGGAACTGGGGGGGGACAAAGAGCTGAAGCTTCCTGAGACGTTGCCCCGACCCTGTGTCTCACTGCCTGGGTTCTACTTCCATTATCCATCCCCCTACGACCTCTCTCATCCCTCCATCCATTTCCTTTACGTCCCGTCTACCAATAAACATCTTTGCATCAGTTAAGGCGTCTATTAAAGTCTTTTTCTACATTTAAATCATGCATTTGTCCCTTCTCTAGCCCACTACTCCAAAGCTCCTACTCAACCTGGCTTCAGATAAACGGTCAAGTTAACCTTCATGACACTGCCGTAGCATCAGGAGGAAGGCTTCTTTAAAGTCCGGAAAGAAGAGACGACGGCTGAAGTGAAACATTTGTGCCAAATTATAAAGTTCTTTCTCTGTTGCCTCTAAACAGTCGTGACTTTACGGAGCGTGCTCTACGCTATACTTGGAATGCTTTCAGTTACCTGCGTACAAACAAATAAACTCCATAGGGTTTCCATTTACTGTACTGTGTCTGTCCGCGAGACGTCTCTCTGGGCAAAGACACAACACATTCATGAGTGTTTGTTCCTGCTGCAGTGTTTTGCGGTGTCACAATGTGTACGTGATGCTACTTACACCATCGGCCGGCTCTGGGACACCTGTGAAAACAAGAGTGGACGACACGATCAGGAAACGAGAGGAGTGCGAGGATGAAAGGAGGCGGATGTACGGCGATCAGCACTCCAATGAATTAACCCTAACCCTAACAGGACACTTAATGCTAATCACAAGCTTTGCCCTGCAAGCAACTCTCTTTCTTGAACATGTTTACAAAAATAAGACTTCCTTTTTTTTTTGTGCGTACGACTACAGCTGTTATTAGGAGTCTGAACAATGGACGAGAGTTTCTCTGGGGAGTATCCAACAATCGAGCATGTTTCTCCAACTTAACGGATGCACACACTGTTCAGCTTTGTCAGAACAGGAAGTAGTCCCTGACGAATGCAGGAAGTGGACACCTGGAGACTGGGCCTTCTGTTTTAATGGGACATTCTTTCGCTAACAATGCTCCTGTCGATCCCGTTTCCTTTCAAATGCCACTGACCTGATTTCTCTCGCCATACGACATTAAAAGGAGTGCGAAGAGCAGGATGTGAGTCATACCTTGCTGGGAGTTACGTACTTCGCTGTAGACCGTGTCTGTGCCAGCTTTCTCTGGAGCTGGCGTGAAGGAAACAATTTTTAAACGCAGGGAAATCTTGAAGTTTCACGTATAAGTATTTAAATTCAGATCAGTCTCACCTCTGTTAGGATCCAGCCGTCTGGTCTGCACCTCAGCGTACTGCACCTCTGGTTTTTCTGGATTATTCTGCTCATCAGACTCTGCAGCACAGTGAACAAACCCCAGTATTAAAAAAATTTTACTGGACAAGCTTGGTGACATTTAAACGTTATGTTGGACCAAAACCAACAAAAAACTGAGTAACAAGGTTTTAGATTATCCCCCTGTGTCAGTAATCTCCACTTTAGTCCAATTAAAAACATATGAATGTAATACAATCAGAAAATAAACACTTGGACTTAAAGCTGCAGTGTGGAACGTGTGGCTCCCCCTTCTGGCCAGGGCAGTAATTACACAGACACCTTTGAAAAAGAGCAATGCATCATGGATCTTTGGTTTTTGATCTGAAATGCGTTTCCACATCTCTCAGCGGTTGACAAACACAGAAGAAATGTCTCCTCTCATTTTTGTTGGTGCTTTCTGCTCAGAAAGAAACTCAGACAAAGCTGACTAGCGTTTTCGCAGCGTAATTACAGAACGATGATTCGTTCGACCAAAGTTTTCTACGTTAAAGTTTTGCAGGAATCAGTTTATTTTGTCCCACCACTAATAGTTTTTAAATATTAGTTTACCAACTCTATATCTTTGCGGCGATCCTGGACTCTAGCTAGCATTTTAGCGACAATCGCGAATTTATAGCTTGATGCCGATAAACGAGCACAGAAATGTAAATGTTTTCGGTGTTGAAAGAAAAGAAACGGCAACTAGATTTCCTTACAGGTCATCTTTCAACTGATGCAGAGAAAAGAGTACCCTTGGGTGCAATTGTGAGTCCTCCAACCATGACTACTGTTACTCTTCTGTCCATCACCACATTAAGCCCCGCCCCCAAACGATCTGACTGGCTCGGCAGACCTTTGCAGGAGCAGAATCAGCTCCCAACGGAGAGAGTCCAGAACAACTCTCTGCTAAAACAAATGTGTGGGCGGGAAGACGTTCGTCTGGCTTCCAGTCTAAGGTTGTATTATAGTTGGAATGGGCTTTGTAGTGATAACATTTAGGCTACAGAAACAGCAGCTGCAAAATTGTTTCTTAACGCAAGCCAGGGACTTTTCAGTTTCTTCTTTTTTTTGGACGTCTGTAAAGGTTCTCAGTCATCCAAATTGTGCCGTATCAAAAAAAAAACTGCTTAAACAGGAACACCTCTGGGTGTAGTCCACCAAAAACTGAAAAGAATTACTAGGGAGTGTTGATGGGAGGGCTTCCTAGGGACGACCAGATACTCACCTGTGATCGGAGGAATCTGTTTTGATCTTACAACCCGTTAATGTCCAGAGACTCCAGCCTCAAGGTGTGAATCTTTTTGGGACAAATGTTCAGACTGCGTCATAAACTCATGCCAGATTATATCTCAGTGCATCTCCTCTATTCAGAGAGGGATTTAGATGTCTTCCTTTACTCGTCTTTCAAACCATCTGCCTTCTCTGGATAAAATGTGGATGCTGTTGTCCAATTTTCTTGGAGGCTTCCTTGTTTTTTTCCACCATACTCCTAGATGCTGTAGCTACAGATTTATTATACAAAATACGTAGAGATTTAGCTGGAAGCACTTTATTTACCATGACTGCGTAACATTTGCCGAAAACTACTACAATGCCCAGTTCTACAGTCGCTTTTGAACCTCTTAGCAAAAAACTTATGATGCCTTCACTAAGAGTAAAATTACACTTCAATAAAAATATGAATGAAATAACAAACTGACCAGAGCCTGACACGTGTTCACTCCAAATGCTTTTCCCCATCATGCCAGGAGTGACTACACAGAGTGGACAAAAACAGCTATTAGTTAACATAACAGTCGTCGCTTTAACGCTTCAAAATCAACAGCTAGATTATTTGTATAATACTTCATTAATGCATGTTTTGTTCTCAGCGTGATAGGATTTACCGTTTGCCGCCTCGTTGACCTCAGCCTGGGTGAGGCTCAGCCGCTCTGCCTTTGTGCCGACCGACTTCCTGAGACAAAGTTGACACGAAACACAATCAACAGGAGGCTCTGTGTGCGTCATGCTCTAACAACGGGTCTAACTTCACCTTAAAATGAGGGATTCTGATTAAAAAACAATGAAGAAACAATACTTACACTGACAGGTTGCCAGTTCTTTTCCTCTTAAAGTGAAGGAGGCGTGTCTTGAAGGCAAACACCAGGAGCAAGGCCAGTATGAGGAGGATGCAGGAGACTGCGATGAGACCTCTCTTCCAGGCTGCGAGCTTCACTGTAGAAGACATTAGAGTTAGATATGATTATTATATTATAACACAATGCACACAAAACCTCAAACCTAATTTATTTTCACGATTAGTCACAGCGAGGTCAGGCTTTCATGCACCAGCCACAAAGACAAGAGTGCGACCTGGATGACACTATGCCACTTAAAGTTTTTTTTCTACATTTCTGCATAAGAATGACTCAAAACATCAATGGATTTTCACACAAGTCCTGAAAATACACAAAGAGAACCCAATCAAACACATGAAACTGAAATATTATACTTTATTCAAGAAAATTTGTTCATATCTGTGAGGCGTAAAACTAAGTGAAGCCTTGTTTCCAGTATCTGCTGTGACCTCCTTGTAACTAAACATTTCTGGTAACAGCTGATCAGTGGTCTACAGCAGCTTGGAGGAATTTTAGCTTCATTGCTTCAGTTCTGAGATGTTGGTGGGTTTCCTCACATCAACTGCTTGCTTCAGGACCTTCCACAACATTTCTATTGGATTAAGGTCAGGACTTTGACTTGGCCGTTCCTAAACATTCATCTGTTCTTCTTTAAGCGGTAGAACGACTCATGTTCTTGGGCTCGTTGTCTTGCTGAAAAGACAGACTAGTATAATATTTCTGTTTCATATGTTTGACTGGGTTCTCTTTGTCTACTTTCAGGACTTGTGCGGAAAATGTGCTAATGTAATATATTACACCAGCCTGTGAGATGAATTTAAGGAGAAACTGGGTCATGCAGCGAGACAACGAGCCCAAGAACACAAGTGGTTCTACAAAAGAACGGTTAAAGAAGAACAAGTTGAATGTCTGTGAAGGTTCTCAGTCATCCAGGTCATCATAAATCCAAAAAAGGTTCAAGAAAGGCAACTGGACTTGTAGAGTTTTCGAGAAGATGTTTTGAGAAGACACAAAAACCAACGAATGTTTAGGAACGGCCAAGTCAAAGTCCTGACCTTAATCCAATAGAAATGTTGTGGAAGGACCTGAAGCAAGCAGTTGATGTGAGGAAACCCACCAACATCTCAGAACTGAAGTGGTTCTGTTCTGAGGAATGGGCTAAAATTCCTCCAAGCTGCTGTAGACCACTGATCAGTAGTTACCAGAAACATTTAGTTGCGGGTAACTGCTGTACACAAGGAGGACACAGCAGATACTGAAAACACTGACCTTAATAACTCACAGATATGAACAAATGATTAATTTTCTTGATTAAAGTACAATATTTCTGTTTCATTTGTTTGATTGTGATCTCTTTGTCTACTTTCAGGATGTTTTGAGTCAATTTTCAAGGTTGCAAATAAATTTTAACCTTTTTCGAATGCAAATTCATCCAACAACGTTATTATTTAATTTTAATGTTTATGTATAAATTATGATTTTAAACTCATTATAGCTATATGCTCTGTTCTATTCTAATAGGCAATAAGTATAAAACTCAAACAAAGACACAGTTTATTAACTGGGGATAAAAACAGACCTGAGATGGTGACTATGTTGCTCTGCTTCGGTTCGTTGGCTGAGTTTGTGCTCACACAGAAGTATTTCCCGCCCTGTTGTCGGTTGGCTATGCGTACTGGGTAGGTTCCTTCCAGTTTATTGGAGGTCAGTGAATAAAGCACGCTCTTGTTCTCAGTGTGGTACCAGGTGAAGTTGATTGGAGGGCTTCCTCTCTGGAGAGAGCACACGAGAGTCACGTTGTTCCCCTCAGAGATGCCTGATATGTCAGGAAGAACGGTCAGCAACGGTTTTGACACAGGCTCTGCAGAGAGTAAAAAGTGTGTTAGAATAAGTCTTCTATCAGTTTTACTGTGGTGATCTTTCCTGCATCCAACACACCTATGATGATGGTTGAATGTTGCATCTGCTGTCCTTGGCCAATCTCTGGAGCCCTTTGGATGCTGTTTTTAGCTTGGCAAAGAAAGCTACTGAGGTCCGAGCTCTTGAAGATGGCCGAGGTATTGAAGATGGCCCATTCCCCCGGTTTCCTCACCTCTCTGAGCCGAGGCTCCCTGTTGTTGGGGCCGTGTAGGATGTATGTGATGGGCAGGGTGCCACTGTCACTGTGGCAGAGAAGCTGGAACTGTTTTCCCAACACCAGCTTACCCCCGACGACACTCAGCACGGGCTTAGAAACGGGAACTAGGAAGAGGACGAAGATAAACAAGACTCAGAGGGATGCACCGCAACACGCTCAGAATTCTAGCATGCTAATGTCTTCCATGTTGAACATCCTAGTATAGCATTGGGATTCCCTCCCAGAAGCTAAAGCAACTTAATTGTGGAAGTCAAGGGATCACAAAGATTGTTAGGATTGGATAATTGTCCAAACTCATCTATATTCGCTTTCAGTGTTTGTTTAATGAAAGCCTCCAGTGTTTTTAATGCATTTGCAGACCAACCTTTGGCTTTAACGACCACCGGCTGACTTTCCTTAATGGAGCCCGAGTGAAGCTGAACTTTACAGGTGTAGTTGCCATTATTTTCAGGGTGTGCCTCGATGGTATACGTCTCTGCGTTGTTCTTGACTATGTTGTTATCTTTGTAGAAGGAGAATCTCAAGGATCTATTGTTGACCCTCTCGGTATTGTAAATCGAGACGGCGCAGGACAGTTTGAAGTCATCTCCTTCGAATATCTCCACAGGCTCCACAGTCAGCCAAGGCTTCGAAAACAGCTCTGTTGGAGTTGAAAATCAAATCACGGATTAGGGACATTTTAATCATAGAGACACTGTGACGGGGACATTGAGCACTTGCCTTTGACTGTGATTGGTACATAGGTTTCTTTCTGCACACTGCCCCACTCTGCCTTGCACTCAAGCTCTCCAGAGAGGACGTTCCAAGCATAGAAACGATGAATGAGAGTCGAAGCATTTGAATGTCTTAGGATCCTGCCGTCCTTCTTCAGGAACAACCCAAAGTTATCCAATGGTCTGGGCTTGTTCGCCACTTTACAGGTCACTTCAAAGATCTCATCCTCGTAGATTTCAGATGAGGGCAACACTGTCATGTTTGGGGTAATGTCGAGCACTGAAAGACACAAGACAGAATAATCAGCCTCTCCCTTCTACAAGGAATCTGATATTAGTGACATAGCAGGTTTAATCCAATCACCTCTGACTGACACTTGAATCTCCTTGCTGCTGTTGGAGCGCTGGTTTCCGGAACCCAAACTGATCTCGTAGTCGCAGTAGAGAAAGGCTTCTCCGATGTGACTCAGCGCCAGCGTGATCGTCGATTCGGTCCCGTTGAGCACCCGCTGGCTGATCATCTGAGACTCTCTGGTGTTAAATTTCTGGTAGAACCTGAACGTGAGGAGTCCCTTCTCACCTGGAGCGCTGCAGGTGGCCGTGAACTCCTCATTCTCATACGGCCTCAGGTTATTAAGATGCAGATTGGGGGTCTGAAGGCCTGAAGGGACGGAAACCCAGTGAGACAATGCTTGTGGAGAGAGCAGATAATGTGTCTTATGTTGTTAATAAACAGGATCTGCGACAGAAATCCAAAAGGATTAGGGTTCAGAGAAAACCATATCAAAACAGTTCCCTTCAACTACAGGTGAGTATCTGGTCGTTAACAGACCTCAGTCACGAGTTTCTGATGGTCACCACCCACAGATGTTCCTAAATAAACTTCAATGCCTCCACCAGTCTTTTACAACTGAATACTTGGATGAAGCGTCTTGAAGAAACCCAACAAATCCAGTTTCAAACCAATAATCTTCCTGCTTCTTCATAATGGTACACCAGTATCTTGCTGTGTTTGTTGCAAGTTTATCGAGTCTTGTTTCTAATGCTGAACTCTAAGAGTTATTATATTTATAGGCACAACAACAAGCTAATGGTTGGTTGCTTGTTTGAACGTAGTCAAGCCTTTGCTCCCCAGATCTGTTCTTTAAGGGGAACTCCTCCAACATCACTGCTTACAAACACTACTATTTGGGGACCCTAAGAGATGTTTGAGTCATATTTGATAAAGATTTTGATTCACAGACACTTAAAAAATCCTCTGCTGGGTCAGATTAGACCCAGAACAGTGCCTTCTAGACGTGAACACTTGGATAAAATGTCTTCCATGAACCCTACGAGTCCAGTAGTCCTTGTTTAAGCTATACCATGACCTGGATGACTGAGAACCTACACAGATGTTTCTACTGGATTTAAAATCAAGGGTGAGCCTCAAGAAACCCCTTGGTGATGTTTCTGACTGTGTCTTTTCAAAATAAAATGTATTAAATGTGGAAATTCAACGTAATTCCACCGTTAGCTCTTCCAGCCTGTCTCAAATAAACTGACATGTCTTGGGTCTGGAGTCTCTGGACATCGGTGAGTTGTTTGAGTAGCATTCATCCAATGACAGGTGAGTATCTGGAGCATCGATAGACTCAAGTCATGTGAGTTTCTGATCTCTAGAACTGAAGACTTGGATGAAACGTCTTCAAGAAAACCCAACAAGTCAAGTTGTTGAAGTCCCACCAAATCTTCATCACCACTGATTTGCTTCACTTTTCTCCAAACTTGATTTGATAAATGCAAAACAAACATTCCCCTCCAGCTCTACCTGTGACATCAAGCGTCATCTTGGCGCTGACTTTGCGCTTTTCCTTGACTGTGACTAGACACGTGTAGGTCCCAGAGTCGGCCGCCCTGGCCGGGTAGAGCTCGGATTCCACCGAGTCCTCGGTGGTGTTTGAGGAATAGATGGGATTTCCATCCCGCATGATCTGGAAAACGTGGGTCAGGTCGGGCATGTTGCTGTGGCTGACGCCGGCCCAGCAGCGCATCCGCACCGTCGTCCCGCTCTTAACCGCGCTGCTGGGTTGGATCGTAAGGCCGACGGTGTCTATGATGTGCGCTGTGGTTCCCAGACGCACAAACACATGGATTAGAGACAAGCCAGTCATTCAACACAACACAAAAGAAAGGTAGAGGCTAGAGGAAGGTGCTCTCCCTGGGCCTCAGAGGAGTGCTCAGTAAACAGGAGCTGATGAAGGAAGGAAAAAGCCTCAACAAACAGTGTCTGACCCTTTGGTTCCCCTGAGAGAGAGGTGGAGATTTACTCCAGCTCTGCTATCAGCAGCAGCAGCAGCACTAGAAAACAATCACTCTGTCCACATCCTTAACGTGCTGCTGTTAGCTGGGAAAGTGTTCTGAGCTCTGCAAATGTCAGGTTTATCTGTGATTCTAGAAGTTTGAAGAGGAAATTTAGAGAACTGTGCTAATTTGATTTGCTGCTCTTGCTTGAGTACAGTTAAATAAGACAGATGCTATGGTGAAGCTACAATCAGATGCTGATTAGCATTAGCTGTAAGCTGGAGGCAGCTTTCCCATGCACAATTTTTCTTTTGCTGTTTTCGCCTCACACATTTTCTGAGTGATTTACAGCAGGAAGTGTGCACGTTCTGTGTCTCATTGATATTTTTTAGTGAGATTCATTGAAGCTATATTTGAAATCGTCCCAGGTGATGTCAGGTAAAAGTTCACTTCAGCAGGAGCTTGAATGAACGTCCCAAACGCTTTAAATACCTTTCAGACGACAGAAGTTTGGTTTCTTTTTCTTTCTCAGAGACCTTCACAGAAAAGTTAGCTCAGCTTGGCAGACAGACAGGAAAGATGACCAATTCGCTCCGAGACGTGGATGAGGAAATGCATCTCAGAACATTTATATCGACATTTCTGGGCGGGTGGACGTCGTGCAGAGGCAATTCCTGCAAACTCTACGGAAACTTTAACCTGGAGCCCAGACAAACTCCCCCTGCCCACAATTATTTCTCAGTGAACCGTGACCTGATTGACTGAGAACCGTCAGAGACATGAAAATAAATGAGAAACTCTGTTCAGAACACATCCAAAAAGGGTTTAAAAAAGGCAACTGGGACTTGTGGGAAGTTTGAGGTTTAAAGAGGAAACTCCTACTGACACTTGTTCTTTCCCTATGAATGGTGCTCTAACTCTAACGACCCTTGTCCGTCAGAGTCTCCAGTCTCAAGGTGTGAATGAGGTTGAAACTTCTTGAGGACGGAAGTTAAAACTGTATTGTAAATAGATGGCAGATTAAATCTCAGTCCACCTCCTCTGTTTAGAGAAGGTTTTTCCAGTCTGACATAGATGGCTTCCTTTACTCCTCTTTCAAACCATCGGTCTTCTTTGGCTAAGATTTGGATGTTGTTATCTTCAAAGAAGTGTCCTTCAGGTGTAGGTGGACCGCTGAATCTTTCCTGATGAGCTGGCTCTCCTGTGTTGGTACATGCGTTTATGGATGGGTTGTTTGGTTTCGCCAATGTATAAATCTGTACACTCCTCACTGCACTGAACAGCGTACACCACATTACTCCTGGGTGTTTCGTCTTTAGGGTGGACCAGTTTTTGCCTAAGTGTATTCCCTGGTTTGAAATGAACTGAAATGCTGTGTTTCCTGAAAATTCTCTGGAGATTCTCAGGAAATTAGCTGCTCTGGTTTCTGGTTGTTTACACAAGTTTCAGGAAGAGTTCCTATTTAAACCTCAAACTTCCCACCAGTCCCCTAGAACTTGAAGAAGCTACTTGGATGAAACGTCTTCTCAAAAAAACTCTACAAGTCCAGTTGGGTTTTTTAAACTTTTTTTTTGATATACTATGACCTGGATGACTGAGAACACAACGGCATGGCTCTGGTTGGAGGACTCTCTAATTGGCTGCAGAGGTATTTATTTTTCTGAAAAAAGTCGTAATGAACTGAAATCCAGACTATTCTGATAAAAACTGAGTTCTTCTATTATCTACTAGTGTCTAAGCTAATATTAGATTATGTTAACCTCACACACACTCTGGTTAATCTATAATCTAGACTCAGAACATCCACGTAACACTTGACGACAAAAACATGGTCCGAGATCAGCTTAGTTTAGCACAAAGAATGGACAGAAACAGCTCAATTAACCCCTAACATCAGTAAAAAAACCAGAAATCTAAAAATGATAATTCATCGTTTTCTGCGTCTAAATCTTTGAGGAGGAACAAGAACTCGCTGGAGTCTTTACTCTCCATTTGCTGTCGACAGCCTCCGAGTTAGAAGAAGAAGAAGAATCTAATTTTATTCAAGTTCCTGTCGTTTGAAAGCTATTTAAAACGTCTGGGACGTTCGTTCAAGCGCCCGCCGGTGTGAACTTTTACCCGACATCACCTGTGACGACTAAAAATAGCTTCACTGGCTCTTAGTAAAGACTTGAAAACATCAAGGAGGCTCAGAACGGTGCACACTTCCTGCAGAAAGTCACTCTTAAAAACACACAGAGGGCCGGATCGCCTCAAACTGTCCCAACGCTGGAAAAGCCACAAAGTCCCCAAGACCAGTTATTAAACAGGAGTCACAGCACGGTGCATTCTACTTACAGGACTGTCCCCTGGCACACGGCCCTAGAGAAAGGAGGCAAAAAAGATAAGAAGTGAGAGTCAGGAGGGTTCAGATGAGGGCGTTCCTCCTTAAAAGAAGCAGCTGTGGGGTCCTTACAGATGTGCAGGAGGCCGGTGAGGAGCAGCAGGAGGCTGGGAGGTCTGGAGCTCATCCTGGACTGAAGGTGGTTCACCGCTCGGTTCTCAAGATGCAGAAAGGCCAGCCAGGAGAAGGGAGGACGAGGGGAGGAGGAGGAGGAGCGTGTCCAGGCTTAAGGCAGTGGTGGGTGTTCCTCGTCTTATCAGTCACACTCCTTGTGCTGCTTGACCGACCAGGAAGTGCCTGTTACTTCCTCAGGAATCGAGCCTTTACTCCGAGCTCACATCCTCCTCGGCATCGAGAGGGTGTTTCCTGCGTCCTATAATTAATGACGGCCATGCTGAACCAGGGGTTTTAATGTCAGAAGAGAACCAAAACAAGACGGCAGGAATTGAGGGAAGAACCTAAAGGCCCCGCTCTAGACCTGCAGGTTCCCGAGCCACCACCCAGGCCGTGGATGTCAAGAGTTGAAGAGCTCAGTTGTAAATAAATGTTGGGAGCTCTGCTATTTCCTTTCTCTATTTTATTTGCTTGAGTTAAATCAGACTGATGCCACGTTGGCAACTTTCGGCAACACCCCAGATGTGTTAAACAACACCCGAGATGTGTCAAACAACACCCAAGATGTGTCAAACAACACCCAAGATGTGTCAAACAACAAACAAGATGTGTTAACCAACTTTCATATGACTAACATTCACTCCGAGATCACATCCTCCTCGGCATCGAGAGGGTGTTGACGGCCACGACTCTAAATGACCAGACATGATACAGTAGAGTGAAATGGTACGGATGCCAAGTGAAGCTGTAGATGCCGGTTAACTTTTACCCTGGAAGCCAGAGCCAACTTTACCATCCACGTTTTTTTGTCGTTGCTATTTTAGCTTTGCACACCAAAAATAAGACTTGCTTTCTGCAGGAAGTCTTCATTGTGCTGTGTGGGTGCTTCTTTAAAGGGTAAACGCCCTCATTTAAACCCTCCTGACTCTCACTTCTTCTCTTTTTTACCTCCTTTCTCTAGGGCAGGGTACAAGTAGAACAGCACCGTGCTGTGACTCCTGTTTAATAACTGGTGTTGGAGGGGGTTTGTGGCTTTTCCAGCGTCGGTACAGTTTAAGGTGATCCCATCCTCTCTGTGTTTCTGCAGGAAGTTCTGCACCTCCTCGATATATTTGCAAGTCTTTAGATTCAGTGAAGCTATTTTTAGTCGTCACATGGTAAAAGTTCACATCATCAGGAGCTTTAATGAACATCTCAGATGTTCTAAATAGATTTCAAACGACAAGAAAGTGTCCCACAAGGCCCTGCTCTTGACCTGAGGGAACTGAGTCACAATCCAGTCTCTAATTAAATATATTTAGCATGATCATGGCCTCATCTTCTCTCTAGACGTATGTGACCTCTCTGACACAGACACAATCATCATACAGGATACTAGAAGTGTTAACAGTCAGAGATGGAGTGTCATAAATCATCAAACGTCCTCAATTTCAAATGCAATGAATCCCAGTCTGCAGCAGAGAAACACCGGTTTTGATTATGTAAAGCTGTGCAGCATCTCTGCAGTCCTCGGTCATGACCACTGGGGGGCGCTGAAGCTCAACAGAAATGCAAACCAAAGAAAAAGAAGCTGACTCAAGACTAACATGTTTTTCTCTTGTGCAGCTTTATCTGCATTATGCCTCCAGCTCAGTCCATTTTCCTTTTGTCACACTTTTCAAATCTCAAACATTTGCATGCTGCACAGAGAGGACTGTTTCCTCCCATCTTCCTCCCAGCAGCTCCTCGTGCTGCAGATGCAACCTCCACGACAACCACGTTGTTCCAGCACAAGCTTTCCTGCCTGACTTCTGTTCTTATAACAACAACTGGAAGCTTCGCACTGCAAACAAGACAAGAGAGCAGCAGCGTATGGAAGTAGAGTTGCTCCCTACTGCGCTCTCTAATCGCCACATAAATAGAGGACATGACTACATAAATAGGAGCTCATAAATGTGGAAGCACGCAGAGCGCGTCCTGGATTCAGTTTGTCCGAATGAACCCGGAAAACAAGACGGGAAAGTGGGAGACGCAGAGGATTCAAAGTGTTCGGACACATCCTCCACCAGCGTCTCAGATGTGGCAGCGTCGGTTCTCGAGGGATTCTGTTTTATTTTCTGTAACAACTTGATGATCTGGCATTTAGAGCTGCTGATATTTAGTCTCTCTAGCCGGCCCATATACAGGGCTTACCTATAAAGGTGTGTCCTAACCCCCTCCCTCTCTGTTCGTCTCAGTTCTCAGCCCCCATCCTCCCCATCTCTTTCACAACAAGAACCAGAGGGAAAAGGATCAGCTCCATCTACACATCTCATCCCTCCATCCATTTCCCTCACGTCCTGTCTACCAATAAACATCTTTGCATAGTGAAAAGGGATTTTTTTTCTAGTTCTTGCTCTGAAGGTTTCAGGCTCTGGTCAAAACCCATACAGGCACAAGAAGAACAAGCAGTCTCTGCGGGTTTCGAACCCATCACCGTAAGAAGCCCCGCCCCCTCCAAATGATCTGATTGGCCTGGCAGATCTTTGCAGACACAACTCCAGACCAGACTTTAGCCCAGTTTCCAGGCTACTGCAGCGATGCATCTCAAATCAAATCAGTTTCATCAAGTATCTATGCAGAACTCCTCATGCTCCGGCTTCTTCCCGCCCTCTAAATACATGTGCGTTAGATTAATTGGTGATTTTTAATCGTCCTGTCCCTCTAGAGCAAGCGTGTCAAATTAATTTTAGTTTAGGAGCCACATACAGCCCTAGCTGATCTCAGGCGGACCAGATTAGGCCCAGATCGGACCCTGTTTTGTCACCAACAGCTAAGCCATAACTGATAATGGATGGATGACACGCTCCAACCATGAGGAGGAGGAGAAGCTAGAGGTTGATGTGAAGTGCCGCTGGATAATAAACCACTTCACTGAAAGACGGGGAAAGTGTTCCTGCTCCGAGGCGAACATCTAAAGAGACTAATTACTCTGGCTTCCAGGAAACCCTCGCGTGCATGCTCTCGCGGCACAAATGGTTTTAAAACCAGAAGCTTCAACGCATTACGAGAAGAAGACACTCATCTGCGGGGCGATTCTTTGACCGACTTGGTTGACTTTCTCCGTCTCCTCCAGCCTGACACGGTGTGTTTTGACAGAGTGCAGCCAGTTGCATCTCCAGAGACCTTCTGCAACTCGCGGCGATCCAAGAGCGGGCTCTCGGTTAATACGATATGACACTGAGATGTTTCTGCCTGTGGCACAACAGCCTGCAGGAAACAGGGAGTGTGTTGCTACAGGGCGAAGCTCAGAGGCTACAAGACCTCACGTCCCCTCATCAGCTGCTTGATTTAAATTAATAAACTCCTCTGCTCTTTTACCCTCACATTCATTTTGTTTCTGGGTAGGTTTTGCGACGGACTTTGTCTCAATCTCTCCCATCTCCTTTGGTCGTCCTCGCTCCACCCACCTCACGTCTGCCTGATGAATAATGAATGATCTCAGATGCTCGGCTGTGACAGGCTCTCTGCAGCGACTCTCTCAGGGTTACCGTGAGACAATCAGACAATGCTCCAGGTTTACAGAGGGACAGCGGAGCAGAGGAAAGCCATGCTCATTGTTCCGTGCTGCAGAACATTAACGGATGTGAGCATGACAGCTTGGCCGGAGCTTCAAGCCGGCGGCTGTAGCTCCTCGATGCAGCGCACGTTTGGAGCTGGAGCTCCACGGGGAGCTGCTGCTCTCAGACGCCCGCTGTGGCCTCGCTTGGATCCAAGGCCTTCACCGTGTCCCACGCTGGTTTCGCTCTCCTCCTCCTCCTTCTCTTTGTTGCAGATAAGCGCCTGCTTGATAATGTCTGCTGAAGTGTCCTTGAGCAAAACACTACAGGGGGAGAGTCACATCTGCGTGCCTCTCAGAATCTATTAAGTAGACATCGAAGAATATAAAAATGAATAGCAAAGTAACTCAATAAATTCTCCTGAAACGGCTTGATTTATTTTTCTGTATCTGTAAAGCCTGACGGCCAGGTCTGCCCCGTCCACCTCTACTTCATCCCGTTTGCTTAATATTTTAGCAACTTTTAAAACTCGGCGAAAAATTAGTTTTTTGAGAGGAATTGGAGCTCGTCATTATTCCTGATACTCATGAAGGTCAATATTAATATTCTGTCTCCACCACTTTTATTTAACTTTGATTGGTTTTTCACCAAACTATAGTTAGTTTCTCAAACTTCATACAGTCTGTAAATATTTTTTGCACCCTTCATATATTTACTCTTATATATTTCCTATTTTATTTTTTGCACAGTCTTGCGGCTGTAACAACTACATTAGCCCCTGGGATCAGTAAAGTATAATCTTGTCTTTTATCTTGTATCTCGTATTTCATCTTGTCGTATTGTGTCTTAAATGTTATCTCATCTTATCTCGTCTTATCATATTTCATTGAAACATATCTTATCATATCGTAGTTTATTTCATGTCTCATATCTCATATCTCATCGTACTGTATCTTATATCGTATCGTATCTTATCTCATCTCATATGGTATCGTATTGTTTCGTTTAGCATTTCGTTTAATTTTGCTTTGTTTCGAAACTTATATCTCACCGTATCATTTTCGTTTCATATCTTATATCGTATCTCATCATTTCTCATCGTATCTTGTCTTATCTTATATCTCATCGTATCATTTCGTTTTGTTTTGTTTCGTATCTTATATCTCATCATATCGTATCGTATCGTATCTTATATCTCATCATATCGTATTGTATCATATATCTTATCGTATTGTATCGTGTATCATAGCTTGTTCCTCATCTCATATCTCGTATCATATCTTGTCTTATCTTATCATGCATCGTATCTCTTATATCGTATCGTAACGTATATCGTATCATAGCTTATACCTCATCTCATCGTATATTAACGTGTCTTATCGTATCGTATCGTATCTCTTATATCATATCGTAACGTATATCGTATCGTAGCTTATACCTCATCTCATCGTTTATTAACGTGTCTTATCGTATCGTATCTTGTATCGTATTGTATCTTGTATCATATTGTATCGTATCATATCTTATATCTCAATCGTATCGTGCATCATAGCTTATACCTCATCTCATATCTCGTATCATATCGTATCTTATCGTGTCTTATCGTATCTTGTCTTATCTTATATCGTATCGTATCGTATCGTGCATCATAGCTTATACCTCATCTCATCGTATATTAACGTGTCTTATCATATCGTATTGTGGGCTCCTGGTTTTGATCGACCTCTGCTCTTTCTGTTTTAAAACTACCACCATCACACCCAGTACTACGAGAGCTTTATTTGACTCAAACATTTTGAAAGGCGTCCAGAGTGAGACAAGAACAAAGCTGAGGAGGAGCCCCCACTAACATCGGCGTGAACACAGCGAGGACACTCTAACCAGAGCAGAAGCTCTCCAGAGAGGAGAGCGTCTTGCTTTCGGTTCTCATACATCACGGTATACAGGCGCTGGTTCGTCTTCACAGGAAAGTGCTGACACACTAAAGTCAAGAAGATTCTGCATAGTGATGAGAAAAGGCGGCGAGGAGCCTCACGATCCGTCACGCAGGACTATTCTCAGAGGCTGACACTGTATGCATCCAGAGTTTTTATAATTCACTTTGGGCTGTAGCTGTTGCTGGAAATAAAACCTAAAAACTGAACAGCACACAGTCTCAGACACATGCACCATTCAGCCTGATGTTATATGCTGCTCCCATCAGCTACTGCAGAGTGAAGCTACGAACCCCCAGGAGACGAACCGCTACCTCAGTTAATCATGGTACTTCTGATTAAAGAATGCATTTAACCTCAGACTCTAGCTCGCTCGGTGCCCCGAGGTTCCTCAGCAGATCAATATGAGCATTATGTTCATTCATGAGCTGAAGACAAAAGAGCAGATCCTCGGAGCAATCACAGCCCTCCTTCAACTCTGCTCGGGACTCATTTAGAGAACTGTAAATGTGTGACAGAGATCTGCTTCGCTACACCTGCCTCAAACCCTCAGAGTGACAGACGGCTTTTTGTTTCTGGTTCGGGGATTATAATCCTCTCACTCTCCTCTTTCTTTAATTTGACTTTTTAATAAACTCTTAAATTAAAGTTTATCATATTTGGTCCATGAGTTTCTGAGATCTCTGCATCCATATAATGAGTAACACCTGTTATTAAGCCAGCATGAGACTTGTCATCTGCCCCCTGGTGGATTTACACATGCTCTGCAGTTAGTAGCTTTTGGCAGCCATTTCCAAAATGGCCGCCGCCATGGACTTTTTCCAAGGAAATCTTTGCTAATTTTGATTATTTACTTAAAACATTATGTTAGAGCAAAATCACATTAAAAAGTTGTGTTAAATATGATCCAGAAGATAGTTATGGTCATTTACCTCAATCGCTGAGCCGCAATCTGCATCATGCTTGCCACAATGCATGGAAATCTTTCTAATTAAAATGATTATTTAAATGTCATCTTAAAATATGGACAAGTTTGTTATATTTAATTTACTAATTATTACTAATTTACTGCTCACTTTATATTTAACACTAACATCACCTTGAAAGATAGGGTAATAATACAGTCTTTTGCACACGTTTTGTTTGTGCGACGTTAAATGAAAACGCTGTCTGGCCGGTGGCGGTTTGTGGTTAAAATGATCCGTTGAATAATGAATGTGAAGTGTACAGGGCTTGGCATTTTTGCTTATTTCCTAAATGTCAGTAACAGCCCATTAAAAAAGAAAAAGAAATAGAGCTCACAGGAGAGGAGTAGTTCGCGAAAAAGTGCCAGAAAAGTAAAAGTCAAGTGGAGGGTCAGTAACTTCTGGCGCTGGCCTTTACAGCAGAACAATAGATGTCATCATTTGGGAGGAAGTCTAATTAGCCGAAACTAAATGTTTTACGGGTCATCTGAGTTAAAACGATTATTTTCTATAAATAAAGATGCATGATATGTTTCCTGTAGAGAGGTTATGAAGCTCAGTGTGGCGTCTCCGTACGTCTCCATCTTTGTCTGACTCCACCTAGCTAACTCCACAAAGATGTTCTGGATCTCCATCAGATGAATGGTTGGTCCTGTAGCCTGGACGATCCGTTGCCTCCTCTCGTTCATCCTTATTCTCCTTTTCTGTAAGTTTCTTCAGCAGATTCAGTAAATCCCCGGACTCGTATAAACTTCCATGCTCTAGATGAAACGCTTCTCTATGTCTTCTCTAAATTAATAATCAGGAGCTCGTATCAAACCCCAGGTTGGAAGTACAGCACCGGGTTGACCGGTGATTAAACCCGATCTCCGTCTCTGGTGTAGACTTTTACAGTGCAGTCTTCAAAGAAATAAATAAATAAAAAAGAAAGAAGAGAGGCCGTGCATGAATAAAATTTGATTCTGCAGTCATCTTTTTCTCTGGAAGTTAGGAATATCTATTTCATTCCATCTTTTTATTTCATCTCATTTCATCATCTGCATGTAAAATCTCTCATCATTCAGACTAACAGAGTCTCGTCAGGAGGAGAGTCCAGAGATGACTCTTAGAGAATGAAATCTTTGATTTACACAAAGGTAATTAAATGCAGAGACCAGTGTTAATGTCGACAGACATTCCTGATTTAGTCTTAGTCTTCAGACAAAAATATTTAACAGTCTCAGTCATGTTTTAGTCTTATTTATCTTTTAATTATTCCATTTAGTCAAACTGCTTGTTCATTTTAGCAGCTATTTTATGTGTCGTCTTTAGACAGAATCTGTTCAGAAGCAGAACGATGTCTCAACACATTCCTGAGATGACTCGTCTGCCAGTTCATTCCATTACATATCTTGTCTTATCTTATATCTCATCGTATCGTATCGTATCGTATCTCATCATATCGTATCTCATCGTATGGAATCGTATCGTATCGTATCGTATCGTACCGTATTGTAACGTAATCGTATCATGTCTTATCTTATATCGTATCATATCGTAACGTATCGTATCTCATCGTATCATTTTGTATCGTATCGTATCGTATCTTATGTTGTCTTATCTTATATCTCATCGTATCGTATCTTATATCTTGTGACTTATATTGTATCGTATCGTAGCTTATCTTATATCTTATCTCATATCTCATATCATATCCTATCGTTTCGTTATCGTATCTATTTTAGTTAAATGCTAATCTATTACTCACTTCACTGTCTACTATTTTATTTAAATTTTTATTTATTATTTTTTCTATTATTTTATTTTATTTTAATTATCATTTATTATTATTTTTTAGTATTTCATTTTATTATTTTTCTTTTTTTTTTTACTAGTGGTTTTAAAGAGTGTATTTTATTTTATTTATTTTTTATTTTTATATAGAATTTATTGATCCACAGTGGTCACAGTGACCAAGCAATTTCCCTTGAGGAGCAATAAAGGCTGCAGGTCTAGGTCTAAATATGTGTCAGTAAAAAATCAGAAAGCAACAAATCGATTTGGCGCAAAACAGCAACTAGTAAAGAACTTAAATGAGATTTCTTTAACTTCATAGTTGGCTCACTGACCATGACGGATGCTGCATACATAGTAATGCTCCTTCAAACGCTAACTGCCTGAGATCAGACCTTATCCAATCACATGACAGGGGCGCACGTGTTAAAAGACTGATATTCAAATAGTATTCTAGTCTTGTCTGGTTATTTCCTCATAGTTTTTAATCATCAGATATTGGTTTTAGCTCGTCATCTTCAAAAAGAAAAAATGGTTGAAATTAACGCTGCTAGAGACTAAAAAACGCTAAATCTCACCAGAATAAATAAATAAATAAATGAACGATAGAGACGAGAAAGGAAAGGATGCATGAACTGCGGCACTCGATCGTCTGTTCATCCTGAGGAGACTGATTACGGAGCTAAGTGGAGGTGAGTCTGACATGGAGATGGGGACGGGGAAGGGGATTGAGGATGGAGATGAAGAGCAGGTGACCTTTTCACCTGAGAAATAATTACTGAGCGGATAAAAAAACAGAAAGGACAGACCTGGATAGAGACCGTTGAGTTATTTTCAAAAAGAAAGAAGAAAAGTAAATCCTCCTCCAGGCCTAGGCAGACTCATGGCTGTGCAACTTCCAGCCGTTCATAGTGACTTCAGTCAGACATGTTACATTCCTTCTTTTCATTTCCTTTCATCTGGGAACAACGACAAAAAAAAAAAAAGCAGCATACAGAGAATGTGCAACGCGACCTCGGTGCAGCCCGAACACACAAAACTATTCCGCGAATGACGGCCATTTTCTTTTCTTTTCTTTTTTTCTTTTATCTAAGGGCGACCGCAGAAATATTTTTGACCGGAATATAATGAGTGTGTAACCATAGCAACGGCCCTCGCTAATCATGACGAGGCCTCCCGTCTGGCCGTCTACCTTTTGTCTGTGAACATCAACGGGAGGAAGAGATGAGAATGAATTCCTTTGATTCCACCGGTTTAATAGGAGCGACAGCTGGAGGAAAAGGTTCAGAGGGGAGGGGAGGAGGGGAGGAGGGGAGGAGGAGGGAGGAGGAGGGAGGAGAGGGGAGGGGGCCGGACCTCAGGTGAATTAGAGGGGCCTTCTCCTACACCTCCCACGCCTCAGATACACACCGACTTACACACAGCTAGTGTGGAAGTCACATCTCGGTGAGAGCACTAGTAACGGTTGGCTTGTGTCAAAGCTGCTATAAATCCAAGAAGAAGAAGAAGTTTCCTGTATAAACTGAAGGTCGTCCTCTGTTAGTCAGTATCTAGTGTGATGTGGATGTGTGGTGAAGTGGTAGTAGTTGATCATCTAAACAGAATCCATGGAGTCCACTCAGTCAAAGGCTGCACCCAAACAACAACAACAAACACTGAACGTTTAAAAGAAGAGAAAAGTTTCCTGGAGACAGCGTCAAGGAGAAACATCTTCCAGAGAGGGTTAGGGAGTTTATGGCAGCGTTGGATGACCAGAACATTTCTGGAGTAGAGAACACAAGGTACCAGCTACCCTCTCCACACTACATTAACTTTGACAGAAAGATTTATTGGACTGAATCCAGTCGACCCTAGGAGAAGACAAGGAAGACAAGGACAGACTTTAGGAAGCTACAGGAGACCAACTCTAGGAGAAGACAAGGAAGACAAGGACAGACTTTAGGAAGCTACAGGATATTGAACATCAGACCGGGACTGAATCGGGGACAAAAAAGCTTGATCAGGACATCAAGTTTTGGAGCAGTTTAAAGCAGGGTTAGGCTATCAAAAGATTCCCCAAGCTTTGAACATCTCACGGAGCACAGTTCAATCCATCATCTGGAAATGGAAAGAGTACGGCACAACTGAAAACCTACCGAGACACGGCTGTCCACCTAAACAACAAGGACAGCACTGAGGACACAACTATCTGACCTTTGCCAGATTTGAAGACTGTTAAAAGAGAACCACAAGAAGTCCCGTTTGCAGGTTGCCAGAGAATTGGGGACAAAAAAACTTGACTGGGACATCCCGATTAGGTTGAAATAAACTCTCTAGACATAAATGAAAGTCCTAATATCTTCACGTTTTGCAAGTCAAACCAACTGCAGAAAAAAATGGACGAAGCATCTCAATGAAAGCAGAGCACCAGACGTGAAGAGAAAGAAAAATAAATCTGAGTAAATCTGCACCACAAAACTTTTTCTTCTCTCAGATACTCACGCTGACTTCTCTCCCTCTGAGGAAAATCCTTCACTCAGAGTCTTTCAGCTGCAGCAAAGACCTTCACTCAGGGCTCAGATTTGGTTTCTACAAAGAATAGGGGGGGGGGGGGTACTGGCACAGGAGACGGTACAGGAGAGAGGCAGAACAAGGCAGGGACACGCTGCGCCGGCTTCCAATTAACGGGAACAAAAAAAACCCTCATTGTTTTTAAATCACTGACACTTTCCTCCATGCTGTCCTGAAGCACCACACACACACACACACACACACACACCATTGTTTCATCTCTTAATATCAGACAGTGTGTGTGTTTCATTATCCATTAACTCTGTGACGTTACAATCAACCCAGATGAAATAATTAGTTCATCTGGAGTCTTGTCTTTCAGACGGACATCTCAAAGTGAATCTAAGATGCTCTCCTTCGATTGAACCCCGTCAATAAATCATCCTAAAGTTCGATTTATTTTATAATTTATCTGAGGAAAAATGTTTTATAGCCTTTTTGCATTTCCTGCATCAAGTTACACACTCGTTAGGTTGCCCACTGTTAGCACTGGTGGCTTCTGGATGCTAACGGTTGCCTAGCAGCGGTGTTCTCGTGGCTTAAAGCTGACGTTACCAGGACTTCAGGTGCTGTAACAGCAGCAAACTGGGCCATTGAGACTTGGTTTGAGGGTGAAGAGGCATCATCTTAATGGACGATCCAGCTGCAACTGTTCTGCAACAGTTCCTCACAGGGAGGTGTTGTAGAGTCTTATGTCCTGAGGGACAAACATCCTCCTCAACCTGTCCATGGAGCAGGACAGAGACAGCAGCCTGTCACTGAACCAGCTTCTCTGTCTGACTGTGGTGTCCTGTAGAGGGTGGTGGACATTGTTCACGATGGAGTTCGTTCAGGGACTCCAGCTCTGTCCCTACCACAGAGTCCTCCTTCTGGACCAGCTTGTCCAGCCGTGAGGTGTCCCTTCTTAGTGCTGTCTCCCCAGGACACCACAGCGTAGAAGAGGACACTGTCAACGATAGTCTGGTAGAACATGTCCAGCAGCTTCCTGCAGATATTAAACCACCTTAGCCTCCTGAGGACACAGAGACGGCTCTGCCCTTTGTTGTAGACTGAGTCTATGTTAGCCCACCAGTCCAGTCTGTGATCCAGATGTGGACCCAGGTACTTCCAGGTCTGAACCACCTCTACACACTCCCTGTTGATGGTTACAGGCTGCAGGTGGAGCCTGGACCTCCAGACATCCACAACCATCTCGTTGGTTTTACCTGCATTGATCAGAAGGTGGTTCTCTCTGCACCATGAGATGAAGTTGTTCTCCAGATTCTTGTCCTCCTGCTCCTGTCCATCCCTGGTACACCCCACCATTGTTCTCATCTGAGAACTTCTGCATATGACATTACTCTGAGTTGTACTTGAAGTCCGAGGTGTACAGGGTGAATAGGACAGTGGACGTGCAGTTCCCCAGCCTGACATACTGAGGTCTCCCAGTGAGATAGTCCGTTATCCAGGAGGTGAGTTGAGAGTTTACTCCCATCTCCGTTAGCTTGTCTCTCAGCAGCAGGGGCTGGAAGACATCACTGCTTGTAAATGAATCCAAAGTGAATCAATAGAGCAAGAACCCGTGAAGGATCTCAGAGATCCTGGTCATGGAGGATCCAAAAATGAGTTTCTTGAAGCTGTTTCATCCAAGTCTCATCCAAGAGTTGGGGTCTAAACAGGAACATTTGTGTGTGAAACTCACATGACTAGAGTCTGTTAATGTGTCTATTAGTTTATCAAACTGGAGAAGAAACTCTTCAAGAAAGTCCAGTTGTCCTTTTTTAGCGTTTCTGGAAAAGATGCAAGAGCTGCATGAACACACATCATGCAGAAATCACCAGTAAGACTTTATTACGCTGCAGTTTTGTTTTGTTTTTTTGCCTCCCTCCTCCCGACAGCAACTACAAACAGCCGCGTTGACGTGTGTGTCGCGTGTCGGCGCACGTGATAATAACACACACCTGCAACAGAGAGCTTTCATAGGCTGAAAAGACTCTTTGTGTGTGCAGAGAAAACACGGCCTCCGGACCGCCGACGCATGGTCACAATGGACAGGAAAGAAAAGCGTCGGTTCCACTCGTGAGCTCTTAACATTCCAGCTGAACTCCGGAGGCAGCGCTGAGGCCTTCTTAGTATTATTTGCGACAGAGCTGATGAAACAGGGACTAAGCGGAATCATCCAGCTGAGAGGAAACGAGCTGGATATTTCTTAGAGGAAGCCGTTGATTACTGTAGGAGACAGTGTACCAGCTTCCTGTGGCTCAAAGCGCTCTGCAGAAAGCTCAACCTCAAGTCATGTGATTAGAGCAGAGAATAAAAGCACGTAATCCCTCTGGTTTCAATTATTGAATTTATTTATAGCTGCAGCGAGGCACACTTTATTCACGTCTGCTGTGTGCTATCAAGCTAAATGCTCGTATACAGGATAACCCGAGGGAGAACGTATGCAAAGTAATGCAGAGGCAGGAGGAATCGGCCTCGGCGATGCACGGCGGGCGGATGGGTGGCGTCACGTCGTGTGCATCCCTGAGAAGTGTCCTGCTTCAGGTGGACACTTGTCTTTGCATCTATTAAACGCTCCCAAGGTCGCACCGTGCGTTCGGACCGTCTGTTTTTTTTTCCCTCAGCCCCAACACCGTTCGACGGCCCAGATTTCAGCGTCCTTTGATCGCTGCTTCCTTTAGCAGAATGTATTGTGAGAATAATTCATGACATGCAGACCATTTCAACCCGATGATCACAAGGAAAAAAGAAAGAGAGAGACAGAGAGAGAGAGGGGGCAGAAATCAGGTTCAGAAAATCTGTTAACACACTATGTTGGTTTAGCTTTCAGCAATTGAAGCAGCATGAAATACAAAAAAAAAAACACAGAAAAGGAGAAGAAATAAATAAAAATAACACATGGATTGACCAGGAAGAGCCTGAAGTCAGCAGTAGAGGTATCTACGCTTCTGGTTTAGTCTTAGAAGACATTGTCTGCATATCATTTCATTAATTTATGCTCTCTAACAAACATGTGATGTAGACAAGTCTCCTCCACTCCTTCACCTCCTGAATCCCCGCTCGAGACCCGAACCAGAGACGAGAGGATTTTAGGCCGAGTCGTCGCTCGCTGAGAGCACCGAGCTCTGCACCGAGCTCTGCACCTGATAATAAAGTGGGTCCTGTCCTGAATTATTAATAATAAGTGCTTTGCTTCCAAAGAACAGGGATCAGCGCCCCACGGGGGAGAAAAATCTGATCTACACTTGGACTACACACAGCACAGCGCATTACCTTTCAGTGGTGGAAACTCAAAGACAAATGCACCAGAGAAGAAGAGATGCTTTACATTTAATTCTTTTCACCCAAAGCCAATTTTGATTGTGGATAGTATGTTGTTCTCTTCTCTTTTACGTCATCTTCAAGTCGTAGTAAAGCTGAAATTCTCAGGTAAATGCATGAAAGTCTGACACGCTGCAGTAAAGCCTGTCCACCAGTTTTCCAGTCGATGGTTTCCAGTCCAAACACAGATCAAAATCTGCCAAAACACATGAAAAAACATATTTAGTTTGATTGCTTGCACTAGCGTAGCCTGTCATAAAGTAGAAAGTGGCACAAGCGTACTGTCTTGGGAAGAGTAAAAGCACTTTAGTCTTGTTTCAAAGCAGCATTAAAAAGTAATGAGCAGAACAACATTAGCTCAAACCAGTGTACATTTAGTTAACCGGTATTTTACAAACAAAATAAAAATTTAAATCACCCAACTGAGCGTTAAACTGCCCAGTTTGGCAACACTGAAACTTGATCTGAACGTCTCTCCCTTGGGAACTGATTCTGCTCCAGCAAAGATCTGACTGGGCCAATCAGATCGTTTGGGGGCGGGGTTTAATGAGGTGATGGACCATAGACAGTATAAAGATGAACAGCTCCTCTAAAGTAAAGCCAAAGCAAGTAGAGCTCCCCCTGGTGGCTGGCTGCAGTATAGATCATAAGCTCCGCCTCCTCCATGTTAGTGGGCGGGACTTAGGCCAAACTAAAACACTGAAATGCACGTCAAATAATTTTTTTCAAGGATGGTTTCTGTCATTTTAGGTAGTTAATATAATGTTGATGAATGTTCAAGTGACATTGTTTTGGATAAGTTTTGTTTTAGTTATTTGATTTGCGTAACCTACGTACGTACGAGACATTTCTACTTCTGCGCTCGTCAGTCTGGCTCGCTCTGTAACAACTCCACCCAAACACTAGTCGGCGCTGTGTCTTTTTTTTGCCAGTCGGGTTAATGTTTGTTTCTACTTCCTTCATTTTCAACAATGGCAATTTCGCAGAAATTTTGCCAAATTCGAGTCGTACAAATCAATTTGCAAACTGCAGAGATGGAGAAGCAACCGGAAATACTAAAGAGAAAACACGCTGCTACCAAGCGGACCAATCACAGCTCGTCAGGCTACGACGCTAGGGTCTGGGCTGTCGCTGTAGCTTCTGCATCAACTTAATGCAGAAGTCTAAACCGCCTATAACAGTCATACAAATCACCTGAGTGCCGTGGAGTTGGATTAGTTTAAAACTAAAGGTCTCTGATTGGTCGGAGGACTATCAGATTGATGTAGATGTATTTTCTTCGCTGTATAATTTCTGTAACGTCTCGTAATGTTGCTGCAAATAGCACAGGCTGTTCTCATAGACAGTCAGTTTTAACTGCTGATGCTAGAATATTATTTTATTCCAAGAGGTCTGGAAGCCTGACCAAACGTCCCTGGTCCACAAAAGTCAGGGAAAGTTTGGTTTGGAGTCTCTCTGTTGGGAACTGATTCTGCTCCTGCAGGAGGCGACCAATCAGAGGATGTGAAAATGTAAATAACTGCTTTATTTGAATAGGACGCTAGCTTCCTTCCGACGTCAGTCCTTTCCAAATTTATTTCTCTTCTGCAGAGACACACTGTGCATGAACTCCGTTGGAAACTGATTCTGCTCCTGCAAAGATCTGCCGGGCCAATCAGGAGACAACTGATATGAAGGTATTTTTTCTCTGTATCTACTGAAACGCCCCCAGAATGAAATCCAGATCAGTCAGCTAGAGATCAAGGCTATCCTGTGAAACTAAACGAGTCAGAATGTACTCGCCATGCTTCCCATGGAGAGGGAAGCAGTCAGGAACACGTCTGACTTCAATTATTGCTGTAACTGATAATGTTACTGCTTTAAAAGAGAGATGAGTAAAGTCTGGGCTCACATCAGTCCGGCTGACTTGAAGGCATTGATCTTTTGCGGCAGCGATCTAATTAAATGTTTCACGTCTTTGGACGCATGGACGGATAAAGGATAGATCTTTCATGCCTCATATTTGAAAAGGTGCATTTTCGAACCACGCTGGGATCTTCTGCTAAACCTGAACCAAGCCAGCGAGAGAAATGGAAAAACAAAACTTGAAATGAGGATTTTGAGTCTCCCGGCTGAAACCGACACAAACCTACTGATTCAGTTTTGTGATTTATCTCACGATCTGCAGTGAGACTGTGTTTAGTGCTGCTCTAGTATCTTTATCTTCTTATACGATGCAATTTAAAATCCAAGCAAGGGCTTTCTATCTGCAGGAATTCATATAATCGTTGGTGACTCTTCTAGGAGAATTGAATTATTGCGTTTCAACAAACACAAAGTGCATTTGTTTCTGAGGTCATGAAAATGTAATAATCACGTTAGAATCATCACCATCCCTTAAAAAGTCTTCCAGGCCCCCTGAGCTCCCGTTAGCTTTCTCTTTCTTCTGCGCTCCTCGATCTGTCAGAGCGGTAATTCCCCTTTACTTTGAAGACGAGGATTTACTTTGGGATGTGACAGAATTCTGTAAACAGTGTTTTTTTTTTTCTTTCTCTCACATCCAAAAGTTAAAATGCATGTGGCGAAGCGGGTCGGTGTCAAACGGGGACAGAGGCGCTCGACTCCCTCGACTCACCTGGAGAGAACCTGAGCGTTACTGGAGGCCCTGCTGGCTCCGGCCCAGGCCTGATTTTTGTTCCAAGGCATCAGAGTGTCCCGTCACGTACTGGAGGAGGCTCCGGTCGGCCCGGTGCAGGGAGGCGTGGAGGAAGCCTGAGGAAGAGTGGCAACGATCCGCCTCGCCTTGACATCCGCCTTCCTCAGGGAGACACCGACGGGACACCTATCCAGAGAGAAAGCATAAAGTTTCCAAATATTGCCGTGCCTGTCATATCGTCTCTGTCTCACTCGTAGGTTGACCGTCCAGAGCAAAACAATACTTTTTTATTAAACAGGAAAGAGAGATCTCCCTCTTCCCCCGTCTTCATCAAACCAGTCGGTAGCTGCTTATTAAAAAAGCATTTCAAAACCGACAGTCTGAGCACTCTCTGCACCCACTTCCTGTCAGCGTCATCACTCATTCATAAACTTTTCTCTCATGCAGGAATTAAAGGTGTTTAGCTGAGGCACAGCAGGACGAATCAACAGATCAACCCCACTAAAATCTCAGGGGCGCCAGCTTTGAACCTGCAGGAACGACCTGCGGAGAGCGTGAGTGGCGGATTAGAGATCCACCTCCACCCAGGTGACACCCACCTGTAGCTACACATCGTTCTTTAGCGTCGTACCAGTTTAAGCTGACGACGGAGAGCTTCAGTCAAACTGCGAGCTTCACTCCTTTTTCTTCATTTGAACTTGAAAGCAGCCGAGACGCCCCCGTCGGGACGAGACATTATGGGGGTTTTTGTGCAGAGTCTCTTGAGCTCAAACGCCAAGGGAGCTCCAGCTCTCCTCCCTTGTGCTCAGCTCACTCTCTGTCTGGCATAGGAATCTTTTACGGGGAGAAATGAGCAGGAGGTAGATGAGAAACAAAACAGAAACTAATAAGAAGGCTGCCTTAACTTCTCCTACGCCTCTCAGAGTCTCCACGTTCCAGTCAGCGCGGTGCA
Source organism: Chelon labrosus (assembly GCF_963514085.1). NCBI lineage: Eukaryota > Metazoa > Chordata > Actinopteri > Mugiliformes > Mugilidae > Chelon > Chelon labrosus. The sequence continues at coordinate 22,901,897 of NC_140354.1, forward strand.
GGAATGAACTACTAGTGGATGCAGGAATATATTTGCACCTGCAAAGTTATGCAGAAGAATATATTCCTGCATAACTTTTGTTTCGTGTCTGTTTGTGTGCACACTTGTGTACGCTGCCGGCTCAGGGAGCGGTGACGGCCTGACGGATGTCTGGCCTGGTGAGATGATGACAGGTGAGGAAGGAACGGCGAGAACAGGAGGCGACCAATCAGAGGATGTGAAAATGTAAATAACTGCTTCATTTGAATGGGACGCTGGCTTCCTCCAGACGTCAGTCCTTTCCAGATTTATTTCTCTTCTGCAGAGACACACAGTGCATAAAAACATGCACTCTGGATCAACTGGATAGTCCTCCAACCAATCAGAGACATGCAGGAGTTGCTCAGATGACGTGTATAACTATTGTTGCTCTTCTGTCCATCACATAGACTGTATATAAATATGGATGATGCATCTCCTCTTCCTCTCATTGGGCAAATTGACGCTTTCTTCCCGGGGATACGGGTGGCGCCATCTTGCGACTTTGGAGCCAGAGTCTGATTAGTACGGTCTGAGGGTGGAGCCACATGGAGCCGTAATATTGATGCCCCGCCCACACTTCCTCCAGACTCACTCACGTTTTCGTTTAATTAATACTACGTTCTGCTCTACCTCCACCTGTTACAAGGAAATGGTGGGTTAGACACTGGACTTGTTCTTAATCTTTTTTTTACAACTCTCACGGTTCCACAGAACCGCTTTATGGAGTGGCTGGCATGGCAACTGGTAGTCTGGTAATTAAAAAAAACGTATCCAAAAGATTGACACGTGAACATTAACATTATAATGAACGTCAACATTATATTAACTACCTGAAATGACAGAAACCATCCTTGAACATAAATTATTTGACGTGTATTTTAGTGTTTTAGTTCGACCCAAGTCCCGCCCACTAACATGGAGGGGGTGGAGCTTCTGACCTATACTGCAGCCAGCCACCAGGGGAGCTCTACTTGCTTTGGCTTCACTTTAAAGGAGCAGTTCCACGCTTATCCTTAATATATTTTCCATACGACCGAGGAGGCCTTCAGTGCCCAAACATCAAGTGGTACTACTGGGCAACTCAACTGCGGTCCATCATGTTCTACTTCTCTTCCGAAAAAAACCCTGCCTGGAAGGACTTGGAATCCTACTCGGTGAGGCCTAGCTTACCACTTAACTTGTTTTTGTATTCAGCGGACCGGAAAACTTTGAGAAAAAATACAAATAACCCTATTGTACTAAATATGATTGACATCTGGTTTGATACTTGTAAATATTTGAACATCAATCCGTCTTGGTCACGTTTTAGTCCTATTTGGGGTAATGCCTTTTTCAAACCAGGGAGTAGTGATCCAGGATTTCGAACATGGGCTGAAAAGGGATTAAGGAAAGTGCAAGATATGTACAGAAAAGATAACGTATTTATGTCCTTTTCAGAAATATCAACCAAATATAACATCCCAAAAACGCATTTCTTTAAGTACCTTCAAATTAGGAATTTTATATCGTCATCTCAACATTATTCATTGGACATACCTATTATTTCCTCATTAGAGACAGCAATTACAGGACATTGTTATGGTAAAGGTTTAATTTCATCGCTGTATGATTTGCTCATATCCGGGTCTGAAGAATCTTCAAATCATAAGTTGAGACAGTGGAACGAAGATATAGGGGATGAAATATCACTGGAAAACTGGAAAGGGGCATGTATGAAAGCTCAGAAACAAACAATTAACAGCAACTTGAAACTTATTCAGTATAAATGGCTGATGCGTACATACATAACCCCAGTCAAATTGCACAAGTTTAATGATAACATCCCTGATACATGTATTAAATGCAATGACGCAAGAGGAACGTTGTACCACTGCGTATGGGAATGTGTCAAGGTGAAATCCTTCTGGCAAGATATTATTAATATGATTGATCAAGTATTAGCTAGGAAGTTACCGCTGGACCCAAAGCTTTTTCTTCTGGGTATATATCCAACTATCCCACAACTACAAAGTAAAGAATCTAGATTTGTAGATATGTGTATATTACAAGCCAAACGCATCATTTCCCTTAACTGGAAAAATGTTGATGGACCAAGAATTGGCAGGTGGATCAAAGAGATGGCATCAAACATGATAATGGAAAAGATAACATACATTATTAGACAGAAACAACATGTTTTTGATGGCGTCTGGAGACCTTTTATATGTTTTTTAAGACAGGATGCCAATGTTGGTAACATGCTACAGCAGGAGGCTCTGAGAGAGTAGACTGTCCATGTGGTGCGACATAATGTCCTGAGAAACGCCCTTGAAATGCATCAGTGCTACAACTGTTTCCAATATTTATCTATTTAGTTAATCAAAGTGAGGGTGTGCATATATGTATATGTATGTGTATCTGTGTCCATGCGGGCATGTATATACGTTTTGTATATATTTAATTTGTATATATATATATATATATATATATATATATGTTTTTTTTATTTATTTATTATTATTATTTTATTTATTTATTTGTTTTGTTTTGTTTTTTGCTCTATTTTTATTTTTTATTATTTTTATTGTTTTAATACCTCTTTCTTATACTTTTTTGAGGGGAAGAGGGGAAGGGAGGGAGAATAGGGAGAAAAAGTTTGCTTTGTTGCATGTAATAGCGACCTACTGTTTTATTTGCTGTAATTTGCAAACAAAAACTAATAAATACATTTGAAAAAAAAAAAAAAGGAGCAGTTCCTCTGTCCATCTTTATACAGTCTATCTCCATCACCACATTAAGCCACGCCCCCGAACGATCTGATTGGCCCAGTCAGATCTTTGCTGGAGCAGAATCAGTTCCCAACAGAGAGACTCCAGAACAAACTTTCAGTGTTGCCAGATCAGTCAGTTTCCTGCTGAACTGGACATTTTAAAATATTATTTTGTTTGTAAAAATGTTTTAATGCTGCTATGAACCAAGACCAAAGTACATTTCAGCTTGAATCTAGGAGAATAGAGTTGTAGAGTTGAGTCTAAACTGTTGATTATTCCCTCACAGAGAATATCCAGAGACGTTTGTCCAGCTGCAGCTGATTATGATAATATGTTGGCGGCAGTAGCAGCTTCATGGATTATTTTAACTGATGAAGCAGGTGATAAAAGAAAATGAAATTATCATCAACAACAAGTGAGTCGGAGGATTACATAACTCCGGCTCAGGCCGACAAAGACAGAATCCTGGTTTTTATCTTTATTATTTCTCCTGCTCAAGGGCAGCTGGTCTGTGTGGTGGAGAACATCTGAACCGAGGGGAAGGAAACACGCCATGCGGCGCTCCAGGCGTGGTTAAACTCAGCCCTGCTCTGCGTTTCAGGTGTCTGTAAGTGTGGATGGATTCTCACAGAACGTTCCGGTTACATAAGAACAAGGTCTCCGTCAGATCCATGAACAATCAATAACACACGAACCCTTTCTCTTTCCCTTCTCTGCACTGAAGGCCAAACACCATGCTTTCATATCAGGCTTTATTTTTTTCTTCACAACCAATCAAAGGCTCCAGAAACAGTCGACACAGCACCTGAAAGACAACAATGCAAACTCATAAAAGTAACCTGGGCAGAAAAAAAGATGAAGAAGAAGAAGGGATTTGGAGTAAACTAGATGAGCCTGTGGGAGCGCAGGGTAAGTTCTGAACATGTCCTTGGGATAGGAGATGACTCTGACTACATCATGATCCTCCACATCCAATAGTGCTGCGGCAGCAGAAAGCTCTGCTCGTTTTCACTCCTCTTACCACAACAGAATGAGGGGAAACCTCCAACGGCTCAATAAACCCAATTAGGGCTTCTCACTTTATATCTGTGGGGCTGAATTCCATTAAGGGCAAAAGAAAAACTGCACACGAGTGCTATTCATGTCTTATTCAGCACAAATGTATAACAGTTAAACTGTGGTTTAAAGGAAACTATCTTGTATTTAGGATTAAACACAGTGTGTATATAAAATGCAGTCTGACAGGAACAAGCTCGACTTTAGAGCAAATGTAGAATAATAGATTAAAGCATAATCATGAGGCTAAAATGTTGTCTCATCAAACAGGATTTCTTTTTCTGCACACGATGGCTCATTAGGCTCAAGTTTGACTTAGAAAATGTCAAAAAGCTTTGAAGACAAAACACTTCCTCATTTCAAACTGGTCCGTGTAAAACATGCAGCAATAACAGTAATTAATGTTTCCGGTAACTGCTGATCCGTCGTCTGCAGCAGCTCGAAGGAATTACACGAGTGCTATTCATGTCTTATTCAGCATGATTATATATTATGGATTAAACACAATAAGGATATGACATGCAGTCTAATAGAAACATGTTCAAGGTAATTTCTGAGAGAAGAGTCAGCATTTATTCTTCTTTAGATCAAATGTAGATTAACAGATTAAAGTCTAATTTGTTTTGCTACAAATTCATAAAATAGAATTTATTTTTCTTCACACAATGGCTAATTAGACTCATGTTTTATTAAGCAAATGTTAGCTATAAAGACAAAACACTTACTCATTTACAATGGAGCCATCTAAGACATGCAGCAATAACAGTAACTAATGTTTCCGGTAACTGCTGATCCGTCATCTACAACGGCTCGGAGGAATCACACGAGTTCTATTCATGTCTTATTCAGCATGAATATATATTATGGATTAAACACATTAAGGATATAAATTGGAGTCTAACAGAAACATATTTAAGCTCATTTCTGAGAGAAGAGTCGGCGTTTATTCTTCTTAAAAGCAAATATAGAACAACAGATTAAAAGTCTAATTATTTTGCTACAAAATTCATAAAATAGGAGAATGTTTCCGGTAACTGCTGATCCGTCGTCTGCAGCGTCTTGGAGGAATCACACAAGATGATGTTAAAATGCAGAGAAACTAATCAGTCTAAGACGTGCAGCTGGACGGTAGACGTGGAAAAGCTTCACCACTTTCAAGTTTAGGCGCTTGGAGCATTTTGACACATGCTGCTGGATAAAAGTGAGGAGCCTCGAGCATTAAACAGGCTTCAAAACTATCACAGAAAGGTTCTTCAAGCCGCAAAAAAAAAAAAAAAGAACTTTGTGTAATCGCCATCAAATGTTTTGTAGGAGTCAGAAGGACCATCCCTGGCACACAGTCAAGCTTTAGGCCAAACTAAGCTCAGTATAAACACTACTAAAGACATGAAAGGGTTGACACATACCTGACATATCCAGATGACCACACCTTGGTAGGAAGGAAGCTCATTAACTGACCTTATTGAGGGAGGGGAAGCTGAGGGTCATAATCACAGAACGATGACGATACACCAGTGCCCAGTTAATCAGAGTCTAAAGTGTTGCTGCACACCAAAGTCATTTTATCATCCTGAGGGACCTTTGGCACCAAATTTCACAGCAGCTCATCCGAAGGTTCATGAGACATAAACCTCAGAAGCTAAATGCAAACATCAAAATACGTCAAAGTCTCTAGGATTTTGTGACAATGAAGAAAATCTGACCTCAATCCATGTGGTTGTTGAGATATCTGAGGCTGGACCGCCATGCTTGCTCTTATGGCTGAACATTTAGAACAATCTTAGATGTGTGATCAAACTGAACCAGCAGCAGCAGCAATGTTTCATCTTGCAGCCGAAGCAGCCCTGACACCACGACAATGAATGTGACTTCATGAGAAACTGCCCGGTGGCTTGGAAACGTCATTAATGGTAATTGCGAACTAGAGGCTTCGGGGAGTCGCTCTGGAAACAAATGCTTCGCCGTCGAGGCCCCGGGCTTCTGTTACTGTACGACACCGGGGGGTTCGCTGACACAATGACTGAAGGGAAGAAGCCGTTCCAAGCCACGGCAGCGATAACGCAGCGGCTAAACTTAATAACGAGCGAGTGAGAAATAAAGAGAACAGATCTCTGTGATAATAGCAGGAAGGAATAATGAGTTCACTGACCCCACCATCACCTCCCTCCTGTTATCATTACTGTAAACAACTAAATAACACTTAAAAATAATAAAACTACTATAATGACTAATACGCCGATCTGGCATAACATTATGACCACCATATTTCAGTTTCAGGTGTATGTTTAGGTTCTTTGTCTACTTTCGGGACTTGAAAATGAAAATCTGCTGATGTTTTGAGTCATTTTTAAGCAGAAATATAGAAGAAGTGTCACTCTATGTCCTCAAGTCTTTTTTGGATTCCCTGAAGTCTTTAGACGTGTTTCCTGTTCCAAACCTTAAGCGATTGAGAGACAGTCCAACGGCGACTCTGCGACAGTGTTGCTGGCAATGCTGACCGAGTTGTTGCCTTTGTAATTGCACCATTAGTCTGGTTTTAGTTGCTACTGATCCTCGTTGCAGCAAAGAGAAGATGAGAAACTCTGCAGTCCTGGTATAAAGTAACTGTTGAACCCTCGGTTGCTTTGTAAATCTTTTAATCTTGATGGTTTTCTGATGCTGAGAAACTCAGGGAGTGAGGAGGCATGTCTCTGGAAGCTTCTGCTCATTGTCCACCAAGCTCCTGCAATGAAAGACAGAAGAAGAAGAAGAAAAGAAAGGTCAAGCAAATAGACTGACCTGTGGCGTGTGGTCTTGTTAGAATAACTTCATATAGAGTGGTATCTGTGTGCTTGCGTAACTCTTGGGTAACTTTTTTAAAACTTAAACTAGTCGTTTATTTATGCAGATTAAAATCTTCTGCAGCTGATTGAGGCTCCTCCGTGGAAACACGAGGAGACGGCAGGAAGGCGGCGGCTGCCTGTTGGTGCCATTAGGATCAGTGTTGATGGTGAGAAGCAGCTCCCTAACAGGATGTTACTGTCGGCATTAAAGCCTGACAGATGGTAAGAGAAGTCTGACTGTGAGAAAAACACAAACGAAAAGGCGAGAGGGAAACAGAAGTGCATGCAAATGAATGGGCGGACTCCGTTGACCTCAGAGTTGTCTTCCTCAAATTACCGTCTAAATCATCTCATTTGCTGCTCGAGGCGATTACTGCATCCAATTTACACGCTGGAAAACACAGGAAGATGAGCCAGAATTCCATTACGCCGTGTCCTCTGAACGCCGCGTTTGCATCTGCAGCAACGGTGAAATGTAGGAAGTCTGAACAGTATGTGTCATCATATTTTTACAGAAAAACATTGCTTCCAGTAGCGGATATGATTGCTCTGTCTTCAATTCACTTAGTTTCAGTCATTAATATTGAGACTAGATCTGGCAAAAATTGTGGGTTATGAGTGAAGCATCATGGGTACGGAAGGATTTCTAAAGAAATATTATATTTATCAGCACGCAACCAGGATCAGTAGCAAACAAAACCAGACGAATGGTACAACTATACTACCAGAAACAAAGGCAACAACTCAGTTAGCATCGCCTGCAACACTGTGGCATAGTCACTGTTGGACTGTCGCTTAATCCCTTAAGCCACAACATTATGACCACTGACTGGAGAAGTAAACAACATTTAAAACATCTTGTGACAGTTCAGTGTTCTGCTGGGAAACTTCTGGACCTGGCATTCATTGGTGTGGATGTTACTTAGACATGTAGCACCCACCTAGACCAGACCAGGCACCCCCACCCCATAGCAATGACACTCCTTGATGGCAGCAGCCATCCCCAGCAGGATGCAGCCTGACACAGACACACACACACAAACACTTTAGGAACAACTAAAAAAAAACATGAAGAACAGCACAAGGTGTTGACCTGGCCTCCAAATTCACTAGATCCCAAACTGATCAAGTATCTGTGGGATGATCCACAGAGGCCCCTCTCCTCAAAGGCCCCCCACGAACAACATTCTGTTGATCAGACACCACAGGACACCCTCAGAAGTCCCATGTATAAAAATGACTCACAGTATCTGCGGTGACCTCCTTGTGTATGATGTCCTGACACTTTTTACCAAATAAACAAACACAAGGATACAAGTATATATATTTTGGTTTCATTTGTTTGACTGGATTCTCTTTAGGAATTCCACCTTGTTCAGGAACATTCAGAAATTCTAGAGGCTGCAACTCAACCTAACACATTGCCATCCTTACAACCAATACATAGCTTAAAGGCTTAACTGAGGGAAAAGCGTAATCGATAGCATAAATATAAATAACTCTTTATGCAAATGCTCATGTTTCTTTTAAGAGAAATAAGGAGCGGCTTCAACCAAACATTAAAAAGTTACTTTAGAGCTGTTAACTTAATATTTTACCAGTGCTCAAGCTGATCCTCCGTATCAGATAATGACATTTCCTTCACTAATCACATCCAGCCTCAGACATTAGCTCTCAATAACTCGGAGCGATGCCAGTAATAACCACGCTCCTTAAAAGGAAAGCCAATGAGACGATTTCTCTCGATGTCTAAAGGTGGGGGTGTGAATGCAAATGCAGATCAAAAATCCAATTTTAATGTCATCCGATCTTTAAACCTTGCAGGCAGATCTAATTCCACATTAACATTACAACCCGGTTATGCAACTCCCTCTCTCCTGAATTACATGAAAAAGACGTCAAATCCATCTGGTACTTAACCCCCGAGGCGATTAAACAAACATGACCTCAATCTCTCTCCAGCGAGCTCCTTGGCATCTGTTGGCGAGCCACCTGTTTGGCTCTCTGCTAATTTGACGCTCTCTGGGGGGATGATGGATGTGTGTTGGGTAGCCCGCTGACAGGAGACTCTTCAGCGCTTCACTGTGTGTTATTACTATGCAACCACCTCCCTCATGGCCTCCAGCCATATTCAGTAAAATATTCACACCGACTTGCATGTGGTGGAGTTTGAAGACGGCGTGGAACAGAAACGTCACTTGGGGTTTATTCTCCTGAGGAAACACACTGATTTAATGTGCTGCATATCACTGCACCAAGGAAATCAGACGCCTTTGTCCTGGTACGGAGTTAACTTTGATCTCCACGCCACACCAGCTCTTTTTCCTCCGCTCCGTTTAGCCTCGTCTTCCTCCGAAGGTCACGGCCACGCTGCAGATCTGATTACACTCGATATATGTCAGAAAGCCAGTGAATTGTCGTTATTCATGAATTCAGGCCTCAGACTGTCACAGGAGGAGGACAAGGGAAGATCTCCAAGGATTTAGGTTCAAAGACATCAGCCAGCTGCCCCCCCCCCCCCCCCCGACGGAGACCACAGCTCAGAGATCTCTGCACTGCCTTCCCAGGGTAAACCACAGGACACACGTGTGCACATCTAGAGAAGGTCAGGCATGAATCATGTTGAGAAAAATGTGAAGTGGAGGGCAAGATGCAATATTCCATCAGGGTGTGAGCAACTTGAGTTTGTTCAGGAATCCTCTGGGAATTTCTGCTGCTTCTGTTTGAACGTGATCTGCTGGATGTCCTCAGTGAATCCTCTTGCAGGGATATGATAGTGGTTGTAGGAATCTAAATCTACTTCTACAAAAATGACTTCAAAGAACCACTACCATTCTATCCAGTGAAGCATATTGTTTAGTTGAGCACAAAAGCTAGCTCAGTAAATAATTAATAAATACAACAAAGCAAAGAACAGTGGTTTTTACAGGGTTTGTGCCAGAATCAAGCACTGAGGGCTTTTCAGCTGACAGAGAACCATTTGTATTTGGTTCAGGAGCAAAATATCCGATGCATTTCACCCACAGCACCAGGTCCTCATTGCATCAGATACAAGGCTAAACTTCTGCTGAACCCAGTGCTCAGTAATCTGCATGAAATTTGCTTTTTGGAGAAGAACCCTGGAGCTTCTGCTGAATTTATAAGTTTCTTTTTTACAACTACCCAACACTCTCCTTCTTCGCTCCATCTTCATATTTAGTTATCACTGGGAGTTGGCCAGTACAGAATCATGCATTAATAAGAAGGATCTTCCTCTGACAGAGAACTAATTGATCTAGAACCAGAGAACCAATCTTCCTGGAGTGAACCAATGTCCAGCGTTGAATAACTTCTGCAAGTTCTGCATGAAATTTGCTTCCAGGGAGAAGAACCCTCAAGCTTCTGCTTAAATCAAACGTTTCTTCAAACAACTGGCCAAGACACTCTTTCTTAATTTTGATACTGATGCTCAGGGTTCAGATCTGACTGGTATTTCGTTCTCCCTCTGAGTCATTACTTTAGGTCTCGGACCAAGCTACTTTTGCTCAAAACATCTGGAACTGGAAGACAAATCTAGATCTCATCTGGTCTTGGTGTGGTTCTGGAACCACAACTTTGCTGCCAGTACAGGATCATGCATGTATTAGAGGACACACTACACGGTCTGATTTAGTTCAGGAACTAAACAGGAACAGAACTAATCTTCCTGAACTGAACTGGATGCATTTCCTCTGGTCTTCACTGCAGTCAGATACAAGGCTTAACTTCCGCTGAACCCAGCCTGCAGTAACTCCTCAGCAAGTTCTGCATGCGATTTGATTTTCAGAGCAGAGAAAAAGTTTCTTCAAACAACCAGCCAACTTGCTCCTGATTCAGATTCGACTGGTATTTAGTTCTCGCTGCGAAACAGTATTCTAGGTCTTGGACCGACCCACTTTTGCGCAAAACAATCTGAATCTCGCTTGATCTGGATGTGGTGCTGGACCATCAACCTTGCTGCCAGTACAGAATCACGCATGTCTCAGAGGGCTTTTCCAGTGATGGAGGACCAGTTTGATTTAGTTCAGGAACAGAACAAGAAGCGAACCGATGCATTCTAACTGCAGAACCAGGTCCAGAAAGTTCTGCATGAAATTTGCTTTTCCGAAGGAGAATCCTCAAGCTTCTGCTGAAATTAAAAGTTTCTTCAAACAACTGGCCAACTCACTCCTTCTTCGTTTTTAAGGTGATTTCATGATTCAGAACTGACTGGTATTTAGTTCTTGTCAGTTACCTGTATTTTTGGTCTGGAACTTTGAACCAAATCCAAATCCAGATCTCAGTTGGTCTGGATGTGGTGCCGGACAGTTCCATATCTCAACCTGCAAACAAAGCATCCTTAAACATCACTAGTTTTAATCCAATGAGATTTTATATTCGTAAAACTTTCCCAGAATCCTGTAAAGTTTTACAAAATATAAAACTTCTCTATTTTTGTCTGTGTGACTTTCCCAACAATCTGAAATATTCCTTTCAGGTTACATGACTGCTCTGCGACGGTGGAGACAAGTAGTCGAGTATAAAGCTGAATCATATGTGGTTCCCCAAAAAGCCTGAAGCCGTCTGTGGGACTGACTCCCTCCCTCTGTACTAGTTCAGATGACAGTGACGGGTCAGAGGACAGCGTTTAGCCCCGGCTGCATCTTTAACGACCGTCCAGCAGTTACTCCGCCGTGGCCTTTTCTTTAGCCTCTGTGCAGGCCCTGGTGTGACATCTACATCTATATCTATATATACTGTACCGCTTTAATTAGAGCCTATGCAGGGAATAATGAGCTACCTGTGCCCTATCAGCACTTCTCTCACAAGGCTTGACATTTACCGAGCCCCCCTCTATGTCGAGGAAGGCTCAGCCGGTCCACTGTCTAGGTCTGAAAATACCCCGCTTGTCCTAGACTACTTGAGCCAATCATAATGCTGGGGGTGACAATGAGAAAGAGACACAGAGAGAAAATGAGGAGCGAGTCTGACCAGTGTGGCTGTGACTACCGGACAGATGGCAATGAGGCAGGGAGAGGATTAGAGCCTCGGGTTGAAAAAAATGAAATATTCAGGTTAATCTCTCTCACTTCTGAGCCTATGGACACACCATAAATATAATCTATTATGAACACGTCACAGACTTTATGTTTGAAACGTTAGATATATTCATTCGGGGCGATAAAAGTTACCTGATTTCTGAGGATGATGACACTCGGTGAAACAAGGTTCAGCTTCACTGAGGTTCAGCGCCAGCAGAAGTCAGACTACGTGATGTGTGCCGACGTATGTCTTCCAAAGAAAAATACGTTTTAATACGAGAAGAAAGTCGTCCGTCTCCTCATGCATTGGACTGAATATTGATGGTCTCCAAAGGACGAATCACAGTGATCTGTAGATGTGTCCTGACAGTTATTGGACGGATAAACATTCATGTCATCAATCCGGTTATCTCTGACTTTTCAATCGGACAAAACTGACCGTCCAGTCTGGTCCCACTCTACTTTTATTTAGTGCTCATTAGCATATTCATGTGCTAAACTCATACTGCTAACGTGACGATGTGATGCAGACCACAACAGGAAGGACAAGCTCAGAAAGTTCCCCCTTGTTCATCCTCCTACAAACCGTCTACTCTACAGAGTTTGGCCCTTAAGTTTCTTGTGAAGTATAAATGACCTGGCCAGAACCAACTTTGTTCTTGTTCTCGCAGCCCTAGGAGCAAGAACAAATGTCTGGCTTCTCGCGGAGTATAGCTCGTTACAACACAAGTGAGAAATTTGTTCTTGCAGGCCTGGTTTGGTAGTTCTTGCAGCTTGTTCTCAACACGTCAACCAGACAGAACTTTTTTCCTCCGGTTAGAAATTGGAAGTGGGCGTGTGAGCTCCCTGATGCTCATCAAAACAACTGACCAACATCCAAAAATAATAAGGAAAGTACCTCTCGTCGTCCATCTCCAGCATCTCCCACAATGCTTAGTGCGTATGGGAGGGGCCTATGAGGACTTCCCTGGAGTTCGACACTTTGGAATTTCTTGTGAAGTATAAACGACCTGGCCAGAACGAACTTTGTTCTTGTTCTCGCAGCCCTTGGAGCAAGAACAAATGTCTCACTTCTCGCGGAGTATGTAGCTTAGTGGTTGATGCACATTTATCAACTTCAGCTCCAACATGAGCCGCTCAGTTCACACATCGTCATCGGCGAGCGTTTTAGAGGCGGTAATTGCAGAACGGTGCTCCAACTCACTGATTTAAATGGTTTCTGCGTTCATACATCATGCGTCGCGCATGCAGGTCAAACTAAACATTGAGCAAGAGAACAACTTTTACTGAAACCACTGAAGAAAGAGGACATCTGGGTAGATAGTGAAGCTGAGGACCAATCACAGCCATTGTGGTCGTGTAGTTTAATTTCCAAAGGAGCTAGACATTGTGTAAATCTGACTCGACTCTTTATGAACTTTATATTAAATAAATGAAAGCCTCCGTGACTCATTTAACTGCATTCACTATGTTACTGGACTGTTAAAAGGTCAACACTCACACAGCTGTGACCTGCTAGTCTGGAAGTCAACTCCCACACCTACAGATTTTCTGGTGCGTACAGCTGATCAAGAGTTAAATCTCATTTTAATCTCAAACCACTATTTTATTCTAGCACTGACTTCCAAACTGCGCCGTGCAGCAGAATAAAAATTTCATGCTGCTGCTTGTTTCCTGTTACGCTACACTCCGTCTCTGGCTGCAGTAATTCACACTAGAAGCAGAAAAAAAAGAGTTGCTGTGTTCACCGGTGCCTCCCATCCTCCAGATGCCACGGTGCAAAGTGACAGCTGCATGACGCCAGTGCTCTGTCTGATTTGTCCTTTTTTTTCAATCCCCGTCTCTTTCTCTCAATGGATTACAGATCGTTGCTCCCGCTCACGTGCAGCTCTTATGGTCCTAATCCCTCTGGGTTTTACTCACTGCTCCCTGTGCTGCAGAGGACTATTAGAGCTCATGTACTGTTGACTTAGTCTGCACACAGTCCAAGAACATATAGACTGTAACTGAGTTGCAAAGTGAAGTCATGCACTCGTAGAATTTAAACAATTGAAAGTTTTTTTGAATAGAAATTACACAAAGAAAAAGGGTGATACCTGGATGGGATGTTAAACCCATAAAATGTTTAAACCGTGTCGCAATGACGTTTAAAATGTTTCAGAAATTTAAAAGCTCTTTATGCACATTTCCACGATATCATGTATATACTGTATGTGGGGAATTTGAAAAAAATAAAAATAATCCCATACAACTGCAAGAAATATGCATATTTCCAATTATTATTATAATTATTACGATGAATAAGCTGTTCTTTCAAGATCATTATTATTACAGCTTTATTTTAGTCCAGACAGATCTGAGAAAAATAACAATTCTAACAATTAAAAGTCTTTTTGAAGCCTGACATATGAAATAATAGTCAGAAAAGTATGTTTTTAAAAAAATTCAATGTTAGAAATTGAATGTGACCTTTAAAAGACATCCACCACCAAACAAAAAGAAAAGAAAAGAAAAGAAAAGATAATTAAATGAAAAGACGAAGATGTCTTTGGAACAATTTCTACAGCTTTGTATCTGGAACAATTTCAAACATTTCTCTGGTTTTATATGTTTTCCAAAACAGGATTCTTCTTTTGACCTTTGAAAAAAAAAAAAAAAATCTTTTTGTCCTCGCTCAGACAAAGATGGACTGAAAAATGAATGTTTGTGTCTCTGAACTTCTTCTCTGAATTAATAAATTTATATTGTACAGGTTATAGTAGTCATTTAATTGTGTTGAGGACAAACCTCAAGAAAAATCACTTATAAACATCTAGAAATTCCACCAACATGGAAAACAATCAGTTTAAAGCATAGAAATTGTCAAAAAAACTAAAAGCTAGCATTATGAAATGTATTGAAGTTAGAATTGCATGTATATAGATGCCTGATTTTACTATAACATAAAGTATAAAGTGTGAAGTAAATATAGGTCGACTCAATAAAGTAAGTATTCATATTGAAATATCTGTGACAACATAAATTATATTCCTAACGTAACCTTTTCAAAATTAGCAAAGGTTTCTCTGCAAAAAATTGGAAAGTCCACAAAGGCGGCCATTTTGGAAAAGGCTGCCAAAAGATACTGCCTGCAGAGCATGGATAAATCCACCAGGGGGCAGATGACAAGTCTAAAATTGTTTACAACCCTTTTTAAACCAAAGACTTAAATAAACGTCAACGGATCCAGATATGCCTCAACTAAATAAAAAATAAATAAATAAATAAACGGGCGTTAGAGTGACCTCCGCTGCTGAGGGTCAAAGACTTCAGTGTGACAGTTGCAACACAAACCAGATGAGCTGGGAGATAAATGGTTCTCAGAACACGGATCCCCCACCCACCCTCCTCCACCCCCTCCAACGACCACCACCAGCGGGATTATCTTCCTGAACGATATCTGATGAAAGCCGGACCCGCTGAGGTAGAAAGCAGAGAGACGGCAGAAGCGCCAGACCTCCCCAGGGGAGCACCTCTGCTCTGTGTGACAGGTGTCATGTGTGATTTATGAGTCGGTTATGAGAGAACACGGTGGTCAGCTGGATAAAGGTTACAGCTCAAAATGAGATTGTGGAGACTCCTATTGACAGAGAAAGAAGAGGGCTTAGAGACTGCATCAAGTGACATAGAGCAATGTGTGAATTTATGGAGTTTATGGAGGGTTCTGTTATAGCTGACAGAAATATATCGTCAGTATGTCTGTGAGGGGTCTCAGTCACCCGGGTCATAGTATATCTAAAAGGAAAAAGCTGAAACAAGGGAAACTGGACAACTGGTGGTTAGCACTGATGCCCCACAGCAAGAAGGTTCTGAGTTACCACCATCCAAAGACATGCTGGTTAGGTTCATTGGTGAGCCTCTTGCCCAGTCACAGCTGGGATAGGCTCCAGCCTCCCTGCAACCCTGCAACTGTCTTTTGATGCTCTCAGAGTTCAGCATTAGAAACTGGACTGAAACAACTAGAAGTGAAAGTCAAAGGTTATTTCACCTTCTATGCAAAAAAAAAAAAAAAAAACAAGATGAAACAAGGGATACTGGACTTGTAGGGTCTCTTGAAGATGTTCTATCCACATTTATTATGGGGGAGGAGTCTATCCCAGCTGTCATTGGTCTAGAGGTGGGGTCCACCCTGGACAGGTCTCCAGTCTATCACAGGGCTAACACAGAGAGACACTCACACCTACGGCCAATTTAGAATCACCAATGAACCTAACCAGCATGTCTTTGGACGGTGGGAGGAAGCTGGAGAACCTGGAGAGAACCCACGCAGACACAGGGAGAACATGCAAACTCCACACCTTCTTGCTGTGAGGCATCAGTGCTAACCACCTCGCCACTGTGCTGCCTGATCAATGATTCATGCAATTATAATCATGACATTCCTCTTCTTGAAATGTGCAGAGGTATTTTTTTCTTTTTATTGCCCCATAATTAAATCCAAATGTATGCTCCACTATCATCAAAGGCTGGTTGCAAACTTTGTGAAGTTTGGTGAAAATACAGAGAAAAAAAGAGAAAAAGGGGTTATTAGTGGAATACTTGAGATGGTTCACTCACTCTGGACTCATAATTTTGTTGTGGCTTATAAGTGAAATGTAGAGTCTGAAGCTCCAGGTCTTATTTTAGTGACCGCCTTCCTCTTCTCTTCCTGCAGAGAACTGTAGCTCACACAGCAAAACAGAGATGGATGGACGGCATTGACGATTTGAGTGAGGACTCGGCATTGTCACCGATTCTCTCTTTTAGAAAGTCTTTACGAAGCAGTTTGATGCTGCAGAGTCAAACAAAATCAATGTCAAGTTTAGTAGAAAACGCAGCAGACGTCCAAATTTACCTCTCAAGCCCAACGCTGATTTATTTCTCCAAGCGCTGCAGAGCACGTCTGAGGTAAGGGCCGGGCAGAAAGGTGTAGCCTAAAGGTCGGGACCAACTTTACTGAGCCTGATGACCGGAGGTGTGGCATCATTCACAATGACAATACAGACCCTGTTACCGTCCACTACTGCACCGTCAGCAGCGCTACAACTCAGCTCTGGTAACTCAAGGCGATGGATCTGCCAATAGACAATTAATCTCGCCTTAATGAAGCAAATAAATCATGGCGAAAATTACTAAATAATTCAGACGAGGGTTCACGCTCTGTTTTGCAGATCTTTACTTTAGTCTTGTAAACTCACTGTCAGTTATTTTAGTGACGATACAAGCGCATTGTGAGAGCGCTCGTGGCACATTTCAGTCAAACGTCACGGCAGCTGCTGCGTCCTCATTTCTGCTGATCTCATAATCTCCCAAATATCAGCGCGACTGTGGGAACACGCTCGATTTTGGCACAGACGCCCGACGAGGCATCAGGTCCTGGTGCGGCACAAAAACGCAGACTCATTTCTAAAAATGCATCTTAATTGGAGCCGCTGCTGCTGCTGCTCACATGAGCTGGAATTAGAGATCAGAGACGAAATAGTTTAATCAGGCTGCAGGAAATCTGGGTCAAACTGCCTGTATGCGAGAGACAATCCTCAACAGTGAAAATAAGAATGAGAAAACGCTTCAGTTTGCACAATACGTCCAATGCACAGTCATCATCTAGAGTAACCTTAACCTCTGACCCTAACAATAAAACTTATTTGCACCCCTCAGAATTTTCCACATTTCTAGATATAATCACACAAGTTCTGAAAGTAGACAAAGAGGATCTAATCAGACAAACTAAATGGAAATATTTCACTGTACAGCGGTTACCCGTAACTAAACGTTTCTGGTCTACAGCAACTTGGAGGAATTTTAGCCTATTCCTCAGAGCAGAACCACTTCAGTTCTGAGATGCTGGTTGGTTATTTAATTGAGAAAATTAATTGTTTGTTCTTATCGGTGAGTTGTAAAAGTCAGTGAAGCCTTGTTTCCAGTATCTGCTATGTGTACTGCAGTTACCCGTAACTAAACGTTTCTGGTAGTGGCTGGGGGCTTTTCGCAGGCGGCCTGCGAACCCTAACCCACCAACATCTCGTTCTGAGATGTTGGTGGGTTTCCTCACATCAACTGCTTGCTTCAGGTCCTTCCACAACATTTCTATTGGATTAAGGTCAGGACTTTGACTTGGCCGTTCCTAAACATTCATCTTGTTCTTCTTTAACTGTTCTTTTGTAGAACCACTTGTGTTCTTGGGCCTCGTTGTCTTGCTGCATGACCCAGTTTCTCTTGGACAGATGTCCTGACATTTCCTCTAAAGTTGGCCTTGAAATTATCTTGCAATCCTAGAGGTTCACATACTTTTGCACGAGTATAATATTTCTGTTTCATGTGTTTGATCGGGTTCTCTTTGTCCACTTTAAGGACTTGTGAGTCCCTTCCATGCAGAGATGCATACACGTGGCTCAGACTAATGCTCCACTCACTTTGCTTGATGTCTTGGAGTTTTAAAGTGTTGCTGTAGATCCCATGTTATCCCTCTGCCCACCTCATCATTCCCTCTGCAACGAGGGACACATATTTCACGACCAAGCGCTTTGTGACTGTTGCAGTACCTTCCCTGCAGCCGGCAGTCTATAATTTATGTCTTAGCCCCACTTCCCCACCACTACCACCACCACCACCAGCAGCCGCCCGTCTCCTACACCTCTCCTGCTGCCTTGTATGTATGAGCACCGCTCATAAAACACCAGTGAGCTGTGCTACGGCTGAGAGGTGTGGCAGGCAATAAAAGTCCGGGGCCAGCTGATGATAATGTGCTCACCAACGCACCGGGCCCCTATCAGCCTTGTTTTATGACCCATCATGTGCAGCACACACACACAGGTTCCTTGTAGAAGTACAAATGTCCATCTTTTTCACACTGCGAAAAATTTCAAATGGTTCTCAATGGTAAAAGAAAAACCCCACACACGAAACTGCAGCTGGTAAACATCTTGCAGGCACACACACACAGTTCTACCGTAGGAAATGTTATGGATCAATGGCGGCGGACAGGCCGTGCATCATGTACTTGCTCGAGCAAACACTCCCACAAGAAATGTATCCGGCATCACACACAGTGTACAAACACTTGGCCACGCTGTTAATCCTTTGTGTAAATTATTTACAGCTGGTAAACATCCAGTAATTTGTTGGCTCTGAAGAAGAGGAGGAAGCGAGAGGAGGAGGGAAGCAGAACGGCCAAAATCTATTCCAAAATGTTAGCTATTGTGAGAAGGCCTGCAACAATAAATTATTGTCTGAAGTGTCGATTAATCCTTTTGTTGATTTGCCGCTAAATAATGAACACAACTTCTAAAATTAAACTTTTATTCCAACATTTTCTCATAATAAGATATTTGAAAGAATAATAACTTTTACGTGATGATGCTATCTGATCACGAAGTCCATGATTTATTCAGAATACAGTGGTGTGGTGGTTAGCACTGATGCCTCACAGCAAGAAGGTTCTGGGTTCTAATCCATGGGCCGACTGTTCTCCCTGTGTCTGTGTGGGTTCTCTCCAGCTTCCTCCCACCGTCCAAAGACATGCTCGTTAGGCTCATTGGTGATTGGTGCCCCAGCGACCCTCCAGAGTACAAGCGGTGACAGAAAATGAATTAGCATCCATGGAGTTGATGCTAAAAGTTGCTAACACCCACTTAATGCAACATAACGTTCATGGAAATCTACCTGGTTTAGTTTTATAGGTCTAGAAACAAACTGCTGGAAAACACTGCTGCCACGCTAGCCATTAGCATCACCATTAGCATCATCATTAGCATCTGTTTCAGAGAGCCTTTGTTGAGTCCCAGGCTCTAACAACCAACCAACCATCCATCAGACTAAACTCACTGGAATAGAATAACAAAGCTGCTGTCTCGTTCACTTCACAATTGCAGAATAATCTCACATTAACACGTCAAACGTTTTCACTTGCAGTTAAAATCACATCAGAATGTACTGACCCCTCCCTGACCCCATGCTCCTCCAGCGTCTCTCTCCTGTATCTGCAGAGCTGGACCTGACATGTATGACAGATGACGCTGGCGTGTTTGCCTTTGCATGTGCGATATACATGTGACGCTTTGATGGATCACCTCGACGGCGGACCCCGCCCGTAATTAGGACCCAAGTGGCTTTACAGTGCCTAATTATCGATAAGTAATAATTAATAAATGCCCGTGCAGCCTGGATCGTACAGGCGAGGGCTGCGTTAACGATCCGGTGGAAGCAGAGAGGGGAAAGGTGAGGCAGAGGGAGAACATGAGACGCTGGCAGCAGAAATATGCCATTTACTGAACGACGTCTATGTGACTTCTAGGTCCTCTGAATCTGATCCCATCTTCTTTTCCCGGCCTTCTTTCCATTCCCTGTTCTAATTATAAAAACCCGACCTTCCCAATAACATCAGGACTCACTGGCTTTTCTTAGATGCTCATATTGTGCCTGCTTCATTACGTCGGCCTGCCGATAGATTTGCTCGAGTTGCGGATTTATGATCCGTTTTACTGCCGTACACCTTTCTTCTTTATGTCCTCTTTGTACCTTGTTTTGTGTTTTATTGCACTTTATTAGTTTTCTGGGCTTTTTTATGTAAAGCACTTTATAACTCCTTGTTCTAAAAGTGAAATCAAAGTAAATTCAAGGGATACATCAGGCATTTATGGCGATTTAGTGCTCACAGGACAATACTGTTCATTGCATTTGGAAAACTTCCAAACATTTCTGTTGGTTTGTCTTTATTTTTCACTATCCTTTTTATTACCCATTTATTTTACCTTTTGGTTGAATAAAACTGTTTCTGTCCTCGCTCAGACAAAGATGGACTGAAAAACAAATGTTTGTGTCTCTGAATTTCTTCTCTGAATTGGTAAATATATATTCTACAGGTCATGATAGTGATTTAAACGTTTATTTACCAAGTGAACCTGTAGAAAGTTCCCACATAAATATCGGTAAATTACACTTAAACGGAATAGATTTATGCATATTTTAAGATGGCGATTAAGTTTTTTGATAATCAGATTAATTAACTAACAAAAAATTAGCATTGTGGTATCATTATGAAAAGTATTAAAGTAGCAGCTGACCTTTCAACACAAATTTACTATAAATGAATGCATAAATGGTGAAGTAATTATAGGTTTCTTGAGTAAAGTAAAAATTCACGTTAAATGATCAGTATCAACAAATGAGATTCTTTCAAAATTAGCAAAGATTTCTCCACGAGAGCAGCCATTTTGGAAAAGGCTGCCAAAAGCTTCTGACTGCAGAGCGAGGGTGAGTCCACCAGGGGGCAGATGACAAGCCTCAAACTGTTTACGACAGGGTTTTTCAGCTAAGCACTGATTATGTAGAAGCAAGAGGTCTCAGAAACTCATGGATCAAATATGATAAACTTTCCGTTGCAGGGCTGGATGATAAATCGTCTCAATGATACGAGGACATCTCGGGTAAAGGAGCCAAAAAAGAAAAAAGCAGAAAGATAATTATTCCAGCTTTCCTGTTCTGCAGCAAAAAAACAATTTCAAAGCTTCATCTGTACCTTTATCTCTCTGACCCTGACCCTGCAGACGAGAAAACTCGTTAGGCCGCTCGTCTGTACAACGTCCTGCTCGTCTTTTAAATGTAAAGCGACGTACTGATGGCAGGAAGCCTGTTTTATTCATCACGCTGCACTAATAACTGACACTCGGGGACCGTGGTATATAGAAAGGAAGAGGGGCGGCACCCACACATGAAAACCCGGCTGTAATGAAGCTTAATAATTAATAATAACATGTCAGAGCTGGTTCTACCGTATCAAAGCTGCCTTGATGTATTAACTCACAGACGCTGAGTCTCTTTCCAGCTTTCTAAGCTTTCTGAATTTCCAGCTTCTCGATCATGTTCAGAAATCACGAACAAGCTCTTCGTCTTCTTATCTGTTTAACATTAACTCAACTAAAACACAATGTCATTCAATGAAAGTGTTCGGGCAGAACATCTTTGACGTTTGGAGATAAAATGGCATCACTGTTAAACCTGTGTGGGAAGATTTGTATTAAAGTTAAGGCCAAAAACACATTTTCACAAAAATTCTGATTGCAGTCAGTAAGCTAGCACGCTCTTCTTACCCGTGAAGGTGGGAATAGTTTTGCCAAGGGTGGAGAGAATAATGTAAAGTGGAAGAAAAGTCAAAAAGTTCCGATTTGACAACTTCAAGGTGTGTTTCAGCAGATACAGAAATCACCACGTTAAGCCACGCCCAAATGATCTGATTGGCCAAGCAGATATCTCCTCAAGCGGAATCAGCTCCCGACAGAGAGTCTCCAGACCACGTTCAGACATTGCTCTGGCTTCCAGGCTAGGTCCTGATGTTGCACCAACCTTTTTCTCAACAGTACGGACATTTGGTGCCGTGGGCTGTGAGTCAAAGCTGAAGGAGTCATGCTGCGATGACGTACTATGTCCTAATTAGGTGCACTCTGCAAGAAACATTTCAAAAAAGCACATTGTCAAGGCAGAGTCAGACACACATGGAGGTAAATCCTCCCACGCTTCACACCAGATCTCCACCACCAGAGTGTGGGTATTAACAGCACCAGTACATCCAGGATCTTCACTGTCTAAACCTGTCAGAGAACAACTCCTTTGTAGCATCACTGTCTCTATCTGTGTGAAGCACCGGAGCCAGAAACCATCACACTACTACTTTGACAAATACCAGAGATGTTTAAACAGCTCAAACCGGCGCTGTGTTCCAGATTCCTGGCCACAAATGAAGCGAGGTGCGACGTGAATGCCACACGGTGGGCCTGAATGCACCATCATCAGCTAAAGAGGTGAGATGTGTCCCTGGATAATCCGATTAGACGACCACTGAGAAGTCCGTGGCTCAAACTGCACACTCAGATTGCATCTCTCTGCAGGAGAGAGTGGGCGAGCCCATCACACCTGAGCAGCAGTGACCGTAACGACCGTAAGGGCCAGTGTACGAGCATATGGTGGCAAACATCCGTCGACATACTGTGATGAGAAGCAGCCTCTGTTTACCAGAGCTGAGCTGAGCTACACATCACGTTTCTCATCTCCTCATTTGCATTCTGCCTGCGGCTGCAAACGCCTGGCTGTTACACTTAACGTCAAATAAAACTGAGACTGGTGAAAGTTTCTTGAAGCTGACAGAAAACGGGACGGAGTGAGAATTTAAGTGGTTGGTGCAGCAGCTCAGTGTTATATTATTTTAATAACTCCTCCGTTAAAAGAAGAATGTGTTGTTCAGGATATACGGACAAGTAAACAGGGAACCTGCACAAGAGTCACTGTAACGAGACAACAGGAATAAAAATGTGACGAATATTTAGAGATTTTAGCTTTTGTTGAACATTGTTGAACATTGGCCGCTGTGGTCAAAAGAAAAGATTTTAAGAAATGTAATAGAGTGAGGGGAGAAGGACCACAAACCAGTGGAGGCTCATGCCAAATCTCTCAGGGAGGACAATAGTTGCAATGATGCCAAGTTGACTGATCGAACCATTATCTTCCTGGTAGTTTATGTCTCTGCATCTACTGGAGAGTCCTCCAACCAATCAGAGACATTTAGTCATAAACTAATCCAACTACTCGGTGCTCAGATGACTTGTATGACCAGCAGATCTTTGCTGGAGCAGAATCAGGTAAATTAACAGCTAGACAAGATGCATGGAAACATTAACTTAAGGTATCAATACCAGCAATGACCACTAGATGGCTGCAAGTTATCAGTTCAGCAGCTATGGATTTAAAAAAAAAAGAAACCTAACTAGTTCCCTTACATGGGAACTAGTCTTTGGAATCTATGGAAATCATAGTCTGTGCATTCAGACCTTCCCGACTCACTGAGTTTCACAGATATGTCTTGATTGCTAGCTACGTTAGCGCAAGCTCTCCTGGGATGCATTCAGATTTTGTTGCAGGAGCACAATCAGTTCCCAACAGAGAGACTCCAGACCAACTTCCGTCCACAGGAGTTTAGCCAGCAAGAAAAGTCAGGCTCTCTTCCAGACTAAAGTAGACATTGGCAAGATACATTTTTTATGTTAACATAAGGCAGCAATATCAGCAGTGACCACTAGACCACTAGCAGCTCTGTACCTGACTAGTTCCTCTAGTCTTTGGGATCTACGGAAATCGTAGTCTGTGCATTCAAATCTTTCTGACTCACTGAATTTCACACAAATATCTTGATAGCTAGCTAACTGGTTACGTATGAGGAAACTACGTTAGTGCAAGCTCCCCAGGAACGCATGCGGTTTTTGTTGCAGGAGCATGAACAGTTCCCAACGGAGAGACTCCAGATAAACTTTCCTCCACAAAAGTTTAGTCGACGAGGGAAGTCAGGTTGTCTTGAACGGGTAAATTAACCGAAATCTAACTGTTTTTTTCGATGTTAGCAATACCAGCAGTGACCACTAGATGGCCATTTATCAGTTCAGTAGCTTTAGATTTAAAGGCGACTACCTCAGGACTAATGAAAAAATAAACAGGCTGTGGCACTGGGGTTGACAATGTGCAATCAATGCACACAGTTCAACATTAACTGTGCATCACTAAAAGTTCCTCTTGTATTGATTATCCTGCAGAAGGAACTAAAAAAAACCCTAGAAGAAGAGTTAAAAGAATCAATTATTACAGTGCAGTTATAAGAACTATAAAAACATTCCTCCGGTATAAAAGCCGCCCCGTTTACCTCCACAACTCAGAACTAAAAGTGAATAATGCCTTTCTATATCCAGAGTCCAAGACTGTAAAATAAAAACAATTAAGAGCGTGGCAGCGTGACCTCTGAGCTCCTCCGGCGCCCCCGGTGGCGGAGTGCATTCATAACCGATATAACTCTCTGAGGTATCTTCCCTTTAATCATTCTCCCAGCGCTTGCCAGATGAAATTCTCCAACGTCCCAGAAAACAATATATCCCTCAATAACACTGTCAAGACTTATTCATCAGCGCGAGCCCCGGTCGGCTGCCGGCCTCCAATCTTTACTTATAGATCCATTTGTTATTAAAAAAGAAAAACACAAACGGTCGCTCAGAGGCGTCCAGAAGTCTGAGAGAGAGAGCAATTAGCTGAGCTGAATTAGTTTCTAAATGCAGAATCCTGATCCCTGATAACTGGAAGTATTAAATCTTTACTTGGAGATTAATTTTAGAGTTGATTTACATTCTTTAATTTGACCAAAACATTACAAGAAGAAGTTTTCTCTCCCCCAGAACTGTAATTTTGTGAAGGCGGGTGCTCCAACAGCTCTCCGCCGACACTAATGAACCAGTTGGAGGGTAAACAGCTCTTGGGGGGAGAATTTGTTGACTAAATTAGGGCTTTAAATGAAGAAACACAAATTCAATGAGGGGAAAGTAAATAAATAAATAAATAAAAGTTGGTTTTCTCGCTCGCTCAATCAGCCAAATTGTAGCCGTGCACCTAAAGCAAACAACGTGACGGTGTACCTCAATATCAATTACATTTTTAAAGCCTATTTGTGGAAACTGTCACAAGATATTTGTGTACTTGAGTGACGTTAATGGATTGAGCTCTCGAGTGGTTTATTCAGGAGGTCATGAGGAGAGAAGATGGGGCTGCGGTAAAATTTAATCATGTGGAGTAAATCAGACAGGATGTCGGCCGGGAACATGTCACTGCGGGGAACAAAACCATGTTAAGTGCAATATCATCTCCCGGCTGTGTGCGCTCGGAACAGACAGCCCAAAGCTCCCAAATGGTTCCGACCACGGGTGACACATAAATGTGTTTTATGAGGCAGGGATTAATCTGTAAATAGGTTATCCCCTGTTGTATTTTGGAATGGGGCTTGACAGCGGCGGACAGGGGCAGATTTGAAAGCCGTCAGCCTCAGACGCCAGAGTGGAATGAAGCGTTTCCTCACAGAGCGGCCGGCTTTAATCTGCATCACCTTCACGGGTACGGTAGAGGTTATAAATGCAGCAGTGAGCCGTCTGCATGTCGCTCACGCCCAGAGGAAAATTAGAAACTCCTAAACCAATGTATTTGTTTTCATGCAGCTGTGTGACACAGTTTAGCAACTCTTTTGCAGCAACTTTTGTCCCCATGCAACGACCCAAATGCATCCAAAAGTAGCAGAAAACAGACAGCTCCTGAAATGTCATGTTTTATTTCCTGAATCAAATAAACAAGTTGAAACAAGGTCAACTGGATTTGATTGTTTACTTGAAGATGTTTCATTCATCCCCAGTGAATGTTACTCTGTCGAGCCATTACTGGCCTCTTAGATGTACCATGACCTGGATGACTGAGAACCTTCGCATTTTGGTAGAAGCGCCCTTCGACTAGTGCACTAGTAGTAGGCGGCTGAGGCTTCTGCATCAATTTGAGCAACATCCCAACATCCAGACCCTACGTAGACCCTAACGCTGCAGCCTGACGTGCAGAAATGTAACTACGCAGACCGCAAGAGCTGTGATTGGTCCAGGAGGCTACAGAGCGATCCAGACTGACGAGCGCACAAATATAAACGCCTCACACCAGCGTAGGCTATGTACGTAGGCTACGGCGTCTAGTCCAGCAGTACATTAAATGAGTCTTGAGATGAAACATCCCTTAAGACTAGAGTATCTGGACATACCCAACCACAGATGTTTCTGTTCAAACCAGCAACTCTCCTCCAGTCTTTTAGAACTTAAAAATTGATCGACTTGAAACGGAAAATCTATTTATTTTTTTTCTAAACTTCTAGCTACGGAAAACCTCCACAGATTTATATCCTGAACTTAAAAAATAGAAAACAGTTCAAAAGTAAACGTGCAAAAGTCTACAGTATAAAGTAAGACCATCGTTTTCAAACACTCTTCTTTCCTTTAAGCTGTGATCAGATGTCCGTTTATACTGGTTTTTATTCCACACGGGGAAATTCTCTCTGTGCATTTGACCCATCCATTAGTACTTTGTACTCCCGGAGCAGTGGATGGCCGCCTGTGCAGCACCCGGGGAGCAGTTTTGTGGGTTAGGTTCATGCTCAAAGCTCCTCTGTCCAGGATGCAGCTCTCCCAGTAAGATTAGACTTAGTCAGAGACAACAGAGCAAGCTGATTAAACTAATGTTAACGTTTTAATGTCTTTCCTCATTCTTTCTTCAGTCGCAGAGAGATAACCTCTTTTCATTTTGAACTGTTGTCATATTTAACTACTTTAAAGAGTCACGAACACGGCTTGTTACAGGGTGGCGCCTCTGGCTCTGAGAGCGTTTTAGTCTTTTATACACGCTCAGTCTCACTAATTATTATAAGCATCACTATTTTAAACTTTAGAGAAAACAGTTCATTGTTTGTCCCAGAGATTAACGCTGTCACCTCAAAGTGAGACCTGCCATCTTCACGGGAATCTTTGCGGGTTGCTCTGGCTTCCTCCCGCAGCTAAAAGACCTACATGTTAGTTATCTGATGATTCTAAATTCTCTGTAGTTGTCTCTCTGTGATGGATGCCAGATAGAGAACCCTCCTCAACCCTCTACACAATAAGCGGTTATAGATGATGGAGGTTTGAAGCTGTGTTTGTCTTACAGACGCGAGTTAATGCCATCAATCCTCTCACCTGTTTCCTCTGATCTATTCCTGGACTCGTGTCCAGCTTTAAAGGACAAGAGTCCAGCTCCACCAGTAGTGTGGCACATTTAGCCGAGAACGTTAACATAAATTGTTGTTCCTCGCTGCAGTGGGGTGGCGGTAGGTGGGGGGGTAATGGATTTTCAGAGCACTATCACCGTGGAAAGCTTTTGTACTTCCACACATTGAGAACACTGCAGTCAGCAGATTTTTAAAAGCAAGTGGTCAAGCTGTGCTTGTGTGAGGATGAGGATGAGGATGAAGATGCCATTGATCTGATGAAGTGATTATTCTGACAGGCGTCCGAGACATTTAAAAACAAATACGGAAGCGTTTGGCAGCACAAAGTTAAACCTGTAACACCAAACACATCACATTTAACCTGAAAACCTGTTGAATACAAGAATGAGACTTGTCTACTGCCCCCTGGTGGATTCATCTATGCTCTGCAGGCACTGGCTTTTGGCAGCCGTTTCCAAAATGGCCGCCTTCATGGACCAGCTTTCCATTTTATTTTGCAGGGTCATTTCTTGCTAATTTTGAAAAGGTTACAATAAGAATATGATTTAAGCTGTAACTGATATTTCATTGCGAGTATTTTATTAAAGAAACATATAATCACTTCATACATTACGTTATGGCAAAATAATGTTGGATTTTTTTGTATTATGTCGTTTTTTTTGAGCGATTTTCCTAATTTCTTTAAGCTGGTTATTTGAAAGATTAAAATATGAATTTATTTATTCTATATTAGTGGAATTTATTGCTATTTATCTATGACTTTTCTATTTAACATAAAGTTGCAGGTTCACTTGGTGATTATTGTCTTTTGTCACTGACATAACTCCGAGAAGACTTTCAGAGACACAGACATTAGTTTTTCAGCACATCTTTGAGTTTGTTTTTAACTAAGTTAGATCTTAATGGACAATGTGAGACTTGTCATCTGCCCCCTGGTGGATTTATCCATGCTCTGCAGTCAGTTGCTTATGGCAGCCATTCCCAAAATGGCCACCTTCATGGACTTTTCAGTTTGGTGCAGAAAGTTTTTGGTTACGTTAAGAATTTATGTTGTTGATACATTCTGTTACAGTGAAATTGTTTTGAAAGGTTGAGTATCAAATATGATTATTATTATTTTTTTCTAATTTAAAAGATTAAAAGCTCATTTTAAATATGCCTTCATTTATTCCATATTAGTGGAATTTCAGTTATATCTACTAACTCAGAGAAGAAATTCAGAGACACATACTTTAGTTTTTCAGTCCGTCTTTGTCCGAGCAAGGACAGAGTTTATTATTTTCTTTAGCTAATTTAGTTTTTATTGGAGTCTTGCTGTGAACTGAAGGTCAAACAATAATCTACAGATCTATGACTCATTATCAGGCAAATATGTCCCTGTGAGATTTACTTTTCGCTGTCTTGTCTTTGTAATCTGAACATCCTTATGTTTTTGGAGGGTTGCTCTGAACAAAACAAGACGTCTGTTGCTATTTTCTGACAGGATGGAGTAATGTAATCCGTGCCACTGTACTGCAAACAGAGAACAAACTCTGCATCGATTCAGTGACCTTGAACGCAGCATCAACTACGGATACACTGAGAATCAGAATTTGTATTTGAACGCAGGTGCTTCTGACAGCGTAAAGGAAGCTGTTCGACTGAGGCTGCAGACTTTATGGCCTGAACACGTAGGAATCAAAGCGCTAATTAAAGTGGAAGTGGCTTTTCTTCCTCTTTCTTTTTTTTTCTTTTACTGTTGTGCAACACACAAGCCTCCCTGGAAGAAAACTAATTATGATTTAATGAAGAGTGTCTGTGCTTCAGAGTCATTTGTTATCTTTGATTTCACAAAACAGATAAAACAGGGAATGAGAATGAGACGAGGAAATTTGGGGATGTTGTTAATGTCGTCTGAATTACTGTCACTGAGGTCGTTAACGTTTTATAGAACAAGGGAAAGAAAGAAAGAAGGAAGTGATAAAAAGAAATATTAAAAAAATATATTTAATTCAGCCTCAATTATAATATTAAAATAAACATATTCATTATTAATTTTGGACAAGATTTTTCAAATGAGTCTCACCTCATACTGGATGTAAAACCTGCTGAATAATCTGGTGAATAAAGATAATTTATTGTACTCGGAGGGTTCAGGACAGAGCTGGACTAAAGCGAAGGAAAGTCTAGCTTTCTGTTTAGTAACTTTGGGGCCCCCGAGGGCTACTAATAACGGATGAAGTGGATGCTCTGTATCTAAGAAAAACAAGCTGCATGACAGAGCGTTTTTAAAAAATAATAATAATATCCAAAGAGTTTTCGAGGAGGTTTTATTTCGCTGTAACCTAAAATGGTCTCAGCTGCTGACGGATCATGAATTATTACAGAGTATTAGAAAGTGCCGTTCACCTAAAAGCAATAAAGCGGGAAGTCTTCAAGGGATCTGTCCGTGTTCCTTTTGCAAATGTTTTGACTCCGACTCTGAACTCTATGACCTCTTTTATAGCTGTGTTTGACATTGATACTCCTCTAACAATCTGAATAAAACCTCCTGAAAGCTGCAAAGATGAGATGAGATTCCTCAGGACAGATGTTAATGTGAGGTCTGAATTGTAATTAATGCTGTCTACTGTAAGTAAAATTTAATTAAATTTTCCATTTAGTGACGGTGATCACTGCCTGTTGCATGATAAAGAACATCTACAACTTACACAGATCAGGCCATAACATTATGACCAATATAATGTTGTGCAGGTCTTCCTTGTTGTGACCAGACCCCATAGCAATGGGGTGGGGGTGCCTGGCCCATGTCCATTCTATGATGAGCACCCACCTAGACCAGACCTGGGATGATCCACAGAGGCCCCACCCCTCAAAGACCCCCACTATACACCACAGGACACCCTCAGAAGGCCCATGTCCATTCTCTGACGAGCACCCACCTAGACCAGACCAGGCACCCCCACCCCATTGCTATGTGATAGGGGTGTCTGGTCTGGTCTAGGTGGGTGCTACATGTCTAAGTAACATCTACACCAATGAATGCCAGGTCCAGAAGTTTCCCAGCAGAACACTGAACTGTCACAAGATGGTTCAGTGGCATTCCCTTCTCCTGTCAGTGGTCATAATGTTGTGGCTGATCAGCGCAGACTGCCTCAACCCTGATGAAATTTTAGCAACACATCCAAGGGAGCTGCTGGCACCGGCTACATACGCGAGGAGAGATACCACCTGGCTCGGTCTAATTCACCAGGGTTTACACGTCACCCCCATGTCGGGCTCACATGCAGACAACTGAACCGTGAGGCTTTTCACGTCGGCCTCCCGTCGCGTGGAGAGAGCAGGGGAACACGGCGGAGGTTCTTTCATGCACCGGCACGCATTCCAGCAGAGACCGAAGGGGCGTCGCTGCACAGATGGATCCTCTGACTGACTCTATAGCATATGTAGGCGCCGCGGGAGACCCCGGGCTGATCCTGCTCAGCGAGGACATGCAAATGTCACTGTGCAGCTCTGCGGTGGAGAATATAGTGGCGGCGTCACACAGCACGAATGTTTGAGTGTGTAATTCCATCACACACACACACAAGAAAAAGGCAAAGAAACAAGAAGAGTTGTCGATAATGGAGTCTTCCTCCAGATCTGACAAACAGAGTGAGATATTTAGAGCATCCCTCAGGCTGGGAGGGTGAAGCCAGAAGAGAAGAGTGCAGCTGACCAAAGAAACGTTAATACACCAGCTGCTCTTAGAGGGGCCGGAGGAACGAGGCATGGAGCAGAGGTAAACATGATAATAATAGTAGGTAACTGGATAAAAGGCAAAGTTCACAGGAGGTGCAAGCAGATGCAGAGAGAAGGAGATGGTGGGCGGTAGCACCCCCAGAGGTTGCAGTTTATTTATATTTCTATGTTTATTTCACATTTCTCCATCCCTCTCTCTCTCTCTTTCACTCTCTCTCTCTCTTCAGGAAATAAAACCAGAGGTTCTCATCTGCAACATCAGCAGCAGCAGCAGCAGCAGCGTGAGCAGCGGTGCTTTTTGTCAATCTGACAGGAGCCAGAGTTGGTGTACAGTAGGAATATATAGGAGGGCTATTACCAGCGACGCACACAAACCAGCCGTAGGAGCAATTTCATCCACCAAGATTTACTGGAACCCGGCTCCATTTATTTCCATATATGAGCATGTGATAGCGGAGTATCGCTCATATTCATCCGCAAATAAAAAGAAAGAAAGAAAAAGAAGAAGAAGCTTAATTTCCCACCGTCTGTAACCGAACCCGCCGTGAGCCGAGTAACACGTTCACTCTCTCCCCTAGCTGTGGTGTTACAGACCTGGATCTGTAGATAGAAGGTTTGTCTGTGAAGCTTCTTAATCATCCAGGTCATGGCATAAATTAAATTAAAGAACAAGGACAACTGGACTCTTTCGTGTTTCTCAAAGGTGTTTCATCCAAATATTCAGTTCTAAAAGACTGGAGGGGGTTTGAATATGAACATTTGTGTAAACATAGCAAATCCTTCCCTCCTGGCCTAAACTTTATCAAAATCATTGACTTCTATTTTAATATTTTCCCATTAATCTTATTAAATTATTCCAATAGTTTATTCTTTTCATGTCATGTCTTGTCTGTGTCTCAGCTGTGGTGCTTCTGTCAGTGTAGCTTAGCATCAGAGCTTTTATCCAATCATATTTCATCATCATGTTGCTGGGCCTTCACAATTAAACCTGAAACACATTGTAATGACGCTGTTCCTTTAACCAATCACATTTCTAGTTGGTATTCTTAGTCCTTCTCTGTGGCCTACGGTAGCGTCAGCGTTTTACCGTCCTCTGATTGGACGGTCAGAGAGCCGCTCCGTTTAAGCTAAGCTAGCGGTTCATGTTCATCTGTTGCTAGCTGCACAACGCTAACGTTTTCGATAGCTATTTGTTGAAGCCACCATGGAGGAAGGAGGAGAGGCTATCCATTTGGTTGCAGATCTTCTTAGAAAGACATTTTCACGGCGGACTTTGAAGGAAAAGCTGGATATTGTGAGGAAAGGCCACCCAACCCTGGAGCTAGCTAGCCTGACCCAGCCGGGGAAACTTTCAGGTCAGCAACTATGAGCGCTACCCTTGGTTGACAGGCTCTGAGGAGAACTCTAAATAGTTTCTAAAGTTCTGGTGAGTAAAATGAATATATTTACATCTGTTATGTATATTTCTGTCATTTTATTGGGTCAACATTGATGCTTCTGCTGGATTCTGCTGCAGAGAGTGAGAGGAGACTTTATGAATTGTTCTAAGTGAGTTTCTTTCTTTAGTAATGACATTCATCTCTATATGAGATACCTGTCTACGATGCTACGTCCTGTTTTATTGTGTAGCTGTATGATGTTGATGGTTTCTATAGCAGTGGAGTCATAACGATCATATTAAGAGGTGTTAGGTGGAAAATGCACGGCCCTTCACTTATAGATAGCTAGATGTATAAAAGTATATATAAAATATACAGAGGTATAAATAAATAATTATATATAAGATACACAAAGATGGACATATACTAGACGCATTCTGGTTCTACCCTGGCTCAAACCGAACAAACAGAAAGATAACTTTGATTAAGTTTTCTACCTTCCATCTACCCTGTTGAGTTTCTTGAGGACGTTTCATCCAAGTCTTCAGTTTTAAAAGACCGGCGGTGAGTTTGGGATTTAAACGGGAACATCTGTAGGTGTTACCCACCTGGATCTCGCTTGACAAGGGTCTGTTAACGACCAGATACTCACCTGCAGATGGAGGAAACAGTTTTGATCCTCACCACCACCTCCACTGGTTGTTTTAATCCACTTTTGGACAGCTTCCCCTTGTTTGCAGTCTTTGTGCTAAGCTAAGCTAAGCTAAGCTAAGCTAACTGCCTGCTGGCTCCACTTCCTATTTTCTCCTCTAAGAACAGATTTAAGCATTCTTCTCTAAATTACCTCATCTCTGAACACTAATAATAATGAATTATTTCCGCCCTCCTGTCTCAAGGGTCCTTTGTTCCCGTTTGTTCGCCTGGCGCTGCAGTTAAGTTTGAACGGTGATCTCCTGCGCTCGTTCGCACTGATGTATTCACAGCTTGATGCGGCACAGTAACAAGCTCACCATCTTTAATGCACTAAACCGATGTGTGCAGAATTTAGAAACCGCTGCAGCCGAGAGGCGGATAAATGAAGATATTGTTTCTGAAGAGCCTAATCTAGAGAAACCTGGATGAATATGCAAAAGAAAATTATAATAGCTGTGATTTAAATCAGCATATAAGATCACAGAGAAGCTGTTCTTATATCTGTGTGACAGAAAGATAAACACTGATAAACCAGCATTTTATTTCAGGACTAAAGTCGTGTTCCTCACTGGTCCGGTTTCATTTTAACTGTAAAAAACATCTTTTTATTCCTCCCGGGCCTTTTGCAGAATCAATACGAGTTTGCACCATGCCTGTATTTCTCTTGTTCAACTCAAGGTTATGTTTCCTGACACAGGCTCAGAAGCATCAGAAAAGCAAACATGGAGCCCCTTTTTAATTTCTTCTTGTGGCTTTCTCTCAGACTCGAGATCATCCAGAACTTTCATTTGAATTATTGAAGCGATCTGCAGCAGCGAGGGCGATTTTCAAAAACACACACAAGGGGGAGACGCACCCAGAGGAAAGAGGTGGTGAAGATGAAGAGGAGAGAGCAAACCAAACCTCATGTTATTATTAATTTATCTGATTCTTACCGCACAAAAAGATTTAAAAGCAACACAGGATTTTTATTTTCTTCTTCTTCTTCTTCTGCAAACCACTTCAAACCTCTCTCACCTCCTCTCCCGCTTAATGCATTCAAGGCACGTATCCACAGCGAGAACATACAGCAGCTCCCGGGGTCTCGGCTCAGTTCAACACAGCACCGAGCAGTCTTTGATGTTTTTAATCCGTGTGGGCTTTCTGTTTCTGTGAGGCAGGCGGCTTCCTCTCCGAATAAGACAGAGGGAGGGCCGAAGCAGCGTCTGAAAGGACCTCAGTGCTTAACCCCTCTGCTTTTCGAGGACCCTCAAAAGTCGTGATTCATCCTGTAGAGTTCTCTGCCCACCAGCGCAGCCATTAACACGGTTCAACTTGCGGAACTTTAACTGGTGGCTCATCAAGGGTCAAGAAACAACAAAAAGATGAATCAGTTACTGCTGCAGATGTATTTGATGTATTTTGATCTGAGTGCATTGTTTTCCATCACTCACTCTCTGTACTGAAACATGCCCGAAACCATCGGCCTCAAACGCCCAATGCTGCTCAACGTGCCGCGACAGTCACCGGCTATCAATTACCAATCACATTTCAGGAGATCAGTCAGGATGTGAATTAAAGCTGAATTAAATGAACAGATGAAACCAGACTCTGCCCTATATCTGCAAAGGTGGGACAGTAGGTCAGACAGTGACAGAGACAGGTCAGACGATTGTAACTTCACCAGGAGAACACTGAACAACCATGGTGTGATGGACAAAGACACTGCTCTCCAAAAAGAACATCTGCAGTTTGATCAACATCATGTGGACAAGACAGAAGACTATTGGGACAATGTTTAGTGGACAAATTGGTTTAAATGAGAGGGGTCATGTTTGGAGATGAAACAACACTGCATCATTCCAGCATCAGAACCTCATCCCTCCATCAAACATGGGGGTGCTAATGTCCTGGTTTGGGCCTGTTCTGCTGCATCTGGACCAGGACGGCTTGTCATCATTGATGGACCAATGAATTCTGAATTCTACCAGTGAACTCTAAAAGAAAATGTCAGGACATCTGTCCATGAGCTGAATGTGAAGAGAAACTGGGTCATGCAGCAAGACAACGAGAACCAAGGACACAAGTGGTTCTACAAAAGAACGGTTAAAGAAGAACAAGATGAATGTTTAGGAACGGCCAAGTCAAAGTCCTGACCTTAATCCAACAGAAATGTTGTGGAAGGACCTGAAGCAAGCAGTTGATGTGAGGAAACCCACTAACATCTCAGAACTGAAGCAAGCTGCTGTAGATGCTGTAGACAGATCAGGAACAGACAGATTACCGGAAACGTTTAGTTACGGGTAACTGCTGTACACAAGGAGGTCACAGCAGATACTGGAAACAAGGCTTCACTGACTTTTACAACTCACAGATATATGAACAAACGATTAATTTTCTCAATTAAATAAATGCACAAATATAATATTTCTGTCATTTTTATGCAGAAATGGAAAAAAGTTCAAATGGTAGAGTCGAGACATATTTTTCAGGTCGAAGAAAGAAAGCAAACATATGCATTGTGCCGATAGAGATGAATGGCAGGTACTTCAATAAATTCATCCAAACAAGATGAAAATAAAGAAGAAAGAAGATGAAAATCCAATATCACCTCAAGGCAGTCTTATGCGTCAGTCATTGTCTGAAGTGTTTTTAATTGTATGGCTGAAATGATTGAAGAAATGAGACATAAGAGAAATAAGAGAAGTGTTTGTGTCGATCTGTGTTTGTTGATTTCTTGTGTCTGAACACTGAGGACTCTATAATTCATTACAACACACGCCTCGGATTGAATTTCAAGACTCCTGTGAGAATAGAGAAATAAACTACAGAGTTTTTTTTTCACTCTGTGCAAGCTTGGCCATTATCGTAAAACACGCTGAGTGCGGGGTACACTGAAGCGTTCACTCTTCTGCATGCTTTCAGGTAAACGGCTCGGAGGATCGATGCAACCTCAGCAGAGCAGGCGCCGCTGTCCGGGGTTTATGAGCGTCATCACATGACTGATAACCGGCCTGAGCAGAGATGAAACGAAAAGACAAGAAAATCAAATATTCAGAAAAAAAAGCTTTAATGACTCCAGGACAGAGCGGCCACGCTGACACGAACAATAACTGACCTGTGACTGGCTGCTCCGTTAAGTAGTGATAATGGATGATTAAAAATTCGTCTCGTTAGTTCGGGAGAGGATTGTCTGAAATCAGGACAAAGGGAGCAGAGTGGAAGAGCATGCAGGGGATTATGGGCGCAGGTGGTAACGGAGCGAGCACATGGAACCGCCGAGGGAGAGGAAAGAGGTCAGAGCGACGAGATGACAGAGAAAAACCAGGAGAGGAAAGAAGTTATTCAGGAAACCAAGAAAAGTACAGCGACAAAGTTTTTTTGGTCCAAAAAGTGGCCAGTACGTTTAGCATCTTGAGAATGCCAGGAGTTTGCATGGAGCCAGTTGCTCGGGGATGTCCATATGGTCTGGACTAATAACTGGCCCCTCCGTGGTCCAGTTCAGGCCTGAGCCAGGGCCCAGATGGTGGAACTCAAACTCCAGAGAGAGACTTGTTGATTGTTCCACGTGGCTCAAAACCAGAGCCAGACGGGAGTGTGTCCACAATTGGAGCCGACACCATGTGTCTCTTTATGACCACTAACAAGGACATACACTGATCAGGCTTAACATTATGACCGCATTCCTCATATTGTGCAGATCTCCCTTGTGGTGACTCATCGGAGAATGGACATGGTCCTTCTGAGGGT
This sequence comes from Chelon labrosus, assembly GCF_963514085.1. Taxonomy (NCBI): domain Eukaryota; kingdom Metazoa; phylum Chordata; class Actinopteri; order Mugiliformes; family Mugilidae; genus Chelon; species Chelon labrosus. Next base: position 22,938,716 of record NC_140354.1, read on the forward strand.
GTCCTGTTGTTAATGGGAGGCCTTTGAGGGGAGGGGCCTCTGTGGATCATCCCACAGATACTTGATCAGTTTGGGATCTAGTGAATTTGGAGGCCAGGTCAACACCTTGTGCTGTTCTTCATGTTTTTTTTTTAGTTGTTCCTAAAGTGTTTTTGTGTGTGTGTCTGTGTCAGGCTGCATCCTGCTGGGGATGGCTGCTGCCATCAAGGAGTGTCATTGCTATGGGGTGGGGGTGCCTGGTCTGGTCTAGGTGGGTGGGGGGTGCCTGGTCTGGTCTAGGTGGGTGCTACATGTCTAAGTAACATCCACACCAATGAATGTCAGGTCCAGAAGTTTCCCAGCAGAACATTGAACTGTCACAAGATGGTCAATGTTCGTCGCTTCTCCTGCCGGTGGTCATAATGTTGTGGCTGATTGGTGTATATTCCCGGAAATGTTTGTTGAAGAAACATTACTTTCTCTGCAGTGAGTGATTAAGTTTGTACTCTGTGTACTTTTTAAACCCACTCTTGTCAGAAATCCTCAACCATGACATGATTCACTTCATTTATTGACACGACTCAGTGAACAAACGCTCATCGAAGTGACACTTGATTTAATTTCAGACTGCCGTCAAGAGCCTCTCTCCTTCCCTCTCTCACCAGAAACAATTGCGACATTTAGAAACTAAAAGTATGAAAACTGTATATAAAAAGTCAAACAGCTGCGAGGCAGAGAGGCCGTGTGGGTGATGAGACGCCAGAGTCGAGGCTGAGCGCCGCTCAGGAATTCCCTTTGACTCCAGTGAAGAGCTGGAGGAGGAGAAGCAGCCTGACGTAGGTTTATATGGGGGAAAAAAATGAGACTGCGAACTAAGAGGAGGGATGAGAGGACGGACACAAGGAAAAGAAAAAGAGTCTATAGCTTAAATAAAATATTTAGATGACATTTATATCGCATCTATTTTTAATTCCGGCTCAAACAACCCATATCCCATCACGACCCTTTCATCTTTCATCCCTTTACTCTTCTCTTCTTGCTTTGCTCTTGTGTCTCTCATGCAGAGAGTTTTGTAATAAGCTGAAATCCACCTGAAGAAGAATCTGTGTCACATCCTCACGGAGCCAACTTCTTTTCTCCGATCTCAGACACATTCAGGCTGATTATTGGATCAAACGAGAAGGAAGTTAGGAAACAAGGAGGTAGGAGTCAGATGTAGGAAGGACTCAAGGACTGGTTGAAATTATATTGTTAACTTTAATAAGGGTTGACGATGAAGGATCGATCCACCCAAAAATCCAAAAAACAAAAAAGAAGATGAAACCCAGAAAACAAGAAACCATGAGGAGCTGAACCCGAACATGAGGGTCCATCCTGGGCAATCCGATCCCAAGTGACCGGCTTTAGGTGCCTGTGTTCACACCCCTATTGTTAAAAAGTGTCTCCACATTTATCCCCGGCCAGCACTTCAGATCTGATCTCAGTTTGTCTGTCTGTAAATTAACAGTTACGCCATTTAGAGTGCAGCAGAGCGGCTGTCTCTAATGGATCTCTACCTACCGCTGTTTCAGAGACCTGTATAAAACTCAGATTACACCTCCAACCCTGGAAGCTTCCACACTCAGGCCACCTCCACACCTCCCTGGATTTAGACCAGATCTACACTTTAAGATGGACACTTGAGCTCAGATTCTCCAGGACAGATGTGAATGTGAGATCTGAACAAGGTCAAAAGGAAAGGCGGGACCAGTTATGGACTGGAGCATACAAGGAGAAACCAATCATGTATTTACAAAGGAGGGAAAACACAGACAGGAAGTAAAGCAATTTTCAAAATAAAAACAGGAGATTACAGAAAATCTTCAAAACTCGATCTCATGACGAAACAGAAAAGGTCTTACAGTCGAACTGCAAACTAAAACACACTGCAACTTTTAAAGCAGTCCTGCAGGGGGAGCTTCTTCTGCACGCCAGCCGAACTTGAAGATGGCTTCGCTCAAAGAAACGGACGCATTCAGGCAGCAACAGCGGAGAGCTGATTAAATTTGCATGCCGTACATTGAGGTGAAGGTACGTTCAAATATAGCCGTGGATGTAGTTCAGCTTGTGCTCTCTTTAAGGCACTTTTATAAATAATCACCTTGACTAGGAACCCAACAGGAGTCCAAGTAGCTCTGCAGAAACAACCCAAGCGTGACCGTTCACGAGGAGCCACGGAGCTGCTCTTACGTGTTCAGCGTTTTCTCCTCTTACATAAGTGTCTGTCCACAACGACGGAGACAATTCGCTGCTGTTTTAATCCACCGGCTTATCTCTGCTGGATGTATGCATGTGTCAGATTTATTATGCATGCACTTGCAGACTCCACCACCGATGCTAGTATATTCTCTATTTTAAAGTATAGCTGAGTAACACATGTACAGTAAGTGAGCATGCAAACACAGCGTGACCGGCCGAGGAAAATAAATGAAACGCACACACAGCGGTGTAATTAAGCGGATGACACGTCTGCACGCTAACAGGAGTTAAACTGTGACTCATATGAGTTTTTTATGATCCGCACACAAAGCAGAACGTGTTTTAATAACGCTGCAGATTTGATTTGATCAGCCTGAAAACCCAGAGTGACTTACACAGAGAATGAAATCAAACAGGAATAAGTTTTACAATTGAAGCTGAGAATACTGGAAGCGTCTGGAGATGCAGTGTGATCACCACGGCCAGAGGCATCAACAGAAATTAGTACTCAACCTCTGGGGACGACGAACGCCTACAACCGTTCTTCTCATGCACCGATGACTCGTATGTTTTCAGTTTAATGGAGACAGTATTTTTGGTGTGCACGTGGATCTGATCCTTCTTTTAAGAAATACCACCGACAGATGGAGCAGCGTTGGTGGATCTAGTGCTAGGAACCAAAGTGGTGGATGGTGTTTCCTTCAGGTAAGTGTTTGGGGAACACTATGTTTGAGTCACATGTCAATCAACGGGATCAGTCGCTCCCACTGGTCCTCAAAGTTAGAGATTAGTTCCACCTGCTTCCCTAATGTCTCTCCCTCACTTTCACTCAGAGCGATACCTTCTTCTCTCCAGACTGTCCGAGAAGTCGGCACAGTCTTTGTGCTAAGCTAAGTGAAATGAAAACATAATAATGTTAATTCTGTGTCATGGGACAGTGTTCAGGGAAGACCCCTCACTTGGAAGGACATCTGGAATATTGAAGGGCATCGGATAAAGTTCCTCCCAAGCTTTGTCTACGATGTACTCCCAACACCAACAAACCTCCAAAGATGGAAATTGCTAGAGGATCCCTCCTGCGTGCAGTGCAAGGGACCAGCAAACCTGGAACACATTCTGTCGTCCCGTCGAGCAAGCCTGACTGAGGGGGGTTCAGGAGGTGCTATGATCAGGTGCAGGCGCGACTTGCCGACGGACTGGAGAAGGAGAGGAAGCAGAAAAGAACAAAAGGCCCAAGACAAAGGCCCCCGCTTCATCTGCTTTCTCAGGCCTAAGGGAGAAGGTAGGCAAGGAGGACAGATGTGCAGGGATCCTTGGTACGGCAAAGGACTGGGAAATGAGAGTTGACCTCGGAAGGCAACTCCGGAGGAGATTGCCGTCACCAGCCTCCGACCAGACATCGCGTTCAGACAACAAAGCAGGTGGCCCTAATAGAGGTGACAGTGCCCTGGGACGAAAAGATCGAGGAGGCACACGAGCGCAGTCCCTCATCTCTGAGAGCCAGCAGAGGGGGTGGAGGGCCTGGACTTTTCCAGTGGAGGTCGACAGCATTAGCTTCCCTGGACAGTCCCTCTGGAGAGTACTGGGGATGTTTGGGGTCAGAGGGGCAACCCGCAAGAAGCAGGCAGAGACAGCATCCAGATAGTCGTGGCTAAAGAGGAACCAGTGGTGGCTGAACCAGGCGATTAGAGGAGAGCTGAATAGGGAAGACCTGAAGGGCCGAGGGGGCAGTTCCAGGATGCTGGTTCTCTCGTGGGCTAGTTAACGAAACTCCACCACTTGAAAACCAGATGAAGTCTCAAAATGTGTGGAACTGTGTTTGCTTCATATGTCAGTTAAAAACCCTGGTTTGATGCTTTAGTTGCATGCCGTTTCCTGCATCCTCTCGTTAGAAGTCTTGCTGCCGTCTCTCGAGACAGGCTTTGCATGATGAGTCTCTTGAGATCTTGCAACTACTGTAGAATAGTTGATCCAAAACATGACAGAAGCTCCGGCTCCGAAAGAATGAAAGATGATGTGTGGCAGCGTTTTGGATTTAAAAAGCACGACAGCTGCACAAAAACAAAGACATATGCAAGATGTGAAACGAGGGGGAAGAATAAGGTGGAAACACCTCAAAATATCTGAAACCATTTCCTTCCAAACTGAAGTATCTCTAAATTAATTGAAACATATCCCAGCTGTATCGGTCGCTCTCAAACTGAGTCGTCTCAAAGTTGAGATTAGTTTCATTTTGTACCTGCACACGGATCATCATAGCAACCCGCTGTATATCATGGTATATCAGCATTCATGGTCTCTGGTCGTCTTTTCCTGAGCATACTCCTCTTTACTAACCAACAGACAGACATCCTCAGGCACCATCTCTAGCAGAACAAGTGAAGCCTGATATATTTTTAATACAACTACTTCTCTTCTTATTAACCAGACCAGGAACCGGCTCCACCAGGACTCTCTCAGTCTTCCAAGCAAAGTCAAAAGTTCAGGAGGAACTTTTTTTAAAAGCTACTCTCCAGTGAAATAATCATGACATTAAATCCTCTCCAGCTCTCAAACAGGTTAAACATTATTCTCTCCAAATAAACCTTTATTTGAGACGGAACCAGCCGCTCTGCCACATTTCACGAGTCAGTTACTGGAAACGCGATGACCTTCGGCTGTAATCTGCCAGGGGTCATGTCTCTGTCTCAGTCTGAATGGGCTCTTAAACTCTTATTTTACAGAGAGCGCCTAAGCCCCTCAATCCTCTCATCCCTCCCCCTGATGACGGTAGAGTCCTCAGAGACTCTGGGCCATCAAAGGCTCCGGGGAGAGGAAGCGGCGAGGGAAGAGGGGCGGCGTAAGAATTTGGCAGCGTAATTTGATTTGCTTAGGCCCCACACCTCATCATAATCCCTTCATTCCCATTCTCCACCACGAGCAACTGAACCAGAGTCCAGGACTGTCTGTGGGCGGAGCCACATAGTCAATGACCCGCCCACACTTCCTCTAGACTCTACCGCCACTAGTAACTAAGAAATGTTGGATTATACGCTGCACTAATTCCTACTGGAATGCTTCACGGAGCGGTTGTCAATGGCAACCGTCAATCATTGTGATGTCACTTCCTGTTTTTATGGCGTCAAATAACTAAAACGAAACTTCTTAGAATAAATGGACACACATCAGCATCATTTCAGCTACCTAAAATGTATTAGATTTGATCTATTTTAGCGTTTTAGTTTTGCCTAAGTCCCGCCCACTAATATGGAGGGGGCGGGGCTTATATGACCAGCCACCAGGGGGAGCTCCACATGCTTTGGTCATGGCTTCCACTTATTTTACAGTCACCGGTTTGGATCGACACTAAATGGGTTAGTCAAACAGCTTCAGTCAGGAATGTGTTGCTTCTAAATTTATACAGAAAGATCATGGAAAGTGGATTTCTGACCACTCTGCAAGAAGAAGAAGAAGAAGGCTGAAATCAATGATGGCTGAGTGAGGAACAAAATTCAAAGGCTGATTTATGGATGAATGTCCCCGGAGACGAGGCAGGCAGGAGATGAAAAGTCGGAGGGGTAGCAGGTGCAGCTGGAGCCACCAGCTCTGGAGCTTCAGAGGTGAGGGGGTGCAGGTGCATCCCAGTGACCCTGGGAAAAAAAGGTTTCTGGGGAGACTTTCAGTGATAATGGAGTTATTGATGGCGGCATCAACAGTGAGGATGCTGCAGATCTGCTGGGACTCACCTGACAAGACAAATACAAAGGTCACTGCAGGCCTGATGTAAGAGAGGAGCCTCGGTTTTAGTCAATGCAGTTGGATTATGTGGCTCATACAAAAATAGAGTTCTCTTCCACTCAGATTATTGGAAAATGTGAACGCACCCAGAAGATGTCTTGCAAGAACTGACCCTGAAAGACAGAACATGAGTGGAGAGAGTATTCATCAGGGTCTGGGTCTATCTCGACCTGGTGTAGCCAGACTCAAGTCTTGTCAGAATATGAGTCTATTAACATGCCAGATAAAAATAGCAGAAGAAAATACCATGGCATGCAATTGGATAATCCTCCAACCAATCAGAGTTACTGATGTTAAATGTTCATCCTTTAAAGTTTTATCAATGTCGATATCTTTTATAATAGACAAGACAGCGGACTCTAAACAGCTCGCATCTGCAGCCATTTAGTTTTTAAACTAATTCAACTCCAAGACGCTCAGATGACATTTATGACTACTGTCACTTCTGTCCATCACCACAATAAGACCCATCCTAACGATCTGATTGGCCCAGCAGATCTTTGCTGGAGCAGAATCAGTTCCCAGTGGAGAGACTCCAGATCTTCAGGGGGAAGTTGATGTGGCTTCCAGGTCATGTTGCATGCTATCAGTATGAATTTTGTGGTTTTTGGCATGTAATCTTGATGAAAGTCTCATCGGACCTAACCCTACCCTCTATCTTTTGTGTCATCTCAAGGTGCTTTCACACCTCGGCTCTGTTCATTTGTTCTGGTGTGAATGCAGAAATCAGAAAGTGAAGCAGGAAGTAGAGACAAAAATCCACCTGACTGACAGCGCCAACTAGTGTTTGGGAGGTGTTCAAGTATAAATGGCTCACACCGGCGTTGGCTACATACAGAGGTTACGGCGTCAATGTCCCGCAGTACCTTAAATGAGCCTTTAGAGAGGGTGGTCTCAATCCGATTGCAATCCAACCTGGAGTGGTTTGTTTGCAGTGTGAACACGTTACCCAGGGACTGATACGACTACCTTATAATGATATAACCAAGTAGTTTACCTGATGAGTCTTTCCGCGAAGAGTGTGCAACTGACTGCTTTCAACAACGTGGTCTTGATTGCACTGTGAACACGAACTGAACCTAAATGCAACATTGATTACTCCCTGAACTTGAACAAAAGCATCCTAAAACAGTAAAATGGGCCCAGAAAAGCTCAAATGTGCCTCAAGTGATGTGATATTTCACGTAAGGCAACATAGGCTGACAACCCCAGGTCCTCCAGGAGTCTATGAAGAGTACCAGAGGAACTGGGGAGCAGAGTATCAGGTCTGGTCCAAAACACAGACATTAGTCAGATGAACTAAAACAAAAGAGGATAGGACGGAGCTTCCGTCTCCACGGCGGCGCTGTCTTTCTCCAGCTCTGCAGGCTTCATATTGTCAGTGTTTGTCTTTGACTGCTGGCAGGAGCGGTTTCATAACCACGGTTATGAAAGAAATAATAAAAGAGTTGATGAGCATGATGGGCATCCTGCTGGAGGGGAGCATCTCCGTCTCAGAGCTGAACGTTCTCTGGTTTGGTTCTCTCTGGGAGGAGGAGGAGTTTCTCTGGTTTCCACCCACAGCCACGAGTCCCGCAGGGGCCAACAAAACCTTCAACCAGTCCAGGAGGTTTTATTGCCTTTAAATCAAGTCATTCTGAGATAAACTTGTGTTCCCTCTGCGATCCCAGACAGAACAAACAGGCTCAGAGAATACATATATTTCTGTGTTCTCTTTGTTCCTTTAGTTTACTCCGAGGTGCTCGCGTCTCCTTCTTTATTCTGCTTTCTCCTTTTGTTCACATTTGACAGATGCCTCCCCTTGAAGTAAGCACACGACCTCCTCATCACCCGCGTCGTCATCACCATCCACTCATCTCTCCTCTCGTTCTCCCGACGGGAGGCCTCGTGCCGGCCCAGCTGACGCCAGCCGGTCAAGATGCCGTGGCAGGTGTTGTGGCTGAAGCATCAGCGATTACATAAACGTGGAGCTGACTGCCAGAAAACTACAAACGGGAGAGTAGCGCTGACCAAGGCTTGCCTCATCACGAACAGATTACACCTACATAATACATGGGCCTGTGCATGAAGTGGGAGAGAGATGTTTTCTTTCTGAAAATGTCATTACAAACCACTTTAATCTAGTTCACTCAGCGATGGTGATTTATCAGAAACCTTTAAGTCTCTGTCCTTCAAAATTGAAATTCAGTTTATGTGCAAGGTGAAATAAAAAAGAAAAGAAAACACAGATCAACGGGATCTCTAACTGACGGCTTTTGTTTAATAGTTTGCATTGACGACTGTAGACTGAACAGAATGTAGAAAGCAAAAAATAAAAAATGTAGTCAGTGACTTTAAACCACACGTCTCATTGAGTCACTGTGGATTTCTACCAAACTGTAGAGAACAAAGTCAAATCAAACATCTTTTAAGAGAAAGAAACACACTTTAAGATTAAATTTAAATAAAAATATGCCAGTGTTTTCCCCCGTGTCAAAACTAAATTTTAACTCATGTAAAAACATGCAAAGATCATTGAGGTTGGTTTCTTTACAGCCCAACTACTCATTTAGTGGGTTTCAAACAGTTATTTAGACATTCCTAGAGGATTGGCATCTGTCAGACATCATGACGTCACATCCTGTTTTCAAAGCGTCAAATATCTAAAACGACACTTGAACATACACCAGTATTATATAAGCTACCTAAAATGATAGAAACCCTTTGATAAAAAAATATTTATTTGACGTGTACTTTAATGTTTTAGTTCGATCCAAGTCGCATCCACTAATATAGAAGGGGGAGGGGCTTATATGACCTATACTGCAGCCAGCCACCAGGGGGAGCTTCACATGCTTTGGCTTCACTTTAGAGGAGTTGTCATGGCGTCCACTTATTTTACAGTCTGTGGTGCTCAGATCTGTAATCTAATAAGATAAAATAAAAAATAAAAACATTTATAAACTGCTTATCAGTGTCTATTACTGTAGAATCAATGCTTTATAAATAGTGAATTAATTATTTAATAATGCTTGATGGCGTGCAAATATCATAAGGTGTAACCAGTTAGTCACACATGCATGGTTTGGCAAAGTGTTCAGTGGTTGGGTGATGCTAGTCAGAGGTAGAAGTAGAAAACAACGACCACAGCTCTGCCTGTGTTTGCATCTAAAGTCAGTCTGCAATAAAAGACGACGTTCATCAGAATCCAGGAGCAGAAAACTCAAATCAGGCTGAAATAGAGCAGGAAATAAAAATGACTGGTTGACCACAAATCCTGTCCAGGAATACGTTGAGTTTAATCCAACAAACACAGACAAGATATGAAGATAACTTTGAGTCATGATGAAACACAGCATTATGTAATCATCAAGTTCACCAAAGACTCAAAGAACAAAGCGTGACAGAAAACCGACTGCCACCAACTCACTCTTTACGTAACCGACATTTGGTCGCTCATTGTTTAGTAAAGTTTGGCGACACCCCCGCTGAGCGCATCATGGCTGAGACGTGAGGTGACCAGAACGACAAACGCTGATTATTCTCCCAGGCTGTCTTTGTGTAGCTCTAATGAACGACACGACAGACACGAGGCTGCATGAATCCTTTACCTTGAAACTTAGATTGTGTTTTTAATTTGTGGAAATTAATGAAAATGAAACTTGATTCATGGCGCGTTGGATTATATTCGTGCAGTAATTAATGGCAGAGAAGTGCTTAATATACAGCAAGGCATGTCTCCTCATCGCTATGATAGAAGACAACTAACACAGGACAATCTCTATATGAAGTCAAAGTGTTCATGTTTATTATCTGAGCTTTTTAAATCCATCATCCACGTCTTTTTCTTTTTGTTGCAGAAGTTTGCAATCTGGACTGAATAGTTCTACATTCAAGTCCTCTCGTGTCTTGAACGTAGAACTGAAACAAACATCCAGACGGACTGAACTCTTACTCTCTTAAAAATTGATTCTGGATACGCAAGATCAGGTTTATTGTGTAGATAACTATACAGGACGTGGTCACCTGCTGTCTGCCCATCAATAGATGAAACACAATATTATTACTGAACCGTAATGGAGGAGATTCCACGATGACATGGTCTGAATCAGAGGTATCGGTTGAAACGCGCCTCATAATCAGTCAACCAGGTTATAAAAGCTTTGCAATCTACGCAAGAGATCTTGAACAAGTACTGACAGCAGGAAAGCCACTATCAATGAATGCTCAAGGACACTTGTGGACAAGAGACATCGGGTATTGCACCACCGGTCCTTCAATCAACGTCCAACCTCCTTTGTAATCCACGGCCCCATTACATAAGGTCAGTCCAGGTACAGTGGTATTGATGAGACAGATAATCTTCTAGCATTTCTACCCGATTGCTGCAAAACCTCGCAGACAATATCGCACATCGTAACCTCAGTCAACCACCTGAGTCCTGAGCAACGTGCTTTAGACGAGACAAAGGATTTGAAGCTTTGGAAGTGATTTAAGGGACACACTCAAATGTCGATCCATGTGACATACGTTACGAAGGACGCCGTGCCCGAGTCTGTGCGTGAGTCCTTCTGCCGACCCCGACGATCCACTTCAACCCATCCAATCTGTCTAAAGCCTCTTCGCTTCACTCTCTCTAATTACATTCCGCTTTAAACCTCAAGGAATGTTCTTATTTATTTATATTTCTTTTCAAATCATGTTTGCATTATGAAACCAGTGAATCACTGTTACCTGTCACCGTTATCCTGGACACTAAACGCTCATTTTCATTATATGGTCATTTGCTTCAGTCGGCAGATACTCGCCGTCGACGCTGATAACAGACTAGTTGGAGGTCTGAGTTGAAGGGAAGCAGGCATGGAGAGGGAGGGGAGGGGGTTAAGTAAAGGACACGTGTCTCTGAAGAGGCTGAAGGTCTGAGCTGCAAAAAACACAAATCCTCTCTGAATGCCAGGTCCTAAAGTTTCCCTGCAGAACATTGAACTGTCACAAGATGGTCGATGTTACTCGCTTTTCCCGTCAGTGGTCAAATTGTTGTGGCTGATCGGTGTACTGTATACACACATGGGCTGAGGGGCTGATGAGGCACAGGTGAACCTAATCATATAATCAGAGGGAAGTATAATAACACACATAAGGACGGATAAAAGACATATCCATAAAGCCAAGTCATAATAGAGGAGATTACAGTGGCTGTGATTTATTTAATGCAGCAGCACATTGTATAAAAATTAATGCAGGATTCTAAGTGTTAAATATTCAGTGCTACGAGGCAACATCCCTCCTCTAAGGATTTTAGGGAAACAACAACACGGCTGCTCCCTCCAAATCACCTGCTGGGTGGTCCTGAGGCCGGCCGTCACCGCTGATTACAGCCCCGCCACTGATCGCCTCATTTCCTCCTCTCCCCGCTGTGGATACTCTGGACAGACTTTAGCGAACGCACATCCGGCTAATCCTGCTGGCTGCAGGGAGACACGCTCACTTACCCACCGACACACACAGACACAAGCTGGGGAGGGATGTGAGCAGTCATGCCTGGTCGCACTCGGACACGCCGGGGATTAAAACACAGAGGTGGCACACGACAAAGGGAGGGAGAGTCGTCAATTTATTTCTAACTCTGCACACTTCTGCAGGAAGCGGAGATGAGAAGTGAACTTTTCATTCTCGGGCCGAGCCGAGATGATTGGTAGACGCCGAGTCTGACTCTGGCATTTACAACTTATAATGAAAGGGGCTGATTCAGACCTAGCAGCGCTTCCTGTGGAATCCGCCCGGGTACAGTTGAATAATATTTCATCTGCTGATGGTTCAGACAGAAGGCGGCCGCGTTCCGTCCCATACACAGCCATCTGCACAACTAACTGAGCCTGGTGCATCCAGATCCTCAGTTATTCTAGTAACTCTTCATCTCATCTAGATTTCATTTTGGGGCCTAGTTCCGGTGATCAGATAGATTAGAAATCAGTCGGATGAACTAAAACGAAAAAGAGGAATAACACGATAACCTCACCGTACCCTATTAGATCTTTATACCTCTTTAAGTCGTCCCTCTCCTTTTATTATACTTGACTTCTACCTCCTCTCCTCTAATGCTCTCACATCATTTCAAACATTCATTATGTTGCAGCGACGTCTTAATTGAAAGTATCATCATCAGAGGAGCGGGTCCTCTCCAAGGAGCCGTCCACAGCACTTTTAGAAAAGTGAACCTGGGACGTTGCTGTCAGCACTCTGCAGGCTGTGTGGGTGTGTTTGAGCCTCGGTGTGTGTTCCTCCTTGTTCTTGAGTTGGCGTCGACAAAAACATAAACAAACGTCTCGGCCGCTAGGTCAGGATGCAACTTATTGCATCGTGAAGATTTCAGAAGGAAAGAGGGAGGAAGGATTCAGTCAAAAGAAGAAGAGGAAGAGACGTGAACCACAGTTTGAACTCTCTGTTTGGACCCCTGCTTTCTTTAAACCTTCCACTAAATAACATTTTCACAGGTGAGAGGTCTAAATGTGCAGCCCGGTGTTTTCTTCGCTAACAAAAGTAACGTTTGCATTCGGTGGTTCTGTTGTTTGGTCTACCTGACCTTTTGGTTGTCTCTTCTTTGGGAAATATTTGCAAATGTTTTTCTCAAATGTCATGTTGCACTAAGATTCACAGGTTTACACAGACACTAGTATTCCACTAACAGCTGCTTACATGGACACTGATAATCACAATAATAATACCTCATGTAATCAGAGCAGACCTGGATCTGACTGGAAGAGAAGTGAACCAAACTGACACGTCTCCTCCTCTGTTATAGTTCAGTGCAGGCCTGCAAGTAGGGACTGTTTCCATTCGCAATTAATGGTTCAATGTGGAGTTTTAAAATAAACCCTGTACATTTTCTTCCTCATAAAACATTTGCAAAGATGCTGCATTGCATTATTTTTCCTCATGTCTGTAGTAGCGTCGTCAAAGAGTCCACGAACCTAAGATGTTCAAGAAGTGTTCCTCTAATAATCTGACCTGATCAGAGAGAGTTGTCAACCAGATGTAGAGGCGTCATGTAAACCTTTAATCTCCATGTAAACTCTTGATCAGCTGGTTTCATCTCTGGTTATTGGAATAAATCTATCCTCTCTGAGCATGTCTGCTCCACGTGGAGTAAACATCAGGTGAGGGACAGAAACATGGAGGAAGAAATAGAAGATGAACCAAGATGGAATCCATGTGGACAGAGACGATGGAGACGTGGAGACATCTTGGTCGTCTTCTAAGACTCGTTGGACCGCCTTTAGCTTTGATTACAGCACACATTTGTTGTGGCCCCATGAATCCTGGCATTGTCATCTTGGAATATGATCCATTGATGGAATAACCTGGTCATTCAGTATATTCAGGTAGTCAGCTGACCTCATTCTTTGGACACATAATGTTGCTGAACCTAGACCTGAGCAACTGCAGCAACCCCAGATCATAGCACTGCCCCCACAGGCTTGTACAGTAGACACTAGGCATGATGGGTGCATCACTTCATCTGCCTCTCTTCTTACCCTGATGCTTCTCCACTATCCTTCCAGTTTTTAATAATGCCTTGGACAGTTCTTAACCCAGTTTTAGTAGTTTCTACAATCTCCTTAGATGTTTTCTCTGCTTGAAGCATTCCAGTGATTTGACCCTTCTCAAACAGACTGACAGATCAGATCATTTTATTTAACGTCCAAACAGTTAAACAAAAAAATAAATAATTTAAACCATGAATCAACTAAAGTGCTTCAGTTCCTAGAGGGCAGGAAGAAAGCAGGCGGTGGGAGGATGGACGCTTATTGTCCTCAGAGCCCATCATGGTCCATCTTGAGGTTGTCAGTGTTCTGACGAATGGAGGACAGTTACTCAGTATATACGGCTCCTCACTGGGAGCCACGGGGGCCCGGCCTAGTTAAACACACCTGGCTTTTATCCAGCGTCAGCTAATAAACTCAACGGGGCCACGAGGCCGAGAGAAATTGCAGTAATATGCAGCAGAGGTGCACACACAAACACACACACACACACACACACACACACACACACACACACACACACACACACACACACACACAGGTGACGGCGCCTCCCTCGGGGAACATCCAGTTATAAAATTAGAGATAAAAGAAAAAGCGCGCTGTCGACTTTATGTCCGTTTGCACTTTCGATCGTTACTTAAAACGGATCCAGACCACTGCAGTAAAATAAAAACACCTGCGATTTATGTCATGAAACCAAATTGATTTCCACTCATATGAATCTCTGTGAAAGCTGGAAACTCGTGTACGGAGGCTAATTGCGCTACATGTGCAACCGCCTTGTCTCCAAGTGAGCGTCACACAGAGTACAGTACCTCCCCAATTACTGTACATGAAGACAGTGAGTGCGTAGAGAGAGGCTGGGGAGGGGACGCCTGCATCATTATTGTCTCAAAGAGCAGCACGTGTCCTCCCTCTGCTCGAATCAAGCAGCTTTAATTAAGGAGGATCCTGAACCCTCGTCTGAATCAAAGGCTGCACGCCGTCGACTGCCGCACGGCCCGGATGGAAACGTCAGCTGCTCCTTCTTTATCTGTGGAGAGCGGGCATGGCCCTCGGTGGAGAGGAATCAAAGACACAGCTGGCTGGATTAGAAGTGTCTGCATGCAAACGGCAGAGCTCAGTCAGACACAGCCAGTAATTGGGTGTACGCATGCTGAACATGTCTGAGTGACGGGGGACTGCCAGTAGTCCGCGTGAAATCAGATTCCATGTCCAAGTGTCGTCTCGCTTTATGAAAACAAAAACGAGTTTAATGAGTCATCCTGCACTCGGGGGCGTGCTCTAATTTTGCTTCCAATGAAACACTTTCCTTTAAAAGATGGCTTGTTGGAGAACAGTGAAACTGCATTATTATTATTACATATATTTTTTTTGCGACAAATGAAGCTATACACCGATCAGCTACAACATTATGACCAAACAGAAGACAATTCAGTGTTCTGCTGGGAAACGTTTGGACCTTCTTGGACCAGAAGAACAGCACAAGGTGTTGACCTGGCCTCCAAATTCACTAGATCCCAAACTGATCAAGTATCTGTGGGATGATCCACAGAGGCCCCTCCCCTCAAAGGCCCCCATGTCCATTCTCTGATGAGTCACCACAAGGGAGACCTACACAATATTAGGAAGGTGGTCATAATGTTATGCCTGATCGGTGTATGTTTACTGTATATTTTATGCATCTGGTCCCTAATTTAGAACTTAAACTTGTTGTCAAAGACAGAGATGAGGCCAAAGAAGAAATAATCAAGCATAAATAAAGTTATAATAACTTCAAGAACAAGATCAACTCTCTCTCTTCTCATCTCAGTTCTCAACCCCCACCCTCCTCATCCCTCTCTTTTCTTTTCTTCCATCTTTCATTACAGGAACCAGGGGGACAAAAAGCCGAAGCTTCCTGAGACGTTGCCCCTGACCCTGAGGCTCCTCTACACATTCCACCCCTATAATCCCTCCATCCATTTCCCTCACATCCTCTCTGCCAATAATCCTCCTTACATCAACTAAGTCGTGGTTTAAAAGTACACAGAACAAGGTTCAAAAAGCAAAGAGTAAAGAGAAACTGAACACTGGAAGCTAAGGCACTATGCACACAGATGATTTGGCCGATAAGTAGTGGACAGATGGAAATATACAGTATGGACTATGGAGCTGATTGGCTGAGAGGGAATCTCTTCTCTCCACATTAATACAGTCTGGAGTCTGGAGGGAAATTCTCTCCATCTGATGACCTCTGTGTCCAGCACAGACCTCCACCGTCATTAGAGCACAGCAGGGCTTGACCTCCATCCTTGCATTAAACTCACCTGCGGTCTCAGAACATATAAACTCACCGAACGCTTCTCGATACTCGAGACTGATGGCCGCAACCACCTCGGCACGATATAAATATCACGCCGTGAAACAGACGGGAACGTGTCACCCTGTCATCCGAAAAAGTGGAGCGAGGGCCCCGCGTCCCCCGCCAAGAGACAAGAGACGAGTCAGTCACCTCCTGTTAAAAAGCGACAGGTGGAGGAGACAAAACAAATTACGGAGGCGGAGACATGTTGGCTGACATCGGACCGGACTGACAGATACACGGGGGAAGGGGAGATAACACAAAGCGGCAGTTTGGGGAGAACACCGAGGAAAGATGATGGAAAGATGAACAAAAAACTAAAAGAAACAGGTCGGCAGGTAAACGGGCCGGGACAGAGCAGACTGAATATGGAGGACAGAGAAAAAGTCTTTTAATGCATCCCAATATTTCTTTAAGCATTAATCTCTTCAATCAGAGATTAACTGTTGCCATGGAGATGAAATAAAATGACCAGATGCATTTACATCAAAACATCAACCATTAAAGAAACTTCAAATCTACTAAAAATAGAACACAAGAAGAACACTTTTTTTTTTTTTTTTACTCAGCTTTATCTCTAACCAGGAATTTATAGAGTAGAAAAAGAAGAAGACCAAGATGTCTCCAATGCTGCTGTCCACATGGATTCCAGAGGACGAAGAGGACAGTTTAGTAGGTCAAGAAGAAGGAGAGGAAAGAAAGAGGTCAAGTGAGGAACGGGTGGAAAAATGAGAGAAGAAGAAGAAGATGGAGGACGAGGAGTAAAAGCATTTTTGCCCCAAAACGTTTATTGTCAATCCAGATTTGATTGAGTAGAAGATTCATCAAATTCAACTAAGAAGACACGTCTGAAAACAAGCCACGCCCACACGATCCGATTGGCCCATCAGATCTCCAGAACAACTCTACACACAGCGTTTATCGAGTACACAAATTTAAGACTTGAGGAGTTTGATCCTGAGGAGCAGTAGCTGATGATGTTACATGACAGTTAGAGAATATAAGAGGAATCATAGGCAGGTTGGAGAACTGTTCATTCAGGTAGGAGAGGATAACTGCAGAAGACCATGAAGACTGGACAGGTTGATGGGACCAGGACCACAGATGTAGTATGGAGCTCCATAGGAAACACACAACTCCACAAAGGCCAGGAGATATTAGTCTCCTTATCTACATTAGATAAGAAATTGGAGGATAGGAGTTCTGTGCCGGAGAAAAGAAAGTAGAGGATCGGAGCTCGGTGCCAGAGAAAAGGAACTAGAGGATAGGAGCTCAGTACCAGAGAAAAGAGAGTAGAGGATAGGAGCTCGGTACCAGAGAAAAGAAAGTAGAGGATAGGAGCTCGGTGCCAGAGAAAAGAAAGTAGAGGATAGGAGCTTGGTGCCGGAGAAAAGAAAGTAGAGGACAGGAGCTCAGTGCCAGAGAAAAGAACTTGGAGGACAGGAGCTCAGTGCCAGAGAAAAGAAAGTAGAGGACAGGAACTTGGTGCCAGAGAAAAGAAAGCAGAAGACAGGAGTTCAGTGTCAGAGAAAATAAATTAGAGGACACAAGCTCGGTGGCAGAGAAAAGAAAGTAGAGGATAGGAGCTTCCAACAAAAAAAAAAAAAAAAAAACTTGGTGCAAACAGAGAGAAACCAGCGGCTCTAGATTTTTACAGGTTCACAGCAACCCCTCTCTATCAGATTCAAAACTCGTTCTCGTGGAGCAGTATGTTCTGATTCAGGTAGTTTTATTATATTTTATGTATTATTAAAGGAACACTTCAATAATAAACTGTAACTTGAATCTCTTCGGTTCTTGGAGTCTTGGTTGACGACGTCACGACGTCTGAGGAGTAAAATGCATTCAAACTAAATCACAGAGTATATTCACTACTTATAGGCCTGCACCGTTTCTATTAGTATAACTGAGGGGGAAATGTGTGTCAGTCTGGTTTGTTTTCTTCTCTTCCAGTCGGGCCAGGTCTGATCCGATTGAGACAGTTATTCAGATTATCAGTGTTGCCGCATTAGCGTCAGAAAGCGAAGGACAAACTGCCGGCGCGGCATCTGGAGAGGATTTGGAGAAAGAAAGCTGACTGTGGGTTAGGTCACATGTCCAGCTGTGGGTTAACTACCAGCAGCAATAATCAGCCTGGACACGGACGAGGAGTTTACTGAAGGCTGAGCCACGACTACAGCTTCCCCCCCGTGGTCAGGGGCAGAGGTTAGAGGCTCGGCAGCAGGACACAGAAACAACTCCAATAACACAGAGGACACAAAGGAGAGGAGTGGCACATATTTCTATTTGCATATTTACAGCAGTGAAGTGGCTGAAATGTGAGAACAGAAAGGCATAAGTTGGATGGAGGGATAATAAAGAGGGGGGAGGGAATCAGGGGAAAAAAGAGGGGAAGAGAGATTTCCTGTCCTGTCCCATCCAAGGGCACGGCAGCCGTTCATGTTCTCAGTCGGCACCATCTGCTCCAGGAGCACGTCGGCCTGCCAGCGAGGAGAGCAGCACAAGCCTCTGCCAAAACATGCTGCAACGCCACCACAACAAACAACCCAGATCCACACACTACACGGTGGCACATTAACTCTGCTCCAGCAAAGCTCCAGCTATTAAAATAAAAAAACAAACAAACTGCAGTCTCTCTGGGTCTGCAGATATCTGTGAGACAGCAAAACGGATTTGCCACGGGGAGAGTAACACGATGATGTGAGCTAATGCCTCCAAGAGAAATAGATTTAGACGATATGCTTTTGTGAGGCCAGGTGCTGCGAGGGGAGAGCGTCGAGGCCGGTGGCCGGCCGGCTGGCTGAGTCAGGCCTCGGGGTGACGGAGGATGAGAGCCCCCGAGAGGGAGCAGCAATGTGTGGCAATGTGCTACAGTCAGCTCCACGCCGGCCTCTCTCAGGACCAGTTTCTGTGTCTGTGGTGTGTTTACAGGCCAGAGTCTGTGCATCTGCAGCTGGGTGGCGAAGTAATGAAGAGAGGCGCCGCGGTCCAACATGTTTAACACCTACGCACACAAAATGCCAAATCCTAAACAGAAACAAGTGAGCAGCTGTGACGGATAACGGAGCAGGTTATGACATGAATACAGATCAGTGTGAAAAAGCAGAGATGCACATTCTTTAACACACTTACAGACTTCTACATTTCAGCATAAAAATGGCTCAGAACGTCAAGTCCAGAAAGTAGACAAAGAGAACCCAATAAAAAGAAACTGAAACATTCTACTCGTGAATTTATTCTTTCAGGATAATGAATCATTTGTTCATATCTGAGAGGTGTAAAAGCCAGTGAACCCTCGTTTCCAGTGTGTGCTATGACCTCCTTGTGCAGCAGTTACCGTCAACTAAATGTTTCCGGTAACTGCTGATCAGTCGGAGGAATTTTAGCTCGTTCCTCAGAGCAGATTCAAAGATTCGAGATTCAAAGAGTTAATTGTCATATGCACGGTGTAGAAACATGTTTCCCTGTACAATGAAATTCTTCTTTTGCCGTCCACACAAATGCCTAACAATATAAAAAAATCTTAGAAATAGAATATAAAAGATACATATAATACAAAATATAATATAACTAGTGCAAATATTGATGTGCAAACGGGAATGACTCCTGTCAGCTGTTGAGGAGTCTGATGGCAGTGGGGAAGGAGGACTTCTTCAGTCTCAAGGTCCAACATTTCACACTCTTGTACCTCCGTTCCGAGGGGAGGAGTGTGAACAGTCCGTGTTGGGGGGTGGGTGTTGTCCTTAGTGATGGAGGCAGCTCTCCTGTGGACCCTTTGCTTATAGATGCTCTGCAGAGAGGTTCAGTGGAGTCCTGGTGATCTTCTCAGCAGTCTTCACCACTCTCTGCACGGTGATGCAGTTGGTCTCGATGCCCTGAACGATGCAGCTGTAGTACCCCCTCAGCCTCCTCAGCCGCTGTAGATCCTTCTTGACCAGCTGTGTGGGGTAGAACCACTTCAGTTCTGAGATGTTGGTGGGTTTCCTCACATCAACTGCTTGCTTCAGGTCCTTCCACAACATTTCTATTGGATTAAGGTCAGGACTTTGACTTGGCCGTTCCTAAACATTCACCTTTAACCGTTCTTTTGTAGAAACACTTGTTCCAGCGATTAAACTGACTGGAAACACTTCTGAACAGATGGACTTGAAATTAACATCTCAGAGGTGCACTTACCTCTACAACTCACAGATATGTAAAGTATACCATTTATGTTTCATTTGGAAAATCCGAATGATGTTTTGAGCCATTTGTTTTTGTAGAAATGTAGACATTTCTGAAGGGCACGCAGACTTTCAGGTGGCGCCACACACTACCCCGATAGTTGCCCCAGATATCAGCCAGAGATCAGACATCGATCTCTTAGCGGAGGACTGGAGGCATCTGTCTATTACCAGCAAACGCCTAGAAGGCAGAGAATGAATCACTTGTCGAGGGGTTCGATAAATTTTCAGCAGAAGGACACTCCATCACGCCTGTAGGTGCCCGACCTACACTGATGGCCTCGTAGATCTCAGAGGTTGTTGCTGCTCTCAGAGAGTGAAGGTGCTTTGGAGAGCGAACACACTCCTGCTAAGAGTGTGTCCTGTTGCTTAGAAGAATTCCTCAGAAATCAACATTACAATCTGTTTTCATCATTGATAGAAACATGAGATTCCATCCATTGTCTTCAGGATCTCAGTGTGAGCACAGCGACAATGAAAACATTCATAGATGTTCCAAACGGCCGAACACTTGACCTGACCATAACACTTAATAAATAAATAGAATAAATTAATGCAGAAATGTAGAAAACTCTGAAGGACATGCTCAGTGGAAATCAACATTTTCCTTCTTGCATTTTTATGGTTAATTCCTTATTTTTTTTCTGTCATGATGTGAATTCTTGCTGCAGAACAAATGTACTCCAGGGGACAATAACGATAACCTGCATAGACAGTTTCCCCCGTGAAGGTTTATCGTGCATGTTTACGAGTGATTTACGACGCACAATGCGGCGCTGTTCAAGGATCCAGATTCAGTTTGAACGTTGCTTTCACTCGCTTCGTTTTATTTTTCTAACCAGATGTGTTGTTGATGTTGCAGAAGCTGCAGGGCGGGGGAGGGGGACAGGAGGGGGGCGTCCGTTTAGCTTCTGACGCTCCACAAATCAATAACAGTGTATTACTGCATTCCTGGAAGTGAGAGACACAGACAGTAGGAAGCAACACAAAAAGATTACCTTGACGACAGCGCTACGCCGACAAGCAATCAGCACTTAATTACAAAGCATGAGAGAAGAAGCCAAGGAACAGCAACATGATAGACAGCCATCCCCACCAGGATGCAGCCTCAGAAGACCCATGTCCATTCTCTGGTGAGTCACCACAAGGGAGACCTGCACAATATTAAGGAAGGTGGTCATAATGCTGTGGCTGATGGTCATCTTTTTGACCCTCCCATGAGCACCCTCTTTATAGATCGGCCGCTGGAGCCCAGAGAGAAGTCCATAGCGATATATTTCCCCTCTCATATCTATCCACTACAATCACTAACGACCTCCTTCTCCCTCTGGGCTGCAAATTATCGGTGAACGCCAACGACTAGCTGAGCGGTAATTTGTCGAGCGGCGGACCCTCATCCCCTTGACCTTCTCTCTCCCCCTTACCCAATGCGGCCCGGGCCTTTCTCCCATCAATTCTCCTCTTTAATTTTTTTCTCTTCTCCCTCTTCTTTCTCTCTCCCTCGCTTTCCCTTAACCTTTCGTTTTCTCTCCCTCCATCCTCGCTCTCCTGTAATGATTTACACGCTGCCTCCACAATACGGAGGGAGGGCAAGGAGGCGATCTTAAATAACAAAATAAATTTTTTATCAGCAGTGAATTGATTGATAATTCAGCCAGGAGGACGGCAGCTGTAGGGCTGCAAGGAAAAAAGGAAAAAAGAAAAAAGCAAATACAGGAGGTTTGTCCGTGTCAAGTCTCTGTCTGGCACTGAATTATCAGCCCGCAGGCCAGCGCTCCTGCAAAATCAATCTGAACAAATGCACTGCAGAACAGAAAGTGGCAGCGCGGGCTGTCGCCACATGACTCAGGAGAGTCGCGGGTCGTTAATATGCTGAACACACGTGCACATAAAGCTCGGTTAAGAGCCGAGGAGGAGCGTGGAAACGTGTGCCGGTCGTCTCCGGAGTCATTTGCATCGCAGTAAGCTGCTCTCAGCGATTTTGGCCTCGGTGCAGATGAGGATAAAGAGAGAGAGAGAGAGAAGGAGGGAGAGAAGGAGCGGTGTCGTAAGAATGAGTCAAGCTGAGACACGCATTAGTGGGCGAGAATGAACATTTCACAGCGACGCCCACATCCTCAGCGTGAAGACCTGCAGCCGGCTCGCTCTGGCAGACGGCATCGATTGATACGACTCTTTAGAACAGGTGAGGAGAGGAGCTCGTCGTTTGACACGTCCCGACAGGATTGAGTTTGTCCTAGTTTGAGTCTTATATATAAAAAAAACAGGTCAAATTTACCTCAATGTCACTTTTGACCTTTTTACTCCCCCGCCCCCTCACACCAGTGACACAGCTAGTTAAAACCAGGCTGGAAGTCAAGACTTGTGATTCTTCTTTTTTTCAGGGAGTGACAGGAGAAGCCATCGTTAGGTTCTCTATATAGCTTTAAAGACGTCAGAGAGGAGCTCATTATCTGGAAGGAGCTGTGGTCCAACTCCAGCCACACAAGACTCATCAAACTATCATTTCTGGTCTGGACTGTAAGGAAAACCTCAGTAAAAGTAAAAACAAACAAACAGGAGACTCATGTTTTCAGCCATGAATGTAGTTCATTCCTTTAGCCAGTCCTCACCTGAAAAATAAAAGTCAAACTTTTACTCGTCTTCATCAAGCACCAACATCCACACCTGAAACACAAAGCCACAACGTGTTCTCGTCTCGTCATCTCATCCATCTGACCAGGTATAGTCCAAACACCTGGATGTGCTCTTGCCCCGCCCATTTTATGGAGGACGCATTGGGTGGTAACTTGGGACAGCCAGGTATCCCAGAATGCATTTCGTGACCGTCCTGCTTCCTCCCATCTTCCGGAGTCTGTTACTTCAGAATCAAACTCCAATCAAAGTTCATGCACTTGGTTTCGATAAACGACCCGAACTTTCCACTGCAAACACTTTGTGGTTGGGAGAAGTCGGGCCGGCTTTTAGGCTCGTGTGTCATAGCGATAACCTGCAGGAGGGGGGCGTCCGTTTAGCTTCTGACGCTCCATAGCTCAAGGATGTGAATGTACCTGCAGGCGTGTTTTGTATAAATGATGCATGCTGTGTCTCCAAAACACATGAAATGATGCATAAAATATCTGCAGCAGCTCAGACGTCCTTGAACAATACCTGCTACACTAGAACAAGTCAACGTTCCAGAGTGTTTCGGACTGATAAACTCATTAAATAATAGCCAGCGATTAGTCAGCTAACCCTATCCTCATCCATCCTTTCTTATAAAGTACATCACTTTAGTTTGCCCAGTCCAGTTTCTTGTCCAGGTGAACTGTCAGGTATTTATAGGACGTCCACCATCTCAACGTCCATTCCCTGGATGTTCACAATGTGTCTTAAACAATCCACCACCAGCTCCTCGGTTTGACCCACATTAAGCTGAAGGCTGAAGTCCCAAACGAGGCGGACAATTGCAGAGTCATCTGAGAATCTCTGAAGGTGACGGTTGCCCGAAAGGTTTCTGAAGTCTGCGGTGTAGAGGGAGAAAAGAAAGGGAGCCAGGACAGTTCCTTGGGGAGCTCCCGTGCTGCAGAACTGAGCACGTACAGCAAGTGACTGTAGAAGTTTCTACATTTCTGCATAAAAACGACTCAAAACATAGATCAAAGAGAACTTGAGGTTCAAAAGTAATTGAACCCTTGTTTTCAATATCTGTTGTGACCGCCTTGTGCAGCAACTAAACATTTCTGGTAACTGCTGATCAGTCGTCAGTGAACCAGCTCGGAGGACTTAGGTAAAAATAAACATGTTTTCATGTCATGCAAGCAAACAAACAAGGGTACGTATGTTTCTCTTGGTCTGGCTGAATGCGAGTGACGAAAACAAGAACATAAAGAAACAACCTTCGGGCTTCTTCGTCCATTGTGTGCTTCTGGTCACGGATCTGTGGCTTGTGGGCACGCGAGCGGCATCCTCAGAGTATCTGAAGGTTTGATTTGGAGAATAATTACAGGCGACAATTGCTTATTCTTCCCTTCAATCGCCAGGGCCAGCAAAGAGCTCAGAAACTCAGAAACAGAGGCTCCTCAGAGAGAATGCAGCTCCCGAGGTTTCTTTTTTTTTCTTGCATTAAAAGAAGTTTTGAATAATGAATAAGGCTGAAGTACTATCGCAATAAAATGATTAGGAGAGAAAATGAATACCCTGCACCGTGCATCGTGACTGTGGGTAAACACCATGGCTCTGTGGCTGTGGCTGTGGGTGTGGGTGGATTCCATCGTGTTGTAGAATCTGTCATCTGCTGTGCTGAACACAAACTGCTCCACCGATACATACATATATATACGTGGCGAGTCAAATGTCGCGCTGATTCACTGGAGTTTGAAAACAACGCTGCCGTCGCTCTGCGGCCGTTTGTTCTGCCTCCAGCTGCATATGAAGCGCACATAAAAGGTGACGGCGAGGCGTTCGCTCGGGCTGCGTCTCCGAGGATTAACAGTATGCAGCCCACGCACACACACATGAGGAAGGCCCCTGACTAATAATACAGACGGGGTCCTCCGAATTTGGATGGACGCGGCCCCGGGGTGCGGATGGAGAGCAAGTCTGTCAGCCACGCTGCAGCAGACTCGATTTTCTTTTTTTATTTTGCTCTCCTCCTCGCCTCTCTGGGGAAAACTTTCTCTGGATAGAAACATAAACTCATGAATAAACAGGAGGACATGTGAATGTGAAAACACATGTCTGCAGCTAATATAAATGTCGATGCCTCTGCTGCAGAATGCACAAACCGTCAGCGGTGGGATTTGTCGTGTCCACAGCAGAGTTTGGCCGGTAGAGCTTTTTGCTCCTGGTCTCTTGCTGCAGTGGGCCTCTACAGGTTTATTGACCACATTTAGTCGATGTTTAATGGATTCGCTCGTATCAAATTTTGCTCACCAGGCACATGGCATCGTGTTGGATCAGCTCTCTGTGGTTTGTATTGATGTGCTCTGCCTACAAGGCCGTTCCCTTCCACCTCTGCGCGGTAAGACTAGTGGTTTCTTGGAAGCTCTCTAAAGGCTCATTTAGAAAATAATCTTTTTCAGATTGTTATGTTTTTCAAAAGAAGCGTTGAAGGACTCCAGCAACTGGAAGGCAATGCTGCAGAAGCCTTTCAAGCTCTCAAACAACAATTCTGAAGTTAAAGTGAGTGGATGGCCCTGTGACAGAAAGACTGTTTTGGCTTTAATGCCTGCACTGCTGAGAAAACAACCGTGTCAAGCCCAGGTAGCCTGTGAGAGGAGACCAGTCCGACCCCAACAAAAAGTTATAAACTCTCGTCTAGGGTGCTTTGCTTCGTGCCAGAGCTCCACACTGTTTCAATCAAGAAGCTCCCCTTTCACTTCAAGTGCAGTTCCTGGATGTTTCCCCGGAGATGTGCCAAAAACCATCAGAAGAAAACAACTGGCTGCAGGAAAACCAAAGATCGAACGGTTCAACCTACACGTTTCACTTGTCCTCCACTTCCATAAAAGCTCTGAACCAAGAGAGGAGTCTGTGTTTATTCCCTGCAAACATTCAACGCACCATCTGTGCAGACGCTAGCTGTAGGCTAGCATCAAATCTCCAGAAAGTTCTTTTCTGTTCCCTCTCATCTCTGTACGTAGGTAGATTCATAAACTCCCACCACAGATGGGTCAGGTTGAGCCTCAGGTGCTGCACGCCGAGGCTGGGAGCGTGCACGCTGTGGTACATTCTTAGTAAAGCAGATAAAACAACAGGAATGAATAATGCATGAAAGTTTTTATCTTTTATTTTCAAAAAACAAACAAAAAAAAAACATGAAATTTGGTCTAAAGTTTTAGTGTAAAAGTTTAATCCCTCAAAGTTTTGATACTGTTAATGAGAAGAAAGTCTGTTTACTCCAGGATGAGAAGAAAATTGTGCAAACTAAAACTGCCTTTCTCCAGTTTGTCAAAAATGAACTTGTCACTGAACAAATCATGCACAACTCACGCAGCGTCTGGTCAGCTTCCAAGGCTAAAACTAGATTTATGCTTCTGCGACAGAGCCAAGCCGGATCCCCTGAAATGTAACTACACATCACCACGACTGAAGTCCCGTTTGCACAGGACTAGTTTGACCTGAGGATCAACAGTAATGTGCATTAATTGCAGAAGTCATGCGTGATCTTAATCCCGTGCCAATCGGCCGTGCCTGTAATTTGTAAAGTTAATTGCTCCACAAATCAGCGACCCTATTTCTCCTGTGAATCCAGACATCTTGGGTGCAAAGTCAAGTTCTCGCTGCACGGCGTGAAGACATCAAAGGTGCACAGAAAAAGAAGAAAGCTCAAGCCACATGAAACACAGACGTGTAAGGGGTAATTACTAAATCACATGATGTTCCCAGGTAACACTAATTCTGTGCAAATCGTGCTTGAATTTATTCACAATGCTAGGTGAGTTTTTGCACAAATGCACAAATATTTTTTTCGCACAAAACAACCTAAAAAACAAATGCATTGGTTTTTGGTCGGATCACGATATTCACCTCCCCAGAAACGAAACTCAAACAGCTGTGATTTCCTCGTCCACGTCTCTCAGATGGATAATTCTCTCCGCTTCTGTCTCCAACTCACCACCTACTCTGCCGTCTTCTCTCTTGCTCAACATTCATTAGCTCCAACTGGTGCTTTGTCGGGAGTTTCATGTGTAAACCATGACAATCTGAAAGACGTTCTGACATTTCAAGATGAATAAACGCACACGTTCATCGCAGTTAACACTGTTCTGCTCTATTTAGTCCTATAATAAACTTCAATAGTGCTTATGGAGGATGTTGAATGACCACCTGAAGCCTTTCTCGTCTCCGCTCTAATTGGAGGAAGAGCATATGCTTCAAGGACACTTTGCACAAAGTGCATAAAAACATGCAAGATTGGACAGTCCAACATCCACATCATAGAGGAAGGAACGTGTTCCGTGTAATCAGATGGTGACCTTTAACGACGGAGGAAAAGATAAAGGTCACAATTAAAACTCCAGGACCCTCCATCACACCAGCTCGGCTTCAGTCAGCGACTCTATCGAACGGGCCACGCTGCAAAGCAATCACCGGCAGAGATGACCGGTGATTGTAAAGGACGGATAAAAACAGAGTAAGGAAGCAACACCCACACCTTTTCTGTTTTCCCATGGAGACCAGATTGTTCTGCTCATGCAGCAGCAATTTAGAGACGCCCCGGGAGGAAACTCGACTGCCCTGTCCATTTGAAACGGGAGCAGAGCGCCAAGGGAAGTCATTCTGATAGATTCAAGACAAGCCTGGGTCAGATAAACAAGCAGCCGGGACAGAAAACAAATCGATAGGTTGAGATAGGTCACGAGCTACTGTGGGCACAGAAAGTTGTCTAGCAGTGTCACTTATCTGCTCGTTGCAGCTAAGACCATCTGCAGCATCCGCTCTGCACTAAAACCTGAAAAATAAATGCAGGAGGGATTGTTGTTGTGCATTACATCTGCACTCCCTGCTCCTGGAGTTTGTTTCCATCAAACAGACAATGACGCCGGATCCCTCCGAGCCGTGAGATGAAAGCGACGGCCAGCAGGTGTTTCCATCACAAATGCATTAGCCGCTGATATTAAAGAGTGGGCATTGTGCTCAGAGACATTCAGCGCCGCATTTCCAGCCACCACACCTCCGGGACTACGTGGGAGGGTCGTGACCGCTCAGTCGGAGCTACCTCCACCACCAGAGATCAGACGGACACGGCGCTGCCTCAAATAGCACCCACAGTGAGTCACTGTAGCTCAGAGCTGAAACCACGAGAGAGAGAGAGAGAGAAAATTATGTTTTGATGTTTTTCTGAATTCAACTTTTCCGAACATCACACATTTGTCTCGCTGCTTCCGTCTCCTTGCTCCTGATTAATCAAAACCAAATCGTTTATGGGCGGACAACCAACAACAGATGCTGCAGAAATAGTTCAGTCTCAAGTTAAAGAACTTTTCAGATGTTCTGCTCCAGCAGTAATCTGTCATTTAGAAAGAGGTAGCCTTCTTCTATCGCAGTAAAACCTGACAGCAAAGTCAGTTAAATGGCTTCAGTTCAGATTAATATCAGTCATTGCTTGTTGTGCATCGATGTGAAAACAAGGTCCTGGATGGAAGAATGAACTTTAGCTGAACTTGCAGAAACATGAAGTGAATGTTTGGTAAATGGTTAAGAAAAGAAAAGTTAAAAGCTGTAAGTTCAACTGTCCCAACTACCTCATGGCTCATTTATCAGCAAATGCAATTATTATTATGATTAAATAATTAAATTTGTGCTTTGAGGGGAGGGGCCATTTTGACCCAGGGGACAATAGGAAGGCTAAATGTTGGTAGGACCCAAATGCAGGATGCAGGAGGAGTAAAATGCATGTTCTCCCTGTGTCTGCGTGGGTTCTCTCCGGGTAGATAATCCAACAGAAGAAGCAAAGGAAGCCACAAACCAGCCGAAAAAAAAAAAACATCCAACTCATTTTGTCCATTTTTTTCCCCACACATTAGAAGCACCTGAACGCACCGACGTCGGACACCGTGCTCCGGGAAACAAGACCATCCAAAGATCTGTTTTGTCTGGCATCGTATGACAACAAGCTAACGAGGAAAGTGTATACGTGTCAACCTCACGTCGGGATCAGAGGAAAAAAGAAGTCAGGAGATGGTCAACGTCTGCTGGCTTTCTTCTTTCGGGGGCCGCAAAAATATTTTGAGACGTTTCAGGTCTGGAGCAGTTCAGATTCAGAGCTTCACGACGACAAACTGATGTGTTCAAATGAAAACGCTGCAGCAAAGCCTACATACGGAGGAGGTTGGGGTAGATGGAGGGGGCAACAAAACCTGAAGCTGCTGTTCACAGTTTTTTTATTTAATTTGATTTTGTGTTTGTGAACTGTAACCATGTGTTTATAATTTTTTATTTACCCAAACCAAATCTCACCCACAGTGTCACATCATGAAACTAACTTTTCAACGTGCTTTTTGTAAAAGTTGTCCACAAACCAGCGAGTTGGTGGTTGATGTGGGCGGACGGGTAGAAGTGTCATTGTGACTGTAAAGCGCTTTAAGCATTAATAGGTAGAAGAGCGCTATAGAAATACAAGACCATTATCCAAGACCGTACATGGAACAAGCCACGGTCTTGAAGTGTTTATGGTCACATAAGTCACATACCAGACGTGATGAGGTTACTGATGGAACAGTAAGTAGAGCTGCATCAACACTGCATCAACTTCTTTCAGGACTCTGATATTTTGAGTCATTTTTATGATAAATCTAGAAATTTCCAAGCGGCTCTTAAACTTTTAAGTGGCTGTGGAGACACTCACGGTGAGTTTTTGGTGCCAGCTTGGCTCCCTTACAGCACTGAACCCTCGGTGAGTTGAGAGACTGGTCAGTTTGACTTTGCAGAAATGCGCAGTGTTGCATTTTGAATCCCAAGCCGGGCGGTTTCGCTTTGATCGATAGCACAAAGGCTTATAAGAGGCTGAGTGGAGCTGGCACCTGTGAGGCACACCGAGCTTGAACTGACAGCTGCTGAGCTCTGAGACGTGTCTCTGGGTGTCGGCAGACAGCTGAGCCTCTGAGACCTCCTATAAACCTGCACCACAATGAAAAACCGGAGTTCGGTGAAGCCGGTGTGACTTCAAAAGACTATTATTCAGAGTAAACGTATTTAGTGCAGAGAGCGACATTGAATTATCGTCACCGAGGCTACGGCTTGGATACGGGCTATGCATAAAAGAAGCTTATTCTTCCATTTCACACTTAAGCTCTTAATTATGTAAAGTCATCTGCGCTGAGAATCATTACTCTCCTAGTTATCGACAGGATGAGCAAATGCTCATCTGGTCCCACTCACATTCTCAGTTTTTCAGGAAACGGAGCGGAGGAGGAAACACTAGACTGTCCACTTTAAAGAAGACTCTCCGCTCCAGAAGCATCCTGCATGCAGGCAGAGCTTTTAAAGAGTAAATATAGAGGCACTGTTTATGTGCACGCAGAGAACCCGCAGGCCATTTGTGAAGATGTATTGCTGCAGAACGTGGCAAAGCCCCTGTAAAGTCTACTGGGAGAAAATTGCTTTTAGTATTCGCCTAAGCACAAACATCCAAGGACTTGTCGTCAGGAGGCTCCACTTGTGCAGCTTAAGAAAACCCGGAAACTCTGATGTGATTGAAGATCTTGTCGAGCAAATGTTTAAAAAAAAAAAAAAACAATAACAACAAGCCCAGAATAATGTGAGGTAAGGAGGCTGCATACTAATGGAGTCTGCTGCAGAAAGTGAAGCTTGCGTGGAGAATTAAACCGACGTCTACAAGCACGAGACGCATCAAAACCTTGAACGATGTTTGACCCGAGATGATTGAACACGGGTGAGAAAAGGAGAAAACGAGATCTGACGGAGAGGGGCAGACGAAAACCAAGTGAGAAGAGGGAGGGGAGAAAAAGGGGGAAGAGAGAGGAGAGAGGCTTGGTGAATAATTGAGGAGGCCCGGGAACCAGAGCGCTCCAGCTGACCTACTCTGACCATCTGGGTCCCAGAGAACGCAGGAACGTTACCTTTAACATCCAGTTGTTCGCCGGCCGCTCGGATCGATGGCCGCTGATCATCCTCCTCGCTCGGCGGTCGAGGCCATTACCTCTGCAGTCGCCATCGATCGGCGAGGACCTGCGCGTCCCGGTCCCCCGGCTGATGATAGATGTCAAAGGTCCGCTGCTCCTCGCCTTCTTTCCGTCGGGACAACTGGGACACACACACAGAGAGACGGCACGGCTCAATAACAGTTAACATCTGTCTCCTGAACATTGTTATGATCACATCAGTGGTTTTTACCAGATAAAAAACCTTCTGGTATCGAGCAGATTTGAGGTAGATGGTGGCTGTACAGTCTGCACAACAACATCACTGAGGTTTGTGTCGTGTGTGGTCAGATCTGTTAAATCCCTGCAGGTGAAAATCAGGGACCAGTTGTGGTTTAGGTAAAATATTAAACACACCACGAGCTTCCAGACCACAGTCTGTCCTTGAGCGACGGACTCCAGTCCAGCCTGTGGAGGTAAAGCATCTGCAAACAGGTCAGACTGACAATCAAACTTTTTGACAAGAACACACAAACCAGAACACGTCTCCCTGTACGTTAAAGGATTGATTTGAAGTTTTTAGTGTTTGCCTGTAAATCACGTTAAAATCAGCCTGATTCACCAGACCAACGTCTTCTGGTTGTTCTAGGAACAAGGTTGAAGCTCAGGGGATGTTGTCATTTATGGTATTTAGATGTGATAAATAAATAAATGTACAAACCAGAAGAAGAAGAAGAATTAGGAGGAGGAGGAGAAGGAGGAGAATTAGGAGGAGTAGGAGGAGAATTAGGAGGAGGAGGAGGAGGAGGAGAATTAGGAGGAGGAGGAGGGAGGAGGAGGAGGAGAAGAATTAGGAAAAGGAGAAGAATTAGGAAGAAGACGAGGAGGAGAATTAGGAGGAGGAGGAGGAGAAGAATTAGGAAAAGGAGAAGAATTAGGAGGAGGAGGAGGAGGAGGAGGAGAAGAATTAGGAAAAGGAGAAGAATTAGGAAGAAGAGGAGGAGAAGAATTAGGAGGAGGAGAAGAATTAGGAAGAAGAGGAGGAGAAGAATTGGGAGGAGGAGGAGAATTAGGAGGAGGAGGAGAAGAATTAGGAAAAGGAGAAGAATTATGGAGGAAGAGGAGGAGGAGAAGAATTAGGAAAAGGAGAAGAATTAGGAAGAAGAGGAGGAGAAGAATTAGGAAAAGGAGAAGAATTAGGAAGAAGAGGAGGAGAAGAATTAGGAAGAAGAGGAGAAGAATTGGGAGGAGGAGGAGGAGGAGGAGGAGGAGGAGGAGGAAGAGAATTAGGAGGAGGAGGAGGAGGTGAAGGGAAGAAGAAGAAGAAGAAGGAAAGAAGAAGGAGGACAGACAAGAAAAAGAAAGAGAGGAGGAGGAGGAGTAGAATTAGGAGGAGGAAGAGGAGAAGGGAAGAAGAAGAAGAAGAAGCAGCAGTAAATGGAGCCATAGTTAAAGGCAGTACAAAGAATCAAATGAGTGTCACAGCAACAACTCAGTTTATTTATCAGATGTGACGTACCCATGCATGTAATCAGATTACTTATGTTAGAATACAGATTCAACTCAGCTCAGACTTGTTTCACATCATGACCACGATGATGATGATGGTTTAACACACCAGAAGAAGGTCTTCAGATTTTCCTTCACTTCATTCTGCACACAAAGAATTCAGAGAGCATGACGTTCAGCGCTCATCGATTAGTTACTCGTCTATCTGAGACAAAACATTAGGTACGTAAAGAAGCCTGGAGGAGAAGCAGCTCTTCACTGACTCACATGTTCCCGTTAACTTCGGTTCAGTCACGCTGCAAACTGTCCTCAAAAAGTTTCACCTCACCACGGAGCAGACCGATTTAGATTCCAAAACCGTGCTCAAACTTCTGCCTCGCTCTCAGACACATCTCTCTGAGGTTAGTGGAAGAAAGAAAGCTCGAGTGAGGAGTCGGCTCTTCTGACAACACAGCTTTATGCTGGGATTGATTTTATTGTAGGCAGAAGGTTGCTGGATCCAGTGCTCCTGAAAAATGTCTCTGCAGGCGTCACGACTTCACCGCCGTTTATCTTCTCACTGCAGCTCTGAAGGCTTTCTAACGAAGGCCAGTTTTTAGTCTTCATCAGGATGCGGCTCTTGTTTGCGTGTGATGATGAATTACACCGCAGCGGCGTGCGTTTTCCTCGTTTAGTATTCTCCTCGCCGTAAACACGACCCAAACCGTATCTGGTAATAAACCGGGGTCCGTCGTCGTCGCCGTCGCTCGGCGGGATGACGCTCAGGTAAAACTCTGCAGACGGCCGCCGTAATCCCGCCTGCCAAAAGCAATTTGCACACCTCATTACACCGGGCCTGAGAAAATATGTCTGCAAACATCTCAAGACGATAATCTCCAGTGATTTACGAGGCTGAAACAATGAGGATTAATCCATTCTCTGCTGCCGTGTGAAGTTAATGTATCGGAGCAGGAAGCTGGAAACGAGATGAGTAATGAGGACGGGGAGAAGCTAAACGGTAGCGTGAGATTAATCAACGCAAAGAGAGAAATGAATTCTGACCTTTTCATTTCAAGCTGCTTTCTTCATTAGTGTTATAATATGGACAACATGGAGTCTACGTATGATGATGATGCTGATGCTGGTGTTTAAAGGTCATTTCATCCATATGTAGCTGATGCAGCACATGCAACGAGATGAGAGGCTGTTCCTCTAGGACCATGGAGCTACATGAAGACACTAGGGACTGAGCATAAAGTGCACACGTGCAAAAAGGTGCAAACACTTGGAAGGCAATGAACTTACAAGAAGACACTACACAATAATGATCATAAGATAAGATGTACAGTTATAGGAGATACTGATGCTCTAGAGGAGGTTCTGATGGACGATGAAGTCCTGCCTGGTGCAGTTTCTGCATCCAGGTGGTGATGCTCCCACACAAGATGCTCTCTATGGTGCAGGTGTAAAAGTTCCTGAGCACCTTGAGAGGGAGCTGAAAGTCTCTGAGGTGTCTGAAGAGGTAGAGACTCTGACACCATGGTCTTCAGGTGATGAGTCCATGACAGGTCCTGTGAGATGGTCCCTCCCAGGTATCTGTCCACTCTTTCCACCTCAGAGCCACTGATAATAAGTGGATGTACGTCCCTGACGTTCAGCAGGAGGTGGTTCTCCTGGCACCAGTCCTCCAGGTGGGACACCTCCCTCCAGTAGGCTGCCTCGTCATCGTGGGAGATTAACCACAAGTTGGGGTGATTGTGAACGTTTGACTTATTAGCAGCATAGTTTGTGCAACAACGACGCAACAAACAGGAAGTCAGCCTTCAGCTCAGTGTTCCTCTCCTCCGTCCTGCCTCCTCAAACCACAAAACTAGAAGTCACCCAGGCAGCAGCGGGTAAACGGGGCCACTCAGCCGCCTCTGAAATCTCCTCCCACACCAAAATGAACTCCTATTTGTTCAGTGGGAAGTCGCTGTGAGAAGAGAGACGCACGACTGACTTTGGAGTTTTCTCCGTAAGCGTTTCCTCACCGCCTCAATGACGATGGATTAAAGTTTATGCACAGAAGCCGTGTTGGCGTCACGAAGGGTTAATACCCCACTTAATGCGCTATAGCCCCTCACCTGCATAAAGCAAGTCACAATGATATGTCTTTGAAGTTTCTCAGTCGTCCAGGTCATGAAATAGTCAGTAAAAACAGATTCATTTCACCATTGTGCCATTTTAAAAAAGTACCGTTTACTGAGCTTTGAAAATGTTAAAACTTTTAAACAAGCTCGTTTCGTCTATAAACCCCTTCATGGTCTGGTACCCTCCCGGCCCCTGGAGGAATTTATTAGACGGATTGACGGTACTCTCAGCACCAGAGGGGACTGTAAGGTGCAGTTCAGACGAACTACCACAGGTTAAAACATCATGTCTGAGTTAGAGTGGTTTCCTGACTACCACGCCAAAAAGATTCACTGCTTTTAAAAAACAGCTCGAAACACAAAGGTTAAAAACGAATCAAACCTGTGAACACGTGTGAAGTCTCATCAACACAACGTCATGTATTTGTACCAGCCAGTGGTGGTTCCATCAGGGCCAGCAAAGTCTTCTCTGCTGGCCTAAACTTGATCAAAATCAATGATTTACATTTTAATATTATTCCAAATACTCTATTCTTTTTATGTTAGGAGGAACATACACGGCCAGTCACTGTTACCAAGTGTACATTAATTTGCATGATCCTCACTACGGTGGTTTTGTCTTTAGCCTCAGCTCCACCTCTTTGACCGTTGTTGAATCAGATGGGATCACTCCAACTCTACTCATGGTTAATTAGTCTTGTTTGTATTTTGGTTTTGCAAAGGCTAGCTGCCTGCCTTAATGTCAATGATGTAACAGCGTTTTCTTCAAAAAGGCTTTGTGATTGAATTTCCCCTGCAAGGGATCAACAAAGGTCAAAGGTTATAGTATTTTGCAGAAACCCTTTCATTAGAGCCTGGACTGAGACAGAGGAGGCGTCAAAACCCAGGGCCAAATTCTATTTAAAAATAAAGTCAGAATGAAGTTTTTATCTTTTATAACGTTTACCTGATACAAACGTGTTCAGACGCAGAAGTACAAAGATGAACAGAGTCTGCAGAGAGGAAAGGAACCGAGCTGCAGGTTTTAGAAGCGACGGAGAGAGGGGTAAAGGCTGAATACTTGATGGAAACTAAGTGGGAGAGTGGAAGCGAAGAGTCATCTGTTGACATCTCTTCTCATCACCTATTTAGAGTCAGTAAATAGAGAAAAAAGGAGAAAGAGAGAGGGATAGAAGGAGAGGGGGGATGAAATATTAAACATAAAAGGAGGTCTATTTTTAGAAGCTGTTGCTGGTGGTGGGTGGTGGTGGTGGTGGGGTGGGGGGTTGTTTCAGCTGTATTATTGATGCTGCTGTGCAGATGGGGGTTCTCCGGTTCTCGCCTGGCAGAGCGGCGGCGGTGGTGTGGAGCGGTCATTGCATCAACGAGGCCGAACGGAGCAATGGAAGCGAAGGAGACGAGGAGAAACAGCAGATAACGCGTTTAGAGGCTGCGAGAGAAAAAGGTCGAGAAAGAGAGAGGCTGCTGCAGTCGTCTGAACTCCCCACAGAGGAGGCAGAAATATTTGCCTGCGCTCTCTGACACAGTTTTAGTATTCAACACAAGAGCCAAGGCTCTTCTCTGGCAGAGGGAACCCTTCATGTGGAGGCGCCGATCCTGAAAACACACATCCATGCAGGCTTGGCGTGTCTCATATAGGGGTGGGACTCGATAATTTTTTTTTTATCTAATTAATTAACTAATCGAGATTAATCACATTTTAATCGCAAAACAATATTTGCCCCAAAAAGCAACAATTTTCAACTTAAATGTATTTTAGTGGACGACTGAACCAAATAATAGACACAGACATGAATATTGTAAACTCAAGCTCTTTTAAGCTCTTCTGGAAATATACATTTAATTGCATTTGAATTCAAAACAGTAGAAAAAGAAAGAAAATATCCCTAGCTGCAATCACAATTCACGAACCTAGCGAATCTTGCAGTAGGTTCGCGAATCATTAGTGGCGGTGTCACAGAACTCTGCAGTTCCACTCCCGGAAGTGATTCCATTCAGTACGTTCACTCAGAAGATTCGTTCAAAAGAATGAATCAACACTACCACTTGCACACTACAAAATTAGGCATGGGGGGATTCATGCTGGGGCGGACCAAGTGGCAAGGACGAAATTTTGATGGGGGGGCGGGGGGGGGATTTTATTAAAAATCTAATCTTTCAGTTGACTGTGTTTTCTAGTAGTTCTTCTAGTTTTCTGTTGCTACTTTTAAGTTGAATGTTCCCTTTTTTGGTTTGACTGGTTGTAAAGCATGTAGCAAAACATTATCACCCAATTCTGTGTTTCATCTTCACTCCAACTCAGGATGTATGACATGAACAGTGGGACAACTTGGGGTGCAACAAACATCAATTTTGATGATACGGTTATAGAGGAATAGTTCACAATTATCATGAGTTTGGATGTATAAAATCAAATTTGTACCGTAAATTCCGGACTATAAGCCGCTACTTTTCTCACTTGCTTTGGACCCTGCGGCTTATACAACGGCGGATGGATTTTTACAGCCAACGGTCACCAGGGGCGCACTATCATGTCATAGACGATGACACGAGAATTAAGAACTGGCTTTTCTGGTATAGTAGGCTGGTTATTTTGATACAGTAAACGGCCGTGTTACTGCACCTTTACTGCTGTGTTGGCTGTTTTCGAAAAAGATGCTGTTTATTTTGTTGAGCAGCGGGTTACTGCACTTTTGCTGCCGTGTTACAGGCAAGCACTTTTACAAACAAATTAAATTTAGCCATTTAACGTTATTGCCTCGTCAAGCGTTGTAAGCTTTGTTTTTTGTTATACTGCACTACTACGGTACTATGACTGCAGGAAGTGCGCTAGGAGCGCACCGTTGTATTATTTGTGCACTGCATGAATGCTGTTTGTAATGTCAAAGATGTGAAAGTTTGATCGATTTTTTTTTTTTGATTGATCGAAAGATTTATGTTTGTCAAATGTAAATAAATGGGACGCTTTGCGTTTCCAAACAGTCATTTCTGTCCCGACAATCCCCTCCGTGGTAGAAGAAACTCTTACAGTAATTAAACATTAAAACACCAGCGGTTTATAGTCGGGTGCGGCTTATAGTCGGGTGCGGCTTATAGTCTGGAAAATACTGTATATATTGTATTTTTCCCTTTTTTTAAAATAACAATAATAATAATACATTTTATTTATCAGCACTTTCAATAAAACTAATACACTTTACAAGATTATTGAGAGCTTTGTAAATGATGAGGAGGATCTTGAAGTGGATATGGAGCCAGTGAAGGTGTTGCAGGATGGCTGTAATGCATTTACACTTTGACTTCTAAAGAAGTCTCTCATGTCCACTTTTCTTGATTTCCAGTACAGCTCTGGGTCCTGCCACCTGCAGAAGTTCTCTGATGACTCTGCAGTGGTTGGGTGTCTTAGAGATGGACAGGAGGTGGAGTACAGGACACTGATCGCGGACTTTGTGGAGTGGTCCCAGACAAACCACCTACTCCTGAATGTGGACAAGACCAAGGAGCTGGTCATTGACTTCAGGAAGAAGAGGACACCAGCGGAGCCCATCACCATCCAGGGTCTTGAGGTGGAAGTAGTGGACCATTATAAGGACCTGGGAGTCCACATGAACAGCAGACTGGACTGGAGGGACAACAGTGATGCTGTGTACAAGAAGGGACTGAGTAGACTCTACTTCCTGAGGAAGCTCAGGTCTTTTAACGTGTGCAGCAAGTTGCTGGAGATGTTCTACCAGACTGTTGTTGCGAGCGCCCTGTACTTTGCTGTGGTTTGTTGGGGGAGCAGCACCAGCAAAAAGGACATAAGTAGGATTGACAAATTGATCCAAAAGGCTGGTCATGTGATTGGCAGTAAGTTGGAGACGTTTGT
The DNA here is from genome assembly GCF_963514085.1 of Chelon labrosus. Taxonomy (NCBI): domain Eukaryota; kingdom Metazoa; phylum Chordata; class Actinopteri; order Mugiliformes; family Mugilidae; genus Chelon; species Chelon labrosus. The sequence goes on from NC_140354.1 coordinate 22,976,874, forward strand.
CTCAGTGAGGGACAGGAGGACACTGGACAAACTGCTCTCCATCATGGACAATCCGTCACATCCACTCCACCAGACTATAAAGGGGCAGTGGAGCTCATTCTCCAACAGACTGATCCAGCTCTGCTCCCACACTGAACGCTACAGGACTACTTTCATACCATTCTCTGTCCAGCTGGACAACAACTCACCTTTCTGTAACAGATAACTCAATGTTATTAATGTTAATGGACACTACTGCACCTTACACCTTACCCTGTATATATAATTTATATTCTTTTTTCTCTATTTCTTGTACATTTGTCCATATGCTAATATGCTAATTTGTACATTTTTGCTTATACAATTTTTATTTTATTTTACTTTTTTTTTATTTCTATTTTATTTTATTTTATCTTTTTTATCTGAGGTTCTTAAGAGTGTTTTTTATGTACAACTAAGCTACTTCCCTTGTGGATGAATAAAGTTTATCTAAGTCCAAGTCTAGACATCCTGGCTGCGCCTAATTACCAAACACACACACACACACACGCGCACGCACATGGACACAGATTCAAACGATAAAGCAAATCACACAAGAAACGGCAGAGCCAATCGAGGAGCTTGTGGGCGGGTTTAAACTAAGGGAAACGGGCTTCAGCGTCAGTGGTCATTTTCCGCTTGGTCCTAGTGCTTGACGTGTCTCTGGTTACTATAGTAACATTGTTTTTGGACGGTAAAAATTGCAGGGGAACAAAACGGTTGCTGGTCTCCAACAGGAAAACCTTTGCCTCAAGATATGGATAAAGACGTCGTTACAGCAGGTATGTTTTCAGTTCGTTCTGTTCAGCTAAAATAGAGGATGTGAAGACGTGTATTATCTGATTAAAGCCTCTCAGAGTGTTCAAGCTTTCACTGTTTGGACACTGTTTTGTCACTGATTTTAAATGAATAAAACGTGGTCTAAATCGTGTCCCCTGCCACATGCAGTCATGTCTAAATGAACGTCCTGTGCAGCATTAGGCTGTGTTTGAGGCGACTGCAGTCAAAACTCCAAGCCTTCTAAACAACTTGGACGTGTTTTATAGATGAGACTCTGGGGACACAATAAATCTGTGTATCTGTGTATTTATATACCAGAATTAAAGCTCACATATAACACTGAGTGGACAGTGGCAGATAAGACTGAGGGACCCCTGAGTTGCAGAATGTCTGAGATGCACATGTCCTTGTTCCTGTAGAGATGTTGGTTGCCGGCTTGAGGACTGAGTTGGTGGAAAGGGTGTCGATGGAAGTCCTTACACAGCTCCTCGAGGCCCTCATAACAGACGGTGTCTTGACTGAGTTGGAGAAAGAATCGATATCTGAGAAGAACCGAGTCAGAGCAGAAAAGGTACGCCACTTCATTGACACTGTGAAGAAAAAGGGAGAGATGGCCTGCAGGAAGATGATCCAATGTCTTCAGTTCATAGATCGTGCTCTTTCCTGTCACCTGGGTTTGTCCTCTGGCCAGCCTGCTCAGAAAGGTGAGGCCACGTGTTTCTCTGGTGATGGTTGTGTTAACGCTTGCTTGAGCAGAGTAACTCTGAAGATCTGACCAGATGTGAGGACACGTTTATGTATAAATGCAGATAGTTCCAAAGGGTCCAGTTAGTCTTTCTTGATGCCATATACAGTAAACTGATCTACAACACATTAGATGATCTTATTGTCTATTGTTTTATCATTCAGATGCTCTTGACACTTATCAACGTAAACTTAAATCTACTCTGAAGAAGAAGTTCCAGTGTGTGTTTGAGGGGATTGCTAAAGCAGGAAACTCAACCCTTCTGAATGAGATCTACACAGAGCTCTACATCACAGAGGGAGAGACTGCAGAGGTCAATGATGAACATGAGGTCAGACAGATTGAAACAGCATCCAGGAAACCACACAGACCAGAAACAACCATCAGACAAGAAGACCTCTTTAAAGCCTCAGCTGGAAGACATGGACCAATCAGAAGAGTGATGACAAAGGGAGTGGCTGGCATTGGGAAAACACTCTTAACACAGAAGTTCACTCTGGACTGGGCTGAAGACAAAGCCAACCAGGACATCCTCTTCATATTTCCATTGACTTTCAGAGAGCTGAATGTGGTGAAAGAGAGAAAGTTCAGCTTGGTGGAACTTGTTCATAACTTCTTTACTGAAACCAAAGAAGCAGGAATCTGCAGCTTTGAAGAGTTCCAGGTTGTGTTCATTTTTGACGGTCTGGATGAGTGTCGACTTCCTCTGGACTTCCACACCACTGAGATCCTGACTGATGTTACAGAGTCCACCTCAGTGGATGTGCTGCTGACAAACCTCATCAGGGGGAAACTGCTTCCCTCTGCTCACCTCTGGATAACCACACGACCTGCAGCAGCCAATCAGATCCCTCCTGAGTGTGTTGACATGGTGACGGAGGTCAGAGGGTTCACTGACCCCCAGAAGGAGGAGTACTTCAGGAAGAGATTCAGAGATGAGGAGCAGGCCAGCAGGATCATCTCCCACATCAAGACATCACGAAGCCTCCACATCATGTGTCACATCCCAGTCTTCTGCTGGATCACTGCTACAGTTCTGGAGGATGTGTTGGAAACCAGGGAGGGAGGAGAGCTGCCCAAGACCCTGACTGAGATGTACATCCACTTCCTGGTGGTTCAGACCAGAGTGAAGAAGGTCAAGTATGATGGAGGTGCTGAGACAGATCCACACTGGAGTCCAGAGACCAGGAAGATGATTGAGTCTCTGGGAAAACTGGCGTTTGATCAGCTGCTGAAAGGAAACCTGATCTTCTATGAATCAGATCTGACAGAGTGTGGCATCGATATCAGAGCAGCCTCAGTGTACTCAGGAGTGTTCACACAGATCTTTAAAGAGGAGAGAGGACTGTACCAGGACAAGGTGTTCTGCTTCGTCCATCTGAGTGTTCAGGAGTTTCTGGCTGCTCTTCATGTCCATCTGACCTTCATCAACTCTGATATCAACCTGCTGGAAGAACAACAGACAAGATCCTGGTGGTATAATCCATTTAAAAAACGAATTCATCTCCACCACAGTGCTGTGAACAAGGCCTTACAGTGTCCAAATGGACACCTGGACATGTTCCTCCGCTTCCTCTTGGGTTTTTCACTGCAGACCAATCAGACTCTCCTACGAGGCCTGCTGACACAGACAAGTAGTAGCTCACAGACCAATCAGGAAACAGTCCAGTACATCAAGAAGAAGATCAGTGAGAATCTGTCTGCAGAGAGAAGCATCAATCTGTTCCACTGTCTGAATGAACTGAATGATGGTTCTCTAGTGGAGGAGATCCAACAGTCCCTGAGATCAGGAGGTCTCTCCACAGATAAACTGTCTCCTGCTCAGTGGTCAGCTCTGGGCTTCATCTTACTGTCGTCAGGAGAAGATCTGGACATGTTTGACCTGAAGAAATACTCTGATTCAGAGGAGGTTCTTCTGAGGCTGCTGCCAGTGGTCAAAGCCTCCAACAAAGCTCTGTAGGTTCATCATCAATAAATACACAGCAACCTGTCAGCTGGTCACAAAAGTTACTAGTTGTTGGTGATTTTTTTTGTCTTCAGACTGAATGGCTGTAGCCTCTCAGAGAGAAGCTGTGAAGCTCTGTCCTCAGTTCTCAGCTCCAAGTCCTGTAAGCTGACTGAGCTGGACCTGAGTGAAAACAGCCTGCAGGATTCAGGAGTGAAGCAGCTGTGTGCTGGACTGGAGAGTCCAAACTGTAAACTGGAGACTCTGAGGTCAGTTTTCATTTATTTTATTAGCAGGCTTCTGAAGAACAGAGATCCAGTTTAGATCAGTTCTCGAGTCTGGACTGTCAGATAGAAATGGAAGCTAATCAATATGTCAGTATCTTTGTGATTCCTGAGTGTTTCCTGCTGAGCTGCAGTGGAGAGATAGGAACTCAAAAAGGAAACTTGTTCTCAACAGTAACTGTGGTAGACGCCCACTTAATTAGTGTCAGTCAGACGTACAGTGTAGATGTGTTAGGGAGATACAACCACACAGTCAATGTGGACGGCAGGAATCTGAAGAACTCTGTAACGTCCATATGTGACTATTGTTGGAAGACATGGTTGAACATGTAAATTTCTCCTTTAACAAATAATAAGAGACTTGATTTGGGCAGCAACTTATAGTTATCACTAGGGATGGGCGATATGGACTAAAATTTTTATCACGATAATTTCTGGTATTTATCACGGTAACGATAAAAATGACGATAAATAAACACCAATTCAGCCAAATTTTTTTGTCTATAATGCATCGGCAAGTTTTGTCTGGGTTGTTTTTTTTTACCGGACTCTTTGGATGAAGTCGACGCTGCTTCTGCATCCTTGCGCATTTTCTGGCTTTCTTCATATTCTGGTTTGTGCTTGTGTTTGAGGTGGTGGGACAAATTAGTGGTGTTACTGTCCTTTTTCTGCAGTATTTGTTAGCAAACCTTGCATGTTGTAATTTGCTGCTCTGCAACAGACTTTTTAACCCCTTAACGCCTAGTGTCGCGAATTCGCGACGCACTGTTTCCGTTCAGACTGCAGCCGAAATAACGCATGTAAAATTCCTAGGAACCTTTTGCAAGCACTAGTTTCTCATAGGACCGGCCGGAGTGGTGAGCAAAAATACAAATATTTCATATCTTTATATAACTGAAAAATCAATTCAGGCGTTAAGGGGTTAAAACCAAACCAGATAATGGAGGTGGAGCCTCGTTTAGAAATGAGCTCCTCGCTGCCTGGTGTATCTGCTCCGCCTTCCGCCATTGTCAATCTGTCAATATTCCATACGTGTTGGGCTGCGAGTGTGTCGCGCACATATATACGTCATCTATGGGAATTTATCATTTTTATCACGGGATGACATATTCTTACCGTGGGGAATGTTTTTGATGATATATCATAAACGATAAAATATCGCACATCCCTAGTTATCACCATCGATAATAAATTGTCAAAAATAGTAAAATGCCCTTTCTTTATCCAGTTTAACTTGCTGCAGTTTTTCAACGATCAGCTGTGGTCCTCTGGCCTCAGCTCTGAAGTCCAACACCTCCCATCTGAGACGTCTGAGCCTGAGTGGAAACAAGCTGCAGGATTCAGGAGTGAAGCAGCTGTGTGGTTTTCTGGAGAGGCCAGACTGTAGACTGGAGAATCTGGAGTGAGTTCACTGTCTGTTACTGCTGTAGATCTGATATGTTTAATCCACATCTGAATTTACTTCCTTCCGTAAAGTTTCCTTCCGTAAAGTTCCATTTGTTTATATTTCAAACATGAAGAATATAAATCATTAATGATTTATACTTTCATTCTTTATTCAGTTTGAGTGGCAGCAGTCTGTCAGAGATCAGCTGTGGTTTTCTGGTCTCAGCTCTGAAGTCCAACCCCTCCCATCTGAAACATCTGGACCTGAGTAACAACAGTCTTCAGGGTCCAGGAGTGAAGCGTCTTTGTGGTTTTCTGGGGAGTCCACACTGTAGACTGGAGACTCTGAGGTCAGCCTCCATGTTAATGTGATGATAAAGTTATGTTGAGCTGGTTGTTTTACCTGTGACATCTTTACTGATTAGTTCCTTGCTTATATTTAGTCCTGTCTGTGCTTTGTCGGTTTGTCTCATATCTCTGGATGGTTTTAGTTGTGCTCTGCTACCAGCGTTTATTCCCTGGATGTTCTCTCACCTGTGCTCTCTAATGTTTTCCTGCATCCTCCTTGTGTCTCCTGGTTCCTTGCATATTTAGCGTAACTTTTGTTGAACTTTGTCTTCTTCTTTTTGTTTTCTCCTTTATTTAGGTTGATTCGCTGCGATTTGACAGAGATTGGCTTTGATTCTCTGGGCTCCGCTCTGGCGTCCAACCCCTCTCACCTGACAGCGCTGGACCTGAGTTTCAACAAGGAGCTGAAGGATTCAGGAGTGAAACAGCTATGTCGATTTCTAGAGAATCCAGGCTGTAAACTGGAGACTCTGGGGTCAGTTCACTGTCTGATTTTATTGTAGACACAGTGTATGTTCATTCAGATCTTCCATCCATAAAGTTTACTTCATATTTTCAGTTTTCTTGTCCTAAATTTAGTCCCGAGGTCACTGAGTGTTTCTAATTAGTGCTAACAAGTCACATCTGGATGAGTGAAAAATGCACTTTCTTTATACAGTTTGAGTTACTGCAGTTTGTCAGAGATCAGCTGTGATTCTCTGGCATCAGCTCTGAAGTCCAACCCCTCCCATCTGAAAGATCTGGACCTGAGTGGAAACAAGCTGCAGGATTCAGGAGTGAAGCAGTTGCGTGATCTTAAGAAGAGTCCAGACTATAGACTGAAGACTCTGAGGTCAGTAGTAGTAGTAGTTCAGCTGTATTGAACTAAACACAGTTAGTATCAAAGATCCAGTGTTTCCTGTGAATCTTGACACTGACTGACAGCTGATGAAGTGATTCTCTGCAAACACTCATTTATCTTCATTGTTCCTTCTTCTCTCTACAGCTCCTGGTGACCATCTTCTCCAAGGTGAGACTGAACAGGACAATGTGTGTTCTGAGAGGGGATGAGCTGTGTCCTGATGGTACAGAGAGGCTGAAGCAGACTGTGACCGGACCATGTCAGTGGGAGGTGGAGAGGAGAGCTTCATCCACATGGTCTCCATTTATGACCATCAACAGAGCTGCATGTAAACTCTTCACAGAGCTCTAACAGATCCAGTCCAGTTCCTCATGAATGATTCAGACGCATGTCAACCTGCCAGGATCAACAGTCCCTCCTGTTGTTTTTCAGTGTTCAGATTATTTTCTATCCATTTTATATGTGAGCATTAATATTATTAATAATCTCTTATCTTCGCAGAACAAAGTTTTCCTCCTTTTTTGTATTGTCTCTCTCAGTGTTTAACAGTGTGTTGTTTAGATCTCTACAGTGAATTACATTGTCATCGTTTTTTAGTATATTTTATATTTGGCATTATCCCAGTATTACTTAATATTTCATAAAAAAAATTCTGTTTGTCATGTTTTGCAGTGTACGTCTATATGGTTTTATTGATTTTCAGGATTTTATTCTTATATTCTAAGCGTAGTTGACCTTTTTTTTAAATTAGTAACTCTTACTTGACGTTTTTAACTGTGTATCTCCTGGTATTCATTTCATTACAGTCTGGTTCTTGTTGGTTGGCTTTCAGCCTGAAAAGACTGTTTGCCTGCACTTTTATTGTGGAATTATCTTTTCAATAAAATTACTGAAATAAATTAGCCCCTATGTGTGAGCTTGCAGCATAAGTGGGTGGACCAGCTCTGTGAGTCTTCTCCAATAACTGTCCAGTAACTGTATATACGACGGACAAACTCATCGTGATGTCACCCATTGGCTTTCAGAGGAGCGAGATGAAGCCTGAAGTGGCCGGAGCCCAACTTCCATTTTAATATTTTTCCATTAATCTTATTTAATTATTTCCAATAGTTTATTCTTTTCATGTCATGTCTGTCTCACAGCTGTGGTGCTTCTGTCAGTGTAGCTTAGCATTAGAGCTTTTATCCAATCATATTTCATCATCATGTGTTGCTGGAACTATGAGCGCTACCCTTGGTTGACAGGCTCTGAGGAGAACTCTAAATAAAGTTCTGGTGAGTAAATGTCCTGTTTTATTGTGTATCTGTATGATGTTGATAGTTTCAGTTGATGTTGTTTCAGCTGTATTATTGATGCTGCTGTGGAGATGAGGGTTCTCCGGTGGTGTGGAGCGGTCATTGCATCAACGAGGGCGAACGGAGCGATGGACGCAAAGGAGACGAGGAGAAACAGCAGATAACGTGTTTAGAGGCTGCGAGAGAGAAAGGTCGAGAAAGAGACAGGCTGCTGCAGTCGTCTGAACTCCCCACAGAGGAGGCAGAAATATTTGCCTGCGCTCTCTGACACAGTTTTAGTATTCAACACAAGAGCCAAGGCTCTTCTCTGGCAGAGGGAACCCTTCATGTGGAGGCACACATCCATGCAGGCTTGGCGTGTCTCATATAGGGGTGGGATTCAATAAAAATAAAAATAAAAATTCTAATTAATTAACTAATCGAGATTAACTAATCTAACTAATCGAGATTAATTAATCTCAATTAATCACATTTTAATCGCAAAACAATATTTGCCCCAAAAAGCAACAATTTTCAACTTAAATGGATTTTAGTGGACGACTGAATCAAATAATAGACACAGACATGAATATCGTATACTCAAGCTCTCTAAATGTCTGGAAAAATGCATTTAATTGCATTTAAATTCAAAACAGTAGAAAAAGAAAGAAAATATCCCTAGCTGCAATCACGAATCACGAACCTACCGAATCTTGCAGTAGGTTCGCGAATCATTAGTGGCAGTGCAAACGTGAATTGCCAGAGAGACTCACCTCTCTGTGTGTAGCGAATGACACAACACTACAGCAGCAGCACCTTCACCAAACGTGAACGCGAGTCCTCTTTCTTTTATATTGCGGAGTTTAGCAAATATTGGAAACTAGGAAAGCTGGGTCAGAGATTCTGTTACTTTTAAAAACTTCCAATATTTAAATCCTTCTTGCAGTCAGAGTTTATAGACGTGTATTAATGTAAGGGTATTATATGCACTGTTTTATATTATGTATTCCCTTGTAGACCTACTGCAAAGATGATGCTCCGTCTGGTGCAATAGGCTGAAGAATGAACACAATGTGAGTTCATTTTTCCAGCCTGTCAAATAAACAAATAAAGTGTATGTGACTAAAAGTCTGGTTGATAAATGTGTTTTATTGCACTGAAATGAAAACAAGAAATAATAAATATAAAGCAAAATGACAAACTAAAACTATTACAAGTGTCAAACAAATGAAGGTTCAAGGTTCAAGGAGTCTTTATTGTCCCCGAGGGGCAAATTGTTCTGCAGCCAGCAGTAACAGACACAGTCGACAATATTAAAAACAATGTTAAAAAACAACAACAAACAACATCAAACACAGAAAACAGAATAAAAAGTCACTTATTAAGAAAACCTATGGCAGCAGGGATAAAAGATTTCTTGAGTCTGTTTGTCCTACACCTTGGCATAATATACCTGCGGCCCGACGGAAGCAGTACAAACTCACCGACCAGGGGATGGTTCAGGTCGATGAGGAGTAAACGGGCCTTACTTAAGGTTCTGTGCCTATACAGGTCAGACAGGTCATTGAGGCTAATGCCTGCGATTTTGCTGCACACTTTTATTATGCCCTGCAATCTGTTCCTGTTCTTGAGGGAAAGTGAACCATACCAACAGATAAAAGAAAAGGTAAGAATGGACTCAATAAAGCAAGAATAAAACATTTTCATAAAAGTGCTGTCGACATTAAAACTCCTCAATTTCCTTAAAAAATACATGCGTTGATGGGCCTTGCTACAAATAGCATCAATTCAGTCAGTGAATTCCCTCACTACGGGGCCACAGTCAGGGTCGTCACTAGTCAGCAAGGACACAATTACGGAGTCGTCTGCAAACTTTAAAATGTGACGTCCCACATGCTGACTACGGCATTCGTTTGTGTACAAAACAAACAGCAAGGGTGAGAGGACACAGCCCTGAGGTGATCCAGTGGAGGAGACAAGGGTGTCTGACGAAACACCATTGACCCTCACACATTGTGGTCTTTCTGTTAAAAAGTCCATTAGCCATGCTATTAGACCAGGATCTACATTGTAGAAGTCCCTTAATCTTCCTGCTAAAATATGTGGCTGGATGCAGTTAAAAGCAGATGAAAAGTCAATGAAAGATTGTCCTTGCACATTATGCTCCCAAAGTATTTTCATCAAATGATCTTGCTCTTACTCCAGATTTGCATTTGAAAATACAAGCTGGCTGACTCTGGATGAGCTGAGCCGATTTAGTCTCTCTGATATTATCTGCCCCATCTTGCTGAAAAACCTCTCCGATGGGATGGATGTGGCCACAACCAGAGTCGCTCAGGTGTCAACAGTCCCTCCCACCCGTCCCGCACGCTGGCTGCGTCGTTCGCCGAAGATTCACAAGTGTGTCACAAAACTCTGCAGTTCCACTCCCGGAAGTCATTCCATTCAGTACGTTCACTCAAAAGATTCGTTCTTTTGAACGAATCATTCGCGAACGACACAACGCTACCACTCGCACACTACAAAATTAGGCATGGGGGTTCGCACAGGTGGCAAAAGTATTCACATTCTGTACTTAAGTAAAAGTACAGATACTTGTGTAAAAAAATACTCTGATAAAAGTAAAAGTACTGATTCAACTCCTTTACTCAAGTAAAAGTAAGAAAGTACAGGCTCTGAAACGTACTTAAGTAAAAAGTAAAAATTATTTTGCAAAATGAAAAAGTTGTAGCAGAATAATCTAGACTTAATTAACCAGATGTCCTGCATGAGCATCTGGATAATTTTTAATAATAAACTGAGGGTTACTGGGTTGTTGCTAGCTAGAGTTAGCTATACTATCAAAACGATGTGGTCCTATAGCATTGCTAACGTTGTAATCTAGCTTCCAAAAAATCCTCAAAAAGCTAATGATAGCAACAGAAACCACACCACGCCTGAATTATTATTATTATTATTATTATTATTTTTTTTTTTCAGATTAGACCAGCAGTTCTCAAATCGTGGGGTCTGTATTAGTGTCTTTATTGATGCTTGAATGATACACTAGCCTCCAGTCACAAGTATTTTTAATAAAACTCTAATCTTTCAGTTGACTGTGTTTTCTAGTAGTTCTTCTAGTTTTCTGTTGCTACTTTTAAGTTGAATGTTCCCTTTTTTGGTTTGACTGGTTGTAAAGCATGTAGCAAAACATTATCACCCAGTGCTGTGTTTCAACTTCACTCCAACTCAGGATGTATGACATGAACAACTTGGGGTGCAACAATCATCAGTTCTGAAGATACGGTTATGGAGGAATAGTTTCACAATTATCAAGAGTTTGGATGTATAAAATCCAACAAAGTTTAAAAAAGGCAACTGGACTTGTATAGTTTTTTTTGAGAAGACGTCTTCTCAAAAAAACTATACAAGTCCAGTTGCCTTTTTTTAAACTTTGTTGGATATACCATGACCTGGATGACTGAGAACCTTCACAGACATGATGTATAAAATCACATTTGTATTGTATTTTCCCTTTTTTAAAAATAATAATAATAATATGACATTTTATTTATCAGCACTTTCAATAAAACTAATACACTTTACAAGATTATTGAGAGCTTTGTAAACGATGAGGAGGATCTTGAAGTGGATATGCTGCTTTATTGGCCAATCGAGGAGCTTGTGGGCGGGTCTAAACAAAGGGAAACAGGCTTCAACTTGAGCGGCCGTTTTCCGCTTGGTCCTATTGCTAGACGCGTCTCTGTTTACTATAGCGTAGCATTGTTAGCGTAACAAAAGTGCAGGGGACCAAAACGGCCTTTTGAAAAAGTGCAGGGGACAGCTGCAGTTCAGCGAGTACCGAGAAAAACAGAGATAAAATGCAGCTGCAGTTAACGCCTCTCTGGGTGTGTCCTTGTTGTTTCAGTTAACTTTCACTTTTTTGCAGATAATGGCGCAGATCTGTCTCTGCGTGCACACTTCCATCCGAAGGTAATGGAAGAAGTTTTTATTGTTTTCTTCGTTAACATCAGCTGTAGGCAGCTCAGAGACAACTGGTGCAGCTTTTCAGCCTCCATCAGCCTGTGGACGAGGCGGAGATGAGCCGCTGCTCTTCCGCTATCTGAGCCACTGAGTGCGGCCTGAGTTGTAGCGTACGGCCGCTGGAAAGCTGCACGACTTTCTGTGTCCCTGTATTTATCAGTGTAGAATAGAAAAAGTGGTGAAAGTAGTAGTTTATGCTTTAACTGAACATGTGCTGGAGAAATGGAGGAACTGTACCTTTGGCTGTACAATGGCATTTACTGACATTAAAGGCCTCATTCATTAATGTTAATGTGCAAAATATGAAATACTTTGAAGTACACTTTAATTTTTTTTTTTTTTTACTTTTAAGGAAATTCCTGTTTTAAAACCGACAAGATAGATTTATGACTTTTCCTTTTAACTTGTGAAGTACTTTTCAGGGAGCTTTGTTGATAATTATCTGGCCTTTGCAACCTGTCCTACCTGTCCATCCTCCTTCACAGGTGCAGCCCTGCTCACCTGTGTCTCTACTGTCCAGTGTATAGTGGAGAGTCTTCTTATTCTTCTTCTTCAGCTCTTTCACTAATCTGTTAGTCTGGTTTGTTTCACTCTTTCTCTTTGTCTCTGGTACCTTTATCGTTACTCTCTCCATCTGATGTTTGGAGAAGTTGTCCATGACACTGATCATCAATTAGTCAAAAATATCAAATATTTCCTGGTTCCAGCCTCAAGTCTGAGGGTTTCTCCTACATGATACTAGTGTGAATATCACCAGACTGATGTTCTGCTTAACTGTTAACTGACTGTGGAACTTCCTGACATAGACTTTTTATAGAAAGTAGATCAATCAACATCCCGAGCCAGAGCCAGTCAGTGGAGGAGCAGCTGAGAAGATTTCAGTTGATGTTCAGATGAATGATTGGTGTTTCTTCTGCAGGTGAAGGTAGAAAGAGTGTGTGAGCTGATGTGGATGTGAATTCAGCGGCATGGACCAGAGGGAGGACAGAGAGGACTCTCCTGGACCTGAACCTGAACCCAGCTGTGCATCTATGAAGAGCGATGACGCCACAGACCGTAAAAGACAAAAACTCTCTCCTCAGAATAGGTAAGATATAGGAGATGTATGTCTTCATGTTGTCTTCAAAAATAGGACTTGAAGAATATGTTTTGAATTAAATAGGAAGGTCTACAAGTCATGGACCGCAGCCTGTGATCTGCAGGATCTGGCTGAACAAAGACAATGATCCCTGCAGAGACTTAGAATTTATGATCCTAGTAACTTCTCCACGGACCTGTCAGTCATTCACAGTTTAATCATTTATCAAAAAAATGATCTCCATCTCTCTGCAGCATTCAGATGCACAGTCCTGACCATGTGACCCAGATGGACGACAGCAGTGTAAGTTATCCTTCATGAAGTTTCAGGTCGCTATAACAACGTTAGCGTACTTCCTCTTTTGTTTTAGACGGGAGCGTTTGAGACAGACTCTAAATTAACTTTTCTTCAAGTCCTTTGGCCAGAACAAACAGAGGTATCTTAATGCAACGCGAGTTTTAGACATAAAAACAGCAGATGGTCACATTACATTATAATATTACATCCTGGCCAGCGTGGGACAAGGAGGCAGACATCACTGCACCTTACAGCGAGTTCTACCGAGCGTTCATTGTGTGGTGACATCTGAACCGCTAGCTTAACTCACAGTTCCTTCCACCTGAGTTTTAGGGATGTGGTGACTGTTGACCTGGTTTGGAGTCTCCGTTTTGTTCTTGTGTTGCCATTTCTGTTGGTCCATACATGTTTGGACACTGACATGAGGTTTGATGTTCTAGCTGTGTATAATGAGGACGTTGCAGGTGGACATACCAATACAGACTTAATTCGAAAAGATTGATCCAAAATAATTCAGACGTTTCTGTTCTTCCTCTGTCAACGACTCACATGATCCTGAATGAGATCAGATTCTCCTCTTGTCTCATCAGACTTTAAAGGAGTGGCTGCTGAACACTCTGATGGATCTGAACGCTGAGCAGATGGAGCACTTCAGATCATGGTTGCAGAATGCGAACCTATCACGAAAAGAACCTATTAAAAAGAATTATCTGGGCGGAGCAAAAAATATAAACGACATGAACGACATGGTGGATCTGATGGTGGAGATGTACAGCACAAAGACTAAAGAGGTGGCCGAGGAGATTTTAAAGAAAATCCTCAGGAATGAAGGTTAGTCAGAGAGAGGGCAAAACCTGGGACACCTGTCACACAATCTTAAAAGATTTATGTTGTTTGAACCGTAATAAAAGTCATTGCTGGTCTCCAACAGGAAAACCTTTGCCTCAAGATGTGGATAAAGACGTTGTTACAGCAGGTATGTTTTCAGTTTGTTCCGTTCAGCTAAAACAGATAATGTGAAGACCTGTATTATCCGATTAAAGCCTCTCAGAGTGTTCAAGCTTTCACCGTTTGGACACAAACAAACACGGTCTATAACGTGTCCTCTGTCACATGCAGTCGTCCTCTGCTCATCCATCCAGTGCAGCATTAGGCTGTGTTTGAGACGACTGCAGTCAAACTCCAAGCCTTCTAAACAACTTGGACATGTTTTATAGAGGAGACTCTGGGGAGACTCTGTGTATTTACATACCAAAATTAAAGCTCACATACAACGCTGAGTGGGCAGTGGCAGGTAAGACTGAGGGACCCCTGAGTTGCAGAATGTCTGAGATGCACATGTCCTTGTTCCTGTAGAGAAGTTGGTTGCCGGCTTGAGGGCTAAGTTGGTGGAAAGGGTGTCGATGGAAGTCCTTACACAGCTCCTCGAGGCCCTCGTAACAGACGGTGTCTTGACTGAGTTGGAGAAAGAATCGATATCTCAGGAGAGCCCAGTCAGAGCAGAAAAGGTACGCCACTTCATTGACACTGTGAAGAAAAAGGGAGAGATGGCCTGCAGGAAGATGATCCAACGTCTTCAGTCCATAGATCGTGCTCTTTCCTGTCACCTGGATTTGTCCTCTGGCCAGCCTGCTCAGAAAGGTGAGGCCACGTGTTTCTCTGGTGATGGTTGTGTTAACGCTTGCTTGAGCAGAGTATCTCTGAAGATCTGACCAGATGTGAGGACACGTTTAGGTATAAATGCAGATAGTTCCAAAGGGTCCAGTTAGTCTTTCTTGATGCCGTATACAGTAAACTGATCTACAACACTTTAGATGATCTGATTGTCTGTTGTTTTATCATTCAGATGCCCTTGATAGGTGTCAACGTAAACTTAAATCTACTCTGAAGGAGAAGTTCCAGTGTGTGTTTGAGGGGATTGCTAAAGCAGGAAACGCAACCCTTCTGAATGAGATCTACACAGAGCTCTACATCACAGAGGGACGGACTGCAGAGGTCAATGATGAACATGAGGTCAGACAGATTGAAACAGCATCCAGGAAACCACACAGACCAGAAACAACCATCAGACAAGAAGACCTCTATAAAGCCTCAGCTGGAAGACATGGACCAATCAGAAGAGTGATGACAAAGGGAGTGGCTGGCATTGGGAAAACAGTCTTAACACAGAAGTTCACTCTGGACTGGGCTGAAGACAAAGCCAACCAGGACATCCTCTTCATATTTCCATTGACTTTCAGAGAGCTGAATGTGGTGAAAGAGAGAAAGTTCAGCTTGGTGGAACTTGTTCATAACTTCTTTACTGAAACCAAAGAAGCAGGAATCTGCAGCTTTGAAGAGTTCCAGGTTATGTTCATCTTTGACGGTCTGGATGAGTGTCGATTTCCTCTGGACTTCCACACCACTGAGATCCTGACTGATGTTACAGAGTCCACCTCAGTGGATGTGCTGCTGACAAACCTCATCAGGGGGAAACTGCTTCCCTCTGCTCGCCTCTGGATAACCACACGACCTGCAGCAGCTAATCAGATCCCTCCTGAGTGTGTTGACATGGTGACAGAGGTCAGAGGCTTCACTGACCCCCAGAAGGAGGAGTACTTCAGGAAGAGATTCAGAGATGAGGAGCAGGCCAGCAGGATCATCTCCCACATCAAGACATCACGAAGCCTCCACATCATGTGTCACATCCCAGTCTTCTGCTGGATCACTGCTACAGTTCTGGAGGATGTGTTGGAAACCAGAGAGGGAGGAGAGCTACCCAAGACCCTGACTGAGATGTACATCCACTTCCTGGTGGTTCAGACCAAAGTGAAGAAGGTCAAGTATGATGGAGGTGCTGAGACAGATTCACACTGGAGTCTAGAAACCAGGAAGATGATTGAGTCTCTGGGAAAACTGGCGTTTGATCAGCTGCTGAAAGGAAACCTGATCTTCTATGAATCAGACCTGACAGAGTGTGGCATCAATATCAGAGCAGCCTCAGTGTACTCAGGAGTGTTCACACAGATCTTTAAAGAGGAGAGAGGACTGTACCAGGACAAGGTGTTCTGCTTCGTCCATCTGAGCGTTCAGGAGTTTCTGGCTGCTCTTCATGTCCATCTGACCTTCATCAACTCTGATGTCAACCTGCTGGAAGAACAACAGACAAGATCCTGGTGGTTTAATCCATTTAAAAAACGAATACATCTCCACCACAGTGCTGTGGACAAGGCCTTACAGAGTCCAAATGGACACCTGGACATGTTCCTCCGCTTCCTCTTGGGTCTTTCACAGCAGACCAATCAGACTCTTCTACGAGGCCTGCTGACACAGACAAGTAGTAGCTCACAGACCAATCAGGAAACAGTCCAGTACATCAAGAAGAAGATCAGTGAGAATCTGTCTGCAGAGAGAAGCATCAATCTGTTCCACTGTCTGAATGAACTGAATGATGGTTCTCTAGTGGAGGAGATCCAACAGTCCCTTAAGTCAGGAGGTCTCTCCACAGATAAACTGTCTCCTGCTCAGTGGTCAGCTCTGGGCTTCATCTTACTGTCGTCAGGAGAAGATCTGGACGTGTTTGACCTGAAGAAATACTCTGATTCAGAGGAGGTTCTTCTGAGGCTGCTGCCAGTGGTAAAAGCCTCCAACAAAGCTCTGTAGGTTCATCATCAATAAATACACAGCAACATGTCAGCTGGTCACAAAAGTTACTAGTTTTTGGTGGGTTTTTTTTGTCTTCAGACTGAATGGCTGTAGCCTCTCAGAGAGAAGCTGTGAAGCTCTGTCCTCAGTTCTCAGCTGCAAGTCCTGTAAGCTGACGGAGCTGGACCTGAGTGTAAACAGCCTGCAGGATTCAGGAGTGAAGCAGCTGTGTGCTGGACTGGAGAGTCTAAACTGTAAACTGGAGACTCTGAGGTCAGTTTTCATTTATTTTATTAGCAGACTTCTGAAGAACAGAGATCCAGTTTAGATCAGTTCTCGTGTCTGGACTGTCAGATAAAAATGGAAGCTAATCAATATGTCAGTATCTTTGTGATTCCTGAGTGTTTCCTGCTGAGCTGCAGTGGAGAGATAGGAACTCAAAAAGAAAACTTGTTCTTAACAGGAACTTTGGTAGACGCCCACTTGATTAGTGTCAGTCAGACGTACAGTGTAGATGTGTTAGAGAGATACCACCACACGGTCAGTGTGGATGGCAGGAACCTGAAGAACTCTGTAATGTACATATGTGGCTGTTGTTGGAAGACATGGTTGAACATGTAAATTTCTCCTTTAACAAATAATAAGAGACTTGATTTGGGCAGCAACTTATAGTTATCACTATTGATAATAAATTGTCAAAAACAGTAAAAAAATGCACTTTCTTTATCCAGTTTAAGTTGCTGCAGTTTTTCAACGATCAGCTGTGGTCCTCTGGCCTCAGCTCTGAAGTCCAACCCCTCCCATCAGAGACGTCTGAACCTCAGCGAAAACAAGCTGCAGGATTCAGGAGTGAAGCAGCTGTGTGGTTTTCTGGAGAGGCCAGACTGTAGACTGGAGACTCTGGAGTGAGTTCACTGTCTGTTACTGTTGTAGATCTGATATGTTTAATCCACATCTGAATTTACTACCATAAAGTTTCCTTCTGTAAAATTCCATTTGTTTATATTTCAAACATGAAGAATATAAATTATTAATGATTTATACTTTTATTCTTTATTCAGTTTGAGTGGCAGCAGTCTGTCAGAGATCAGCTGTGGTTTTCTGGTCTCAGCTCTGAAGGCCAACCCCTCCCATCTGAAACACCTGAACCTGAGTAACAACAGTCTTCAGGGTCCAGGAGTGAAGCGTCTGTGTGGTTTTCTGGGGAGTCCAGACTGTAGACTGGAGACTCTGAGGTCAGCCTCCATGTTAATGTGATGATAAAGCTATGTTGACCTTGTTGTTTTACCTGTGACTTCTTTACTGCTTATATTTAGTCCTGTCTGTGCTTTGTCCGTTTGTCTCATATCTCTGGATGGTTTTAGTTGTGCTCTGCTACCAGCGTTTATTCCCTGGATGTTCTCTCACCTGTGCTCTCTAATGTTTTCCTGCATCCTCCTTGTGTCCCCTGGTTCCTTGCATATTTAGCGTATCTTTTGTTGAACTTTGTCTTCTTTTTGTTTTCTCCTTTATTTAGGTTGATTCGCTGCAATTTGACAGAGATTGGCTTTGATTCTCTGGGCTCCGCTCTGGCGTCCAACCCCTCTCACCTGACAGCGCTGGACCTAAGTTTCAACAAGGAGCTGAAGGATTCAGGAGTGAAGCAGCTGTGTCGATTTCTAGAGAATCCAGGCTGTAAACTGGAGACTCTGGGGTCAGTTCACTGTCTGATTTTATTGTAGATCCAGTGTATGTTCATTCAGATCTTCCATCCATAAAGTTTACTTCATATTTTCAGTTTTCTTGTCCTAAATTTAGTCCCAGGGTCACTGAGTATTTCTAATTAGTGCTAACGAGTCACATCTGGAGGATTGAAAAATGCGCTTTCTTTATACAGTTTGAGTTACTGCAGTTTGTCAGAGATCAGCTGTGATTCTCTGGCATCAGCTCTGAAGTCCAACCCTTCCCATCTGAAAGATATGGACCTGAGTGGAAACAAGCTGCAGGATTCAGGAGTGAAGCAGTTGCGTGATCTTGTGAATAGTCCAGACTATACACTGAAAACTCTGAGGTCAGTAGTAGTAGTAGTTCAGCTGTATTGAACTAAACACTGTTAGTATCAAAGATCCAGTGTTTCCTGTAAATCTTGACACTGACTGACAGCTGATGAAGTGACTCTCTGCAAACACTCATTTATCTTCATTGTTTCTTCATCTCTCTACAGCTCCTGGTGACCATCTTCTCCAAGGTGAGACTGAACAGGACGATGTGTGTTCTGAGAGAGGATGAGCTGTGTCCTGATGGTACAGAGAGGTTGAAGCAGACTGTGACTGGACCATGTCACTGGGAGGTGGAGAGGAGAGCTTCATCCACATGGTCTCCATTTATGACCATCAACAGAGCTGCATGTAAACCCTTCACAGAGCTCCAACAGATCCAGTCCAGTTCCTCATGAATGATTCAGACACATGTCAATCTGCCAACATCAACAGTCCTTCCTGTTTTTCAGTGTTCAGATTATTTTCTATCCATTTTATATGTGAGCATTAATATTATTATTATTCTCTTATCTTCGCAGAACAAAGTTTTCCTCCTTTTTTGTATTGTGTCTCTCAGTGTTTAACAGTGGGTTGTTTAGGTCTCTACAGTGAATTACATTGTCATCGTTTTTTAGTATATGTCATATTTGGCATTATCCCATTATTACTTAATATTTCATATAAATTTTCTGTTAGTCATGTTTTGCAGTGTACGTCTATATGGTTTTATTTATTTTCAGGATTTTATCATTTTATTCTAAGCATAGTGGACCTTTCTTTAAATTAGTAACTCTTAGTTGACATTTTTAACTGTGTATCTCCTGGTATTTATTTAATTACAGTCTGGTTCTTGTTGGTTGGCTTTCAGCCTGAAAAAGATTGCCTGCCCATTTTTATTGTGGAATTATCTTTTCAATAAAATTACTGAAATAAATTACCCCCTATATCTAGTCTTGTGTGAGATTGCAGCATAAGTGGGTGGACCAGCTCTGTGAGTCTGCTCCAATAACCTTCCAGTAACTGCAAACAGCAAACAGAAAACTTACTAAAATATAAATGACAACACCACTGAAGCTAAACACCAGTCAGTTAACATACAAGAAAACATACAGACACACTAAAAGTGTCCAAATAACAGCAAGTTTAACACGGTAATACGGGAAGGTTTGCCTTCCATCAGTCCTAGCAACGTGCTTTCATCCGATTCCTCCATTTTGGTAGCTGTTAGCCAAGCTCTGACGTGTGCATCAATGTAATCGGAAATCAGGAAACTGTGCACTGACAAAAGTTGCGCAATGTTTGGAATGCAAACTGCAATTAAATGCATACATTTTTTTAACACGTTAATTTGTTTGTAATTAATTCATCGTAATTAACGCATTAAAATCCCACCCCTACTATAAACACTGATCTGCATCATCTGCAAACAGTAAAACATGATTGATTTCATTTCATCTCTTGCAGCATGGACAAATTTCTCCTTATTTCTTCTAAAAAGAAAAAAAACTAAGTTAAAGTTGTGATATCTTCAGATCTGAATCCGAACCCGAGGAGGAGAAACCAGAGAGCGAGAGAGAGGGAGAAGAAGCGACCTTGATGCAGTGGAAAATCAATACGTTTTTATTCCCGTGGCTTCAGATTATCCTCTCACATCACCAGTAATATCCCTCTGCTAATACTGTAATTCAGTTCAAGGCCAGAGAGTTTCATCCGCGGTGGTACGGCCGGACTTCTCGCACACATCCGGACGTCTTTAATAATTATTGATATCGATCGATGAGAAGGAATTAAACGGAGCTGAGCGCCAGCTGAACAAAGGTAGTTGGGTGTGGTGGGTTTCTTGAAGATGTTTCGTCCAGGTTAGGGTTTAAACAGGAACATCTGTAAGTGGTGTCGACCTGTTAACAACCAGATACTCCTTTGTAATTAGAGGAGCTTTGATCCTGTTTTTGTAGGATGTTATCTTCATACAGTTTTACAGAATCTTTCTTTATGGAAGACAAAATAAAAATGCTTTGGATTTGGGGATCTGTCACGGTGTAGGGAGACCCAAATAAAAGAAACACTTGTGAAGGACAGGGTGAACAAATAAGTCAACTTAATGAGGATTTTAAAAGAAAAGAACAAAGGTGCTGCAGTGACGAGCAGGTAAAAAGAAAAACATAGGTTTGACAAATGAGGGAATTACGACAGAAAAAACACAGGATGAATCCAAAAGGATCAACAGGACGACCTGCAGGTAACTCAACAGTCAACTCGAGAAAAGACAAGAGGAAAATAATAAAATAATAAAGATAAAGAACAGTGTATAATTCAACATGTCTTTGTAGATGGTGGAGGTGTAGCCGAGTGCAGTATTAACCAATCAGCATAACCCACAGGATACTAGCTTCAGTTTGACCCATAGACTGTATATAGATATGGACGATGCGTCAAAACGTTTCCACTTCCTCTTATTGGTCAAACTAACTCCATTTTCCCGGGGATACAGGCGGCGCCATCTTGCGAGTTTGGAGCCAGAGTCTGATCAGTACGGTCTGAGGGTGGAGCCACATGGAGCCGTGATATTGATGCCCCGCCCACAATCCTCCAAACTCACTCACGTTTTAGTTTAGTTAATACTACGCTCTGCTCTACCTCCACCAGCTACAAGGAAATGTTGGAATATACACTGTACTTAATTTTTAATGTTTAATGTTTCCCAACTCTCACGGGACTGCTTTATGGCGCGATTGTCATGGCAACTGGTAGTTGTAATGTGGTCACATCCCGTTTCTGTAATAAAACTTATCCAAAAAATTGACACTTGAACATTCATCAACATTATATTAACTACCTGAAATGAGAGAAACCATCCTTGAAAACTATTTATTTCACGTGTATATTAGTGTTTTAGTTTGGCCCAAGTCCCGCCCACTTACACAGAGGGGGTGGAGCTTATGACCTATACTGCAACCAGCCACCAATGGGAGCTATACTTGCTTTGGCTTCACTTTTGAGGAGCTGTTCCACTGTCCATATTTATACTGTCTATGTTTTGACCAGTGGGAGGGAGCAGAGATGCATCATCCATTGTTTTATACAGCCTGCTTCACTAGAGCTAAGCGATCGAGGCACCAATGCGACACCCGAAACTCCACACTGCAGCTTTAACTGATGAGGACAGGTTATGCGTGGAAGTTTAATTTCAACGACGTTAAAGATGCAAAATTGTATTTAAAACCGACAGCGGTGTGGTTTCACTGAATCTGAAGAATCTCCCTTTTGTCACTTCTGTTGATCAGTGAAACGAGCCGAGAGCTTCCCTCCGCTAGCAGGGTGTGGGCGGCTTTGAATCTTAATAAGTAAGCAAGCCATAACTCCTTCTTCTTCAGCAGCTTCAACTTTTTTTTACTCTTTCTCTTCTCCTCCTCTTGCTCAGCGTCAGTGTCTCCTGCAGAGAAAAAGGTGCCAGACGGAGGCCTTGAACAAGTCAGTCACTTTCCTTTTGTGTTTCCCGGCAAAGAGTGCATCCCTTCATTAGACCGCATCTCTTGACAGCACTTCATGCTTCCACGACTGCTTTGACAGCTCTGCACAAGCACGAGGCGCCCACCTCCACACTGTTCCCAGCCACGGACACATGCCTTCAACATATATACACAGCGGACAGTTAACATCACATCCCATGTTCTCACACATAATTCTGAACCTTCACTCACATCCACTCCTCATGCAACACAGTAAAAATCTATGAATCACGCAGGCTGGTTCTTCTGCTGACTTTTTTTGGATTATGTCTCTCAGAATTTAATAATAATTCTCACTTAATGGCCTAATAGGATTCATTTGTCACGTTGCTGTAAAGATAATCAGGTTTTCCTGCAGAAATCGTGGATTTCAAGCAATAAAAGTCTTTATAGAGTCTGAGCTCAGAGAGAAATCCACTGCACATGTCTGGTGCCTAACTCATAATGAAACTTCCCTTTAGGTGCTGAAGCACTATGGTGCAGATGAATAGCAAGAATCTCTACTTCACTTTCTATGGCTTTATATATATATGTGTGTGTGTGTGTGTGTGTGTGTGTGTGTGTGTGTGTGTGTGTGTGTGTGTGTGTGTAGACCTCTTTAACAAGAAAGCTACATAACTAACCTTACAGAAAATTGATGAATGACGAAGAAATACTCTGATTTCATACCAAGGTTGTTGCATTTCCCTTTAAACTCAGCAATCACACTCTGTCCTCCCAGAACAATTCAACCCACGTGAGCACGGTTGGAGAGGATTTTTACCCACGGACCGTTATGACTGCCTCATAGAAGAGGGAAGACCTGAAAGAGGAGCCTGGTAGTGGCAAAGTGCTCTGGCAAGCCATGACTCATGAATGTGGAGCACAAGAAACACATCATGTGGTGATAAACAGAAGGGTAACAGTAAGTCATACACGTCATCTGAGCACCGTGGAGCTGAATTTGTTTAAAATGTCTCCGATCGGTTGGAGGATTATCCGGTTGATGCAGAGGTTTGTAACATGTGAAGTCCAAACTAACTGACGGGAAGTAAAATAACCAGCGTGGTAGGGTTGTACCGGCTAGTCAAAGGAGGCAGGAAGCAAGAAGTTGACTAGTCGCTGATCATGTGACAGTGACAACTAGAAGAAAGGTGAGGAGGCAAGTGGGTCAGTGGTTCATCAAGTCCATGAAGCCCATACTACCGTGACATGTCAGTCCGGAAATACAACTGAAGTACTACTGCAATGCATCAGAAAAGGCTAACGCTAACGCTAGCAGAGGAACGGTCCAAATCCTCTGGACAGCAGTCAGTTAACAACTGAGGCTGGACATCAACTATTTGATAAAGTTATTAGACCTTTAGCTGCTACACTATCCCATCTAACAACACGCTGTGAAGTACTATTAAACGCTATTGACTGTGCCGATTTATATGAGGTATACATATCTGCAGCGCACAATATTGATAAGCTCATGTGTTTATGTTCAGTTCTGTTGTGTTCTATTAGTTGACATTGTTGCAGGTTTTTTTTGTCCTTGATGTCAGTGAATGCACCATGAACTTGCAAAAAAGCCTCCTTAGCTTCTTTTGTGCGAGACACTACGTGTGTTTTAAGGTCAAGAATAAGGATTTCATTACTTTCTGCTGTTTTATGTGTGACGTCATCGACTATTCGACTTCGACTTTCACCACACATTAGTCGACTTTAAAAAAATCCGACGTCACCTACAGCGTGGAGACAAAGAGTCTAAAAATAAAAACAGTAGAATACATACGAATACAAATCAAAGACCCGGTGATGTGACGCTACCTTTCTACACCTTTACTTTGATTTATTTAGTTTATTTAGTGTGTTGTGTTTTATCTCTCGAATCCTTTTTGCTGTTTTTACTCCATGTATGTGCTGTGAAGTTTATTATATTAGAGTTATATCAGCGACTAATTACATATTGCAAGTAAAGGCTTTCTCTTTTTAATGATGCAGAATATATGTTCAAATAAAGCACCTCCCCTCAAACAAGAGCAAACGTAGAGGGTGTGGATTAAATCACGGCTCACTCTGGGGTGCCGGGGGGTCGGAGGGGGGAGGGGACGTCCACGTCGCTCCATATTTCATCATCATCTTCTTCTTCTTCTTCAGCTGAAACACAACAGTGCCACATCAGCACGGAGAACGATCCCGACGTCGGATGATGCATCGTATCAATTTCAGACAGTCGCTCAGCTCACGCAGAAAAAAAATAATTAAATCACAACCTTTAATAAAAGATAAGGAAAGCAGCTCAGTGTGGAAAGCTCCATCTGCACACCATGTGGGAAATAACTCAACAAAAGAGAAGTTATGAGGAAAATGACTTGGTCTTAATTAGCCTCTCTGGGCTGTTTTCTTTCTTCTTCTTCTTCTACATTGTGCAGCTTGACATTTTCTCTGCTCTAACCGGCGACTGCAGGCTGACGCTCCGCTGACGCTCCGCTGACGCTCCGCTGACCCCAAAATGGCAGCAGCTCTTTCCTCCTCCTCTGGTGAGCGAGGACAGCCGCGGCCTGCGACGCATTAGGCTTTTGTTGGTAGGGATGATGTAATCCCTTCCAGTAATGATCAGAGAGAGCTGCACTGGTCGTCACACTGTACTGGAGAGCACCAGGCTGCAGGAACCGGGAGCCTTCTCTGGGAAACGTCGAGTATTTTTACACTGTAGAGGCTTTTCTTGCACCGGTGTGTGAACTGATGATGAATGGTAGCCTCGAGCCAGACCTATTAGAAATAGGTTTTTGTTAATCTGGAGCAGGGGTGCCAAACAACTTTTCTGGCATGCAAACTATTTTTACAATGACAAATTACCTAGTTTGCCAGTGCCAGTTTGTAAAGGGAGTTTTCTGCAAACCTCATTTTCTGTTTAACACAATAAGCGTGACAATGCATTGGTTTTCTTACAGTAGACTGATGTTTCAGCTAAATGCAGCTCAGATCACAGCTGGTTCCTCCTCCGAACCATCTACTGAGACGTTTTCTGTAGCAGTGACTTAGCTGTTCAAAATAAATGAAGTTTGAAACTCAACACGGCTGATTATCCACCGACTAAAGGCTCATTTCAGGTACTGTGGGACTAGATGGCCGTAACCTCCGTACGTAGCCAATGCCAGTGCGAGATATTTATACTGGTGCACTCGTCTGTCTGGTTCGTTCACCCCCTGAACACAAGTCAATGTTGTGTCGTCTTTTTTTTTTTTCCAACAATGGCGTAGCTCCAGTAGCTGACGTCAGCCTGCACTGGCGATCACAACACCGCCATATTGGCAGGAAAATGCACTTTTCAAATTACTATTTGGTTGACAACTGCAGCAACTAACTAACTCGTCCTTGTGCCAGTTCCATCCAAAAATGGTCGACAGCTGTTGTGCCCCAGGATGTCAGAATAGTTGGAGACAAGCAAGGGGGAAATCATTTTATAGGATTCCCAAAGATCCTGCAAGACGGCAGATGTGGATTACTGCAATAAAACGCTCAAGAAGCAGGAACGAGAAAACAGAGAAACGGATTTGTCTTGTTTAGCGATCACTTTATATCAGGTACAGAATCCAGAGTTTTCCAAGTGTAATGTCTCCTTTATTTAGCATGTTTTTAACACCATGTCCAACAGATTTCTTTTCATAAAGTTAGGCTAATGTTTATAACATGGATTACAAAGGAGTGATGCTCATTCAGCAGTAAAACTACTCACAATGAGAAAGAAATTTGGATACTCTGGATTTTTTACGGGTATGGATAATGATACGAATAACGTTACAGAAAATCTGGATACTGCAGGTCAGGAACATTGTCCTGGCTGTTTCAATGCTCAAAATAAAGCACACCAGGGTCATGATAAGGGTCTGTGATATATAATCTGTGGAGTTTTGGCTTGAACTGGTCAACTTCTATCTGTTTAACGAGGCAGTAAACTCTGACGGCCTGAAATCAGCGCTGGCTCCGTTCATGTTAACTCAGGGTGTCAATAAAAAAAGTCACATGTTAACACACCAGCACACAAATATGAATACAGTTGCATTTTGCCTCCATAACAAGTCTATTTACAGAAATGGGAGGAAGTGGAGATGCGTTGTCCATTTTTTATACAGCCCATGCTCCTCTAGCGTCGGGGCGACACAATTGTCCCAGCTCTACAGCACTACACAGGACAAGTCCTTGCTGCAACTAGTTGCCACAAACTCCACATTGCACCTTCAATTGTTGAGGAAACTGTTAAAAACATCACAATCAGGTGTTTTTTTAATCCTGTTTGTATATGCAAATTAGTGCATATTTAATGAGATCATGCCTGATTTGAATATTTGAAGAAAATAAATATGAAAACAATGCGAATAACATTTAAACAACCAAATATAACTGTGTGAGTGTAAGCAGCAACCTGGTTTCCAATAGAAATATAAGGGGTTTGACAAATTTAGCATAAATCTGCTTCAGTAACTCTCTCTGGTTTTAGTCTTGTCTATATTTTAAAGGGGTTTGTTCATGTGTCATCCACGGTCTGATTTATTTAACACTTTATTCCTAAAAAAAACATCTGGAAATAGATTTTATTTGTTTATTTTTGACTGTGGACAATTAATTTGATCTCTAAATCTCTTTAAATCTTTTAATTCTGTGTTTTTAGTGTGTTTCTTGCTTTTGTTTTAACTTTATTCATTTATCACACTGAACCTTTGGCTCTGTTGCACACTTTGGTCAACTTCTGTTGTTTTTAAATATGCATTAGAGATAAATTGACGTTTCAGTCTCTAGACTAATAGAAAATACAGACACTAATTGTCTTAATGTGAGAGCACTGGATGCATTCCAGTCCAAAATCAAGACCTCAGCCCGATAATGTAAGCAGATAAATGTCCAAATCCCTCCTCGGCGCGTGCAGCATGAAATGATTTCAAACTGAACTAACGGCCTCGGAGCTGCAGCAGCAGGTTGGAGAGAAGTCAGGGCAGAGCGCCAACATGTGAAACTCCAAGTATTGATCTCCGGTGCTGGAGAATGCGTTTCCTCTGTGATTCGAATGCATTATTAAGGAGAAGCTGTTGGGCTCAACAGGTGGGCAGCGGCCCAGCAGCTCCAGCAGAACCAGAACCGTGACAAGAGCCGCCCCGACCAGATTAGCGTCCGAGATTGTGGCGCTGTCACGTCGCGCTCGATGACTTTCACAACAAATAATCATTTCATCCAGACCCCATTATTATTTCATGCACACGGTGGCTAACCGCATTAGGAATTCAACAGCTGTTCCAACTATTTTTTTTTTTTTTTAAACACAACACTCTCTGAGGCTGAACTTTTGTGGCATTCGGAGGAAAATGTTAATGCGAGCGGCTTCAAAAAGCAACTTTGAGCTTCGACTCGAGGAGGGCTTTGTGTTTGACTGTAGGAGGAGAGGAGGAGCAGGAGGTGATGTTTGTGAGGAGCACAGAAGGTTCCTCCGCTCTAAGCATATGGCTCCGAGACGTGTTTGTGTGGGAAGGCTTGAATAATGAATTGATAATGAGAAGCAGACTCTGGACGTTTCAGAGCTCCTTTGTTCCCGCAGGCTGGATGGACTCGAGGCTTTTCAGCCTGAC
Source organism: Chelon labrosus (assembly GCF_963514085.1). NCBI lineage: Eukaryota > Metazoa > Chordata > Actinopteri > Mugiliformes > Mugilidae > Chelon > Chelon labrosus. Next base: position 23,004,632 of record NC_140354.1, read on the forward strand.
TATACGGAATATACAGTCGGACATAATCAGCCAGTCAGTCCAAATAATACAGCTGTTCATTAGCAACGAAGCTTCAAGAGACTCAGCTTTGACAAATGAGCTGTGTGTTTAATGAGTCCTCTCTGCAAATAAGTGGAAAGCTCTGACTTCATGCTGCACGAGACACACTAAGGGGTTAGTTTAACTTTTTTGCTTGTTTACACTCCCCTCCCTACAAAAAGCATTGGAGCATGTGACTTACAGGTGTGTCCTAATTATTCAAACAATGCGTAGCGTTTGAGTGTCTATGCTTGGTTTCAGATTCTGGGTTTTTCCCATGCAGACAGACGTAACCAGCAGGAAAACCAGAGATCTGTCTACGAGTGAAGATGGAAAATCAATCGGAGACATTGCACAAACCAAAAGCCAGTACAACGGTTTGGAAAACGTCCCGAAGAAGAAAGAAACCACTGGTGCACTGAGTAAGAGACGTCCAACGGGAGGACTGAGGAAAACAGCAGCAGCTGGCGACAGAAACGCTGTGAGAGCTGAAAAGAAAGACCCTAAAACAACTGGTAGTGAGATCACGTCATGAAAAAAAGCACAGAGGCTACACCAGATGAAACTCACTCATTGGGCAAGGAGAATAAATTAGGACGGCCCGGCTGGAATTTACCAAATTTGCCTCGAACATTCTGGGACAGAAGTTTAATGGACTGATGGGAGAAAGATCAACCTTTAGCAAAGTGATGGAAAGGCTAAAGTTTGGAGAATGAAAAGGATCTGCTGATCTACAATCAGTTGAGATGCGCCTCATAATGAAGCTAAAAACTGCCTTCAACACCTTCAACTACAACACAGAGTCACATAACCTGCAGAAGTTCTCAGATGAAAACAATGGTGGGGTGTATCAGGGATGGACAGGAGCAGGAGGACAAGAATCTGGTGAACAACTTCATCTCATGGTGCAGAGAGAACCACCTTCTGATCAATGCAGTTAAAACCAAGTGGTAGTGGATGTCTGGAGGTCCAGGCTCCACCTGCAGCCTGTAACCATCAACAGGGAGTGTGTAGAGGTGGTTCAGATCTAGAAGTACCTGGGTCTACATCTGGATCACAGACTGGAGGCTAAGGTGGTTTAATATCTGCAGGAAGCTGCTGGACATGTTCTACAAGACTATCGTTGACAGTGTCCTCTTCTACGCTGTGGTGTCCTGGGGAGGCAGCACTAAGAAGAAGGACACCTCACGGCTGGACAAGCTGATCCAGAAGGAGGACTCTGTGGTAGGGACAGAGCTGGAGTCCCTGAATAAACTCTGGTTCATCATGAACAATGTCCACCACCCTTTACAGGACACCATAGTCAGACAGAGAAGCTGGTTCAGAGACAGGCTGCTGTCTCTCTCCTGCTCCATGGACAGGTTGAGGAGGACGTTTGTCCCTCAGGACATTAGACTCTACATCTATCCCTTTATCCATCGGCTGACTCCAACAGTTCACTATTAGCCTTGATCAAACCTTAAAGCTCCATCATATCTTAAAGAGGTTCCTAGATACTCCAGCTTCCAGGTCCCTCTCTACTTCCCTTTAAGGTGAGGCTTCTCCGTTAATGTCCCACGGCTGTAGACTGATCTGCCAGAGGAAATCAGGTCATCTCCGTTAAATCTCTACTTAAAAGTTTTACTATTGACATTTTAATTGTCTTTTCCCGTTTCTAAAATAGATTTTTACATTACTTTCGATAAAGCGTACATCTCCAGTGACCCTGAACCATCCCTTAGTCATGCTGCTATAGGTCTAAGCTGCTGGGAGACTTCCCATGATGCACTGAGCACTCATCCAAACATCCGTGTGCTCCTGCTGTATATTATTAGACTCCCTCTCTCCATCCATCCATCGCTCAGATAAATTCATTACAGATTTACATATCATCTTGTTCTTCTCGCTGCTCTCTCCTCCTATTCTCTGCATTTCAGCCGCTCATCGTTTCCTCCTGTTAAAGGTTTCGCCTCCACCGACGCCTCGGTGCTCGCTCTGGAGGTTTTTGGCTCGGGGGACCGTAAACCTAATTTATTGGACAGCTCGCTCAAGGAGAATCGTCTCCCCAAGTCTGAAAGACGCTTATTTATTTTTAGTTCCTACAAAGTTAAGACAGTTTGTCGCCCAAAAAAGTTGTTTCTCTCTCGTCACAACCTGACTCACGGGGCAGCTTTAGCCTGAACCTCCTAGCTTCTAGCTTTGGATAACTCCTACTCTCACCATGAGAAAGAAATGTCCCAAACAGATCCTGCCTGAGGCCCCATTTTGTCCCAACTTGGCTCACAGGAAGGACGACCAAGTGGGAAGCTGGTCTTGAGGCCTGGAAGCCGCCACTCGTCTAGTTGGATGGCTGATGTTGGATAACGCTCTCTCTCTCTTTCCTGTATTACTTCATCCATCCTGTCCCATGTCTTCCTCCACGGTTACATCACCACTTTCATCCCGAACCCAAAGAGCTCACAGGAAGCCATTTTCCCCCGTCACCTTTAATCTTCACTTTTATTTTCCATAACATCCAAAAACGTCCCTCGACTTTGGATTAGGAGTTAAAAACCACGACTCCCTCCGGTTCCTCTTAGAAGTCGCCGTAATCCTCAGAATAGAGGCTCAGAGGACAATCAGTGGACAGTGCACGGTTATGTCATACATCAGAAGACACGTTGAGTCTGCCACGCTGACATGCCTTCTCAGGTGCGGTGAGACGAGCTGTAACGGGAAACATCCGAGAGCTGGATTCACTTTAAAGCTCTCGAGAGCTCCATTTCCTTCCCTCCCACTAATAAAACACTAATACAGTAATAACCCAGCAGCTCCTCAAACGATGATCCTGGTGGGTGTTGCAGCTTTTAAATGAGCTCCGTCCTCCTGACAACAACTCGGTGATTCAGAATCGGATGATAAAGAAGGTCAGCTCCATCCTGCAGGAGACTCTTTGACCTCAGGAAGCTCCTTCATCCAGAGAGAGAGTCTTTAACCTCAGCTTTCCTAAACGACTAAAGGAGAACACACATCCTCTGGACAATATATGTCTGGATCTCAGACTTAATGCACTTAGTTATTTATATATCAGGTGTTTTACTGCTTAATTCTACTACTTTCATTGTGCAAGTAAAGAAACTGGTCATACAAGGATCCTGTTTGGGGAAAATATACGAATCAAACCAAGAGAAATGTTTGAAACATTTGAAATACAATGAAATACGTTTGCTAAGAAATACATTTTAAGCTTCACGTTCAAAATCTTTATTTTCATGCTGATCGAATAAAAAAAAGTAAAGAAAAAGCAACTGATAAACCTGTCCCTCATGAATACTAGATAGTAAAATGCTCGGGGACAGTTTATCCTTTTAGAAAGTGACTAACTGAGATGATGATTACAGCAGAGCTCCTCCACATGAGAGGCTGGATTAGGAGGAGATGTGTGTGTGTGTGTGTGTGTGTGTGTGTGTGTGTGTGTGTGTGTGTGTGTTAGCCTGAGAGTTTGACCTCATAGAAAACTGCTCCTCCTGTTGAATTGATAGAGAAAAACATGAAACTCGTGCTTCGTGTTCAGACAAACTGAATCCGACCAGAAAAGAGAAAGGCTCCGTGTACGCAGCATCTGTGATGTGGTTGGAGCTGTCCTTGGTGCTGAATCTGCGGGGAACTCTGTCAACCTCAAATTGTTGCAACTTCTGATCTTGGATCACAGCGTGTGTGTGTGTGTGTGTGTGTGTGTGTGTGTGTGTGTGTGTGTGTGTGTGTGTGTGTGTGTGTGTGTGTGAGTGTGTGTGAGTGAGTGAGTGAGTGAGTGAGTGAGTGAGTGAGAGAGAGAGAGAGAGAGAGAGATTGTGAGAGTGTGTGTGAGTTTTCATCGTGGCCGAAACAAAACAAACACAGCTGGCTCTGCTGACACCCCGCCACGCAAATAAAACCCTTCTTCGTTTCTGCCTACAAGTCTTTTCCATATGAATAATACACGGTGAGAAATGACAAATAGTCGAAGTGATGAAAGATTCAACGCGTGGAAGCCTGGAAGCAAAAAAAGAAAAACGAGGCGCAGCTTGTGGATCCGTTTAAAAGACGGAGAGCAGCAGCGCGGTTCCCTCCCCTCCGGTCGTGATGCAGTGAACCTGCTCTGCGCAGAACCGGGCACGCCGTATAAAAGCGGCTGCGCTTCCACAGACGGGAGTACAACAGCGAGAGGGACACACGCGTAAAGTCGCCGCAGCTCGTCAAGCGAAAGCAAACGCAGCACAGGCGCAGACATGCGGGCCACGAAGAGCGGAACCTACTGGAGACTTTTCCTCTTCTCCTGCGCGCTCCTGGAGAGTTCCTCGCAGGACTTCGGCGGACAGACGCAGTTCATTTGCACCTCCGTGCCCAAGGATATGGACATATGCGCGGCCACCTTGCAGAACAGCGTGCCGGGGGAGGACCTGAAGACCACGGTCATGCAGCTGAGGGAGACGGTTTTGCAGCAGAAAGAGACGATCATGAACCAGAAGGAGACCATCAGGGAACTGACCTCGAAGTTGGCCCGGTGCGAGAGCCAGAGCGGCTCTGAGCCCGGGGACGCGCGGCCAGGGGGCAGGAGGAAAGAAGCAGGGACCAAAAACACCATGGGGGACGTATCGAGGGGCCCCGCGGACACTTTGACGCAACTGTCGCAGACTTTACAGTCGCTGAAGCAGAGGTTAGAAAACCTGGAGGTAGGCTGCTGCTCCTGGAGACGCCGATAACAAGAATAAAACAGATTCTGCTTTACTAGATTAGATTTAAATCTGAATTACGTTTCAAAATAAAAGTTCACCTGGAATAATTCTTTTTTTTACAGCAATTCAGCAGAAGTAACAACTCGGTGCAGGCGAACAGCCTCAAAGACCTGCTCCAAAGTAAAATCGACGACTTGGAGAAGCAGGTGTTGTCCCGGGTGAACAGCATCGAGGAGGGGAAGCCCGGACTCCGGAACGAGACGGAGCAGCGCGGGAGAGTGGAGTCCACCCTCACCTCTCTGCACCAGAGGATCACCGACCTGGAGAAAGGTAAGACTGTGGAGGATGGGAGGAAATAATAATAATAATAATAACCTGTGACCTGGGAGGGTTTGGTGTACATGGGGAAAAAAAGGAACCATCAACAAGAGGTGGTTTCAAATAATCCCCACCCCTCCTCTCCAAATTGGTGCTCTGGCCTTTAATGACCCCCAGCTCTCGATTTAATGTCGCACTCATCCACAAAAAGCTGCAGCAGCCCGGTGCAGTCAGCGCCCTGCTCTAATTCCTGCAGATTAAACCTTTTTTTTTTTCTCCAAATGTTCCCATGTGAGAACTCGTGCGCTCTGCGTTTGGGACACATACTCTGACCCAGAGCAGCAGCAGCAGCAGAAATAGAGAGGACATGTGTGAAATAAAGAGGTGCGGATGGAGGAGGAGGAGACAAGAGATGAAGGTTAAAGGCGTCACAGCTCCTGTGATGGATTTAACGCGAGATTAAAGCAAATCTGGAGCGTCACCATCGTGGATTTGTTGTGTAACCTATAATTCCATATAAATCCTGGGGATGTGAGCGGGGTCTGTGTTTAACTGGAAAAATAAACGTGTTCGTTTTTTGTTTTTTTTCTGTTCCCTCTCCGCAGGTCAGAGAGAAAACAGGCCCCTGGATAAATTCCAGCTCACCTTCCCGCTGAGGACCAACTACATGTACGCCAAAGTCAAGAAGAGTTTGCCGGAGATGTACGCGCTCACCGTGTGCATGTGGCTCAAGTCCAACGCGTCTCCTGGAGTGGGGACACCGTTCTCCTACGCGGTGCCCGGACAAGCCAACGAGCTGGTCCTCATAGAGTGGGGGAACAACCCGATGGAGATCCTGATTAATGACAAGGTATGAGTCTAGAGAAAAAATAAATAAATAAATCTGAAATTTAAAAAGATGGCGTCTGACGGTTCTTGTCTTTTGGAAAAGGTCGCAAAGCTGCCGTTTCTCATCAACGACGGGAAGTGGCATCACATCTGTGTGACCTGGACAACCCGGGACGGGGTCTGGGAAGCTTTCCAAGATGGCGTCAAGAGAGGGAGCGGAGAAAACCTGGCTCCGTATCATCCGATCAAACCGCAGGGCCTGCTGATCCTGGGCCAAGAGCAGGTAGGCACCGCTCGGATCCTCGATGTGAGGGCCCAACATGAAACATGATGGAGAGTTTGAGCTCCTCAGGAAACAGGAGGATGCCACAAGATCAGGAATACAAGGAATTTGGAATAAAAATAGGTCAAGAAGAAACAGAACAATCCAGAAAACATGCAGAATATATAAACAGAGGAGGATCAAGCCTGAAAATCCACATTTTCTCCATTTGTTGTGACATTAGCAAAGAATCCAGTCAGTCCAGGTTTAATGAGGTGATTAGATCCTTAGCTGGATGATGATGATCAGATGTTCTCTCTCTTCTTTCATGCCACAGGACACACTGGGAGGAGGATTCGACGCCACGCAGGCCTTCGTCGGTGACCTGGCCAACTTCCACATCTGGGACCGGAAACTATCGGTGGGGGAGATTTACAACCTGGCCACGTGCAGCAGCAAAGCTCAGGTGGGCAACGTCTTCGCGTGGATGGAGACGAGCCTGGACATTTACGGCGGCGCCTCGAAGTGGACGTTTGAGGCCTGTCGCCAGCTCAACTGAACCCCAGGGGGGGAAGAGGAGGGCTTTCATCTTTTCGCTCAAGCCACAGCCGCTGCAGCCCGCCGCGGCGTCTAGCCTGAACGAGGAGGCCGCTTCAGCGAATGCCTCACCGGGACCGTTAGAGATATATGAAAACATCATCCGATAGATTATTTTTTGCCAGATCCTCGAGCGGGACACTGAAAAAGAGACGCTCTGGCATCCCGTGGCGCTCCTGGACACACGTCAGGCCTGCCCGTGGCTTCATTTGAGCAGAAGCGGAGCAGAGGCCACTGCTTTTGGGAAACCAAGCCACAGGACGGTGTAGTTTTTAGGGATCAGATGTCACACAGTTCAACAAAATGACTCCTTCAAAATGTCTTTCGTGTCTCGACTGCCAGGGATTTTCACTGTGAAGAAAAAAAGGCGGACTTCTTTAACTGGAATGTGTCCTTGGAGAGGTTGTTGTTTCTCTTGTCACTCTTCTTTCTCTGCCACCACCTGCTTGACGTGATGTTGTGTGAAGAATGGCGTGTAATTTATTCATTTATTTATTCATTTATTTGGTTTCTTTTCTTGCCAACATCTCGAGCCTGAGTGCCTTGGGCTGTTGAAAAAGATCTCAGCACATCCACGGTCATCCGCAGCGTGTTTGGTGTTTCTTTCCTCGTAGGTTTCTTTCTCTAAAGAGGCGTTTGGGCTCAGGCGGCGTTTTGCAGATGCTTGTTCTTCAGTGGGAATGTTCTCTGTACAGTAACAGCATGTCTTAACTTCTGTAACGCTGCGTCAGCATCTATGATCTTTGCTTTTACTCTCTGCTGACGTTTGGGTTGAGGTTTTCTACTGTATTGTTATATGCTTAGAGCATGGCAACACCGACGGATGGAAAGAAAAAAAAAAGTTCTAGTTTTTGTAATAAATTGTGATACTTGAATCATACGCAGGTGTTAACATATATTTATTTATTTATTTGTTTACATGAGATAAAATGTCGTTCAACTTCAGCGTCTTGACCTCGCGGGTCAAGAGACGTCGAGAGACGATGAACGTTTTCCACCAAAACTCAGGCTGAGATGTTTGTGTACCAGGTTTGGTGCAAAATAAAAGATTTTTGGCCTAAAAATGATAATTATAGTCATTTAATAGTTGGGTCACATGTGGAACACCTGTAGAGTTTCTCCAAGACGTTTGGCTGCTCGTCCAAGGAGCTTCTTCAGATCCTTCAGCTTTCAATGTTTTTGGATGGATATACCATGACCTGGACGACTGAGAACCTTCATACTCATCATTCCCAAAGTCGAAACGATGATCCTTCAATCAGTTTATGATCACAAAGGGTAAAGAAAGCAGAAGGTGGAAGGTTGGAAGAGTTTTCTCTTTGCCAAGAATTGAAAAACATTTGGGCAAATTGATAAGAACACCAGAAGAGTCTGCAAAAAAATTCAAACCCAAACACGGTGAATTGTGGTTTCCTTCTGAACCAAGAAGTCGGAATTTCTGTGTTTGCATCAGAAAAATTTCAACCAGAACGGATGAACCTCACCAACTCAAAATATCCAAATCCAAGATGGCTGCTCCAGACTCTTATCTGCAGACTTGTTGCTACGGTGTCTACAAAAAAAATCCAACGCAATGAGTCAAGTGCTAACCCGGCCGTGTTGCATCTTGGTTTTCACACCTGTCGTAACAGGACGTCCTGCCCAGCCCCTGAATTCTGCCGTGAATGAAGTTCTATCAGTTGCGAGCTGCATGTCCATCTCATCCAAGCGTCTAACGGGACAGATGCAGAGGCTGGGTGCTAATAATCTGTCCCTGACTGTGAGAACTCTGAGAACTGAGTTCATCTGAATCTGAACGTCACCAAAGAGCCGGCTGAACCTCACCAACCCACATCTCAAAATCCACGGTGGCTGCTCCACAGCTCAACAGGAGTGAAACCAGTTCTGATTCCAACAAACCAGTCAGTACTGTCCAGCTTTTACCTGCAGACTTGTTGCTATGGTGTCTGCATTAAGTTGACGCAGAAGCTACAGCGACAGCGACAGCGCAGACCCTAACTCTGTAGCCTGACGTGCACCTCTCCATAAATGTAACTACGCACTATAGCGACACAGACCACAAGAGCTGTGATTGGTCCGCTTGGTTGTATCCTGTTTCCGCTTTAGTATTTCCGGCTGCTTCTCCATCTGTGCAATTTTCAAATTGATTGTTTTGGATCAATGAAGATGTAGCACACAGAGGAAAGGTTAACTGAGGAGGTTCAGAGATACAAACATTTGTACGAGTCGTGCAATTTCGGCAAAAGTTTCAGTCGCCATTGTTGACGGTGAAGCAGGAAGTAGAAAACAAACATTAACCCGTCTGGCAAGAAAAGACACAGCGCCGACTTCAGACTGCTGCAGTAAATGGACAACAGTATTAAGAGTTAACTGAGTTGCAAACTGCATGTCCAGCTTTTGCAAGTGTCAAACGTAACGGATGCGTAAGGTTGGACGCTGATGATATGTTACAGATGCCCCTAGCTCAAAGTTTCTTTCACGCTTCCAAGCCAGCAACCACAATTTTGTATAAATTGTTCTAAACTAGAAGCTAAAAGGTTCTCCAGCTTCCTCCCACCATCCAAAGACATGCTGGTTAGGTTCATTGATGACGTAGTAAAACGTAGTAACTCAGCGTCGTCTGATGGGGATTCATGAACAAAAGTGTTGTTTCTTCTGCAGCAGGTTGGACGTTAATAATATGCAGTGACTCAGAGTTACCATCGTGCATCAAGACCAAGCAAAATTTTATTCAAACGCCTCGAGGATCCACGTTGTTTCTACATTTATGAGCATGTCAACACGCTGAAATAAAAACCCGACTCCCCCACGCAGGAAATGAGACCATCCAGAGCTGGTGAATGAACTAGAACCAGATGTTTCAGCTCTAAACGTTTGGTTTATCAAGTTTAGACAAAACGAATAAAAAGCTCACAAAAGAATCCCTGATTCAACATGAAGACATGACACAGGACCAGCTTCCTTCTTTGTATTAACGACGGCTGCATTCCACTTAGAGGAGCTCCTGCTGCTTCAGCTGACAGGGCTTACTGGGATATTTAATGGGACGCGGCCGACATTAATCCACACGTGTGCTTCCCGCTGTGACTGCGCCAAAAATAAAAAGATGAATCAAATCAGCCTGCTGACTTTAATCCAAACAAATAAATAAATAGAAAAATCCTCCTGAGTCTCTTTTCTCCATCAGTTTAACATGTTTAACTATATTTAAATGTTTCATTCAATCAAATCAATCGTGTCTTCATTTTTTTTTAAGGGGCAGGTTTGACGTTTGTGGAATTATCTGGTGCATTTCATTTCAAAACGGGACGGCGTCTAAACTCTAAACTAATGTCCATCAGGAGAAAGGACGCCTGGATCTGAAGGCTGGACAGAGAAGATCAAGAGAGAGGACTTCAAAAACAACATCTCTCTTTATTGATGAATCCGTCTTCAAAGTGAAGTTCAAGAAAAACAAAACCTCTTGCTCTTCGCTGACTCTGCTGTCCAGACCACAGTAGACGCATTTATCCACACGATTAAAAAGCACCAACACATGGCTGTTCCTCCAGAGGTCATACGTCTCAGTCTGCACCGCTTCTCTGCAAATGAATCGTAGCCGACGCAGGATTCATGTCGTGAAGGTCCTTCCCTCTGCTGTGACAGAGGTCATTAAGTCCCACCACAGACGGGTTGTATGTCTCATAAATTGGTTCCCATTCTCTTCTTCTGAGGGAATCTCCACATCGATTCATTTTTCCCCAGACGCCAGACTAACTACAGCTCATACCTAACCCAACGGCCATTACAGGAAGCTACTGTGACACAACAGAGGTTGGGTTTCTCCTCCGCAGAGACCAAAGAGTAGCTCAACGGTCCCGGGATCAGACACACCGGGAATTGCTAAAACGGGCTAAAATAACCTTTTCCAGCCTGATGAGCAACAACAACTCTTTCTCTGAGCGCCTCAGAAAGCTCCTTTGTCCACAAACATGTGTTGTGAAGATCAGACTGAGACAAATCCCTGATGTATTTAAACTAAACCAGGAACTGAACCACACCTGAGTCTCATTACATAGCGTCCTCCTCGTTAGAAATCTACTCCCTCCACCTCGTCCGATCCGGGTATCTTTTTTTTCTCCCCTCACCCTCCTCGACCTAAATCTTGCCCCAGATCTTGTTGGGAATATATTCGGCACAGCCATTTAACATCCAGCCTCTTGACCTCTCCCCCTCATCTCTAATTGGTTTGTGTCTGCACGCACTCAGCTTCAAATTAACTCTGAGGGGAGGTCGGATACGAGGCGACGCCATGTCCCAGCGTACCTGGCTCCTTTCATTTGAACCCTTGTCTGCCGCGGTCCACACGGATTCATCACATCTGGGTCGTTATTAAGCTTTTTAGTGGAGAATCCACCAGAGAAGTTATGACACAGAGGGGGTGGTTATGAGTTAGTCACTTCTTCTAGTGTTGTGATGACAACAACGATAAAGGAGAGAGTCTGGAGGATGACATGCATTTGCTTCCACTCACATTAACCATAACCACTCTACAGTTTGAAGTCAATAAAGTGGAGAAGCTAAAATTCGACTGTGTTACGCCTCCGTGTTTCTAGTGCAAGACTTAAAGTTCAGCAGAATGAAGGGGGAGTGGCTGCTTTGAGTGACAGGTGGGTGTCCTCTCAGGTTGCTAAGTGTCTTCTTTTTGAACTAGCTAGGAGATAGGTGGAGACAGTAAATGGTTCTCTTCCGCCCTCAAATGCAGGGTATTCAGTTGCTTGCAGGCTGCACCTCCACCACTAGATGGCAGTAAACCCTACAGCCTGCTCCTTTAAGTCTCAGTAAAAAGCCAAAGTTTCGCTCCTTGACCAGATAAACTCTTCATTTGTAATTCTCTGTTTTCATTGCGCTTCAAAAGCTGCTTCCAACAGGCCGCCGGTTGGTCGTTTGGTTCAGACACGAGACGTTTGGCCTGCCTGGTGAAACAGAATAAACATGAGACACGCTTCCATCCATACTTGTCCTTAATCTCAGCAGCTACTCCAGCAGCTGTCAGGGAGATGCCCCCTGAATGAATAATTGATTTCCCTCCCAACCCCATCACCCAGTGATCCTCAGTCCAAATATTTACAAAGCTTTTCTATCTCGAGACGATCGCAACACACACACACAAAAAAAAAACAACAAAAAAAATCTAACTATTCTGTTTCTTTAACGCTTCCTTGAAGTGTTTCCCACATGACTACGTATTTAATTACTTCTCATGGGGCGAGATTATTTTGGATTGCTTCGAGTTTAGATTACAGTCAACCTTACAAACATATTAAAAACTCCACACTTGGGATGCATAGAGAGTATCATTAGCAACGTGACAGGCGTGTTTTATCGCTATTCTTTATTTGCCGTATGAGACCAGAGGGACCAATCAGAGCCGTGAAAAGAGCAAAACAACAAAAGAAAAAAAAAAAAAGCTGGAATTGAGACGAGCGTTTGTGCAGGAATTACATCATCTACCTCGTCAGAGAAACAAATCCAGTCTAAAGCCTTCAAATCAGATTTGGCTCCAAGCTCAGTGCCGTTCAAACGTTGCTTTGGTTATACAAATGCCCAGGTGGCTCCAGTCACAGCTCCACCAACCAACATGTCCATGAGCCTGGACGCCCTCACAACCCCGTTAGGATCCTGCTGTGTCCAGACCAGCGTGATTACAACAAACCATCTCGACACGTTTTAAACGATCGGTAACTTCCAGCCTCCTACCTCCACAAATGATGAGAATCTGAACGCCCCAACAGCGCAGCGATTACTCAAAAGTATAACTCTGCAGGTCTGAACTTGTGTGGTCTGTACATCCCCCTCGGAGGCAGCGCAGATTAATGGCCAGCGCTTCCTGGCAATCGTCCTTTTGGTTCAGTGCCCGACTCTGTAGCTGGTAGCTTTTTTACCTTTGAACAATCAAAAGGGAGGAAATTTGTTCTCAGAGTGAAATTATCATTAAAGAGGAGGACACTTAGAAAGAGACTAGCAATGATTTGGAGAGAAGAGACCATGCAGTAATAAAATTCAGTGACTTGGATCAATGGTAGGTGAAAACAACAACTTTGGAGACATGTTGAACTGAACTCTGTCTTTATGGACCTTGCTTTCAGTCATGTTGGAACAGGAAGGGGCCATCCCCAAACTGTTCCCACAAAGTTGGAAGCATGGAATTGTCCAGAATCTCTTGGTCTGCTGAAGCATTCAGAGTTCCTCTCACTGGAACTAAGGGGCCAAGCCCAGCTCCTGAAGAACACCCCCACACCATAAGCCCCCCCTCCACCAAACTTCACACTTGGCTCAATGCAGTCAGACAAGTACCGTTGTCCTGGCAACCACCAAACCCAGATTCATCCATCAGATTACCAGATGGAGAAGATTGATTCATCCCTCCAGAGAACACGTCTCCTCTGCTCTAGAGTCCAGTGGTGGCTGCTTTACACCACTGCATCCGACGCTTTGTATTGTACTTGGTGATGTATGGCTTGGATGCAGCTGCTCGCCCATGGAAACCCATTCCATGAAGCTCTCTACTGTTCTGGAGCTAATCTGAAGGAAACATGAAGTTTGGAGGTCTGTAGAGATTGACTCTGCAGAAAGTTTCACGACTGGTCTTGTTGATCAGGTGTCATCCTATCACAGCACCACGCTGGAATCCACTGAGCTCCTGAGAGCGACCCATTCTTTCACTAATGTTTGTAGAAGCAGTCTGAATGACTAGCTGATGGATTTATACACCTGTGGAGTGGAAGTAATTGGAACACCTGAATTAATTTATTTGGATGGTGAGTGAATACTGCAGTGTATTTTCAGGCTGTACGTCGCTAACATGACTAATATTCACTGTAAATGAACGCTGCATTATCCCGTCTCCTCTCCATCACCAGCCTCACCCTCCCTCCCTCTCTCTCTCCCTCACGCTTTCCTTTCTTAAAATGTCCCTCTCCTGTTCTGTCCTCCCTCTCTTGGCCTTCTGCCACGGCCGGGGCCTTATCCACAGGCGTCTGGTGACAGAAGCCGCCGCAGCAGGAAGATATTTCACCCAAGGTGCCAGGGGCTGTTTTCCATAATCAGGTCAATCACAAACCAAGCCACCGCTAAGCTCCCTTACATCCACCTCAGCACAGCCCAGGTGGAGGGGAGTGTTGTTGCTCAGCGTGAGAGTAATCAGCGCCGAAGCGACGTGGGCGTCCTCACCTGACAGCGAACACCAGGATGGAAAAATAAATAAATAAATAAAGATTCATTCCAGTATAAATGAGACCAGAAACAAGTCAATGAAAATGAACTGACAGGTGAGATCTGTTGTAATACATGCAAAACAATAAAAATATTTGTATTCACAGTCTGTTTAGACAGAGTAAGTGGGATATTTCTCCACAGGAGAGCAGCTTTAAAGTGATGGAGGAGATGTAGGAGAATGAAGTCTGAGGCTGTGTGAGCGGAACCTTTTGTTGTTTTCTTATTTCTGTGCGACATTCATGAGCAAAAGAATTAATAAAAGTGTTGCAGCAGCAGCAGCAGCAGCATCAGTGAGTGAAAGGAACTCGAGGTCAAGGCTTCAGTCTTGTAAGAATTCAAAAGATAAAATAGTTTTTCCCTCAAACAAACTCCGGGTCGGGTATTTTTGTTTCCTCGTTTTTTCCAAAGCATGAATTCAATAAAAACATTTATAACTGTTCTTAGAGCATTTCAAGAAAATGTATTCAAAGGATCTTTACCGATCAGCCACAACATTATGACCACTGACAGGAGAAGTGAATAACATTTAAACCATCTTGTGTCTCCCCTCAAAGCCCCCCCCCCCCCCAGCTAACAACATTCTGTTGATCAGACACCGTCTCTGTGACGCGGTGTTCTGAGGGTCTAGTTGCATCGTTTTCATTTGCAAATGATTCCCTGCACGTTGCTCTCCAGCTTTGAATGTGCAAAAATCTACAAGAGCTATTGGCTGAGCTGAAAATGATGGATCACATCTGGCCTCGGAGAATGCATGTCAAAGAGACAACACAGAGGAAGGTGGTTCATTTATTCTAACAGAAAGGCTGAACTGCCAAGAGCAGATGACGTGAAGAAAGATAATAAAGAATGTTCAAAACCTGGAAACTGATGTTTAAAACGAGACGAGGACGAGGAGCAGCTCAGGGTCGGCAGAGACGACAAGCTGAGAATTAAAAACATCTGAAGAGACAGAGCTGGAAACCAATCATAAGGAAGTGTGAGCAAGGGCAAGAGAGACCGGAGGAAATAAAAAGAGGGAGAAGGACGTCTGGAGCATCTAACGACCCTGCACGACTCGGTGCCGCTCGCTATGAAAGAACAGACAAAGGTCGAGCTGGAAGATCAGAGAGCATATGAAGGGCCCAGGAAATGAGAATAAGCCACTGGCGATTGTCAGTTCAGTTCATCCTGTCACGACGTAGGACTGCTCAGATATTACAGATCAAATCATCAACAAAAGGCCGAGGCCAAACGAAGAAACACCCGGTCAAGTCCATTCTCCTGACCCGGTGAAGAATATTAAAGTTGACCTCGGTGGACGGCTTCCAGGACATCTCCTCACCAGACAGTGACAGACGTGAGTGCATCCCGAAAACAGAGCAAAGACAAACACAAGGTGTTCCTCTCAACACTTTATTTTTTAATCTGATATGAAAGATTAAAAGGTTAAGAGTCTTCTCAGACCACGACAAATACTGATACACAGATATAACAGACAGGCTGAACTAGTTCTGGATCGAGTCATTATTTGTAAAAACTCACCGACTCGCTTTTGTTCGGCTTCAGGCAGCGTTCTGCGTCGCTAATTAAAAACAAGCAGATCATTGTCACAGCAGAGACACAACAGCAACGAACAAGAAGCCACCGCGTGCGTCAGAAACCCCGATGAACTCATGTAATGTAGGAAAACACATAAACATTCATCTTTTTGTTTTCACTAGTTCAGTCTGAAGTGGCGAGAACGTTGTCGTCTGTCTCTTGTTGGTGGATTGAAAAGTGCAACGACTGAGCCAACGAACAGTTACAAGATTATTTCATCATTTCATAGTATTACTGTCATCAACCTGCAAATGAACGAGCGTATGTCATGAGATTATCCAAAAAAAACTTCGGGTTTCCTGGAGATTTTTCGTACACGTTTTCAGAACATCTGTGGGTGGTGTCCATCAGAAACTCAGTTACAGGGTTGAGAGCATTCCTCAAAAGTGAAGCTAAAGCAAGTAGAGCTCCCCCTGGTGGCTGCCTGCGGTATATGTCATAAGCCCCTCCCCCTCCATGTTAGTGGGCGGGACTTGGGCCAAACTAAAACACTAAAATTCAAGTCAAATTGATTTTTTTCAAGGATGGTTTCTGTCATTTTAGGTAGTTAATATAAAGTTGATGAATGTTCAAGTGTTAATAATGTTTTAGTTATTTGACGCAATAGAAACAGGATGTGGCTACCAGTTGCCATGCCAACCGCTCCGTAAAGTGAGAGTTGTACAAAATCTTTAAAAAACAAGTCCAGTGTATAACCCATCTTCTCCTTCTAACTGGTGGAGGTAGAGCAGAGCGTAGTATTAATTAAACTGAAACATGAGTGAGTCTGGAGGAAGTGTGGGCGGGGCATCAATATCACGGCTCCACATGGCTCCGCCCTCAGACCGTACTGATCAGACTCTGGATCCAAACTCATAAGGTGGCGTCGCCCGTATCCCCAGGAAAATAGAGTCAGTTTGACCAATGAGAGGAAGAGGAGATGTATTGTCCATATTTATATACAGTCTATATTTGAGAGGCAGCTGACTTGACTCCATCTTTGTCTTCACTTGCCAACTGAATTCAAATGCTTTCAGAGAAGGACACGTGTTTTTGTGTCCAGAAAAACAATCACTGGTGAATGAACAAATAACAAGAGGCTTACAAACTGTTTCTGTGCATTAGTCACTCACATCCATCAGCAGCGATCATTCACCGTTATGGAATCTAAACACGTGGCATCTTTTTTTTATTTATTATTATTTTTTTCTTTCTGCTGACCCGACCCAGCCGGCCCTGTCACGCTCGCGTTTGTTGTGCGCGGCACAATGGGGCCGCGTCATCTGCCTCCATATCCCATGAATAATCCATGACCTCAGAGGCTCCGGGAGCAGCTCCGGGTGCTTTCACTACAACAAGCTGTCAAAACAGGACACGAGTGTTTACAGGCGCCACACAGAAGGTGGAAACTTAGACAGTACGGCTTGTTTTGCTCAAATTCCAAACACTGAGGTTAGCTTGTTTTATTTTATTATTTCTTGGTGGGGGTTCATTTTTCTATTTGGCTTCTAAACTTTTTAAGCTAATGAACATCAGTATTGTTGAAGGACATCTGAACTGCTGCAGATATTCAATGTTTCATTTCATGTGTTTTAGTAACACATAATGCATTATTTAGCTAAAACTCGCCTGCAGGGACATTCACACCGTTGCGCTGTGAAACACTAACCTTTAAGACAGACCAACTTCCCCCTGCCCACGGTGTTAGTGGTGGAAAGTCTGGGCTGTTTATCAATGCCGAGTACTTCTGACTTGTGGACTTGGCAAGTTTGATTCTGAAGTACAGGGCTCCACCCTCAGACCGTACTGATCAGACTCTGACTCCAAACTCGCAAGATGGCGCCGCCCGAAACCCGTTATGGATCTGACTGTATATAAATAGAGTCATATTTATATACAGTCTATGCTCTGAACTACCAAATATGCAAATACGAAGTTCACGTGTATGGTCTGTGTATCCACAAACTCTGGAAGATGACTCACATCCAGGTATTTTGGTCAGATGGTACTAGGACAGAGACTGATGACATTTCAAAAGAGCACAAATACAGAAAAGGAAACATATTGATCTGGAGTCTTTCTGTTGGGAACCGATTCTGCTCTGGCACAGATCTGTCGGGCCAATTAGATCGTTTGGGGGTGGGTCTTAGCATGGTGATAAAGAAGAGTAACAGAGAAAAAACACTGCTGGCTCTTACTTCAAGTAGAGATTCACTAAATGTAATGATGAGAGGTTTGATTCCACTGGTTAGGGTCAGGATTAAATAGTTTAAGTTAAAATACCCAGAAATCTTGCTTAGAAATTCTCACAAACACCTGGTCTGACTACAACAAGCCAAAGAAATAAATACATTTCCTACTATGAAATGAATAAAGTGATGCTGGACTGTTTCAGAAAATGGACGTCTGTGAGACCCTGGGAGTACTGTGTTCATACATTCACAAGCAAGAGAAACTTTTATGTATGATTCCACAACTCTGTGAAACTGCTGCATACGCCACAGTTGCCACAGACGAGGGAGAATGAGACCATGAGAGTTATGTGCCTTCCCTGATATAGTCATTTCTGACAGCCCCGCGCTGCAGAACATTCCTGTGGCAGCGACTGTCCCATCCTCCCTGTGAGTTCTGCAGCACTGCGGCGCTCGGCAGGTTCACAGACCAGGTCCCTGTGGCACACTTAATGAGCAGCCAGCTCAGAGTGAGTCTGAGAGTTTCCTCCTCCAAGCCTTCAGCTTCATTCCTGGCTGCTTACGCACAGCCACAGTGTCACCTTACACCGATCAGCCACAACATTATGACCACTGACAGGAGAAGTAAATAACATTTAAACCATCTTGTGACAGTTCAGTGTTCTGCTGGGAAACTTCTGGACCTGGCATTCATTGGTGTGGATGTTACTTAGACATGTAGCACCCACCTAGACCAGACCAGGCACCCCCACCCCATAGCAATGACACTCCTTGATGGCAGCAGCCATCCCCAGCAGGATGCAGCCTGACACAGACACACACACAAAATTCCTCCAAATTCACTAGATCCCAAACTGATCAAGTATCTGTGGGATGACTGGTTTAGGAAGAACTCAATTACCTAGAACACAATGACTGCAATTTTTCATTCATTCATTAACTGCTTGTCCTGTGAAGGGTCACGGGGGGCTGGAGCCTGGCAAGGCAGGTCTCCTGTCTATCATAGGGCTAACTGTGTCTGCGTGGGTTCTCTCCAGGTTCTCCAGCTTCCTCCCACCGTCCAAAGACATGCTGGTTAGGTTCATTGGTGATTCTAAATTGGCCGTAGGTGTGAGTGTCTCTCTGTGTTAGCCCCGAGATAGACTGGAGACCTGTCCAGGGTGGACCCCACCTCTCGTCCTGCGACAATCCAGAGGACAAGTGATTACAGAAAATAAATGAATGCATGAATGCAAGGAGACCCAAAACTAAACAGCAGATGGCAGCAATGTGTCGGAACTGAATTTGTTTTTTTAAACACAACTTCACGCAGATGTTTTGTAAAAGGATAGTTCAGTAAACGTGAACATTTTCATAATGTACTCCAGCTTCTTTGCACTAAAGCAAATGATGATGCCTGATCTAAGACGGTTCTGTTCCTTTAAGGGCTGTGACTCACCAAGCTGACGGTCGGGACATTTGTTGGCGCCTGTCGGTCGCTGAGCGTCTGTGGCCCCTAGTTTTTGCAGCGTTGGCACCAGTTGGACCTGTCAGCAACATCGGTGAGGGAAATCAATCTGATTGGCTGTCTGGAAAATACACAAAAAGATGGCACAGGTTGAGGGATCCTCTGTTTTTTTCCATTTCATAAGCATTCAAATATACAAATATTTTCTGTATAACGTTTTGTCTGTGAAGGTTCTCAGTCATCCAGGTCAGAGTGTGTCCGAAAAGCAAACAAGCTCAACTGGACTTGTAGGGTTTTATGATGATGTTTCATCCAAGTAACGTGGGGAGTTGAGGTTTAAACAGGAACATCGTCCTACACCTAGAGGGTCCTGACTCAGGACACATCAAACCAGCATCAAAGAACCACCGTCAACTGAGGCTCATTCTTTCTGGTGATCAGAAACAGACGTAGATTCACACAGGACACAAGTGGTGCAGACAACAAAGACAGGAGGACTTTATCAATTCTCATCTGTACTTTTGTTCTTGTGAGATGTCACCAGTAGCTGCTGCTGCGTGCTCCCGTCTGCGCTCAACAGTTAAACTTGTCAAGTCCAAAGTTCAGGTGCTTGATAAATGCCCAAAGGCTCTGGCAGAAGAAACAGGTGGAGCAAGAACACACCCTGGTATTTTAGAAAAGCTGTAGTAAATGGTGATCACAGAACACCGCCACCTGCTGGTATGAAGATGTTTATTCCTCTGAGGCAGGTGCAGGATTTATGTACCAGCTGGTCACTGGCTGCAGTCAATGTTCTGGTCCCGACACACGAGATCTGAGGCGATGCCACAGCCGGCCATCGGCGCCGGTGGTTCTTGTGTCCAGTTCTTTAGTGTAAGCGTGACCATCTCTGCGTGATCACCTCTGCAGTCGTCCCTATCGCTGCAGAACTCTTTGCACCGCACCGACAGAATTCATGGGAAACACAACTTTAAAAAGTGAGACATAAACCTACGCTCAAGAAAGTTAAACCCCCTCCCTCTTCCAAAAAGAAGCGCTACCAGCAGGAGTTAAGCTCATTATTAGCCTCTTCTGGTGCACTCCCCGCTCCTCTGTGTAGCCTTCACCTCGGAGTTCAAAGGAAATCCAAATCTCTCCCCCAGCACAGCGTAAGACTCCAGACTAGAGGGGTAATCCACCTCGTCACACGGAAAAGACCAAGAGTTCTGACTCTGTTTGACTCAAGCTGCCTCCATTCAGTCTGACACGGGATAAAACAACATGAACACAGCAGCTGTGAACAGACAGAGAAACACAGAAATAACTCGTCTCCATCGTCTCATCTAAAAACATCCGGGTGGTTAAAGTAAAATAAATTATTAGTGTAAACTATTCAGCTAAATGTTCTGCATCTCTGAGCTCGACAAAGTCAGCGACATGTTTATTGAAGCCACTTTAATTACTGCGACACTAATTGACACTGGAGACACCATTACACTAATGGAGAGCAGCTATTACTGTGTCTGAGGTGTAAATCAGTCTTAAACGACGAGGGCAGAGACCTCCGTGACCTCGAGGAGCTCATGAATAAAGATGGAAAACCGGCCCAGACAGAGCACGCAAATAAAGAAAACAACACTTAGCTGTGATTGTGATTGATTTGTTGGAGACGGCACCAAATGGAGCTGCAGGATCGCCTTTTAAAAAATGTTGCAGCGTCCTTTCAGAAAACTCGTTTTCTCAGTTTTGCCCTTTCCTGCTGTAACCCTCTCTCTCTCTCTCTCTGGGTTCCTCCTTCAAGGGCAGCGGGCGTCTTTGTCAAGAAAATGTTAATGACGCCAGGGTTTCGTTAGAGGCCCGGTCTCATATTCCCTTGAGCGTTGCCGCGTGGAGCCGAATATAGGATGCAGTTTCTGGAAAAAAAAAAAGCTCCAGCGTCGTTATGATTCCCCTGTGACGGGAGCTGAGACGGGAACACATGGAGCACTAATGATCCCGGACAGAGGCCTTTATTTAGAACGTGTGTGTTGTTTGGGGTGTATGTAGTGACACAAGACACAGGAGAAGGTGGGGGCTGTAGTAGGTGCTGGTTGTTGTAGTTCAAGCTGATGTTGGTGCATGAAGTAGGTTTGTCTTTGCATGGTACATGTACATGACAGGAGAAGTAAATAACATCTTGTGACAGTTCAGTGTTCTGCTGGGAAACTTCTGGACCTGGCATTCATTGGTGTGGATGTTACTTAGACATGTAGCACCCACCTAGACCAGACCAGGCACCCCCACCCCATAGCAATGACACTCCTTGATGGCAGCAGCCATCCCCAGCAGGATGCAGCCTGACACAGACACACACACAAAAACACTTTAGGAACAACTAAAATAAAAACATGACGAACAGCACAAGGTGTTGACCTGGCCTCCAAATTCACTAGATCCCAAACTGATCAAGTATCTGTGGGATGATCCACAGAGGTCCTTCCCTCAAAGACCCCCCCCCACTAACAACAGGACACCCTCAGAAGGCCCATGTCCATTCTCTGATGAGTCACCACAAAGGAGACCTGCACAGTATTAGGAAGGTGGTCATAGTGTTATGCCTGATTGGTGTGAATTGTGCTTTATGAAATGGTCTCAGCATAAATCTGTGACTACGATGCTCATGTTTATTTCCTGTATCTGTGTGTTTACTTCTAGAGACAAGAACAAAATCCCCAGAACGAGTGGTACTACAAGTAGTAGTAGTAGTAGTAGTAGCAGTATTAGTAGAAGTAGTCCTGTATAACCCTGTATAACCCTTCAGCTCTGAGTTAAAAGGGAAAGTTCACTGGAATTATCCAACTCTCTCTTGTGGCACCAAGTATAAGCCTTTAGACTGCAGCTATAATCCAATCAGTCTGAAACATCAAAAAGTTCTGCAGGTTTACCTCACGATGTCTCCGTTCAATCCTGCATATTATGGTTAAAAAAAATAATAATAATATAAAAATCTGTTTGTCTCTGTGAATTGACTCCACTGTGGATAAATTA
Organism: Chelon labrosus; assembly: GCF_963514085.1. NCBI lineage: Eukaryota > Metazoa > Chordata > Actinopteri > Mugiliformes > Mugilidae > Chelon > Chelon labrosus. The sequence goes on from NC_140354.1 coordinate 23,026,808, forward strand.
AAGGATTATCTTAAAAGATTATCTTATCTTATTATAGCTTTAATTCTGTGTTGATTTCAACAGCTGCTTAAAGTCTCACAGGTTGACTGCAAAAGACAAAAGACGTCCGAATCCTCCTGCTGTGGATGGACATGTGAAACTCCAGTCTTCAACTGTGACTCGTGCCACTCACACAGAGTGAATTTAAATGTGTATTTATGCGTTAGAGCGTTTGACGCGACTGCTGCAGACGACGCTTGATATCAAATATAAAACAACAGGGCGCTGCTCGGATGGGCTTGTAATGACATAACATGATGGAGCGAGTGCAGCAGTCAAATGTTATGAGACCACAGCGTAGAGGGAATTTAGTGTTCACCCCGGATAAACTTTTCAGGACAAAGACCCTCGGGTGAATTTTGCTTATTCTGGATGTTGTAATCTAATGTGTGTGAATTGAATTCCTGCTCTTTGCAGAAAAATCCAAATAATCTAATGTGTCACACTAGCAGAGCAGTGGTTTTAACGTAATCCCGGCACAGTGGCTCTAACCCAGGTTCAAGCGCATCGAGGGGCAGGACTCTAATCCAAAGTCACTTTTTCCAGCTCGTTACATAACATTGACTTTTTTAAGCATACTGGTGATTAAAACCACTATGCTTAAAGGTTCTTTTTTTTTATTTTTTTGCAAAGCTGATGAATAAAACACAGAAACAAATCTTCCATGAGCCTTTCCGTCTGCGTGAAGCCACAAAGGGGGGTCTACGCAAAGATCAAAAGACAGAGTGGTGGAAAACAGACGAAGGAAAGTCAAGCACAAAGATTATTAAAGCGTCTGTGTGACAATCAAATGCAGAGCATCTACACCAGGGAGCTCAACGGCAAAATATTTGATAGTTGGTGATGAATGACAACAATAATACAACCTCCTCTGCCCCATGTCATGAACTCTGGGTAGTGACCAAAAGGAAGCAGCTGATCCGAGGTTCCATGGCTTGGCTCAGTCTTGAGTTCAGACGTCCCAAGTGACTCTCTTTGTGTCGAGCTGAGGTGGTTTGGGTGTTAACTGGTGAATAAAAGACAGAAACAAGTCTTCCTTTAGACTTTCTGTCTGTGCACACTCCCCTTTGTGGCTTGATGCAAAGATCAAAAGACTGAATCGTAGAAGAAAACTCAAGCACAAAGATTATTAAAGCGTCTGAGGATTTAATGCATCCACGCCAGGGGAAGCAACGGCAGACAAATTATTTGATAATCAACGATGAAGAACAACAATACAACCTCCTACGCCTCAAGTAACAAACTTTGGGTGGTGACCATAAGAATGGCATCTCAGGTACAAGGAGCTGAACCAAGGTTCCTCTATAGGGCGTCTTGGCTCAGTCTTAGAGACAAGGTGAGGAGTTTGGACATCTCTAGGGACCTAATCTTTCATGTCAAAGTGTTCTAGTTGAGGTGGTTTGGGCGTCTGCTGATGAATAAAAGACAGAAACAAGTCTTCCTTGAGACTTTCTGTCTGTGCACACTCCCCTTTGTGGTTTGACGCAAAGATCAAAAGACAGATTTGTAAAAAAAAAAACAGACAAAGAAAATTCAAGGAAATTCAATTAAAGTGTTTGTGTGACAATCAAATGCAGAGCGTCTACACCAGGGGAAGCCACGGCAGACAAAGTATTTGATAGATGGTGATGAACAAAAACATTAATACAACCCCCAACCCCCTCTGCTCCCATGTCATGAACTCTTGGTAGTGACCAAAAGGAAGACATCACGTGTGCAAGGAGCTGACTTAAGGTTCCTTCTTTGGGAGTCTTGGCTCAGACTTTGAGATAGGGGGACGGGTTTGGACACGCCTAGGGTGGTCTGGAGTGGAGCTCTTCCTTGAGACTTGTCGTCTCTGCAGACTCCCCTTTGTGGTTTGATGCAAACGGTTTGACGACAATAATACAACCCCTCATGCCCCCATGTCATGAACTCTGGGTAGTGACCAAAAGGAAGCGGCTGATCTGAGGTTCCTGTGCAGGTTGGCTTGGCTAAGTCTTAGAGCAAGGGTGACAAGTTTGGACGTCCCAAGTGAGCTCTTTCTTTGTGTCGAGCTGAGGTGGTTTGGGCATTAACTGGTGAAGAAAAGACAGAAACAAGTCTTCCTTGAGTGTCTTGGCTCAGTCTTAGAGATAGGGGGACGAGTTTGGACATGCCTAGGTCTGGAGTGGAGATGCTGCCCTCTTGTGTCTAAGGGGGCTAGCTGTGGTGGTTTGGGGATCGACTGATTAATAAAAGTCTTCCTTGAGACTTGTCGTCTGTGCAGACTCCCCTTTGTGGTTTGACGACAATAATACAACCCCCTCATGCCCCCTGAACTCATGAACTCTGGGTAGTGACCAAAAGAGCTAAATTAAGGTTCCTCCATTAGGGGGACGGGTTTGGACACGCCGAGGGCAGTCTGGAGTGGAGCTGTTGCCCTCTTGGGTCTAAGGGGGCTAGCTGAGGTGGTTTGGGCGTTGGCTGATGAATAAAAGACAGAAACAAGTCTTCCATGAGACTTGTCGTCTGTGCAGACTCCCCTTTGTGGTTTGACGACATGAACTCTGTGTTGTGACCAAAAAGAAGCAGCTGAACTGAGATTCCTACGCGGGGTGGCTTGGCTCAGTCTTAGAGATAGGGAGACGAGTTCAGACGTCCCAGGTGAGCTATTTCTTTGTGTTGAGTCGAGGTGGTTTGGGCATTAACTGATGAATAAAAGACAGAAACAAGTTTTCCTTTAGACGTTTTGTCTGTGCAGACTCCCCTTTGTGGTTTGATGCAAAGATCAAAAGAGTCGTAAAAAACAAAGAAAATTCAAGCACAAAGATTATTAAAGCGTCTGTCTGAGGATTCAATGTGTCCACGCCAGGGGAAGCCAGACAAATTATTTGATAGTCGATGATGAATGACAACAATAATACAACCCTTCTGCCCCACATAACAAACTTTGGGTAGTGACCAAAAGAAAGACATCATGTGTATAAGCAGCTGAAATGAGGTTCCTATGTAGAGTGGCTACGCTCAGAGGTAAGTTGAGGGGTTTGGACATCTCAAGGGAGATAAACTTTTGTGTCAGAGTGTTCTAGCTGAAGTGGTTTGGGCGTCTGCTGATGAATAAAAGACAGAAACAAGTCTTCCTTGAGGTTTGCTTCTTTCTTTTGATCTTTGCATCAAACCACAAAGGAGAATCTGCACAGAGTCGTAAAAAAACAGACAAAGAAAATTCAAGCACAAAGATTATTAAAGCATGTGTCTGAGGATTCACTGCGTCCACGCCGGGGGAAGCCACAGCAGACAAGTTATTTGATAGTCGGTGATGTTCAATCAGAAACAGATCCAAAGAGTTATGATGTGTAAACAGAAGCCTCCTTTCAAACGCCAGCCTCCTATTAATGAGAACACACCACTGTTTCTTTCAGCTCAGCTTTGATGAGTTTAATACGAGACCGCGCCTCAGCAACTCGGCTTATTCAGGATTAAATTGCTTTGTGGCCGATTCTGTTTTTCAATCGCATATTTATGAACAAACACGTCAGCAACGAGCTGCAATATAAACGGATGGTGCCTGGAACCGTGATTAGCATTCGCTCCTGCCTGAACTTCTTATGGTATGCTAATTTATTGAACTTCCAACCGATCGTATTATACGGCCCATACTGCAAATAATGTGCCCTCAGTGCTCGGTGTTACAGAAAAGTTCATGGTTGTTCAGAGCTATAGAGTTTATGCAACAAGCCCTTAAGCTCTGCAACCTTCCTTCTCAGCTCTATGAAATGTATTAAAATATTCTAGTAATAATCAAATCATTGGAGTTTTTCCAACAATGGTTGTTCTTGTATATTTTATCTTGTGTAATTTAACTTTCTGTCAGATCTTTGTTCTCTGCATTGAACATTCGTACACACTAACAGTGGTGAGCACACTTTTATGAGCAGTTTGTGGGTTGGGTGCCTTGCTCAAGGCCATGGTTGTTGCTCATGACTCACAGCTTCTTCCCATCACTCCAGTCATTCTCCTCCTACAGGTTCCTCCGAGCACTAGCTTCTGTTTAGATCGACTCAACTCAGTTTATTTCAGGAAAATCTAATCACCCAACATGTTTGATGCTCCTGTAATATATAGCTTTGAGCTTTAAGACATTTTCAGTTGTTGTAAACAAAGTCATCATGTGCACATGAGTATGCAACGCTAAGTACGGGTACAAGGTGACAATGACTCGTTCATAGTATGCTATCTTTGTAAGATTTTATTGGTCCACAGATGTGTAAATGGTGGAAGCCATATGTGTTTCCAGTTCCAGCTGCTCCAATAAGTCAACACCTCCAGGTCTGGGGTCATGGTGATCTTCTGAAAGCGATGAATAGTTCCCTCCAGGTTTAGGGTGAGTTCCTGTCTCAAGCAAAGGAGATCCAGGTATCTCAGGAGTGTTGGTACCATGGACTGAGACACGGACAGACAGCTGCATTCCACCCCTCACCTGTGGTCACCAACTTTGGGTACTGACCGAAAAAAGGAATCACGGGTACAAGGGTATAGGGTGGCTTGGTTCAGACTTAGAGTGAGGAGTTTGGACATCCCAAGAGAGCTCGGAGTAGAGCCGCTGCACCTTTGAGCCGAGGTGGTTCGGGCATCTGTTGAGGATGTCTCCTGGGCATGGTCGAGCTGGGAAGAGACACCAGGGTGGACCCAGAATTTAGGTCGTCTGGCCCGGGAACACCTCAGGTTCCCCTGGAAGACCTGTAATGTGTTGCTACGGAGGAGGAGGTTCTGCTTGACGCAACACTCTGATGAGAATAAAAGTGAGCGTCGCATATTGCAAGAAAACAAATTATTCACCGTCTTAACAGAGATCTCCTTCAGTCATTTGCCAAATTTATCATCTTCTCCACCACCAGCAGCATCTAGACTCTGAGGGGTCCCGTCCTCAGCTAATGTACCTTCACTTCGCTCTATGATACCATCGCTCTTGAAGTCTAATTACCAAACTATTACCTCGCACGTTCATGTTTCCTCAATAAATCTTCACCCACTTGATCTCTCCTCTTTTATTGGAACACCAGGTGTGAACTGGGCCTCATCAGAGTCTCGTATCGACGCATCTGCAGACCAGTTCACGCCTCCAGCTTACAGCTCATGAAACAATGATTGTTCTTCACAAAAAGCGTCTCAGCGCACCTGAATCCCACACCAACAAAACCAAAACCACATAATAAGTCTTTACAAACATGAACTGCGTGGATGAGATTCGCAGCCTATATCCCATCTCATGGAAATCACTTGAACAAAATAATACAAACGCTCTTCAAAGCCTCACAGTCCTACAACACAAGGGCGCCGGACGCTTCACATTGAGACAAATGGCATGGCAGCGTACAGTACGTATAAAAGTGTTAATAAACACTTCATTGGACCCTTGATCAATTCAGACCACCTAACCTTGTGTTGCTTTACACTGCCCTCTCTCTCTCTGCCCAAATAACAAATGGGTGCCGAGCTATAACAAATTAATCTAGTCTGCAGATGAGAGGGAGCCGGTTCATAATGAATCACGCTGCCACCCACAAAGCACACTCACACAAACGTGTGCACACATGCTGAAAATGTTCAAAAAGACGCACATAAAAAGAGCAGCGGGGCGTCCTTGGGGAGCGGGCGATAGCATGGCTGCTGTGGCTCTGATTCAACACATGACTCATGTATCTGTTTGTTTCCCGACAACTAAACTTATTATGTTATTGAATAATTGGGTTTACTGTTGTGCAAATGTCTGAGGTCTCGCTGACCCGTCCTGGGTTCTGTCGAAGCCGCAGATTAATTAAATCAGACGAACTCCGCCTTTCTCTTTCTCATCAATTGCTGTTTGTGGTTTAAATGAAAGCAGCATATCACAGTAGCACATTTTCACCAACATTAATCCCATCATTTGACTTGAGGACAGGGTTTAATTCAACTTCGGGATTGTTGGGTTTGTCTCTCTCTGCAAGCTAATGGAGAAAAATTACCTGGGAAGGAAACTGGATTATTGCAAGGTTCAGGAGATCCGAGGATTTGGGCTTGAAGCCATGTGATTATGACCAATTAGCATCTTGTGAGGAACCACTACAAGATCTGGGTGTATTTAAGGCCCTTTTCTGCAAATTTACATGACCTGAGGTTTTAATAAAGTCACACTACCAGTTTTTTCCTCTTTGTTGTACCAGAAATACGATTTCTTTTACAAAAAAACAGCAAGTAGAGTCTCCTGACATGGTAACTACCTCAAACTGTGGATTATACAAGTAGCAATGCCTGGGGGAAAAATAAGGAAGCTATCATGATGCCAAAAGCTGCAGTTCCGCAAATGTCCACTAGAGGCTTCAACAGCGAGTCAATCCTCAAAGACAAGTTTTTGGCATCTAGATCTAATTTCTCCAGAATTTTTATCGAACCGACATGCTCAAATTATATCGAGGATTACAGTTCTGCAGAATTAAGGCCATGGCTCCTTTGAGGGTTGCTAGCTGTCTTAAAGGGGAATTATTATTTTATTTTTACAACCTGGACCTTATTTCTGGCATAAAATACGATTGTTTACTCACCCATATAACTTTGGTGTTATTTGGAATCGTTCGGAAGATATTTAGATCCACATATATCCATATAATGGGAGTGAATGGGGCACCGAAACGCAGCCTCTAAATAACGCATTATATGTCGCGAAACTCGTTCATTTCACCAATATCTTGTTATTATACGCTAGTGCTATTCCCTGTTGAGTCCGGAGTTACCTGTTGTTATCATCATCCAGGGTCGCAAAAAACTAGCAGTAGCAAATTACAGGTAAACAAGCAGCTGGAGATGACATCATCCAGGTCAGAGGTTAGTAGATCAATCTACAGACCCCGGATGATGATAACAGGTAACTCCGGACTCAACAGGGAATAGCACTAGCGTATAATAACAAGATATTGGTGAAATGAACGAGTTTCGCAGCAGATAATGCGTTATTTACAGGCTGCGTTTCGGTGCCCCAGTCACTCCGACTATACGGATATACGCGGCGCTACACAGGATCTAAATATCTTCAGAACGACTCCAAATAACACCAAAGTTATATGGGTGAGTAAACGATTGTATTTTATGCCAGAAATAAGGTCCAGGTTGGAAAAAACGGTAATTCTCCTTTAAGCCTCAGCTCCACTCATCATCTGGGAGCTAGGTGGATGGAGGTGGCCAGAGACGTCACGCTGAGCTTCAAAACCTTCCAGGAAACATACGGGTGTGTCATCGCGGAGGCTTCATCCATCTTTATATAGAGGAAGTGGAACCGTGTTCAGCTCGTGACAGATGGTTCATCCAATAACCTGCCAAGTTTCTGTTTTCTTTTCCCAAACTATTTCGGATGACTTCCCCAGATGGGTCCGTGTAACTAACCACCTGGAGCTTCAGGTTAGGGGAAAACAGATTGTTTCTAAAGTGGAAGACTTAAATGTGTGTGTAGTTCCAACCACTGTTTAAAAGTTTGTCCTTTTCACATCAACAACCTTTGGCTCGGAGTCAGTTCAGAACCTTGAGCGTGACGATTCAGGCGATTTAAAAGGCTCTTCTGCTACGTTCGCATTTCTTTTCACTATTTACTATAACACACTGAGCATCTCTGATATTTAAATATTTTTTTTTCCATGATTAATTATGTTTTACCTTATCTCATTTTCAGGTTGTAGCTGCAGGTTGTGAACATTAATTACGCGGCTGCAGTTTCCGTCTTGCGCTCCAGCAGATCTGGATGTTTGGGAGTTTTAGTTTCATTTATATATTTTTTAATACAGTGACCAGGAAATTCTCCATCATCTATCATTTAAAAACTCTTCCAGGCACGCGGCCAATGAGCTGCTCCGATTAGCAACGTGTCGGACAGTTCACAACTACGGTTTAAGATCTTGTTTTATTAAAAACCTGCATGCAACCGAAGACCAATCTGTACCAAATTTCTGCAGATTCATATGGAGACATATTTTCAGTATTTAAGATCGTGTTGGATGAAGCATCAAACCCATCACTGTCTGATGTTGGAGCCTCCTTGTGAACCAGTTTAAACTAAAGTTAACATGATAGATGCCATGCTTTACATACAGTGACTCATCGCTGGCTGCACATTCCCACACACTTACGCTGACCACTCATTATCATAAATGAACATCAAGATGAATCATCGTCCTGTTCTCGGTTTATTCTTGAGGCATTTTAAGGTAATATATATATATGTATGTGCAGAAACTGTCCTTATTTCCAGCTGTCACTTCATGTGAAGTCCACCGAGACTTCCTCCTCAGTCTCACAAAGGGCTCTGATGCAACATTCTTCTCACGGCTCCCTGAACGACCCTGACAGCTTTCATCTGTAAATCACACAGAGGCTCGGTTTCTTCTTACGTACCAGAGCCGGAGACGTCGGTGCTTCGGTCTCTGGTTTGTGCTGGGAAACATCAAATACGCACAAACGGGGAGAACTGGCAACAACGCCGCGTCTCATTCACGCTTTGATCAGGAGCAAACGTTGGTTTCTCTTCAGACGCCGATAGAAAAGTAAATGAATTTATCATAAACAGGTACAATCAGTCAGAATATTAGCCAGACACAGCGAGGACTTGAAACCTTTTCCTCCAAATAGTGAATTTTTAATCATTAGTCACAGAAAATTAAAGATGAATGAGTCCGTTTATCAAGTAAATAAAAAAACCTGGAGTCTGCACAGAGAACACGCAAACAGACGGAGTTTTGATAGTAAATAAGGAATCTAAGCGGCTGAGTGGTGGAAACAAACCACATCAGAGAACCAGGAAACGCTGCGGCAGGCTTGATTTTGATATTTTAAAAATATCTTTGTATATGTGAACTATTTACACTGGAAGACAACATCCTGCCTCACAGACACCAGTGGGTTGAGGATCAGATGCCACTGATTAGATTAGATGCAGTATGACATCTAATCAGACGTGCAAAATTAACCCAATTATAGGGAACAAGCTACAACTTAATACTAATATATAGATTTATATATGCATGTATAGACAGTCAGTATACCTACACACACCAGTCAGCCACAACATTATGACCACTGACAGGAGAAGTAAATAACATTGTCCATCTTGTGACAGTTCAATGTTCTGCTGGGAAACTTCTGGACCTGGCATTCATTGGTGTGGATGTTACTTAGACATGTAGCACCCACCTAGACCAGACCAGGCACCCCCACCCCATAGCAATGACACTCCTTGATGGCAGCAGCCATCCCCAGCAGGATGCAGCCTGACACAGACACACACACAAAAACACTTTAGGAACAACTAAAAAAAAAAACATGAAGAAGAGCACAAGGTGTTGACCTGGCCTCCAAATTCACTAGATCCCAAACTGATCAAGTATCTGTGGGATGATCCACAGAGGCCCCTCCCCTCAACCACAACAGGACACCCTCAGAAGGCCCATGTCCATTCTCTGATGAGTCACCTGCACAATATTAGGAAGGCGGTCATAACGTTGTGGCTGATCGGTGTAAACCACAGGAGAGCGGGAGCAGTGATTCAGTCAGAATGTATCTGGGTTTTCTCTCCCCTCCTTCGCTGGGCTCTAAATCTTCACCCATTCCTCAGAATCTGTCACCCTCTGCTGCTTTCCTGCAGCGCGGCTTCTTTTAATAACCCTCCTCTTCATCTCTGTCTCATGTTCCTCCCAGCTGCCTCCGTCCTGCACACATGACTCACCTCTAACGACACCTGCAATGTGCAGACATACACCGCTGTATTATACCTGGGCCAATTACTGGAGTTAGTAGGCGGATGAGAACGGGTTCTCCCACTAAGGGTGCAGCTCGAGGTATTTTCTCCTCTTACCCGACACTATTGATTAGTGGAACAGCATGACGATGGACAGACACGGACCAGCGTGTGAGGGAATGAAAGAATCACCAGGTCAATAAAAAAAAAAAAAAGTGTTTACTGCACAGTGGTAGAGAAACAGTTTGTGTCGTTGGTGAATTGTTTGACATTAATGACGAGATAAACGGCTCAAACTGTGAATGAGCGAATGAAAATAGGAGGCTGAGCAACTAACAAGCCAAACGGAGCAGACAGAGCCGAGCTGCAGAAATATAACGTCAGGGAAGGAACGGATGACAGGTGTGACTGACAGTTGTATTATAGAGCAGCAATTTACGCTTGAACCATCACTTGCTGTTTCCGGCACATGAATAAAACAACCTCAGTCAGAATCAGTCTGGTTGATGCTTTGGGTCATGTTAACACGTACAGTGCCAAAGTATTTGCACTACAAACTTTTTCTACATTTCAGGATAAAAATTACTCAAAACATCACAGAACTGCAAAGAAACAAAGAGAACATTCATCTTGTTCTTCTTTAACCGTTCTTTTGTAGAACCACTTTGTGTCCTTGGTTCTCGTTGTCTTGCTGCATAACCCAGTTTCTCTTCACATTCAGCTCATGGACAGATGTCCTGACATTTTCTTTTGGAGTTCACTGGTAGAATTCAGGATTCATTGGTCCATCAATGATGACAAGCCGTCCTGGTCCAGATGCAGCAGAACAGGCCCAAACCAGGACATTAGCACCCCCATGTTTGATGGAGGGATGAGGTTCTGATGCTGGAATGATGCAGTGTTGTTTCATCTCTTTTAAACCAAACTATTCTACTTTGGTCTCATCTGTCCACTAAACATTGTCCCAATAGTCTTCTGTCTTGTCCACATGATGTTTAGAAATGTTCTTCTTGGAGAGCAGTGTCTTTGTCCATCACACCATGGTTGTTCAGTGGATTCATCAACATTAACATTAGCCAATGAGAGAGAGGCCTTTAGCTGCTTAGAAGTTCCCCTGGGTTCCTCTGGGACCTCTCAGACTATTATGGAGTGATCTTTGTTGGTGGACCACTCCTGTGGAGGGGAACAGTCGTCTTCAATCTGTCTGACTGTGGATTATTTGTGGGTTCCAAACTCTTTAGAGATGGTTCTGGAACCTTTTCCAGCCTGATGAGCAACAACAACTCTTTCTCTGAGCTCCTCAGAAAGCTCCTTTGTCCACAAACATGTGTTGTGAAGATCAGACTGAGGCCCTGTCCACACGTAAACGCAAATACGCCAAAACGGAGGTTTTTTTAATCGTTTTGGCCGAGCGTCCAGACGTATCCTGTAAACGCATAGCCCTAAAACGCACTTTTCTGAAAACGGGTCCCAGGGTGGAGAAATTTGAAAACGCAGCTCTAGCGTTTCCTTGTGGACACAGAAAAACGAAAACGATGACGTCATCGTATGCGTCCCCCCCGAGCAGCCTTCCACCTCCCGCGAGACGTCTCATAACAACATCAACAACAATGGCGGACTACATGCTAGTTTTCCTGCTGGAGACGATATTGAGCCTATTAGGGTTACTAGGGCAAAATATCATGCTCCTGTGCCACCACGCTGAGCAAAAAAGGCGATTTGTAAACAGCGCTCAAGCTTTGTGCGCATGCTCCGCCTCTTCCTCTCCATTTTTGGTGAATTTCTGAAACCGAAACAGCGCCACTTATAGGCCTGGAATAGGAAGTAGCGTTTTCGGTCGAGCAGAAACGGACCTGTGTAGACGCGGATATTTCTTGAAACGATGACGTCGAAAACGGAGAGGAAAAAGATCGTTTTCGTACGTGTGGACAGGGCCTGAGAAAAATCCCTGATTTATTGAAACTAAACCAGGAACTGAACCACACCTGAGTCTCATTACATTGATGGAAACACTTCTGAACACATGGACTCTGATTTAATCCTAGAGGAGCACCTCTCTGATATGTAATATTGGCTCACTTTCCTGTATAAACAAATGCACAAGTATAACATTTCAGTTTCATGTGTTTTATTCTGTTTTCTTTGTCTAGTTTCAGAATCAAAACTTTTTTAGCAGCAGACGACGTAAACAGAACCAGTGTTGGATCCTGCTGTGCTTTTCCCTCCAGAGCTTCCCTCTGCTGACCCTCATTATAACGGTTCCCACGACCACCGCTGAGCGTAATTGAACCCCAGTGCTGCTAATTTGTGCTGCAGGGGTGAAAACCCCTACATCACCTTTGCTCCGTCACCAAAAAGTTCAAGCTGCCGCCTCAGAGGCAGAGCTCAGGCTTCAGATCACAAAGGGAGCTTCCGAATTTACAGCGTAATGTCGCCGCATGAGTCGGGCTTGAATAAAATAGTTAGCGCTTCCTACTGGCTCACGAACTTTAAAAAAAAGTTAGTGTGGAAAGAAACAAAGCTACAGAGAAAAAGAAACTAAAGAGCCGTTAGTTCATCATCAGAACAACAACATTAATGACATTTTCTGGATTGTTGCATGCATGTTTAATTACAACAAGAGGATTCTCTGTTTTATGAGATAAGTGGGATGAGGAAATTTCTTGGACAAACATTATCCATGATAGAAAAAAAAAAGGCATTAGCTTTCAGTTGGAATTAGAAATGAGAAGATCTGGAAGCCAAATTATCCATGTAATGAAAGGCAGCGCTGCAGTGAACTGCTGCTGTAATCGCTCATGTTTTACACTAAATGCTTTCAGTGCTGTTTCTGCAAAGAGCTCCACGTGTTTGAAATCTCCTCTGTGACACCGTGAATCCGAGCGAGGAGACGCGTGTTCTGTTCCAGATGACAAACAGTCGTGACATTTTTACATCCGACTGCAGCTTCTCCTCAATAAGCTGCTGGTGGTCATCAAACACGGCAGCTCAATAAAACAGCCCGACAGAACAAAAGGTAATTGAGAAACGCCCCCTTACTCCGGCGCCACCACCGGCTCAAACCTCTCAGCACACAACCCAAAAACCTCACAGAGGTCTCTGCAGCCGCTCAACATGAAATTACGTTTCGGCGGTGGAGTCCCAGCGAGCGAGAGTGAAATTCTGCACAAATCCAGTTTCACACCGACGGCAAAACTCCCGTAATTAAATTTTACTGCTGCACGTGGCGCTGAGCAGTGATTGGAGAAAAGATACGAGCGATGGATAATTTCAAAATGCGTCGTCAAGGTGGGAAAGGTCAAAGAGGGGCCGCACAGCTCCAATAAACGCAGGGTGATCAAATCAGAGCTGAGCTGTCCACCGACAGAACTCTGCAAACAATTAAACGATCAGCGGGCGTCTATTAAATGTCACGACGGAGATTAATTTAAGGAGCAGCATGAGGAAGTCCTCCTCTGTGACTCTCTCGCCTTCTTCAGTTCGAGGCCTCGGATCTCCTTCTCCCCTCCCACTGAATAATTCCCGTCTCCTCCTGAGACCTTTGATCCACGGGCTGAAAGCTAATCTACGTTCAGATGTGAGAAAATGTTTGATCAGGACACGAAGGCTGCTTGATCGCTGCTGACACGACGATCTGGTCTGATCACATACGAGCGTAAGGTACGAGAATAAAGCACCGTCAGCTCGTGACACTTCAGATCTGGAGCTAAGATGAATTTTAACAAGCGTGGAAGACAGACAAAGAAATGTTGTGATGGAGACCTGGTCTGGAGTCTGTCTGTTTGGAGCTGATTCTGCTCCAGCAGAGATCCACCAGACTAATCTAATAGTTTGGGTGAACTTTAGGACAGAAGAGGACCAGCTACATCACACACAAGATGAATTAGTTTACAGCTAAATGGCTCTGATTGGTTGGAGGACTAACTAGACTGAAACATGCCCCACAATGAAATCCAGCTGGAGACCAGATTCTAATAAGAATTGAATCTGGTCACACCAGGATTAATTCCTGGAAATGTACCTGATCTAATGAGGCTTTGAATGATTAAAGAGCAGCTTTTTATTCCAGAGTCTCTTTTGAAAGGTAACGCTCTGAATTTTAATCCACAACGGTCACAAGTTTCTTCCCGTTGCGCTGCGAGATGGCTGCTCTGACAAACTCAGCCTAATCAGAAACCACAGCCGACCTCACGCAACAGAAGACTTTAGGACAGTTTCTACTATCAGGACATCAGACTCTTTAAATCACGATGAACTAATCTCTGAACACTGAACTTTACAGTGTGCCATATGACGTGCCACGTCCACTTTTAACAACCACGTTTGTAAATCTTGTTTGTGCTGCAAAATTCTGGCAATTTGAGAATTTCTGCAACCACTGCTGGCGTTGAGCAGAAGTTCGAGCAAACTGAAACTGATTTACAGCTCAATTATTATCTATTTATATCCTTTGTAAGTTGACGCCTACACCTGATAAACTCAAATGGCTCAACCTCAGTTCATGCTCCTGCACCGGTCTACGTTGCTAAAGCAAAGGGGGCTAAGCTGGTTGAAAGAGTTTCTCTCGGTACTCAGCAGCTAATATTGGAGTTACTGTCAATCAAACCACTGCAGCACAGAACGGAGAGAAGACGTCTGAGGAGTAGGAGGTTCGTAGGAGGATGAAGAAGGGAGAACTTTCTGAGCTTGTGCAGCAGCTGAGAGATGTGAACGAGGAGATGCTTTTCGAACCAATCACAGCTCACGCAGTTCAAATCTGTAGCGCTATGAATGAACAGCACCAACAGAGAGGAAGTTTCTCTGAAGATACGTAAAGGCACTTTTTGCAGAACTTAGTCAGGATAGGAACGACTCTACAACCATCAGGGTCACCCATCAGAGGTTAATACCAACTCAAAGACGCCTTAAGGTCATCCTCTTACCATAAACCGTGCTCCTCTCTCACTTACATGCGCTGCACATGACAGATTTCTCCACTTAAATGAACCTGCTAAATATCTGCAGCATGAACCAACTATCAGCTTAAATCATAGGTTCATACCAATGTTCTTTAAATCCAACATTCTCACATCCTACAGCTGCATGGTGGGAAATGTTCCCCATTAAAAGAAAATCAAATTATATACTGTATCTGCATCTGGATGCCAGAGACAGCAAGGTTAGACACTGAAAAAGATTATCTTCTCCAGGAATTAAACAGTGCCAGCATGCAGAATATTAAAGTCTGGATTTATGGTAAATTAAGACAAAAATAAATGTGTATAAATCTATAATATTCCCTTTAAAATCCTCCTGAACAGTTAATACTTGCAGGGGAAATGTTTGCACATACTGCGCCAGCGACATTCAAAGCACTAAGAGGCTTATTTGGCAACACTCGACCTCTCCCCACAGCCTCGTGATCGTCAGCAGCATTTACATAAACACGTTTGCAACCCCAAAAGTCATAAAGAACTCCTTTTCCTCCCGGTAAATAATAAATGAGACGCAGCCCAAGAATTTAGCCGGCAGGCGCCGCAGAGCCACTTGCAGCCACGGCTCACACTGCACACGCCACACAGAATGAATGAGGCACAAAGAGGGACAGATGCAAAACTCTGCAGGGTCCCGCGTTCGCTCGTACGACTGCACCAGGAAGCGCCACCTCCTCCACACGCGGTCAATACCGCCTACACACACGTGCAAAAAAAAAAAATAACAAATCACTATCAGATAGGAGCCATCAGGAGCAGATTCTTACAAGTAGCATGTACAGCACAACAAAGGTTTATTCATTTGTTTTCTGGCCTGTGCTGTCATGGCAACAGTGCGAGGGGAGAAGGCTAAGCGCGTTTTCTTGAAGGTAGACGTGGCCGTGAGGCATGTCAAGTCTCAAAAGCAATAAGGGAAAATCCAGGAATCCAGGAATGTCTACGACGTCCAGGCAGAGAAAAAAAGACTCGACTACAGTTCATAAACTCCGTGTCTGTGTCATGTCTAAATAATACCGCATGCTACAAATCTTCCAGCACCTTTTTCCACATAACTCTTTGAAAGACAGAATCTTTACGAGCCGGTTGACTGGGTTTGATGCACTCGTAGCGCCTCCAGCTTCTCTCTTAACATCGCTTCACTGGAGTGGAAGGTAAACCACTTCGGTCTCTTTGCTGGGTTTTAGGTGTCGCCTGCACACTCAGAGGCCATTCATCTTGCAGGTGTATAAGATAACGGTGGGTTTCTTTAATGAACGTTCAGGTTCTCTTCACCTCGAGATACATTCATCACCGAATATCCTCAGATTAAAGCTGATCCATGCACAGCCGACGTCTCTGCACCAGCTGGATGTTTGCAACCTATGCTGCAGCCAGCCACCAGGGGGAGCTCCACATGCTTTAGCTTCACTTTAAAGGAGCTGTCATGGTGTGCATTTTTTATACAGTCTATGGTTACAGCTATTCGATGCAAGAGGTATTATGCTGCATTCCAGAAAGCTTGAAGTACACTAGATGCGACCTCAAAGCGTTCCAGGAGAACGAAGTTGAACATAAACAACAAACATGGCCGACCGAGATAAAATAATATTCGTTCGACTCGTTCGTTGTTTTTTTTTTTTACGTTTTTTACTAAATCTGCATAATAACTTTATGCAGAGAGATTATAGCGACATATATTCACGCAAAAGTCATGTTGTGTAATGTGATTATATCTAGTATGACCATAGTCTAGTCAATTATGTCTTAACAGTCATGGTGTGCATCTCCGCAGGCGCCGCCATTGTTCTGTGACGTCAGGCTGCTGCATCTCAGTGAAGTCGCTAGTAGGACCTCCGGGTTCAAGCAGCATTGCAGAGAACTTTTCCTAGTAGGAGGTTGGAAATTTCAGACCTCCCAGTTTTCTGTAACGTAGCATTACACCCAGCCTACTCTTACAACCACAGCCGGCATACACGTCCAGCTGGTGCAACCCGGCCTCTGAGGAGGTGCACGTCATCTGAATCTGAGGCTGCAAATTGAAACTGTCCAAACATGTCCGTCCCCAGTTTTGATCACAATGAATCCGTCGCCTTCTGTTGCTTCCCGCGCCTGCCGACTTGATCCAGTGCCGGAGACACTGCCTGTATGCACATGCATAATACTCAGCATCAACAAATCTAAAGTTTAGTCTTCCATTGAAGATTTCTGCGCACACGAGATCAAAGTGAGTGTCGGAAATCAAACTGCATCCAGAAGTTGTTTGCCTTCTCCTGCCTCTCACATTATTTGCCACAGCGAGCTGGCTGAGACAGTAAAAGGTCTCAGAATTCATTGCTCTTGTGTTTTGAAGTGCTAATGATGCACAGAACAAAAGACTTACACTAAATTTCAGCACAGACGGGACGCGCTGGCGCCAAAGCAAGTGGCACAAATTGGCTCTCACACTCGGGCTTTCATCCACACAGGATTGTGTGTCTTCATGCAACAAGTATGTAATAGGCTTAACAGATCACAGCTGAAAGATCCTTGGTCCGGAGCCTAAGCCAGTCTTGAAGGCAATTACAACCAGAATGCCTTCACACCACACAGAAGCAGGGCGGACAGAGATGGGAGGAACAAAGCTAACGCTGCGACTCTCAGCCTCATGTGACTGCGGAGGCATGTGGGGGGAGGGGGGAGGGGGAGATTGTTCATTTCAATATCCAAATCAGGAACCGAGAGGCAACAAACACGAGTAACGCACCAGCCCTGAATCATCTCGGCTCTGACAGGTGACGGGTTTCCCCTCAGGTACGTACAATAGGCTGAACTGTCAAACTTCATATCTCATCTCTGCTGCCTGTCAAAGCCATTTCCCCCAAACACAGTCAGGACAGTCAGAAACATTTCCCACATCTGCATCAAGAACAGTCCTGTCTTAAAAGTTCACCACTGACGCACTTAAACTTGTTTTAGTGGGGGTAGAAAGCTGGAACAATGAGAGGTTTGAGTGGAGAACAGGTCTGTAAGATAAATATGGAGTCAGTTAGCTTAGCATAGACACTGTTTCTAGGCTCTGAGGCAAAGGGTACTTAGTTTGATTCTGAAATACAGACTCCGGCTATACTTAGACAACACAAGTTATCTCCCAATGCATCCTTGATTAAACAGACAAGTATTTGTACTGTTCTTGTTCAGATTGTACTTTGAATTAAAGCCGTACTTGCGCAGTAAGCAATGACAAGAACGATTGATAAATGACCCAAAGAGTCCTAGAAGATACGTCTCAAATGTTCAGCCCTTGAACTAAAAGAAGAGAGTAGATTTCGTTGCATAGAACATAGTTGTTAGTGCTAAGCTAAGCTAACAAGCTGCAGCTTTAAGGGATGTACACACAAGAAGAGTATTAACCCTGTGTCAGGCCTGAGACCATGAAAGCTAATGAAACTTTAGGAGTTAAAAACCTTTGGAGACGTGAGGCAAAGCTGAACCTAATCTCAACTTTGAGGCAATGACCAATGGCAGCAACTGATTTTTTATGTTCTCAGACACATTCAGTAAACTTATATGGGAGCTACCAGAGCCTGGAACATCCACTAGTGACTAACGGTCAGCTACAAAGTGATGGATGACCAGAGAATGGTTTAAAACGCCAACATGGCAGAAGGTGAATTTGAATCCCTTTAACTTACTCAAGTGAGATGGACAACACTTTAAACGGCAGATACACAAAGCAATATTAAATTTTAAAGCAATTTAAGATTTGAAGGCACATGTGCAATGCAGCATCCAAGCTGTACACAACCTGAGAGATTTACCACCATTACGTGTGTTCCAGTTTGGACCAATCAGCCTCAAAGTAACCGCCACCCGAGGACGGCCGTGTCTCTTTACCGCGAGTCACGTTTAAGTTAACTTCCACAGCGCAGTGACGCAGACACTTCAAACACGGACGCCGCGAACCAGCCGAGCGGTGCAGAGCCAGCATGCGTCGTCCAGGGATCATTTACAGGGCCTGGCATCCAGTAACCAGCCTCGTAATGTTCCAGAGAGAACGCCAGTGCCAGAAAACATTCTCACACAACCGTCTGGCAGCGTTTGCTCCGCTCTCATCTTTAAAGATGAGTCTGAAACAGTAAAAGGAGCAGATCAGACCAGCTCTGGATGGTGTACAGTCCTTTGAGCTCTTTGATTCTGAAATATTTGAGTTTCCAAGTGTAGGGAAACCCTGAAGGTAGATGGCATCATCATCACTTTTGAATCAATTGCTTTGTTTGGTTAAAAACTTATTTATGTATTCTGTTTTGTGTTATATAACCAAAAAGAAAAGAGCAAATAGGTCACAAAGCAAATAAAATAACCAGAAGAACAAAGGTTTTCTGTTTACTGACTAATCTGAATTGATAATATTTGATCCTGTTGAGACATTAACAAAGACTTAAAAGAGCAGAATAAAGACAAAAAGCTCAACACCACAACCATTAGTGGAAGAAAATGTCAGTTAGTGGCACATACAGGAGACGTGGTGGCAAATACCGACACCCAGCCACAAGCCAGGCTCCAACCAAACAACCTGAAAGAGTTCCAGGTGGACACCACCCACAGAAGTTCCTGAAGACCTGAATGAAACATCTTGATTCATGGATCTACCAGGACCTGGACCTGACTGAGAACCTTCACAGACGTTCACTCCTCTACTTTAACTGGATGAAAAGATGGCAGCTCCTCACATGCACATGACAATGTCCCTGCACACTCACCTCATTAGTTTGCTTCATTTGATTTCACAGTCTGCCACAGTTGATTTTAAACTCCCGAGGTTTGTGTGGAGCTCACAAACGTCTGTGATGTTTGAGTTCCTATAGTTGTTGGAGGAAGTTCATGTCTGGTGGAGTTAACATGAGTCTTCTTCTTCTTCTTCTTCTTCTGTTTCTACTTCTTCTTCTTCCTCCTCCTCCAAGCTACCGGTCATATTACTGCCCTCTGCAGGATGGGCCTATTTATGTGTAGAGTCTCAAGATGTCTCCACGTCCCCATCGTTGCTGTCCACATGGATTCCAGCTTGGTTCATCTTCTCAAACTTCTTTCTACCTCCATGTTTCTGTCCCTCCTGGAAACTCCTCACCTGACGTTTACCCCACGTGGAGCAGACATGCTCAGAGAGAATGGATTTACTCCAGTAACCAGAGATGAAACCAGCACATCAAGAGTTTACATAGAGATTAGGAGATCAGATTATCAAATCCCAGTCTGCTCTGATTGCGGCGGTTACATTAGGCTGTTTTATTCTGGTTATTAGTAGAATACCTGATCTCAGTTTTACCGTCCACTGTCCTGGTGTTTAAATATGCTGTCAGTGTGTCCGGCTTCTTCCTTGTCCAGGTTTTTCTTCTAAAGGAGATTTTTAATCTTCCCTGTGAAAGAAATAAAATAAATGTAGTGTAGTGGGGATTCCTGCCAATAAGGCAAACTCGTGCTCACTGAGGGGTGGTGAGGCTTGGCGGGTGAGAGCAGACAAGATAGATGCCCTTAAATGCATCCTTTACTCTCTGCTGGCAGAAACACAACAGGCCACCCATCATCCTGTACGCTACACACCATTTAGCCTCAGCTAATGTGGATGGTTTGTGGGTCAACGGGCAGAAAGAATTAGGCTTCACCACTGACCTGCAGCTTTACCAGACCAGGAGACAGGTTCTGAAACTGAAATGGCATTTTCTGATACAGACAAATCAGGAGGAACTTTAGATTGTGAAGGTTCTCAGTGATTCAGGTCAACATAACTGGATATGTAGAGACTACTGAAGATGTTTCATCCAAGTCTTTAATTCTAAGAGAGGGTAAGGAGTTTGGGTTTAAATAGTAACATGGGTCCATGCAGTTCTTGGTATTTAAAGTTTTGTTTTAGACTAAAATAAAAAATTAAATGAGAGTTTAGAAGAAGTTTTTTCCATCAGTCAACAACTTTTCTGTTCCCTAGACCAGAGAGACCTGGACCAGTGTTCACCATGATGACTACTTCCTGGATCAGAGAGTCTGGAACAGCGGAGGTCACCATGGACACTACTTCCAGGCCCAGAAAGAAGTGGACCAGTGGTCCCCATGGAGACTACTTCCTGGATCAGAGAGACCTGGACCAGTGGTTACCATGGAGACTACTTCCTGGATCAGAGAGTCTGGACTGGTGGTCACCATGAAGACTACTTCCTGGACCAGAGAGACCTGGACCAGTGGTCACCATGGAGACTACTTCCTTGACCAGAGTCACCATGGAGACTACTTCCTGGACCAAAGAGACCTGGACCAGTGGAGTCACTACAGAGACTACTTCCTGGACCAGAGAGACCTGGACTGGTGGTCGCCATGGAGACTACTTTCTGGTTCATTCACAGACAAGAGATCACCTCAGGAGAAAGAACATGAAGCCTAAGATTAACTTTAGACTACAGAATAAAAGTTTTTGAATTTCAAAATAAAAACCAGATAAAAGCTGCTTCAAAGCAAACTTGAAACACGTGACTAGAGTCTCCTGAACCAGTCGATTTAAGGGTATCGTTGATAAACCATCACTCTGTGTTTGACATTTAATGAGGTCCGTCCTGGATTGACCCCTGAACACTTAGGCGCCCGCTCGGAGTGAGTGGAATAGAAATGTCAACGACGGAAGTCAGCGAGGCGAGAAAAGAGCGGGGGAATAAAACCTGGAAACGAGACGACTTAAGCCTCGACAGTCAAATGAGGACAGTGCTCAGAAATTGCCTTAAATTGGAGCAGGATTGATTCTCTCTCTCGGTGCGAGAAGAAAATCAATGTGGAGATGTTAGAGACGTCGTATGAAGCATCAGAGATAAATAGACGTGACCGTAGCTGTTTGTGGACGTATTAATCAGTGCTAGGAATGCATCAGGTCAGGAAATAAATCCAACTGCAGCCGGTGTGAGATTAGTTAAACGGACAAGAGGCCTGAACGTTTACTGTTCCTCAGGTCGGACGTCGCTGTTGAACGGAGCAGAGGTTCAATCCAAACAAAGTCTCTCTTTGAGCCTCCCAAAAATAATGTAGTGCACTAATCCAGAGCTCTTCTTCTCAATTAGTGCGAAGGTCAAGACTGTCACGAGGAAGTAAATGAAACACAGCTCAGGTTTTAATGAGGCTCCACGCTCCAGTCTGCAGGCCTGAGAGGATTTTCTTTCCTGTGATCAAATTCAATGAGAAGAAGAAGAAAAAAAAAACACTGAGCCGCGAGGAATTGGTGGAAAGATAACTGGTTTACAAGTGATTTTCGGCTTAAATTGGGTTTTGATTTGGTGAGTTTCAGTCGGCCTCGGCTTCAGCGCAGGGATCGGCTTCGTCAGCTCTTTCAGACAGATTCAGGGAAAGCGGTGCATGGATCATTATTTTACA
Source organism: Chelon labrosus (assembly GCF_963514085.1). Taxonomy (NCBI): domain Eukaryota; kingdom Metazoa; phylum Chordata; class Actinopteri; order Mugiliformes; family Mugilidae; genus Chelon; species Chelon labrosus. The sequence continues at coordinate 23,048,900 of NC_140354.1, forward strand.
AAAAAACACAAACCTCAATAACTGCGTTTTACCCTTTTCTTTTCTTCTTTATTTGTGAGGTGCAAATAGAAGACAAAAAAAACAAAAAAGAGGCTTAAAATTAGCCCCGTTCCTCATGCAGGAGTCTGGTGTTTTAGAGAAAAGATGATTCATTATCACAGATATTCCCAGGGAAGACTGCAGTGTTTATATCTGTAACAAGCCCCAGACTATTCCAGCAGCTCATTACGAATGCAGGCCTCCATCTGCCTGCTGCTGCTGCTGCTGCTGCATAGAATTAAGAGATCTGGTTTCATTATTCAACACCGATTTCAGTCCGATCGCTCTCCCTGACGCAAAGTTTTTATTAGTCAAGACTCGATCTTCAGGAGGCAGGTTACACATGATCACGTCGTAGAAAACACAGAGAGAGGCTGGCACAACAGTCGTTATGTTTTCAAGTAGAATATCAGACCTGGAGCCTATCCCAGCTGTCACTGGGGCGAGAGGCAGGGTCCGCCCTGGATGAGTCTTTGGACGGTGGGAGGAAGCTGGAGTACCTGGAGAGAACCCACGCAGACACAGGGAGAACATGCAAACTCCACACAGAAAGGAACCAGTCGGCCTGGATTAGAAGTTCAGCTTATTTTTTTTTGATATACCTTGACTTGGATGACTGAGAACTTTCACAGACCACAGATGTTTTCTCTTCTTCAGACCTTTCTCTGTAAACCCTGCACATGAAAACCTCACATCAGCAGTTCCTGAAATACTCAGACCACCATCTTTCCTCTGACGCTGAGTTTGAACTTCAGCAGATCCTCTGTTTTGACCACATCTTCATGTTGCTTCCATGTGATTTTTATTATTTTTTATTTCGGTCAGTTTGGTTTTCCTGCAGCCAGCAGCTCTGCACACTGTGCTTTTCTCTTCAGATGTGTCTTCCAGGCACAAGCATGCAAGCAATGTAGATGGGATTTGGTTGAAACAAAGAACCTTCTTACTGTGATGCATCAGTGCTAACCACCACACTGCTTTGTCACCCGTCTTTACATGTTAACAGAAGAAGATTCTCAGCAAATAAAAATCAGCTGTTAGATATGTGTCCTCCTCCTGTTTCTAACAACCCTGACACGTTCAGTCAGCCTCAGAAAACTCTGACAGGTTAGCAACCATGAAAAAGAAAAAAAAAAACACAGGAAAATTCAATTAAGCCCTCGCTAGCAGCATCTGATAAGTTTATGGAAATTAAAGTTTTATGTAAATCAGTCGTCTGTCTGGACCGGTGCCACATCGCAAGGGTCTGCACGTGGCGCTGCATTCAGATGAGCTGCTCCAGAAAAAAAACTCTGCAGCTCAACCAAAAACAATGAATCCTGTCACCTGTTACTGTCAAACATCTCTCTGAGCATTTCATTCATTCATTTACTCATTTTCTGTAACAGCTTGTCCTCTGGAGGGTCAGAGCCTATCCCGGCCGTCATTGGCCGAGAGGCGGGGAACAAATGAACCTAACGAGTGTGTCTTTGGACGGTGGGAGGAAGAACCCACGCAGGCAGAACATGCAAACTCCACTCAGGCAGACTCAAACCCAGAACCTTCTTTCTGTGAGGCATCAGTGCTAACCACCACCACAACTGTGCCGCCCATGAATATTTCAGATTACTACTAAAAGACACCACAGCTGCTGAAGACAGTGTCCTAAACTCTGAGTTGGTCCTGACAGATTCTACTGGAAAGACCAGATGGAGGGGGGCCCATGTACACAGACGTAGCACTCTGCAGAAACCAGTCATTACTCTTGTGATAAACTCTTTATTTAAACAATTCTGCTTCAACTTGAAGACCAGAAGAAGTGAGAGCTGACAGAGAGTGGTTCCAGTCACAGAGTACACTGACATCTAGTGGACAATGACAGCAACACCAGGACTAGGAGCTGCAGTTTACAGAGATAAAATACTAAAACTGTTTCTGAGGCGTCTTCTTTGTCGTTTTCTACATTTAACATCTAAGTACAGATCACTTATGTGACAATTTCTTTGTGCGTTTACATTTATTTATACAGTACTATACAAAAAAAAACAACAGACAGATTTGCTATCATCACTGCAACGATAATAAAAACTTTAATTAAATTTTATAGTAATACGTTTAAAAAATAACTTTTGGAGACGTAAGGCAGGGTGCCCGCTGGACAGGCGCTACCTGGAGATGGTGGAGCTGGTGTTTGATTGGCTGGAGAAGGTAGTGGCGCCACTGAGCTGAGAGAAGCCACTGTGACAGGACTCCAGACTGGTCATGGATCCCCTAAAAATAAAAATAAACAACAGTCAGAAACATTCATTATCAGTGATTCTACTCAATCGGCAACTAATCAGAGCTAGATTTAATTTATATTTTTTTAAATAATTAACATATATATATATATATTTTACCTTATTATCCCCACGTACCTTAATTTTAATTTTAATCATTTTTATTTTTATGTATTTAATTGTAATTGATTTTATTATTTTTTTTATTTTTTTTAGTTATATTTATGTAATTTTAATTTATTTTTATTTTGTTTGTTTATTTATTTATATTTATGTAATTTTAATTTATTTAATTTTTACTTTTTATTAATTTTTACTTTTTATTCATTTATGTTTATGTATTTTTATTTTATATTTTTTTATTATATTGTATTTATTACCCATATTAACTCTGTAACTCAGTAACATGTAAATATATAATCCCTGTAATTCCTGTTCACATTTGTTCATTAGTCACTTTACTCTTCCAGTCATGTTTACATCCTACATGTACATGCATGGATAGTTAATTCATTTATGGCTTAGGCTTTTTTCTTTGTATTGTTCTGTTTTTTGTTCCTTAAAAGTGTCTTGTACTGCCTCGTCATGCTGCTCACTCGAGTTCAGTGTATAAATAAAAACATGCCAGGACTAAATGGACTGACCTGAAGTCATGGGAGGCCAGCACCTCGGTGTAGTACATGATTTTGCACTTGTGGGAGGAGACCTGCAGAGAGGCCAGCACATCGTCCACGCGGGGCAGGCTGGAGGCGGCGCCGGCTGCAGAGCTGTGGAAGCGCCACTGGAGGATGTAGAAGCCGGGCCAGCGGGTCACGTGGGAGCCCTGATGTTCATAAAGGAATTAAAAAAATGGTTTAGGATGGAGGATTAACCGCTTCAGTGCACCAGGATGAGCGTTCAGATCCCTTCTCTCACCTGTACGCTCTCCCCCTCCCTGCAGGTGAGGGCTTTCTCCACCATGCTGTAGTCCTGGCCCAGCAACCAGCTCTTGTCTATCAGCTGAGAGTTAACTGCGCCCCCCAGAGGGTCTTTCTTTGGGGGCTGAGGGGCCTTCTTGGAATGGTAGATGTTGAAGATCACATCTCCTTTACACACGTCAAAGTCCCAGGTGATGACGGAGGAGGCCTCTGAGATCTCAATCAACATCTGCAAGAGGATGTAAGGAGATTAAAAACACAGCAGGGCAGACGGCAACACACTAATCATTCATCTGCAGGGAGGCAGTGCACATCTGTTCCAGCTGGTGGCGCCACAATCCACAACATAAAATCTAAATCACCTCATACGGAGCGCCCTTGAAGATGCTGGCACTCTTATAGACGGAGTCCGTCAGCAGGCGGTTTTCCTCCGTCTCCAGTTCCTCAGCTGTCCTGTAGAGAGATTTGGGGACCAGACCTCCCTCAGGGATGTCACACTGGAGGGGACACAGGAAAAATAAATGGAATATATGTATATGTAATAGAATATAGTCAAAAGTTTTTGCTCCTGTCAGAATTTTCTACATTTCTGCTTAAAAATGATGCAAAACTTTTTTACACAAGTCCTGAATATAGACAGAACCCAATCAAACACATTAAACAGAAATATTAGACTTGTGTATTTGTTTAACAAGGAAAATGAGACAATATTACATATCAGAGAGGCGCTGCTCTAGGATTAAATCCATGTCCATGTGTTCAGAAGTGTCTCCATCAATGTAATGAGACTCAGGTGTGGTTCAGTTCCTGGTTTAGTTTCAATAAATCAGGGATTTGTCTCAGTCTGATCTTCACAACACATGTTTGTAGACAAAGGAGCTTTCTGAGGAGCTCAGAGAAAGAGTTGTTGTTGCTCATCAGGCTGGAAAAGGTTCCAGAACCATCTCTAAAGAGTTTGGAACCCACAAATAATCCACAGTCAGACAGATTGAAGACGACTGTTCCCCAGCTAAAGGCCTCTCTCACATTGGCTAATGCTAATGTTGATGAATCCACTCAACAACCATGGTGTGATGGACAAAGACACTGCTCTCCAAGAAGAACATTTCTAAACATCATGTGGACAAGACAGAAGACTACTGGGACAATGTTTAGTGGACAGATGAGACCAAAGTAGAATAGTTTGGTTTAAATGAGATGAAACAACACTGCATCATTCCAGCATCAGAACCTCATCCCTCCATCGAACATGGGGGTGCTAATGTCCTGGTTTGGGCCTGTTCTGCTGCATCTGGACCAGGACGGCTTGTCATCATTGATGGAGCAATGAATTCTGAATTCTACCAGTGAACTCTAAAAGAAAATGTCAGGACATCTCAGAACTGAAGTGGTTCTGTTCTGAGGAATGGGCTAAAATTCCTCCAAGCTGCTGTAGACCACTGATCAGCAGTTACCAGAAACAGTCATTTTTATGCAGAAATGTAGAAAATTCTGCAGGATGCAAAAACTCTTAAGCAGCACTGTATGTTAACAAGTGATATATGAGCAGGTTTAGTTCGCAGGTAAATGCTAGTAGTTCTGTTTATGACAAAAAATACAACTTGATATTTTATTGAATGACATTTATTCTGCTCTTATCAGACAATAACCTGCTGTAAAAAAATGTAGAAGCAAGCCTCCTGTCCATCACCACAAAACAGCAGAGAGTCTAGCTGAATTAAGCAGCATGCCTCGCCACTGAATATTCATCTTAGAGATTAACTGAGAGGATGCTGCCCAAACACCACGCCACGAGCTACAAACACACATTCCAGCCTTACCATGCAGTCGCCTCGGAGGAAGTCGGGGATGATTTCTCTGCTGATGTAGTCCACTAAGCCTCCCGGACCCTGGTAGTCGTTACCGGCATAAACGAGGAACTTCTTACGAGTGTTCTCGTCGATAAGGGGGCTGACCTGGAGGCAGAGAGCGTGCAGGGTCACTCATTACAGAGTGTGAATCCATAATAAATGAATTAAACATGTATGAGGGTATCACCAAACGTTCATGTTGATTTTATTGTTTTAACAGCTCGTTCTGTAGCACCATTTCTATTTTTAATCATCTATTTGCCATTTGTTTTAATCCTGAACATCTCACGGTGAAATACTTTTATTACGGTTCTATTTGCATAAATTTGAAGTAACCTTTGTTTCTTTGCCGCATGCCATTACTCTCATTTAAACAACACTCTTGCACACTGCTTTTGCAAAGATTAAATGTCCCCCAGGGAGAAGTCTCCAAGTGTTGCAGAGCTATAATTATCTTTAGTGCCACCATTAGATTTTTATGCCTTTGTTCTCCATTTCCTCAAATCTGCAACTAATCTGAGCCTGACTCATTAAAACCACGGCAGCGGTGCCGACAGCGGGCGCAGATATTTATTCTCACCAGGGTCCAGAGCACGGGGAAGACTCTGGGGGCCCGCAGGATGAGCAGGCGGCCCAGGGTTTCGGGGTAGTTGGCCTCGACCACCTCGATGATTCTCAGCAGGGCCTTGACGCCCGGTCTCCACAGGTGACGCATGTTCAGACCCTCCAGATCCACCAGGCAGGTCCAGCAGCTGCACGGCAAATTAAAGGGGACATGACGCATGACGACACCCGACTGGGTAATTAACCAACGAGATGCTGCAGACAAACTGAAAATAAACCGGGCACCGCACCTGATGGGTCGACCAAAGACTCTGGTGTTTTCCTCGCAGCGCCTCAGTCCCTCCTCGTTGATGGACAGGACCTGGAATCAACACGGTGTCAACTTTCAGACAGCTTCATCCTACATGTCTCATTTACAAGTTCAAACTGATAAAATAGATTCTGCAATTCTTATATACTCATAGTGGGTGAAAAGTATAAAAAGACTGCAATGGATATTAAATAAAAGCTTGATGTCAGGCTTTGAAAATGAGAAGCGATCACATCCTTGGCGCCCTTCACTAACCACCTGTGAGTTTTCAAATTGATTTTAAGATTTGATTAGTTGTTTTTAAAGCCTTAACTGATGGCATGGGCATATTCCAAGATGACAGTGCCAGGATTCATGGGGCTCAGATTGTGAAAGAGTGGTTCAGGGAGCATGAGACATCATTTTCACACATGGATTGGCCACCACAGAGTCCAGACCTTAACCCCATTGAGAATCTTTGGGATGTTTTTTGGTGGTGACTTTTTTTTTGGCCAGTGCACTATATTTAAGATTTATTATGGTCTTGGTCCGTCTGTGATTGGGACCGTTTGTAAGTGCATGTTGTATTTTATGCATCGTGGGTATTTGCACCTTCGTTGCAACCTGCAAAGACTTTTCATTTATTTTTAATTAAAGTAAAACATAAGTGTTAAAGGTTCAGTCACCTGTCTCAGTAGCACCTCCTCTCCCAGAGCTCGTACCAGGCCCTTAGTGTCCATCTGACCCAGACGCAAGATGTAGAGAGGACGGCCGTCTACAAGAAATGTCACACACACACACAGGGACAATTCACAAACTGAACGAGAAGTTAAAATCCAATCATGTTCATTTCCCTCCTTGCCGTTTACGTAAAACCGCTGTTTACTCTGATCTGACATTCAAAGGTTACTTCCCGTGTTCGAGCCTCCAGTCTGACCCTCTGGATCAACTGAGCTCACTTCATGGGAGCTGTGACAGATGGAGCTCGGTCCCCGCCGTCAATAATTAACGGAAAGTTCATGTGGACTGAAAACATACAGAGCACTGACTCCCTCCCTCCCTCCCTCCCCGCCCGAACGTCTCGCTTCGCAATTAACCGAGACGACCCCGTGAAATGAAGAGGACTCGAGACGAGGCGCCGGTCACCTCTGTCGTGGTGGTGCCAGCCTCCAGCGTAGTAATCCTGAAGCGGCTGCGGTTGCTCCCACGTGTCCAGAAGGAAATCCACCTGGTGCTGCTTCCTCCAGGTGAGCGACTGCCACAGGAACTCCCGGGCCTTGTCCAGGTTGAAATCTCTGGCCCTGAGGAAGCGCAGCACGTGTTGATCCTTTGGAATCTGTGCACAACAGAAAGAATTATTTTACATTACTTCTTGTGAGCTCCTGTAATCTCTCTCTCTTATAAATGTCTAAGAGAGGGAAACTGATGTAGCTGTGAGAGAACAGCTGAGCAGAACAAAATACTGTATATGTAGATGTTGTCTAGTCAGAGAAGCTGTGTTTTCATATGTGACCTTGCCCTTGTGGGTTTCCTGGAGCCACTGACGCAGTCGAATGAGACAGCTCTCCTGCATAGGCGTCAGATCACCAAGGTAACGTCTGATGTAGTCAGCATCCAACTTGTCTGCAGGCCAGAATGCATGTACACAGTCAGGTGATATCAGTGCATGGATTATGCAATAAGGCGCAGCGAGTGTAAAAATAAACTCAACGTCGACAGTGATTAAACAAACCTGTTCACACGCTGAGCAACATGAGTAACCATTCAGAGTCGAGTCCAAGATTCATGTTAGCTCTGTTTTGGTCTCCACCGGCTCCTTTTGGTTCATTAGCGGCTTAAGTTCAACGCGTGCACAAGCTAGCTGCAAAACTTTTCTGCCCTTTGGTGCCAAGGTGTTAATCAACGAAAAGCTTGAGTTGCTTGTTGGTTAGTCTACAGACCAAACCTGAATGTATGTAGTGAATATTTACTTCCATTTCTTTTTCCGGTAGATTTGTACATATGCAAATCTTGTATATTTCTGCTTATACTGTTGTATTTGATTGATTTATTGCTTATAATTATCTTACACTTAGTTTTCTTTTTAATCAAGAGTGCTTTTTTTTTTTTTTTTATGTGCAACTGGGCTACTGTGACCAAGCAACTTCCCTTATGGATCAGTAAAGTCTAAGTCTAAGCCTAAATACACGTACAGAGTCCAGTTATATAAGTACATATTGCATGGATAATATAATACAGTGTAAAAAGTGTGAGAGTAATTAAACTTAGGCAACAAAATGTAGTTTGTTTTATGAGATTCTTTGGTTTAAAATGTTCCCTGTTTGTTGCAGACTTTATCTTAAAGTTGTTAACAGTAACTCTAGAAAACTTACAAGGAAGCTTGTAAAAAAAAAAAATCACATGCATTCAGTAAATATCTGAAATGAGGTCAACTGGACTTGTTAGGTTTCCTGCAGACGTTTCATCTAAGTCTTATGATTTAAATGACTGGTGGGGAGTCAGGGTTTTAGTAGGAACATTTGTGGGTGTTACCCACCTGAAACGTGCATGACTGAACTCTTTAAAAACTGAAGAAGCTACTTGCATGAGAGGGGAACCATCTTTAAATCCAGCTGCCCTTATTCCATCTTGTTTTGTGGATGCACCATGACCCCAGATGACCAAGAACCTTCACAGACACTAGCTTCTACGTTCCACCTTAGTTTTGTGTGTGTGTTTACTGACCATCAGGTGAACCAGCCACTATCTCCATGGGACAGGACCCGGCTTTACTCTGCTGCCCATCCCTGCTGCTGCTCAGTGGGATGTCTCTGGCAGCAGAAGGGGGAGGCAGCTTTGGACGCCTCTCAGTAACGGTGCCAGAGGCAGCGGGGGGAGTCCAGCGAGGTATGTAGGTTACTCCTTCTTCCTCCAGCTCTCTGAGGTAGTACTCTATAATTTCTTTACCCTACAACCAACAAATGAGATCTCATTTTAAAATTTGACTTATTTCCACACATAGTCCCCGCAAAATATCATCAAATCAAACAAACCTTTTTGATGCTACTAGCGTACTGCTTCATCGCTATCTTCTCTGCTGTGCTCTCGAAACCAAAGAAGGATTTAATATCCAGACTGGCCGTCTGTTCAAAGCATGTCCAGTCCTCATTCTCTGGATGGACCTGTGGACGAGGACAGAAACATCCGTTTGGACTTGATTTGAACATTACGTAACAAGAAAGCTGAACCAGAATCCAAATGCTGACACACTATATGTGCAATTTGCAACTTATCACAATTGGACAGTTTTGTTGCAGCAAGAAAACTTTAATAGGAGGAATATTATTTGACCGAAACACCATAAATAGGAAGAAACCTTAAGCAGTTCATCTGCTTGAGGCTGGCCAGGTTAGGAGACAGAAAAAGAAGGGGGCGATGCAGCAGAGGAGAAGATAAGAAAGAAGGGGAAGAGGAATAAATGATAGTGGGTGTTGTATGACACATGGAAGACTAAAGGTGGATTGCAATCAAAGAGCAGAACCCAGCTCATACCATGGGGACCTATCTGCTTGAGGCCGGTCGGGTAAAAAGACATAATAAGAAAGGAGAGATGAGGCAGAAGAGAGAGAAAGAAAGAAAGGAAGGGAAGAGAGAACATGATAGTAGGTAATGCATGATACATGGAAGACTAAAAGTGGATTGCAATCAAAGTATTAATGGGATAGAAACCTTAAGCAGAACCCAGGTCATATGTAGGGACCCATCTGCTTGAGGCCGGTCAGGTTAAGACACAGAAAAAGGAGAAGGAGGTGGAGGAGAAGAGGAGGAAAACAAGGAGAGGAAGAGAGTACATGATAGTAGGTGATGAATGATACATGGAGGACTAAAAATGCAATTAAAGTATAGAAACCTTAAGCAGAACCCTGCTCATAGACCAGGGGACCCATCTGCTTGAGGCCGAGACAGAAAAAAAGTGACAGAAGCAGAATGGGGAGATCTAAACAAGCAAGAGGACAAGATACTCGGTGATGCATCAGAGTTGACAGAGCGAATAGAAAAACACTCAGTTACATTTAGGCTGGAGTTGATTGGTGGAGTCTAGCTTTGCAGATCAGTAACAAGCCGCTGCAACGTGTGAAATGAATCATTAATGCTTCAGATGTTGCTTTTCCCTTTGGAAGGTGTCCAAAGAACACTTGGCATCATAAACGTTATATAAAAACTATAAAAGCATTACAGCAGACACTTTTATAAACCTGTCCCTTAAACACAATCTGATGAACTCACCGTGTAGACGCAGCACTCGCGGACAACGACTCTGCTGGCGAAGGACTCGTTGTGGACTTCGATGTGGAGCGTCCTGTCTCTGCGGTTCAGAGTGTTCTTCTGGGTGAAGTAGAGGTAGTCAACGCCTGAAATCTACAACCAGAGAGAATCACAATCTTAGAGCTGTCTCACCTGGAGGGTTGTGTGGTTCATTTAAACAGACGTGAACGTTGCGCCTGCAAATCTTGACCCAAATCAAAGAAGTGGACCCTGGACAGGTGCATGTATGTCCCCTTCCAAGCAAACTTGGGATCAGTTTGACTAAAATAAGAACGCAGACCAAACACAAAAGACCCATATTTGAGGAGCTTGTTCCCCATGAATCAGAACCACTGTTTCCTTGCAGTGTTTTGCCTCAATATCCTTTTTATCCACACATGTACAAAGTCATTCAATCCGATGCACCTCTGCCACTAAATACCACCGAGACAAATACCACCTTAAGATGGTTTCGCGGTCTTTGCCTGAGTAAAAGGTCAGATCTGAGGTACCCGTTTGAGAAGTCGAGGGGCATCAATGTCGATCGTGCAGCGTCTCTCGGTCACCAGCATCGATCCGTCCTCGCTCTCAGTCTGGCCGACGATCTCGCTGTCCACAAACACTGGGATCAGCGGGCACTTTGGGAACCTCCTCACATAGGCCTGAAAGAGCAGAACAGAACAGAACAACAACAACATTACAACAAAAGTGAAAGTGGTACGTCTGATGAAAACAATCATAAACAAGACACACGCAAAGCCAATAAAAGAAACAATAAAAAAAGCCTGACGGTGCCAACCACATTAAGAAGGCAAGAAATTCACTCTGGGTGTCTACTTTAAAGAATTTAAAATATTAAACATATGCTTAACAATCTGCATAATTCCATATGTGTTCATAGTTTCAGCCTGGAAGCCAGCCCAGCATCCATCAAACACATTTTCTCCCTGTGGTGAAAAGGTCTGGACTCTCTCCATTTGGAACAGATTATGTTTGAGTAATTTGAATATCAAGAGTCTTTATTGTCATTATGAGAACATAACAAAATTTTGCAGAGACTCCCGGTTTAAGAGGCACACATATAAATAACCTCTTAAGCCGGACGGGCTTTATGTGGGGATTAAGTGTGACAGCGGCGTAGGCATGTCTATCCCGCTGATGCAGAGGTATTAATTTTCTCTTTATAAAGATGGATGGCTGAACAACTGAAAAGTGAAGCCAAAGCAGGTAGAGCTCCCCCTGGTGTCTGGCTGCAGTATAGTTCATAAGCTCCCCCCCCCAATTAAATGAAAACGCAAGTGAGTATGGAGGAAGTGTGGGCGGGGCATCGATATCACGGCTCCACGTGGCTCCACCCTGATCAGACTCTGGCGCCAAACTCACAAGATGGCGGCGCCCGTATCCCCAGGAAAATAGCGTCAGTTTGACCAATGAGAGGAAGTGGAGACGTGTTGTCCATATTTATATACAGGCTATGCTTTAAACACAACCCAAAAATGACGTCAGTAGTCTTCAATGAAGAAAATAATAACAGTAAAGAAAAAACACTAAATTAAAAGGTGTATCCAAGCCTCAACTGGTCCAACCCTAACCCTAAGCTATTATGGCACTTAGTAATCTGCCCCATTAAACCTTGTGCGGACCCAGCCCTCCTGAGTGCAAAGATATCATGTACTGTTGTTCAAAGTATGGTTGTGTTCGCTTTTTGTTTGTATGTATATGTTGGTCATGTCTGCATTATATGCACTGTTTTGTGTTTTTCTGTGACAGACTGTGGAAACAAATTTCCCTATGGGACAATAAAGGCTATCTATCTATCTATCTATCTATCTATCTATCTATCTATCTATCACAATGTACCATTACAAAAAGCACTGAACTGAATCAGTGTTGTTGAGAAGAGTGTGTGACAGGACACGATTCATATTCACCAGTTTATATAAAATACACATTTAGTCTCTACCCACAACAACAACAACAACAACAACAACAACAACAACCTGCAGCTGAACCAGCTTTTACAATCACTGACTGCTCTGCGTTTTACTGCCTGCAGCTCTCAACCATCTGTCCACGCCAACGAGACCGCGGCTCCCCTGTCAATATTGATTGAGTCACGAAACAGGACCTGCGATAACGGCCTCCTGTCCATGGAACAAGCAGCAGTTCAGCTCCTGAGAACAAACTATTGATAAGTAACAGAGGGCAGGGAACGGCGTGGACCTTTCATAATAATGGGTGTGTGCCTGTGGGATGTTTTAGAACAACACACTTCACTGCAGGATAGAAAGGTTAATGCTAAGAGATGCAGCAGTTCACCCTCATTAGTCAAGATTCTGGAAAGTTTGAAAATCTGTTCTGCTACTGAAACGGATCAAACTTTGAGTTACAGCACATATTAGAGAAATCCAATCAATGAGATTATACATTATTCACGAGGAAAATGTTTCTGTGATGAGGAACAAGCATTGACTTGTGCTGTGCTACAAAAATGTTTCATTGATTTAAGACAAATAGAATTTTTTGTCCTGCTTATTCCTCTAGGAGTTATAAGAACAGGGTGGACAAAGGACAAAGACACTGCTCTCCAAAAATAACATTTCTAAACATCATGTGGACAAGACAGGAGACTATTGGGACAATGTTTAGTGGACAGATGAGACCAAAGTAGAATAGTTTGATTTAAATGAGATGAAACAACACTGCATCATTCCAGCATCAGAACCTCATCCCTCCATCAAACATGGGGGTGCTAATGTCCTGGTTTGGGCCTGTTCTGCTGCATCTGGACCAGGACAGCTTGTCCTCATTGATGGACCAATGAATTCTGAATTCTACCAGTGAACTCTAAAAGAAAATGTCAGGACATCTGTCCATGAGCTGAATGTGAAGAGAAACTGGGTCATGCAGCAAGACAACGAGAACCAAGAACACAAGTGGTTCTAGAAAAGAACGGTTAAAGAAGAACAAGATGAATGTTTAGGAACGGCCAAGTCAAAGTCCTGACCTTAATCCAATAGAAATGTTGTGGAAGGACCTGAAGCAAGCAGTTGATGTGAGGAAACCCACCAACATCTCAGAACTGAAGTGGTTCTGTTCCGAGGAATGGGCTAAAATTCCTCCAAGCTGCTGTAGACCACTGATCAGCAGTTACCAGAAACATTTAGTGACAAGGAGGTCACAGGAGATACTGGAAACAAGGCTTCACTGACTTTCTTTTGCAACCCACTGATATGCAATACTTGTTTTTTTTCTGAATCCTGTTTTTGATTGGGTTCTCTTTGTCTACCTTCAGGACTTTTATGAAAATCCTCTGATGTTTTTTATGCATTGTTATGCAGAAAGCAAAAACCTTGTGTCTTGCTTTCACATATTAGAGCAATCCAATCAATACTATCTTATTATTCATAGGAAAATATTTCCATGGTAAAGAAGCAGCACTGACTGGAGCTGCAGGAATAGACATTCGGCCATAAAATATAAAAGATGAGTCTGTGACGGTTTAGACTCACAAGTCAATACCAAACTGATGACTGTGGAACATAAACAAGTAAAGATCTCCTCGGGTGAACCTAATTAAAAGGAGGTGGCTCAGAAACCGATCAGTTACGTAAAGGAGAGTCATAAACAGGCGTTCTGAACAGGATCCGAGTGATGTCAGTAGTTAAACATTCAACGATCAGGTCTGTTAACACGAGTAATAACCGTCAATGGAAGGAGGACATAACAACCTGATTCTCACCTTTAAGCTCCAGAGGCCTGATTCTTCTGGAGCGGTTATTCATTTTCACAAAGGGATTATTTTAAGATGCTTTTCAATCAAATAATAATATCAGAGCTTGTGTGTTTCATGGGAAGGCCTCTAATGACGCTTGTGTAGGCATTAACAGACATTCTTTTGTGTTATCTTGAACTGTGTGGTAATGAGCTGCAGAGCAAAGTGTTACTGCAGTGTCACAAGATCCTGAATAAGCGTTTGGCTTAATGTGTAACTTCAAGGAACAAGAAACAACAGCAGCTGACTGTAAGGGAGGCTGAAACCAGACTGCCTTCCATAGAAATCCACATTTATCTTACTATTGCCCCAGTTCTTAGTTCCTGTTCCGTGTGCTGTACGTGTATTTAAAGCAACACAGAGTGCAGGTGAACACGGCAATACATCAGCATCATGATGAAAAATGGCCCACTGAAAGAGAAGCCAGCTCACTGTATGGGAATTGGGTTATCTGTTCGGATTTCAGAGTTTCCCTGTGCAACAATGCTGCTCCACTAAAATCTAAACCTATAGAGGATTCATAAACATAACTGGAAACATGAGGCCTCTTGTCATCTCTGTGCTGCACTGTCTTCATTACAAGAATCAGCTCAGCAACACGTCATTTTTAAAACAATCCTACAAAATGTCTTTTGGACCCCTGAGTTCTCACTTAGCATCACGTGATGACAAGAAAACGACATGTGTGCTGAACTTTAATGAGCTGCAGATAGATCTTTAAATATAAGAACAAGAGACAGAAACAGTACCACGGATAAAAGTGAGATACTTGAACAACACCTCAAAGGAAATTTGGCTTCTCCAATTATTTCCAAAGAGTCCAAGAACACACATTGTTCTGCAACAGAATGGTTAAAGTAGAACAAGATGAATTTTTAGGAACGACCAAACCAGACAGATCACTCCATAATAGTCTGAGAGGTCCCAAAGGAACCCAGGGGAACTTCTAAGCAGCTAAAGGCCTCTCTCACATTGGCTAATGTTAATGTTGATGAATCCACTGAACAACCATGGTGTGATGGACAAAGACACTGCTCTCCAAGAAGAACATTTCTAAACATCATGTGGACAAGACAGAAGACTATTGGGACAATGTTTAGTGGACAGATGAGACCAAAGTAGAATAGTTTGGTTTAAATGAGATGAACCAACACTGCATCATTCCAGCATCAGAACCTCATCCCTCCATCAAACATGGGGGTGCTAATGTCCTGGTTTGGGCCTGTTCTGCTGCATCTGGACCAGGACGGCTTGTCATCATTGATGGACCAATGAATTCTGAATTCTACCAGTGAACTCTAAAAGAAAATGTCAGGACATCTGTCCATGAGCTGAATGTGAAGAGAAACTGGGTCATACAGCAAGACAACGAGAACCAAGGACACAAAGTGGTTCTACAAAAGAACGGTTAAAGAAGAACAAGATGAATGTTTAGGAACGGCCAAGTCAAAGTCCTGACCTTAATCCAATAGAAATGTTGTGGAAGGACCTGAAGCAAGCAGTTGATGTGAGGAAACCCACCAACATCTCAGAACTGAAGTGGTTCTGTTCTGAGGAAATTCCTCCAAGTTGCTGTAGACCACTGATCAGCAGTTACCAGAAATGTTTAGTTGCGGGTAAGAGCTGCACAAGGAGGTAAACAAGGGTTCCAATGTTTCTGCAACTCAAAATATATGAACAGATACTTTCTGGACTTGAGTGAAAATCTGTTTTGAGTCATTTTTATGCAGAATCGTAGAAAATTCTAAAGAAACCCTAAATTAATCTGGGACTTCTGATTGTGATCTGACATATTTGAACATGTGATAAAAATATGTAATTTTACCAACTTTTCTTTGGTTTGTTTGTTTAATTATGAAAGCTGTCGGTTTATTGCATCACATTCGTCTGTCTGCTTTCTTGTCCAAATATGTCCCAGAAATGTGTCCATCAATGTCGTTTCTGCAGAAATATTCAACATCTAAACCACATGTTCGGTCTGGCATTGAATGAAAAAAAAAAAACGTTCCTCTGCTCTTCGTTTAAAAAGTGCAAACTTTTCCGAGCAGCTGTGTCTCAGCAGCGTGCACCCTGCAGATTCCACCAGAACATTAGTCTGGTCAAAGCATTTGCTGCAGATATAAAGAAACAGACAGACGACCCTGGCAAAGCTCAAGGCGCTTTTCTCAAGCGTCTGATCCCTCACATTCTCTCAACTTGAACCTTTAAATCAGAAACTGATTTCTATTCAAGGAAAAAAAATGATGTCTGGGCAGGGTGGAGGGTATCTGCCATTTAGTCCACAGTTCAGTTATGTAAGAGTCTGCAAAGTAATAAAGAAAACACATAATGGGGTTAATTATGTAGTGATCCACAACACTCACCGCCATGATTAACTCAAACGGATACTTGTAGACCCGAACCGGGGACTGATACTCCTGCACCATGGCTGAAACTCCTTCACCTGCAAACTGTGTCCAGTTAAAGACAGACAGGTTATTATTACTGGGTTACCATTACAGCAGAGAAACAAAAAGACATGTGATACAAGCTAAGGAACTAACCTGGGATGAATATTAGTCTGAACAGGAAGAAAAAAAAAAGAACTGGAGAAAAGTTTTTGAATCCAGAGAAATAAAACCGTAAAGCACAACCGGCCTCGTCTGCGGAAATAGAAAAGGAAATGAACTCAGAGCAGAATTAATTAAATCCGGTGACTCTTCACTTCACTGCTGCTGTCGGGCTGCGTGTGTTTCCATCCTGTCAGCTGAGAGACATGAGGACTCTTTAGTTTATTGGAATCAGCAGAAATAGGAACGCTTTGTTTTATCCGTCAGCGCGTCTGAGCCTGGCGCAGGCTGTTGACTCCGCCCCCTTTCTGACAAACAGGAAGTCAGCTGTTAAACATTTGCTCCTGACACGTTTGATTTAAAAAACAACAAATGAACATCGGATTAAAGGTTTAAATTAGACTAAACAACATTTCTCTTTAAAAAAGTCAACGTTTCATCACCAGATATTGATTTATTAAAAATATATCCAATATGGACAACATTTGTAAACCTGAATGTCTCTCAGCCACTGCATACTACTGAATTATTTCCTTTTTCTATCTACAGAGGACATTTAGGACTTTTCAGTGATACCAAATGTGAAGGGGTGGTACCTTTCTCTTTCTCTTTAAGAAAAATGTCTTCCATCAGTTATATGATATCTTAAAAATAAAAAAAAAAATTAAAAAAAGAAAAAGAAAAACATGTTTTCAGTATTCTAATTACCAGGGATATGTTGAAACACATAAAACCTGCATAAAAAAGTTTATTTTATTCATATTCTATGTGGGCAGTGTTGTTTCATCTCATTTAAACCAAGCTATTCTACTTTGGTCTCATCTGTCCACTAAACATTGTCCCAATAGTCTTCTGTCTTGTCCACATGATGTTTAGAAATGTTCTTCTTGGAGAGCAGTGTCTTTGTCCATCACACCATGGTTGTTGAGTGGATTCATCAACATTAACATTAGCCAATGAGAGAGAGGCCTTTAGCTGCTTAGAAGTTCCCCTGGGTTCCTTCGGGACCTCTCAGACTATTATGGAGTGATCTTTGTTGGTGGACCACTCCTGTGGAGGGGAACAGTCGTCTTCAATCTGTCTGACTGTGGATTATTTGTGGGTTCCAAACTCTTTAGAGATGGTTCTGGAACCTTTTCCAGCCTGATAAGCAACAACAACTCTTTCTCTGAGCTCCTCAGAAAGCTCCTTTGTCCACAAACATGTGTTGTGAAGATCAGACTGAGACAAATCCCTGATTTATTGAAACTAAACCAGGAACTGAACCACACCTGAGTCTCATTACACTGATGGAAACACTTCTGAACACATGGACTCTGATTGAATCCTAGAGGAGCACCTCTCTGATATTTAATATTGGTGCATTTAACTTTCTGGATTTTTTATGCAGAAACAAAGAAAATTCTGAAGGGCGCCAACATTTTTAAGCAGCACTGTAATTATTGCACATGTTTATTCATGAATTCATGTTGAAACCTTGGAGACTGAAGGTCTCTGGGAAGGTTTCCTGACTACAGCTAAAAAATGTCTTTAACAAATTTAAAGAATTCATGCTGAATCTATCAGACATTGTTGTCCAGTTTTTGCTCCTGTTAGACTGAATACTGATTTATACATATTTTAATGCAAGAACATGTTTTTCCAAAACATTATCTCATTGTCTTTTCACCGCCTCAACTTTCTGCCGCCCCGTGGAGATGCAGCTGGGCCCATGCACACTGAGACTCCCGAAGCAGCATCTGGAGGGGAATTCAAAGCTTCTGGAGCTGGCAGCGTACAAAAGGTGCTGGAGTCCAGCAGGGGACATCCTGAGAGGAGGAAGAGGAGTTCAGATGAGCTATTTTTTATTTTTATTTTTTCTAATCAGCCTCAGGCACGAAGGAGAGTTTAACCACGGGACAGGCTGTTCTCACCAACTGTCTCTGCAGCATTGTGGATAAAATTAATTCACCATCAACCTGGACTTTTAATACAACATAAAATTTGACATTTGGATTCTTGACTTCTGTTAAAAGGCCGCACAAATACGCTCATTAGGAGAATTTCAATGATCAAGGTAAAGGGATGCAACTATACAAGCACCTGGGAAGAAAAAGAGACTGTATGTGAAAAAAGAAAAGATCCAAACGTTGTCAAGTTTCCTTCACTTTTCCTCAGTGGGCGTTTGAGTTGTTTTCACTGAGGTAGAAAAGTTGAAGTGTCTGTTCCATTTCAGGCTATAATTGTGATCAAAGGCATCCCTGACTCCATTATGACAAAGAGGAAGGCTGAAAACGGCATCCTGCCATGTCCCACAGAGTGAAAGGATATCACAAACGCACATTGAAACAATCACCTCCTCTCTCACAGCTTTTGTTTCCTGATTGTCTCCTTTGAGCCCGACTCGTCACCTCTCCCCTCAGCTCTCCTGTCTGATTAATTCTAATAACGGTGTGAAGCATATTGGACGTGTTCGTGTCTTCTTGAACGCTGCCCAGACTCCAGTGTGACTGAGCTGAAACCTCCAGCTGCATTTTATTCATCCAGAGCAGAGAATAAACCTCCACTGGCTGCAGCGATGAAAGAATATCGTGCACAAAGAAGATCCATTAAATAAAATTGTACATTACCCACATTACATTAAACGACTCCTCAATTAAAAAAGACTGCCTTTTAAAGCAGATATACACAAATATGAACTAGGGTCAGGACATATTGTATCGCAGCCATTTCTGCTTTGATCTGTAATACTGAAGTTAGAAAGAACAGAAAAAATCTGAGGTTATTTAACCCTCTATTGCATGAATTATTATCTAAACATATTAAAACTGGTGTTAATGTGTTTTCATTACTTATTGAAAAGGGGGATAGTTTGCAACGATCATAGAAAGTGAACTAAAATCCACTAAACCCACATTTTTTCTCAAAATCTGCTTCTACTGAAAACATGACAAAACAAATCCAACTTATATTTATTAAAAATGCGTTGTCCAGCGTTTATATTCATATAACATTAATGGTAGTGATTCTAAATTGGCCATAGGTGTGAGTGTCTCTCTGTGTTGGCCCTGTGATAGACTGGAGACCTGTCCAGGGTGGACCCCGTTTTCTCTTCCTAAATGTTAAAAATTCTAAACTTCCACCTGTACAGTGTTACATGTCCACGGAAAAAGAGGCTGCAAACAGGATTTCCCAGACATATAATGTTATCAAACATGTGCACTTTCAAAGTAAAAGACCCATGTTAACAATTTCACAGTGAAAAAGTGGATTTCATATCAATGGCTTTTAGTAAATTGCCAAATATATGGCAACCCCCTCGCTCCTGGACACTCTTCTGGTTTACCTTTCTCCTGGAAAAGCACCTGAGGGAAGATGTCAGTCTAAACTGAAAAGAGAGCTATTTAAAAAAAGGAAAAAAAAAAAACAATAGACAGAGAGCTGTGAGGAGTTTGAATAGGTTTTCAATTAAGGCAGAATTTATCCAGAGGACTCCGAGTGTAGCAGCACGAAACAGATCATTTAAAATTCAATTAAAGGGCCCCGTACACATTCAGACGCCTTTAAACTCCCCGGTGGAGTCTGTTTGTTTGGTTCCATTCACTGTGAGAAGAATACAGATGGTTTCATGGAGTCATTGTTTAATGCAGCAGTCAGGGAGCACACAGAAAACTCAGTGAATCCACAATAAACACTCAACATGGATTCAAGAGGTGGCCATCATGATAAGTTTATGTTGGTTGGTTAGTACGTGGCTGAGTCAGTAGTGCTTGTTAATAAATATAAATTATTTAAACTAACTGAAGACGTAAGGAAAAACGTTCAAGAAATGGTTCAAACTTCTGAGATAAGGTACGATATGATAAAAGTAAGTTCCAGTAAAGTAAAAGAGAAAAGAGAGAAATAAGTGAATGTGAGTAAAAGGTCCAACAGCCGAGTCAGTACTGCTTGATAAACCATGCTAAAATCTATAAGTGGATAAAAAGTCATAAATAGTTGACCTGTGGTTTACAATTTAAAATGTTGGTTTAAATGATGCAGTACAATAACACAGGAAAAGGTACGATATGATAGGACATGACATGGCACGATAAGTAAAGGTAGATACGATAGGAAAAGGTATGCTACAATACGATAAAAATAAAGGTACGATGCGATGCATTAAGGATAAGAAAAGGTACGATACGATAAGGAGCGATGTGATGTGATGCGTACAATACAAAATGATGCGATACGACAAAAAAGGTAGATACAAAAGGAATATGATAAGAGGAAAAGGTACGCTACAATATGATAAAAAAAAGGTACGATGGAATGTGATGATATAAGGATAAGAAAGGGTACGATACGATGAGATACGATAAGGTGCGATGCGATGCGTGCGATGCGATACAATACGATATGATGTAATAAGAAAAGGTAGATACGAAACGAATGCTATGATACGATAAAAAAACGGTACGATGCAATGCGATGCGATGCATTAAGGATAAGAAAAGGTACGATACGATAAGGTGCGATGTGATGCGATGCGTACGATATGATATGATACGTTACAATAAAAAATGTACGATACGATAAAAAAAGGTACGATATGATACAATGAGTTGAGGTGCGATGCGATGCAACACGATACGATACAATACAAAATGATACGATATGACAAAAAAGGTAGGTAGAAAAGGAATACAATATGAGGAAAAGGTACGCTACAATACGATAAAAAAAGGTACGATGGAATGTGATGATATAAGGATAAGAAAAGGTACGATACGATACGATACGATAAGGTGCGATGCGATGCATACGATACGATACAATAAAAAAGGTACGATACGATAAGTTGAGATGCAATGCAATGCGATGCAATGCGACATGATTCGATACAATACAAAATGATATGATACAACAAAAAAGGTAGATACAAAAGGAATACGATACGAGGAAAAGGTACGCTACAATACGATAAAAAAGGTATGATGGAATGTGATTATATAAGGATAAGAAAGGGTACGATACGATAAGGTGTGATACGATACGATACGATACGATACGATAAAATGTGATGTGATGCGATAGGAAAAGGTACTATATGATATGATAAGGGAAAATAATGTGCGACACAATAAGATAAAATATGACACGATATAATAAGTTACGATGCGAAGTGATGCGATATGATTTGATAAGCTTTGGCATGATGTGAGATAAGGACAGCAGAGCACAGAATCAGTAAAAAATAAAAAAGTCGACTGACAGCAACAGAGGAGAAACAACAGAGAGAGAACAAAGATGCTGCACATGAGTGACTTTTGAACCAATGATCGTATCGACTTTATTTTGTAATTGACGGCGTTGTTGAAGGAGAAAGCGAGCCTGAGGATATTAGATGATGTGTCGATGCTTACCGCATGCTTATTAAAATCCTAAACCCCTCAGAGGAACCAGAGATGAGTGGATGGTTTCATTAAGCTTAAATACCTGATTATATAAGAGATTCAACAAAAAAAGTCCTCTATTATTCACAAACTCTGTCTGGTTGAACCAATTCATGGATGTTTGCCACTGATTAGACACTGATTAGATTCATTTATTATTATCATTAATTGTTATTGCATAAAACCAGTACAAGCAGATTTTATGTGCAAATGCACTTTAAAAAAAGACATAATTTACAAGAAATAAATATAAAATAGAGGCAGACTAGGCCTTGATTAGCTGAGCTTTCATGGATGATGCACGCTGACTTTTCTCTCCTTGTTTTTTTGGATCAAACCTGCTATTAATAGATTGCCTTCTGACTAAATGTTTTCATCAGCGTAACATTCCCAGCGATCTGAAGATTCACCAGCTGCTCAGACGGGACGCCGCTCTCTTCAAAGTCAGAGGAAGGAGCCGGAGTCGACTGGTGGAAGCTCTCCATGGAGGATTCTCTGAACGTCTCCTGTCTGAGCATGTTGTTCATTTTACCTTCCACCGGAGGTCCTCGGTCTACAAGCAGAAGCCGGGAAATGAGAGCAGAAACCAACAGGACGTGATAAGATGCTCAGAACGTCTGGGGTTAAATGAACTTTAAATAAATTGGCGTGATGCATGTCAGTTAGAACGACATGCCGCTGCTGCTGGTGCACAGAGGACGGCGTCCTCCCTGCAGGTGACATCCACATAAACCACATGAATGTTAGTTGACTTTTAATTGCTCTTCATTTACACCTTCTTCATCTACCACCATTTAAATCAGTGAGCCACCAATACATCAGTCCAGCCGTGCAGAACCAGCTCTGTTAGTTTCAGGTGAACCACATGTTCTTGTGAGCTGTCTGAACCTCTGGGTTTTGTTTTATTTTATTCTATATTTGAATTCTTTGGTATTTTATTGAAGAAACTATTTAATTCAACCGGTTGGAGTGAAATGCAGCGTCTGAGATATTCTGCTCAGAATGATTTCCAACCCTGGCCTCCTCCTCCTCCGCCTCCTCCTCCTCCTCCTCCGCCTCCTCCTCCTCCTCCACCCACACACACATACACTATTCTTTCTGCTCCAGTCCTAAAGCGTCGGAAAAAACAGAGCGATGGAAGAAAAGCAAAGAAAAATAAATGGTACGAGGTGAGTTTTTTGGGGCTCGACCGACAAAAATAGACAATATGTCCTAATTCGGGCCAGACTCGCTGTGGATGCTCGAGCTTTTACACTAATACAAGGACGTCTGCAAGAAACAAACAAATCTGACATATTTCTTATATAGAATATAAGAAATACACCAGTGTGTACAAATAAAGGTTGCTTTTCTGACAAATATCATCCTGGGCAGATATTCCATCATTCACAGTCAAGCTTTCCAATAACCACTGTCACTGTCACATACTGTAGAGACATCCATCCCATCCATCCCCTGTAAAACTCCACATTAAGCCGTCAGCTTCGTGTTACATATTGCCCCGGAGAAGAGAAATGGGATGTGATTTATGAAAATCCCCGCCTTGGAACTATAAAATACACCCAGCAGAGCAGGAAAATTTAAAAATTAGCCGTCTGACATCTCAGAAAATCAGGTTATGTCCTGGCAGCAGACCGACGTGATTACATCTGAGATGTAAGAGGCTGCAGAGGAGAAGAGGAAACAGAAGAGACATGGGATCCTGTATTAACAGCGAAAATATTCACAGAGCTTCACTTTTTCCACATTTTGTTATCCTCCTGACTACTAGTAGTTCAAGTTTGTCCTCTATGGAGGACATTTGTAAACCTGAATATCTCCCAGCCACGGCATACTACTGAATGAACTCCTCTTGCTATCTACAGATAATATTTAGGGCTTTTCAATGATACCAAAAGGTTGGGGCTTTGGTACCTTTCAAGTTCATTGTATGGTCAGTATAATAAGTTGAAAGTTGAATGCTGCACTGTATCGTCTTTAGCTGTAGTCAGAAACTTCAGTAATCAAAGGTCAAAGAGGTTTTTTCTTGTCATATCTAGCAGGTGCAGCACGTAGTGAGATGAGAGGAAGTTCCTGCAGATTCATGGAGCTACATGAAGACACAGGACTAAGTACGATACAAGGGACTGAGCATAAAGTGCGAGCTTATGCAGACGATACGCAACGGTGCAAATAGCGGAGACAGTGCAAGAACAAGAGAAGGTGCAAACAGTGCAAACAGTGCAGACGGTGCAAGAACAAGAGACGGTGCACAGACAAGCAATACAGACAGTGCAAAAGACTTGGGAGACAGTGCACTTATGAAAAGACATTACGAGTTAGGGTGGCTGTAAACATTTGACTGATCAGCAGCATAATGTGTGCGAAAGATGGAAATCTTTCATTTCATTACATTACTTTTTAAGAATTTTTTTCTCTTTGCACAGTCTGATTTATTCTTATATAGTTATATATTCCATAACTTACATATTGTTCAAATTATATATCTGATATATTCCATATATTCTTTACAATGTTTATTTATCTTGTACCGTTATATATACTCATATACTGGCCTCAACATATTTATATATAACTCTTACACATATCTATCTACATATACACACACATATATCTCATGTCCATTCCATATTTTATAGTATCACATACTGTATATTGTGTATATTTCACTTGTATATCCTATTTTGCTATATATTCTCTTTTATATGTACTTTTCATACATTTCTACCTCATTATTCTTTTATTTTTACCTTTTTATTGACTTGTGATCTATCTATCTATCTGCGCCATCTGGGATCGTTGCCTCCCCCACAATGTGTTAACAGCCTCATTCACTTTATTTCCAGTGAAGATATCACCTTGCCGAATGCTGCATAAGACCTCCACACGCATATATATGTCTAT
Source organism: Chelon labrosus (assembly GCF_963514085.1). NCBI lineage: Eukaryota > Metazoa > Chordata > Actinopteri > Mugiliformes > Mugilidae > Chelon > Chelon labrosus. The sequence goes on from NC_140354.1 coordinate 23,073,743, forward strand.
ATATATATATATATATATATATATATATATATATAAACTGTATCAACATTTATTCTTTAGCGTGAACCGACAGCAGCAGCAGCAGCAGAGTGTAGGACATGATTCTGAGCTGCTCTCGATGGCGATTACAGGAAGATTGTTCTCCTGCGAGGCCTCGCGTCACGTGCTAGCTGTGACATGTAATTAATATGCAGGCAACATCTGCGCGTGAGAGAGCGGGAGGGCGCGTTAACGAGCTCAGATGAGATCAATTAGGACCAATCAAAGAGGGGGATCACAGCGGAGAGACGGTAACATGGCACTTTGATTTATTTGCTCGCCCCGGTGTCATCCGAGCTCCGAGCGCTCTGACCGTTATCACACTAAACCTCCGCCTCGCCTCACTTCTAGGGATCAACAAACATCGAGGTCAGCTCCAGCGTCCAACACGGACAACGCTTTCTGTGACACAGCCTACGACTAATTAATCCACAGCAGCCAGCGGGAGGTCAGGGGAATTGATTAGCCGAGCTGAATCTTTTATCAAGCCTCGTCTCAGGGCTGATATCAGCGCGCCGAGGTCCACATCTGAAGCCTTTCAGCTCCAAAGAACGCCTTTAATCACCGTATACGTCTCAATGATTTACCACACAGGATGTACAGTCTGGTACGAAGCCGTTTGCTGCTTCAGGGACGTCGTCACCAGAGACAGAAACAGAAACAAAGTCGACGCCAGAGACAGGTTCCCAGATATAGAGTCAGAAAATCAATGTCTCCTAAAGATTTCAGTCAAGCTACAGTTGAGGTAGCCAAGGGATTTGGATTTCATTACAGGGGCCTCTGCAAGCAATTGGACGGTCCCGCAACCAATCAGAGCACAGAACTATGTGGCGTGAGCTTCTCACCAAATGTTTCAATCACCATTAACTGTTCATCCTTTACAGTAATTTCAGTACTGAACTCTAAACATCACAGCAACCACCTGTTACTCTTCTGTCCATCATCACATTAAGCCCCGGCCCCAAATGATCTGATTGGCCTGGCAGATCTTTGCTGGAGCAGAATCAGTTCTCAAGAGAGACTCCAGAACAACCTTCCACAACAAAAAAGGTTTTAGTGGGCAGGAAAGGATGTTAAGCTGTGTTTACGACACCAGGCTACCCAACCAGAGCTTAGAATCTATGACTAGATGTAGATGTTTGTCAACCGTTTCTTCGAATAAAAGCAAAACCAAATTTCAAACAAGATCCACTTACTGTAAGGAAGTAACCTTCCTTGACATGACCCTGAAGATTTTTCCCAAAGACAGGTTTTGAAGCTCAGTGTGGCGTCTCTGTCCGTCTCCATCTTTGCCTCCTAACTCGCAAATAATTCAAAAAATGCTCAAAGAGGTGGAGCTCGAGTGGAGCTGAGGCTAAAGACAGCTAGCAACCTGTGAAGACACCCACCTGCCAATCAAAGCAGCCACACACCCTTAATTCTGCAGAACTTATCTCTGCTGCAAAGTTTTAACATGAACGTCTATGGAGATTGGAGCCTCTAGTGGACATTAGGGGAACTGCGGTTCATGGTCCTTCCACTCCGGCTAAATTTTTCAGCCCCGGGGGATAAACTGAAAAGGCTGGGTGATATGTTTGTGTTTGACTGTGTTCAGAAGCTGTGACTTACCTAAAATAAGTAGAGCTGACACGGTGTGACCCTTTCAGCCTCTTCCTTCAGTTTTCCAGCTTCAGGGATGCACAACTTTTATTTAATGCCACCGCAGCATTTTCTCAACTCCGTTTCTGAGAGCCTCCACATCTCCCTCACCTCCCGCATCAATCCATACCTCCCTAAATAACTCATGAGAACATGCAGCATGCATGCTGGCTGTAAAACTGCAAGGCGTCTTTGATCTCTCTGAAAACTTTGACATCAAGGTCCCAACGACACTGGTCCAAGAAAACATGTTTTTCTATGAATCCTATTCGAGAGCTTTGGTCTTTTCCTGTAAATCCTTCATCCCAGAGAAGCCCTAAAAAAAATAACACTGTCATATACACATCCTGCTTTCCTTCTGTCATCTCTTTCTTCTAAAACTCAGCCCTTAATCCCTCAGCCTCGGTTTTTATTCCTACTTTTCAATCATCTATATCTTCTTTCCTTCCGATTCATTTTTCTCTGCAGACTGGTCAGTCACTTTCCACTTTTCTCCCCTAATTCCTCTCACAGTGCCTCAATCACTTCTATTACGGCTTGACAGTCCAATCAGACGGCGGGGTCACTGGGGTGGACGGACCGTCTGTGCGGAATGAGGATGTCTCTCTCCCTCTGCCTCCCTTCACTCTCTCAGCCTACCTTATTCATCAGGACTGAAGGTCTGCTGTCACAATGCCTCCAGACCTACCCAAAAGTTGTCCCATTGACAGACAGGCCCCTGCTCCTCAGTCTAAAGCCGCCTATATGTCCAGTCACTTTCAGACTCAGCTCCATAGATTTAATAGAGTGGCTTTTGGTTTTGTTTCGGAGGCGCCTGTAGCTGAAGTTGCCAGCTGGCAGTTGGAACCAAGAAAGAGGATGACTCAGTGACTGAGAAAGGCTGCGGACTAGCCTCCTGACTTGCTATTGTGCTCTGCACTGCCACTCAGGAAATGCATTACTGAAGAATTACACCAAATGTGAAACGTGTCCATTTGCTGAGAGAGCCTGCAGCCCATGACTCGTGGAGAAAATGTCAGCTTGAACCCCACAGTAAAGGATTCGGCATGACCCATAACTTGGATTTAAAGTCTCCACGAAACAGCTCTCAGAGTTTGTTTCTTGTAAAAACAGCATGCTCTGCTCCGATTGGTCGGCTCCAGTGATCTGAGCACACTCCAGCCGTTCACGAGAGAAGAAACAATCCAAACCATGACCTGGATGACCGAGAACCTTCACAGATATACTGCCACGCACTGTGAGACGAGCACCCTTCAACTCGTGAACAAAAATGAGAGAGCATTGAGGAAATCTGCAGGAATCACTTATGATATGAATCAAGATGCATCATCCACAGATGTTCCTCTTTAGACCCTAACCCCCCTCCAGCATCTTTTAGATCTGAAGACTTATACGAGACGTCTTCAAGGAAGTCTGTGAAGGTTCTTAGTCATCCAGGTCATGGTTTATACAAAAAGTGTTTAAAAAAGGCAACTGGACTTGTAGAGTTTTTTGAGAAGAAGTTTCACCACTCATCTGAGTAGCTTCTTCAGTGTAGAGTTCTCTTCAAGAAACTCTAGAAGTTGCTCTTTTTCCAGCTTCGTTTTTGGAAATGAACCCCGGAGGAGCAGTTTTGAAACTCAGCGTGGTGAATCTGGCCGTCGCCATCTTTGTGTGATTTAACTTCCTGAGTGCCTCAGTGGCCGTTTATTTGAATTTAGTTAGTTTTTGAAGTATTTTTTCATTATCGTCTTTATTAGTTTGAGACTAGTCTGCACTGAATTCAGTCTTTAGCTAACTTCCTAGAGTACAATGAAACCCTCTCTATCCACGCTGCAGGTCTAAAAACGGTGTTCTGTATCGAGTGCTGGAGGATGTGAAGCTGAAAAAAAGAAAAAAAATCCTGAACCTTTGCAATTCCACATCGACGTTGTTTGCACATCGTCCTCCCACCTGCCTGCCTCTGGTTCAACTTAATGACTTCACTGTGGTAGACGACAGAACCTCACTGTGCAGCAGCAGCAGCAGCAGCAGCAGAGTAAAAACCTGCGAGTAGCAATTAATGCAAAAAATACGGAAACAAACCTAATTAATTAATCTGCATTATTAGTAAAAATGTATTTATAAGAAAGCATAGAGATGTTTTCAGTCTAATGTAATGAGGAAGCTGAGATGGAGGAGGAAGAGTGAGGATTTATTTATGCCACATTTTGTATTTGTCTACAAACATTACTGGTAAACTCATAGCATTTTACACAATAAAAAGCATCAGTACACCATAGTTCATATTAAAATGTCTCTCAAACTGACTCCAAACACCCAAACCCCATTAGTCTGTGACACGTTTTTTTTCCCCCACATCTATTGTTATGGAGAAAAATATAGATTATGAAAGCAGAAGGAGCGGCGCACAAAATCATTACGCGTGATGCATTTATCTCTGTGGGAGGCGGCGGCTCGTCTCCACGCTGTCATCCATACTAAAGAGAGACAGGGCGAGCAAGAGAGAGAGAGAGAGAGAGAGAGAGAGAGAGAGAGAGCTGGTTAGAAAGGAAAAGTACAGCATTGATGTGGAAGATGGGTTATTGATCACGGAGAGGTTTACAGTGTCTGAAAGAGAAAAAGTTGAAAGAAATGATTTCTGAAGGCGAGGAGTGAGGTTTCAAACGAGGAGGGGAAGAATGTGTGAGAAATAAATAAATAAAAAGAGACCAGGAGGAGGAGAAGAAGAAGTTGGAGAAGGAGCTGAATGTGAAGCAGGAAGAATGAGGACGTGTTTGGAGAACGGTGTTTAATCCTCGCCTGTTTGACCTCTCGGTTTGGAAGAGGTGGCCGGCCGCTCCATGAATCAAACGGTGAAAATCACACCTTGGCTTTGCCCTGAGAGTCAGACAACCAAATTAGCCTCATGATTTATAAAAGCTGGTCACTTATGATCAGATGGCCCAGGTTGGATGTTAATGCAAGGTGTGAACGGGGGTCGAAAGTCCAACCTTGACCCATTGTGTGTTCGCACTACCTAAGGAATGAGGTCAAATGTGTCCCAGACCACCTCCACATGTGGAACGAGATCAGGTCAGTCAAGTGTGTCCTGAGTGTGTTCACACCTGTACTCAAATTCCTCAGGTTGGATGTTAATGCAAGGTGTGAATGGGGGTCGAAAGCCACTCAAGACACATTTGACTGACGTGTTGGATGTTAATGCAGGTGTGAACGGGGGCTTTTATCCCCCTTTCACACATCCAAGTCATTGTGTGTTCGCACTACCGAAGGAATGACATCAGTGTGTCCTCAGTGTGTTCACACCTGTACTCAGATTCTTTAGGTTGGATGTCAATGCAAGGTGTGAACGGGCGGCCAAGTTTCTTTCCTGGGTCCTGGGTCACATTAAAGACCGCCTACTCAACAGGCGATTCAAGATTTTGTGCAGGTGTCTAGAATAACTGAAGTCAGGGTGGAGATCAGTAAAGTGTTCCAAAATCATGACGCATACACAAAAAACAGCACCGTTTGTGGTTCTGAAACAACGGTAGTGATCCCTTAAAGAAAGATGCTGTTAAAATATCCTGCTGATCCCCAAATGATGTCGGTGTTTATCTACATACAGAGAAACTGAGCTTGGGTCTGAAGATCTGGTTGGAGACACATTTTAAGAGGCAGGCGTGAACACAGGCGTTAGGACTGGATGGCCCAGGTCAGATGTTGATGAAAGTTCTGAACGGGGCTCGCAGAGGCCAGAATCATTGCTGAACGTCAGATCTGTCCTGGCCATGGAATAGAGGATCAACTCTTAAACTCTGCAGTAGTTCAAGAGGGGTCCATCCAGTCTGCATGTGTTTTTTTAGGCTTAGTGAAAGCTTGTGTTCCTCTGGCAGTCTGTTGGGAGTAATGGGACTGGTGCTACATTCCTGAAAGTGGGAGCTGAAGCAGGAAGTCCAAAGGGTTGGTTTGGTCCTCAGTCAAGTCTGTCCTTTGGAGCCGACACTGTCATTTTCATGGCCCAAGATCTCAAGTTGCCGCTGGGGAAGTGTCAGTTCGTCTTTGTCTTCACACACAATGTGCTTTTTTTGGCTCGAGACAAAAGTCCAAAGGCATGAGTCTCCTCCTCGGGGCGTCTGGGCACACCTTTAGAGAGAGAGAGTGTAAGGAGCTCAGCCGGAGGGCGCTCAGGGTTTAGCTGCTGCTCCTTCATGTTCCAGCTCCAAACAGGACGATCGCCTTCACACACATGAATTATTGACTTCTTTTCTCTGCACCACTCTGCAAAATATGTGGGAAGATTTAAATGCTAATGCCATAAAACGAGGCTTCAGGGAGTCACTGGTGAGTTAACCCATTCCTCCAGAGGAACCTGGTACCAGGTTTATCTCTTTGGTACATTAATCTGGTGAAAAATAAAAGTATTAAAAGTATTATTCTATAGGTATACTAGTGTGTTTCTCTGTTGTTGTGGCTACCTGAGCTAAGTCACGACAGCTTCTGCAGCTACAGCGTTCATTGATTGGTGGATGTGTCACTGCGTCACTGGAGAACCCAAGTATCTGGCATCAGTTTGTAGTTTCATATCGCCACTTTCCACTGACAATGACTTGAAGATTGTTGCTTTTTCTCCCGGGGTGTGCACATATCTAGCGCCTTGGCATGCTAACGCTTGTAAATTAGCAACAAGCAAAGAGTGCAACTGAGCTTAACGGGTAATAGTTCTGCAGATAATGTCACCAAAATTTACAGATCACCGAAGATGGACATAACCATCAACTGCTGCAGGACAAAAACCCATTATACAGGTTTGAAGTTACCCAAAAGTACGTGACCACCATGCTACGCCTCTTACCACACTAAATCAGGTGATGTGCCTTTTAGCAAAGCTTTTTCCCTCAGGTTTGTCAGATAAAAGGACTCTGGAATAAAATTATTTTCCACTTCAGTTCATTTTGTTACCCGAGAGAGTCACAGCTGAGCTCTGTAGCTTGCAGGCAGCCTCCCTGGCACAAAGAGTCCGATCCACAGCGGCATGCACACCAACCTATCTGAAGGTGAAAGTGACAGGTCTCTGGGACAAATAACACCCTCGAAAGAAGCACAGTTTCATTTGCAGGATGTTAAACAGTTGGTTTGTGGTTTCTGCAGAATCTGTCGGTTTCTTTCTGGGAAATAAATGCAGCTCTTTAAGTGTTGAGTACTAGAAATAGAGGTGAGCTCAGTCTGAAAAGGTCGGTGCAGCTTTGTAGGTTTAACTCAAAAAAACTCTGAAGTGTAATATTTATATTCTTTGTAACTTTGAGAATCTTTGAGATTCAAAGCCTTACACACACACACACATATATTAGTTTTCCTTTGCCTTCTGAGGTTCAAGAGAAACTTTAATATTAGTTTAGAGCTTATAAATTGGAGAGGAGAAATGGGAACATTGTGAAACGGTCCTTACTATCAGTCAGAAAGACATAAGCACCGTCATTAAATGAAAACTGGCAAATTCTTGTTCTGTCTTCAGCCCGGCGTCTCATTAAAGTCCTCTTATCTCAGTGAAGGGTTTCGGCTTCAGCCGAGCAGCAGCAGCTCACATGATAATGACTTCAGTGACACTGCAGCTGTTCTCTGGGTTTTATAGAGTCCATCTGTAAAGGTGGCTTAAGGTACTGTAGCTCTGAATGTTCACCTTCTCTCGGTGCTTTAATGAAGCCCACGCAAACACACAAACAAGAAATGAGATATAATAGAAAGACAAGGTTTAACTCTAGGAAACCTTCAGATTAAAGTCTATATGTGGTGTCAAGTTTATGTCTTTTATTAACGTAATTAGATAGACTGGAGAAAAAACTCTATGACAAACAATTACCAAATGAAATCAGAGACACAAACAATGGTTGTTCATCTTAATGATAAGGTTTCTGTCTGAGAAGTGTTTGAAATGTTCCTAATATGACGAACAGTTTTTTTTAAGGCATTTAAAGGTCATCACCACATGAACCCCCCCCCCCGCCCCCTTTTTTAAATATGTTTTAAATCCACCTGCAAGAGATATTTTTGAAGTTTGTATTCCTCTTATCGGCGTTTTAGCTGCTCAGAAAGATTTCGATCATGTCAGTTCTCAGTTCTTGCAGAGAGAACCATCTGGTAGAACTTTGACATTGAAAAGACAAGTCCCTTTATCCATTTTTTCTGCTTTCTTGTACTGTTTGTTTGGGATTTGTGGCAGTTTAGAGCTACAGGGCGCATCTACTGTCCTCGGCTACTACAACTACACTTCAAACTCCGCTTGCTTTCCACAGCAAACGCTCATTGGGCCTATAAACTGCTTTTTATTTAAGGCCATATAAGCTGAACATAGCACTTTTCTGGACTAGTGACTAGTGCAACATGCTTCCCTGCCCTCGAGACTAACTCAGGGATCAAACGGCCAAACCTGCAATTAGTGGCCAACCCGTTCTTCCACCTGAACCACAGCCTCTGTAGAGGAGGAGGAGGTTCATAGGGATACTGCCTTCCATAAAACAAGAATCTGCTTCAGAGACAAACTAATGAGTGTGAAACTGAAAGGAAGGGATCATAAATATAATTTTTCTTTTAATGCAATAAATTCTAGACAACAGTGACATCTTTTCCCCTGTATTTTATTAAACAACACTTATGTACAAATCTGTTCGTCACATTTAAAATAGCACATCTCGACATGGTGCAAATGGCTTTGGGTGCATCTAGTACAAATATTCAAACTCCACTATGATCACACTACACTGAGTAAACATTGTGAGGTTCAAGCATATTTATTTATTTATTTTTTTTTCTCTTTGCTCGCCATTTCTTTTTCTAATCTAACTGATTCATCGATCGCTTAAAAGCCGTGGCCCTAACGCGGCCAATAAAACCTCTGAACCGAGGCTTCACACTCACCGGACTCAAAGTACAATCATGCAGTTCCCTGAGAGAGTTATTAACACCTTACCCACTTTGGCAGCCAGTCCTTGGTCAGAGGTAAGAGAGTCACTTTTTTTTCACCATTTGCCAGAAAGAGTCTCTTGCGACTGTCCAAGAGTTTAAAAAGAGCCTCCACCCGCCGGGAGCCCCGCTGGTCATAGGCAGTCCCTGCACAGCGCCACCTGGCCGTCGCGATAGTCCCTGCAGGGGCAAAGGCGCTGGTATTTGGCGCTGGAGCCTGCGCAGCTGAACAGCAGCGGGTCCTGCTGGAGGCCGCATTCAGCGTGCTCCGCCGAGAAGGCAGGAAAGAGGTGGTTCATCTCAGCCTCCACTCCTTCACACTGGAGGTCCAGCCTGGGAAACAAGACAGAGGAGGAGGAGGACAGTAATTCAGTATATTCAGGTAGTCAGCTGACCTCATTCTTTGGACACATAATGTTGCTGAACCTAGACCTGAGCAACTGCAGCAACCCCAGATCATAGCACTGCCCCCACAGGCTTGTACAGTAGACACTAGGCATGATGGGTGCATCACTTCATCTGCCTCTCTTCTTACCCTGATGCCCCCATCACTCTGGAACAGGGTAAATCTGGACTCATCAGACCACATGACCTTCTTCCATTGCTCCAGAGTCCAATTTTTATGCTCCCTAGCAAATTGAAGCCTTTTTTTCCAGTTAGCCTCACTGATTAGTGGTTTTCTTAAGGCTACACAGCTGTTCAGTCCCAATCCCTTGAGTTCCCTTCACATTGTGTGTGGAAATGTTCTTACTTGTTCTTACCACATTTCTTCCTGGAAGACGATGGTTCTCCACTATCCTTCCAGTTTTTAATAATGCCTTGGACAGTTCTTAACCCAGTTTTAGTAGTTTCTACAATCTCCTTAGATGTTTTCTCTGCTTGATGCATGCCAATGATTTGACCCTTCTCAAACAGACGACCACAGGATGTGTCTTTAGACATGGTTGTTGAAGAAATGAGAAGCTACTCATTGCATCAGTTGGGCTTAAATAACTTGTTGTCAGCTGAAAGATAATCACCCATGCAGTAATTATCCAATAGGAGGCTCCTACCTGTTTGATCAGTTAAATCCAGGCGGAGACTTGTTTTCTTTGGCCAGGCTGTGTATTTAATATTAATGCTGCAGAACTTCCAAGACTGAATGTGAGCTGGCTTCTTCTTCTTCTTCTCTACTTATTAATGCGGAGCAAATTTGAAAACTAGAAGTTCAAATGAGCCATGAAGCAGTTTGGAGGAAATGTTTTTGTCCAATGTTTTCAGATGAATGTTTTTTTGGATAATTTCAACAAAACTATTTCACAAATTAAGTGTGGCATGAAGAACAGTGTAATTTGAAAATGCAAAATACTTTTTGAATCGTTAAGTGTTAAGTGAAACATTTAATTAATTTCCAGCCTCCATGTGTGCTACATGTGGCGCCAGAGAGAATAGAACATGTTATCATATCCATTGTCAGTCATGAGCAGAGCGATCTCACTTTACCTGGTGAGTTACTGGAGTGTTTGGAACCAACACATTAAGAGCAAATGACCTTCTGTTTTTAGAATAAAGTGTCACCATTTTTAAACTCAAGTTTCCAGTTTTCAAAACTTTTTTTTACAAGGTTGGAAAGCTAATTAATATGCACTGTTTTTAATATCTGTTTGAAATGTAGCTGGAGGAGATATTTTTGAAGCTCCTCAGAAAGCTCCCGGCTCAGATCACAGGGACAGTAAATGCAGATATTTTTGTTCTTGTGGTGAGAGCCATCTGGTCGGACTTTGAAGCCGTCATTCAAATGAGGCACACTTCTTCCTGCTCGCTTTATTCTTCTACTTCTTTTTTTTCTTACAGTTTTGAGCTACAGGGCATGATATTCACGACAGCCACACTTCAGGCTCCGCTTGCTTTCCACAGCGTTACTGCTGCTTTGATCACGTCCGGACTCAGAGGTCACAATGAACAGAAAAAGCGTTATTAAAAGGAATTTGTCAACTTTGGCAGCTCCAGTATTTTAGAGATTAATTAGTTTAGAGTTTCAAAACCATTTTTTTAAAGTTAGATTTCAAACTTCTAAACACTTTACTCAATTTTAAAATTTTTGTGGTGTGATATAAATCCCGTAGACTCTTAAGGTTTATTTCCAGTGTATATCACACGCATTGGCATAAAACTCTACCTACACATTCAAACATGAAAGAGGAGACTGAGATTTATAAAATAAATCTTTACTAAAGCCAAGACACCACATATGGTGGCTGCAAATGAACCTCGTTTAACAGATTAACTAAATAAAAAGCCAGACTTCTTACGCGCTAAAGGCCTCTCTGATGTTGATGAAGCGGTAAAAGGCCGGCTCGCAGACGAGTCCTTCGCTCTGGCACGCTCTCACACACGACTGGCCCTGCAGCGACGCCAGCAGGCGCAGGGCGGCGAGGGGAGGCCAGGATGAGACGGCGCTGGCGTTGGAGGCCCAGGTTAGGAGCCTGGAGCCGGGCAGGAGGATGAAAGGACTGAGCCAGGTCTGAGACGAGTTGACCGGAGGAAACGGAGCTTCGGGGGAGCAGAAGTCCTGCAGGAGCCAAAGGGAAATGAATAAATGAGTCAGGTTTACACCAACACGGAGCTCAATTTTAAAAACGTCAACCTTCAGGAAATCCTAAGAAAACAGTTATGCCTCCAATAACAAATGAGATCCCCCCGCTCCTCCCTCCGATCCAGCAGGGGCTATTCATAAAATCCAGGTAATAACATTTCTCTGACATGTCCCTCTGGCCTCCAGACCTCTTTATTAAACAGGCTCAGAGTGGCGGCAGGCAATAACCAGGCTTCAAATCTCCAAGTCGCCGCTGCACAACATCCCTGATCTCACATGTGCAACACGCAGCTCCAGAGAATACGGAGTTATGAAAAGAGAATGGAACACGTGTAATTACAGTAAATCTTAAAAGTTTTAGTCTTTCTGTGCGGGGGCTTGAACTTCATGAAATCGTTCATTTGATCCAGTGACCGTCTCGGGATTAAACCTGGTTATGAGATCGGAGCAACTTCGGTCGGGTCGATAAACAGAACCACGGACGAATCACAGGTGAAAGAACCTGAACCGCAGCTGTGCAGCGAACGGAGGTGAGGGGAAGTTAATGAGAGATAACCAGGATTGTTATCTCTCATTGTTTCAGCTACATGGGATAAGTGCAAATCGATTGAGGGGACCCTAGCTCGTCTTTTCTGGGCCCGTCCCAAGATTGGCTTATTTCTGGGTTCCATCTGTGCAGCCTTTCTCCGTTTGCTTGTTCCATCCACTATTGTAGCAAGCACTTGTGTTTGGCATGGTTATTGCAAAAAGGGTTTAGTACATGTTTTAAAAAAGAAATGGCTGAATGACACGGCTTCCTGTCGCAGCTTGATATATTTAAAAGCAGTGTGGAAGAGTCAAGCATAAAATAGGTTTTATTAGAGCTGGGATTTCCATAGTTAGCACGTGTTAAAGCAAATTAATCAAACTTTTTATCCGTTTTAAATATACCTGGAAGACATTTTATTATTTTTGAAGTTAAAGGCATATAACTTAGTTATACCATCTGGTAGAACCTGGAAGCTGAACCTGTTTTCTGCAACTGGTTATTTAGGATTTATGACAGTTTAGAGCTACAGGGTGTATTACTGCCCTCTGCTATGACGACCACACTTTAAACTCTGCTTGCTTTCCACAGTGAATGCTTATTGGGCCTATGAACTGCTTTCTATTTAAAGGCAATATAAGCTGAACAAAGCACCAGCTTTCCCATTCAACCATTCACGTACGTGCCTGCCATCGAGAGTAACCTGGGGATCAAACGGCCAACCCTGCGATTAGTGGACAACCCGCTGCACCACCTGAGCCACAGCCTCAGGAGAAGGCTTCGGCGAGAGAACGAGAAACGAGTAGGTTTAGAGATGTGTCAGAAAGGGAAAAGGAGCCTGATTGGGATTCTGCTGTTGAACACGCCGGGCGGCTGCAGCCACAGCCTCAGTCGGCCGTGTTCAGACTTTTCTGACAGCCGAGGGAAGATGCTGTCAGAGGTCGACGCATTTCTTTAACCCGCCGCCGCCGCCGTGGAGCACAGCAGGCTGACAGATGTGGCTGGATCACGACAACATCTGTAAACACGTGTTGCTTTTAAAAGGTGTTTAATCTGAGAAACTGCCACGGCAGGACACATAATGATTGCTGATTAATTCCTGTTTTAATGCGCACGGAGGTCGGAAAACAAGTACTTTACATACGAGGAGCAATTTTCTCTTTCATCACTTAACTCGGGGAGAATCATAGAGAAAAATTAGTAACTGTGATTAAGCTGTCTATTAAGACTGCAGCTGGTGCCTGCAGCAAAAGGATTTAATCGCAGACGTCGGGCTGTGCAGCAGAGGAGTAAATACGGAAACAGCACAGTGAGTCTCGTTTAAAAAACCGTGGACAGTGGACAATTAATGGTCAAACACGTTTTTCATTAGGTTCAGAGGTGGACCTAGAGTTTATTGGGGATGTGGGCTAAACTTCCAGTTAACAGTTAACTAAGATTACAGAAATAAACTGAACAATTTAGCTCACGTTCCCGATAAAGAGTCCGATAAACAACAGGGAAAACTCCTCCTTGCTAACAAGCTAACAAGTTGACTGGAACTAGACTTATTCAGAAATTTGGCCCATTGCCACTGCTGTAGTTTTAAGTCTGTCTGGTTCAAGTAGTTCCTCTAACGTCCACTAGAGGCTCCGTCAGCGAGTCTACTGTTTTGGTGTCTGCAGCTAATTTCTCAGATTATAACAACTGGCTTCTTTGATTGACTTACACTCCAACTCTTTAAACACGGATGAACCAGCTGGGAGTTAGATGGAGTCAGGCAGAGATGGAGACGGACGGAGACGCCACGCCAAGCTTCAAAAACATATTGATGACGCCACAGAGGGTTTGTCAATCTTTATATACGGGATTATGGGAATTCAGGAAACGGGGGAGGGGCTACAGTGACATGCATGTATGCAATGGCTGCACTGGAGAACGGTCAATTAGTAACTGGAGGGTCAGTGGTTCGATTCCCTGGAACTTGCCACATAAAACTGCTTTAAGTGCTAATATGTAGAAAAGCACCATATAAACACAAGAGCATGTAGGTCTGTGAAGCTCTGCACGCTGGAGGCTTCAGACTCACACTGCTAAACTGAACTGACGACGACGATGAAACCTATGGATCTTGCACCAATGATTGTTGTTTGTTTACTGAACTGTAGCAGCTTCAGCAACAAGAGGTAATGGTTGCAGGAGGCGAGGACATTAACACAAGACACTGAACAACCAGTCGTCTGTCTCCACTGGAAGCGTTTTATTGCAACGGAAACAAAATGGTTTCGGTTACGCAGACATTTTACAGAATTCATCGGGTGCTTCTCTGAAATGTCTTTATCTCCACATGGCAATCTTATTAAAAGGAGGCGTTTTTCTTGCTTTCCTAATATCAGTGACCTTGGGACATCTGAGAACAACACGTTCACACACGACCATAAAACCACCAAATAACTCCTCCCTCTGGGAGATGAAAGGAAAAAACCCATTGTCTCTTATATGGGAAATAAATGTTTCATGAACCCACATCACGGTATCGATTATAGAGGATCACGTTCTCCGTCTGTATTAATTACAGCAATATATAATTCAGAAGAGTCAGAATATATGATTAAAATAATTAGACTTCAAAGGTCGTACTTGCTGGTGCTGTGCAGTCGTGTGCAACCTTTAAAACATGGATCCAAATGTGACTGAAAGTAAAATAAAGTAAAATAATAATAATAATAATCATTTGTCTTTGAAGGTTCTCAGTCGTCCACATTGTAGTCCATCCAAAAAAAAGAGAGGAAACAAGGGAAACTGGACTTGTTCTTGAAGATGAAGAAAAGTCTTCGAAGAGTCAATTTGCCCTTGTTTCAGCAATTATTTTTTTTTGGCTAGATTTAGATTTAGACAGAGCTAGACATTCATCCAAAGGGGAAACTGCTTGGCTCAGTCGCAAATAAAATAAATAAATAAAAATAAAATACTTCTGAGAACCGCTAGTAAAAAATAAAAAAGCTGGTAATATTTAGAAAATTAAAATTAAAAATTAAATTAAAATTTTTTAAAAAAATATATAATTAAATTAAATTAAATTAAATTAAATTAGTGTACGCAAAAAATCCATATGTACAAATGTACGAGAAACAGAGACAGAAGGAAGGATTAAAAAGATAAGGTGCAGTAATGTGCATTAACATCAATAACATCTGTTATAGAAAGGATGTTATAATCCTTTAAAGTTAACACATGTGCAAATAGAAACCAGCTGACCCACCTGGTTCTGTATGTAGGCGTGAAGTCTTTCCAGCATTCCCTCACAGGTGTACTCGTAGGGCAGGAAAGGCTTCACCTGCAAACACAGATGAGGAATCAGCGCAGCAGAGAGAGAGAGAGAGAGAGAGAGGGAGTGTGAGTGTAAATAAAACCAAGTCAGTGTAATTACAGGAACCGAGCATCTGATAGTCAATCAACGCTGACATATTCATTAGCGTAATTGTGAAAGGGCCCATGTGGAGCCAAAAGCCTCCCATTAAAATCAATGAGCTAATATATCACAGGTGACAGCTTTAAAAATTGATCTCATTATTTTTTGTGATGACTGCGTCGATATATATGTCAGAGAGTGGGTGAAAGTGGCGGCGGGCGGCGGGTGGCGGGCCGCGGGGCGTCCCGCTCTGAGGAGGCCCGGTCCGGGTCCTCTGTGCTGCTGTAAATCAATCACTGTCTGATTTGTGACGGCAAACAATAAATTAAATAAAGATCAATAAACTCTCCTCTTCGTTCTGGTATTACATGCAAACAAGGTCAGAGAGAGAGAGAGAGGGAAAGGGAGAGGGAGAGAGAGAGAGAGAGGGAGAGGGAGAGGGAGAGAGAGAGAGAGAGAGAGAGAGAGAGAGAGAGAGAGAGAGAGAGAGAGAGAGAATTGAATTTTAAATCAACCTTTATTTCCTAATTTTCCTTTTTTACAGTTCATTCTTTACTTTTCCTGTAAAACTCAAAAAGCAAACCAAAAAAAAACAAATAAAACAACAAACAAACAAAACAAACAAAATCAAACAAACAAACTTGTTAAAAGTTCAGTAACAGAGAGTTTTCTCCAACTGAACACAGAACATCTTTCACAGCCCACATCTTTACAAACTCCTGTGTTCGTCCAGTCAATTCATAAAAACTGAACTCTACCTTGAGTCGAGCTGCCAGCAGCCCGGTCACCATGGACACCACGTCCTCTGACCCCTGACCTCTGACCCTGTTCTTCCTAGTCTTCCAGATAGCCAACTTAGCTGTCCCTGAGATAAAATTAATTAGTTGGTGGACAGACTTCTTTCTGTTGCAATAAATAGGCCCAAAAATAAAAAGACTAAAAGAAAACAGTTCACCTAAGCCCTGAAACCACCTCTGTAGGTACCTGAACAAAGCCTCTAATCTGGGACACTGGACAAAGAGATGGAAGACTGTCTCTGACTGGGAGCAAAAAGGACAGCCGTCCCCTGTGTTAGGATCAAGGTGCACCAGATACCTGTTTGTAGCTATGGCCCCGTGTACGATCCTCCACTGGAGGTCTCCTGTCCGTTTGTTGACAGGAGGTTTGTACAGGGACCGCCAACAGCCCTTCGGGGAGGTTCCCATGCCAAAGACCTCAGTCCACCTGGACACCTTCACCCCTGCCAGGGAGCGTAAGTTTAACACCTTGACGCTGAGGAAGTAGAGGTCTTTCTTCTCCAGAGTCTCAAAGTCTGTAGACTCTAGGGTCTTCAGACTCAGCAGGTTGTCTTCCTCCGGCTGCCATTGTCCCACAGCTGGAGACACATCCAGGGAGGGGAAGACGTATTCACATTCGTCATCCCATTGTTCAGATAGAGTACGGTCCTCCGCAAACGCTCTGAGGCCTGCTGGCAGGGAAGCACAGACCTCCTCCACCAGCCTGAGCAGCACTCTGGTGGACCGGATGCTGAGCATGTCTGCAAGATGAGGGACAGATGTCTTCATGAGATGACCCAGCTTGACTAGTCCAGCCTCTCTCAGTCTGACTCTCAGGCTGGCAGACGACAGGACCTGAGATGTGATGATGCTGTTCCCAAAGAGTGGCTCTTCGAAGATCCACATCCCTGGTGTGGTCCCAGTCTTCCGTTTAGATGTTAGAGTCTGCCAGGCCTGTAGCACCGACCGGTAGAACGATGTTAGTCCTGTTGTGTCCACAGACTGAGGCTGGACTAGGAACAGCTGCTTGTCGTAGCCGAGTCGTCCAGCCTTCCTGAGCAAGAGACAGGCTGTGTCTATCCATGGCAGACCGAGGCTGTACAGCAGCCTCTGGGCGGTCTGCAGTCTGAGTGCTGTGATCCGAGAGTCTATATCCACCAGTCCCTGTCCACCCTCCTGCACCGGCAGGTACAGGACAGAAGCCCGTGTCCAGTGCTGCCCAGACCAGAAGAAGTTCACAATCTCCTTCTGAATGCTGTTAATCAGGCCTCTTGGTGGAGTTAGGACGGTCAGTCTGTGCCAAAGGGCCGAGGCGACCAAGTTATTGGCAATGAGAACCCGGCCCCTGTAAGAGAGCTGAGGGAGCAGCCATTTCCATTTGGTTAGTCTGGCACACACCTTCTCCAGAACACCCTCCCAGTTCTTCCTCTCATACTCCTCAGTCCCTAGAAAGACCCCTAGTACCCTGAGTCCCTGTCTACCCCAGCCTAAGTCCCCTGGTAGCTTAGGTGTCTGCCTGTCTGTCCACTGCCCGATTAGTAATGCTTCGCTCTTGTCCCAGTTTACTTTGGCAGAGGAAGCGTTCTGGTACAGTGTAAGGCTTTCTGTCAGGTTATCTACATCCCCCTGGTCTCTGATCAACACACTGATATCATCAGCATAGGCCGATAACACTAATGGGGGCCGCGGGGGCAGACCGGGTAAACGCAGCCCTGTCAGCTTAGACCTAAGTCTACAAAGTAAAGGTTCTATTGCTAGACTGTAGAGCTGTCCAGAAATGGGACAGCCTTGTCTAATACCCCTCCTAACTTTGACTGGACAGCTCAACCCTCCACCCACCTTCACTAAACAACACGCGTCTGTGTACAACAAACCCAGCAGTGACAAAAAACCACCACCAAAACCAAAAGCCCTTAAAGTGCCAAAAAGAAAACCATGATCCACTCTGTCAAAAGCTTTCTCCTGGTCCAGTGAAAACACCCCCATGTCAAAACTGTACAATTTACATATATCAACCAAGTCTCTCATTAAAAACAGGTTGTCCATAATGGACCTGTCCGGGACACAGTAAGACTGGTCCCTGTGGATGATTATATCCAGTACTTGTTTGAGCCTGTTGGCGAGCACCTTTGATAAAAGTTTATAGTCTGTGCATAGTAACGCCACAGGCCTCCAGTTTTTTAAAAGTGCTAAGTCTCCTTTTTTGGGGATTAAAGAAAGAACGGCACTCCGGCAGGAGGCCGGCAGCAATCCTGTCCTTGAGCACTCCTGCAGCACCCCCCACAGGTCAGCACCCAAAATCCTCCAGAAGCGTTTATAAAAATCCGCAGGTAGTCCGTCCAGTCCCGGGGCCCGACCAGAGGCCATCTGTCCCACTGCAGCAGTAAGCTCCTCCAATGAAATGTGGGCATCCAGGGGGACTCTGTCCTCGGAGCTGAGCTGAGGAAGTCCCTGCAGCAGCTCGTCCTGGCACCCTCTGTGGACGTCCTCCGCTCTGAAGAGGGCGCTGTAAAAATCCACTGCATGCCTCCTCATCTCACCCTGGTCTGTAGTTACTGACCCATCAGGAAGGCGGAGACAGACCATCTGTTTTTTCCTTGACACTGATTTTTCTAAATTAAAGAAGAAAGAGGTGGGAGCGTCCATCTCCCGGACGGTGGTGAAACGTGCTCTAACCAAAACCCCTTTTACCCTCTCCTGTAAAAACGTGCTCAGTTCCTGTTTCTTTTGGTGTAGTGTGTGTGTGTCTGTGCTGTGGTGTGTGTGAAGCCTGTCCTCCATGTCCCTGATATCCTGCTCTAAGTGTTGTATGGTTCTTCTGATCCGTGTTGTGGAATGACTAGTGTACTGCTGACAGAAAACCCTAATGTGTGCCTTACCTACCTCCCACCACTGACTCAAAAACTCAAATTCACTCTTCCTCCCCCTCCAAATTTCCCAAAATGCCTCAAATTTCTTACAGAAATCTGTGTCCTGCAGCAGCTTCACATTGAAGTGCCAGTATGAGCTGCATTTGGATGTTTGTGTGATGTGAAAATCTAAAGTGACTAAATGGTGATCGGTGAACCCTACTGGAAGAATGCGACTGTTCAATAATCTGTTGCTATATGAATGTGACATGTAAATCCTGTCTAGTCTGGCTGCACTCACCCCCCCATCTACCACCTTCACCCATGTGTACTGTCTATCGTTAGGATGTTTGAGCCGCCATACGTCCACCACCCCCACCTCCGCTCCCAGCTGCGCCAGGGCTGTAGCAGACTGTAGGTGGGGCTCTTGTCCTATCCTGTCCAGAGTGAAGTCAGTGGTACAGTTCCAGTCACCCCCCATCACTAAAACTTCGTCCTGACTGCACTGTTTGATGAAGGCAGAGACCTTCTGAAACAGGTCCAGCCTGTCTGGGCCCTGATTTGGAGCATAGATGTTGATCAGACAGAAACTGAAACTCTGAACTTCAGCTTTAACAGCCACAGCTCTGCCTGCCATGATCTCAGAGGTGGAGGTGACTTTAATGTCCAGGCCTGGAGAGATCAGAGTGGCTACACCTGCAGACAGGTTGGTGCCATGTGATAATGTGTAATGTCCTCTCCACCACAGACCCCAGTCCACCTCATTGTTGGTGTCACTGTGGGTCTCCTGTAGGAAAATGATGTCCAGTTTTTTGTAGGAGGCCATCTGTGACACTAATGCTCTCTTATGCTGGTCTCTCCCTCCGTTGATGTTTAAAATTCCTATTCTGAGCTTGTTCATAGGAAGCAGAGAGAGAGAGACAGGAAAGGACAGAAAGAGCAGTAAGATGTGCGCCACACTCATCATCATCATCATCATCTTAAACATGAGCTCTTAAACGTTTGGATCCTTTTCCTTTCCCTTTCTTTATCTTTCTTAAAGCTGTCATATATTTCCTTAGTCTGAAACGTTTTTTCTCATCCAAGACGTCAACTCCGACCGTCTTCTGTAAAGTTGTGACAGTTTTTATAAATTTATCTGAATCAGGGAAAAAATCTGTCACTTTAACGGACTGTCCAAAAGTTTCATCCAGGAAAGTGTTGATGTCCTGTAAGGTGTATATGTCTCCACTCAAAGACTGTGAGTCTGCTACAGAGACACAGTCAGAGTCTGAGTCATAGTCCATCCCGTCCTCCTCCTCACCCACAGTCTGTGTCACACCTGACTCCCCCCTCCTCACCTCTACACCAGCAGCCTGACTTTGGTCAGATTCAGCTGCCTGCCCTCCGCCGCTGTGTCCCCCATGGACCTCCTCTCCTGCTGTCTGCACCTCCTCACTTCCTCCTGCTGTCTGCACCTCCTCACTTCCTCCTGCTGTCTGCACCTCACTTGTTCCTGGTCTTTCCCCTGAAGCAGCCGGGCTGTCCACAGCTACTGTCTCAGCTGGCTGCTCCTCTGTCTGTCTGTTGGAGTCCTGTCCTCCATCAGACTCTGTCGGAGGGGCGTGGCCGCTCCGCCGTTTAGCGACGGCGGCCTCCGCCGCCTCATCTCCGGACACCGCGGCGGTCTGAGTGCGTCCATCCGCGGGTCTGTGAGGACAGGCGACCCGCTTGTGCCCCACATCCCCACACTCAAAGCACTTCATATTCCCTGTGCTGGCGTACACCATGTAATGTCCCTCTCCGTGTCTGACTCTGAAAGACACGTCCAGCGTCTGTGACGGACAGGTGAGGAACATGTGTACCTGTCTCCTGAAGGACTGGACGTGTCTCAGTTTATCACTCTTGCAGCCTAAACCCACTGTTTTAAACTTGCTCGCCATCTTCCCGAAGCGCTGCAGCTCCTGCTCCAGCGCCTCGTTGGGAATGAACGGGGGAACACCGGAGACGGTGACCCGGGTGAAAGGTACGGCGAGCGGGGACACCTGCAGGTATAAACCGTTCAGAGTCACTCCGCTCGCCAACAGATCAGCCACCAAACGCTCCTCTTTCACAAACACCACCACTCCTTTATTCATCCTGGAGGCGTAGGACAGGTTAGCGTGTCCCACCTGGTCTCCCACAGCCAGGAGAACCTCCTCCACCGGCACCGACGGGTCGGGCTGAACCCTCACCCCGTGTCGGATTGAGAGGGAAGGCGTCTCCGAGGACGCCATCCCCGCCGTGAACACGGCTTAAACTCCACCAAACTCCACCAAACACACACCAAATTACAGTAAACTACCCGGACAACAACCACAAACCCCTCACATCACAATCACACCGTGAGAAAATACATAGAAAAGTTAGAAAAACTCACAAACTCTCAGCGAACTCACCACGCTCTCCGCAAACTCCGCACACTCCACACACTCCCAGCATGCACTCAGAGAGAGAGAGAGAGAGAGAGAGAGAGAGAGAGAGCGCAGGTATAAAAGCCATGACTGCAGACCGGAGGCAGCTTTATATTAATTACCACACTTTTAAACCTATTGAGGTTTGATGAGATCAGTAATCAGACGCTCAAACAGAACGCCTCCCGTTGGAAGCTGAAGGGAGATCTCTCTGTTTACCGTGGAGGGGGACTCCAGCGCTCAGGCTTTTAAATTGATAAATGGTTCTTTTTAGTGTTCTCTTCCTTTTAGCGCTCGCTTATTGCTTTATTCCATCTGAGTTTAATGAAATGTATCTGGCACTTCATCAGCTATTCTGCAATGCAATTTGCCTGTTGGGCATCTTTATATAATAGAATCCGAGTCAGAGAGGAAAACGGGGGGAGATAAAAAAAAAAAAAAAAAACTCCTTATGAGAGGGCGATTTGAATTCAGCAGCAGAAAGCGTTCTTTAAATGACCGTACAGTTTAGAGAAACATGCGAGCCACATTCTTTATTCCACACCATCATCGATTATGTGAAGCAGGATATGCTGGTGGCCACCGTGTCGGGGAAAAGAAAAGGATTCAAAGTCAACGTTTATCGGTGGACTGCTTCTTCATTTCCATCAGACGCGTTGATGTGGAGACATCAGATCTGAGCCAGCGCTTTTTTTACTTTTTATGCAGAACTACGAACAAACATCATCAAAGCTTGTCCAAAAATGTGCTGAGCTGGCTGAGATTATACCCAGGGATCTGGATGTTATCTGAACTAACGGCTGTGCTGTTCAAACAGTTATCTCCTCACATTGTTGCTGTCTGAGCTGTTTAAACTAAAGCTTTTGAGTCAATTGTCCAAATAAAGAACCTTTCCTCTAAATTGGATGAAAATACTGTCAAATTAAAGCTGCACCTTAAGCCCATATCCATTATTCAACACATTCATGTTAAATATGAACAACATTTTAGGTAGCTTAGCTTAGCACAAAGACTAGCTAGCTTCGCTCCATCCATTAGCGACAAATATCACAAGAGCTGTTCAGTTTGGATGTAAATACCCTCAAATTAAAGCTGCACTTTATATATGTGCACTTTAAAAAATTACTAAATACCAGCAAACAGCTAAAAGCTAAAATCACAAATTAAAGAGCTGGAATTCGTGAACAATTTCAATGTAAGTACCCTAAAATTAAAGCTGCCCATGCAGTAATTATCCAGTAGGAGGCTCATACCCATGTGCGTAGTTAAACCCAGGTGGCGACTATTTGTTTTGGCCAGGCAGTGTATATTAAACTCTCTCTATATAAAACTGCAGGTTTAATGTTCATTAATATTCACGATTCACCTAATGGGGCTTTTGTATTTGTATTATATATAAATTGTATTTTTGTATTTTATTCGCTAAAAGACAAAAACACATTCATGCTCAATATGAACCAACATTTAGTTAGCTTAGGTTAGCTTAGCACAAAAACTGGGGAAAAATATGAAGTAGCTAACTTCGCTCCACCCAATACCAAAAACAAACTAAAAGGTTAAAAGACTGTTCATTAAATTTGCTGTTCATGTAAATAAAGCTGCACTTTGAGACCAGATTTATTATATAACTATAGTATGTTGTAGTTAACAGCTAAAATCACAAAAATGTGTCTAAAACATAGCATTTAGTTAGCTTAGCTTAGCACAAAGATTAGAAGAGAAAGAAAACACTTTGATATCAACCAGCAGATGGTTAGCCTAGCTTAGCTTAGCATAAAGGCTAATTCACTTCTGAAAAAGAGGCTGTGTCATATTTATTCATGAATGATTTCAATCTAGACACCCTCAAAATTAAAGCTGCACATTAAGCTCGTGTCACTTGAATATGTTTTAGCAAACATGAATCAGAATGTAGCTAGCTTAGCACAAAGACTGGGGTCAATAGGATGCAGCTAGCGTTTGCTCCATTCACATTAATCCACCATGCCAGCCCGCTAATTAGTGTCCGCACAAAAACCCAAATATGTAACCATGGGGACCGGTTGCCAGGCAACAAGCTGAGACTGCAGGAACTTCTCCCAGCCAAGAAATAAGGCCAACACATAACCCCCACCACCACCACCACCATCCATCCCCCCGTGACAAAGCTCAACCAAACGAGATGTGATGTCTTCACGGGTGAGCTTCTCCCAGTGTGCTAGGCTAAACTAACCAGCTTCACTACATAGACATGGAATCAAAGTTCTAAATCTGAGTGAGACATTTTGTTAAGTATAAATCTCTTGTGTGCTGCTGCAGCACTGTGGGACAGATAAAGGACTGTCTTATCTTATCATTAAATATACATTCACACATGTTAAGATTATGGAAAACAAAGCTCGTTTCTGCTCTTCTGCTACGGTCTGAACAGAAACTCCATCGGGTGTTATTAACACTGTGTTTTCTTCTTGTCGGATTGACATTTTACTTCATTCTGCATCTATCAGCAGGAAACAAGCGGTCTATTTAACACAGATGACAGGCTGAGGCACACATGCATCTCAGCTCGGGCCTCGTCGCCGACAGATTGAGCGCGACGCGATTGATTAACGCAACGTCGCCCGGACAGTGCTCACCGCCTGCGGGGCCTGAACTCTGGACCGCTGCCATGTACACCCAGGTGTGGGCGCAGTTTACCCACAGAGCCGCTCGATATCTCAAGCAATTAGGAGCCCGGGGAGCGGAGAGGGAGCCAACTAAGCATTTCACTG
This sequence comes from Chelon labrosus, assembly GCF_963514085.1. Classification (NCBI taxonomy): domain Eukaryota; kingdom Metazoa; phylum Chordata; class Actinopteri; order Mugiliformes; family Mugilidae; genus Chelon; species Chelon labrosus. The sequence continues at coordinate 23,097,637 of NC_140354.1, forward strand.
TAACGTGGAGAGCCGTGATTAAGAGCTCTACTAAAGGCTTCAAAAGTGGGTCAGGCCAGACTGTGAAGAGTGCCAGAGCAAATTATGGCCTCACCTATGCTATTATGCAGCAGCAGCAGCAGTGTGTGTGTGTGTGTGTGTGTGTGTGTGTGTGTGTGGTGACAGACTATAATACTAGCAGGCCGTTATTAGGCTGAGTGAGTGGTGCCAGGTGTTGGAGAATGAACGTACATCGATCCTCATGATTTCACGGATGGTCGCATCAAACTCTTCGGAGTTATTGAAGTCGATGGTGATGACGTGTGGCCGGCCGATGTACTGCTCCGCGTAGGGATGCTGGGAGGACACCTGAGGGAGGAACAAATGGAGGGAATGAGGAGGTGTGAACTCAGACTGTTGCACTACAAAAACTGAATTTTTTTGTCTACCAAGATAATTCCTCTTTGCATTTTGGAGCTTTTGACTCTCTTTACGTGTTCTGTTCATAAATTACTTATTAAGATTTTCTTGCTGGTTGTTAGTTAAGTTTAAGTTTAAAATGAGAGCTACCATGAGTCTAAACGTGCAAAACTACTTTGTCGAAGTTAGAATTTCAAATGTAATTCATTGTTTATTTGACAGTATTTACTCTAAAGTCAAACTGTTCTGTTCATGTTTTCCTTGTATCAACACAAATCTCCTTTTTTTTTGCAGTGTAGGAAGTCTGTAGTGTGTACGATATGAACACGTGAGCATCCACCTTCCTGGACGTGGGCTTCCCCCTGAAGAACTCGTGATTGAGAGAGCTGTGCGGCGGGTTAAACTTGGGCTGGAGAAAGATGCAGCCATTGGCTATAGCCTCCAAGGGGGCGGGGCCTTCGTAGGGGAACCCAAATCCGATGAACAGCTAGCGAGGGAAATGAGGAAAGGGGACAGGTGAGCTGCTGGTAGAATTAGTTCAAGTCAACAAAAGCGTAAAAATCTCCACACGGCACTTCATTACAGCTTCACCTACATTTCTGAGTTTTAACTGAATTTTGCTTCAACCAGACCTGGCCCTAGGGAAGATAGTGGCCCAGTGCTTTCCACTAGAGGGGGCCTCCTCCCAGACTGGGCCTCAAGCATGATAACGATGGGCATCCAGCATGATAACGATGGGCATCCAACATGATAACAATGGACCTCAAGCATGATAATGACTGGCCTCAAGCATGATAACAATGGGCCTCAAGCATGATAACAATGGACCTCATGTCTGATAATGACTGGCCTCAAGCATGATAACAATGGGCCTCAAGCATGATAACGATGGGCCTCATGTCTGATAATGACTGGCCTCAAGCATGATAACGAGGGGCCTCATGTCTGATAACGTTGGGCCTCAAGCATGATAAAAATGGGCCTCAAGCATGATAACGACTGGCCTAACAACTGGCCTCAAGCATAATAACAATGGGCCCCAAGCATGATAACAATGGGCCTCAAGCATGATATCGATGGGCCTCAAGCATGCATACTTTTACAGTCATGTTTACAATACCATGGTATTATTAGAAATAATTGCTGTTGTTTGATTGCCTTTGTGCTTCTGCAGTTTGTCGCTGGATGATTTCTACGCTGCGCCTGCATAGTTGTTTATGCAACCGTAGGCTGCACTAGTGTCAGCAGTCTGGGTGCTTAAGTACTAAACTCAATACCGATCTTATATTTTGTGTGAGTCTGGGTGAAAAAAGTTTTGTGGCTGAAAATCAGCTGTATCTGGCAACACTGTGCTCAGCTTCTCTTATTTCGTCATTTTACCTTCTGGAGAAAAAAAGTCCTGCAAACTTCAGAAACTGTGGACACAGACCCACCTTGGCCTTCCTGAGGAGCTGCTGCAGCTCCTGCTGAGGCAGCAGCCCGTGGTTCTTGACGAAGGCGGGCACCTCCGGGGGGCGCTGCGTCTCGTAGTACACCGTCCCGTGGATCTCCATGTAGCGATGCAGAATTGCCAGGAACTTTTCCTTACCCTGTGAGACGAACAGGAGGGAGGCAAAGCGATTCAAGCACTTAAAGAGGAGCTCATTTATCAGAGCAAACTAAATCCTACTGGATTTAAAGTATTATAAATCCCTGTTATTTAGTTTCAGCTGAGCTTTGTGTCTGGCTTATGTTGCCATGGTTGCAATCTCTTCACATGTCTCTTCACATCTTTGTATTCTACTTTAAAACTCCCATATTTAACTTCTGGAGTGGAAATGCCAGCTCATCTGAATACTTCAGAGCAAAGTTTTAATGAACTAATTGGCGTCACATTAAGCTACGTCAGCCGGACGCGTCTCGTTTGACTGCACGCAGCATATCTGAAGACGCCGGCTCCAGCTTTTATTCCCCTTTATTGATTTCATTTGCATTTGTGTTTACTTCATAAACTCTAAATCACTTGTGCTGCAGGACCACTGCTCCTTTGACCGGTCAGTTAAACGAGCAGAACTCATTCATCAGAGTTACAGACATTTGGATAGAGCGGAGGAAGCAGAGCAAAGGGAGGCGGGGAGTCAAGAGTTTGACCTCAACCTGAGCAAAACAGTCTGGTTGTTAGAAAACACCATCATCTAGTGACGAATAACAAACCAAATCTGTGTATTTACTGGAACAAGGAAGACTTATAATTAATGGTGAGCTGATCAACTGATTTTAAATCTCTGTTGATCAACGGGTCACCTTATTAAGGCCGTGGAAAACAGTCATACACTGTTTTAAAACTGATTAGAATATTTTTACAAGATTTGATATAGAGGAAGCATCTGAGAGAAAGTTTTATTGGTAGTGTATTATCAGTAAGTAAAGGCGCCAGAGGAACCGATTGTTATCTGCTCATGTTCCAGCTAAATAATCCGATCAGATGACGCAAAAATCTCTTTGAGATACTTTCCCAAAACACCCTCCAGCCTCAGATAAAGGTTCTGCTTTGTGACGTCCTGGCCGATGGACCGGAGCAGCAGAGCGTAGTGGCCCCGGGGCCCCCATGAGAGAGAAGCAGTAGTAGTAGGAGTCAGTTGTCCAGAAGCAGTCTGTCTCTGAGCAACATGACCGGGCAGAGTTGGACAGAAACCGTTCAGGTCTGATTGGCGACGAGACGAAGACGACTGGTTCTGGTTTCTGCTGTCAGCTGCTGGACTTTAATGAAGGAGGAAATTAATTAACACTCTCTCTTTGTTCTTTATCAGCTGCTGGAATTAGTTTTTGTGGCTTCAGAATAATTATTGTATTTATTTTCAAGTGTAGTGTCCTGTAGACATTTTGTTCTATTTCTTAGAGACTATTTATTTTATTCCAGAGTTAAAGCGGGGCTGTATTTGTTCTGCTTCTATGTGTTATAAATGTGCACAGTGTTCTGCTTTCTATCAGCTATCCAGGTTCAGTATCACTGAGGAACTGATGGATAAAAAACACTTTACATGGATTTTATTGCTTAAAATAACCAGTTAGCGACAGATCAGACAGACCCCGTGATCAGTGATCAGCTGCATAAAAGCTGACACAGATAATTTCCTTGAAACCTTTTACTGACGAAAATGAGTTTATATCAAAAAGATTTTTATTTTCCTGTAAGACTATAATGAATTATTCACTGAAGTCACCGTATGTCTCCGAGGCTTGAATCATTTCTAAATGTCACCAGAGTGTTAGTCCTCATTTTTCATCCTGGACAATTCTTAATGTCAGAGCGACGCGGAATCACACTTTGTTTCTCTTACGAGGATAAAATCAGAAACTGCAGACTGTGAAATGTTTGTACATTAATCTCTCACTGACAACGGGAAGCTGTGGGCGAGTGGAGGGCGTGACGGCGGAGAAAGAAAACGCCATTTATCTCGTTTAAGTTTAAATTCATTTCACAGAACGCTCCTCTGTGACGCATTCCATGTTTTACTTCATTTTGCTTCAAATGCCGGATGACAATCTTGAACTTGAAATGCGGTTTCTTGCGGTGGGATTTAAATTGCGCTTGTATTTATGCTTCAGGCACAAAAACAACACAGGAACACAGAGTCTGCTCACGGGTTGAGACATTTGGAGAATCAGTAATGTGAAAAGCACGTGGTTTTACCTGAAGCTGAGCAGATCCATCAATGATGCATCGTCAGAGGATGAACAAAGAGAAAGAGGGGAAGTTAATGAAGAGAAAAAGAGGAGAGTTCATGTCAAACAAGCACCAAATCACTCCTGCAAATCTAAGAGATGCTGCTCTCAATGAGGGGGTCTTCTATTTCTATAGAGACCCAACCACTGCTGTTTTTTTTTTACTCAACAGTCTCTCAGATTCACCAGTCTTCTACCACAGCTCGAGTTGCTCTGTGAAACACGGAGCGCCGCCGCGGTGTAAGAACAAAGCCGGATTCCAGAGAAGCAAACCTTGAGGGAAGCTGCAGCGCGCTTCAAAAGTTACAGTAAGAGTGAGAAACCTTGGCAGCGGCAGCGGCGGCGGCAGTAGCTCGGAGGGAAAATTTACTCGAGACATCTCGCTTCGGGCCAGATCCACCGAAGAGGAACTTGTGTGCGGGAAATGTAAAATCAGGTGGGTGTTTCACAGCTCGGTATATATTCATAGCTGCGCTGTAAAACCCTCCACAAATACCACAATAGCCCCAACATGAATGACAAAGTGGAGTCATACTCACCTTCCACATGCTGGCTTCTTTGCCGTACACCACGGCCATGTTGTTAACCTTGTTCCTCTGAATATTCAGCCTCTCCGTCTCGTTTAGCTCCTCTGCCACAAAACCCATGAACGAGTTGTCTGGAGTGTGAGCTGCACGGACGGAAATAAAGTTACTGGCAAAACAGTTTTCAGTCTCAAACCACCAGAAAGGATGCAGTCATGTGTTTCTTAATCTTATTTCCTACGATTTCTTAAAAGTGGTGCATGTACAGGAGGTTGAGGAGGCCAGCGTTAACTTCACGAGTTCAATAATTGGTGCAGAGTGAAGGACTTAGGAAATAAGCATTCAGGAAATAAAGCAAAGCTGCGAATGAACAGTATGCTGCAGCAGGGATTTGTCAAGTGAGGAGAACAAAGGACCTGTCATTTCAGTCAGTTTTCAGCCCAGAGATGAAAGCTGACATCTTTCAGCGTCAGTCCTCTTTGTGATAACAGTATTTCAGAAACAGCGGGGCTGCCCATTGTCGCTGAATTCATTGGACACTAGAACAAACATCTGAAGTTTCCCTTGCCACCAATTTCCCCTAAATATGTCTAGATTGTGTGTGTGTGTTGGGGGGGCTGCTGGTGCACAATAGGAGGCTTTAGACACATCTGTTCTGACTGAGTTCCCTGTCTGGAGCCCTGATGTCTCTATAAACTCACACAATCTGCTCGTGCTCTTCCGTCGCATGAAAAAGCACACACACAGAACATGTTCACCAAAACACACAAAAAACCCCACATCAAAGCTGGGATGAGTGCTGTGATGAGTTGTTCAATCTATAACCGTCTGTGAAAACTCAAGCGTTTAATCGTCGCAGTCTCAACGAGCAAATGCACGGTTGAAATGTGTGTCGGAGAAAATGAAATCACGCACGGAACATGGTCATGTACTGCTGGCTGTGAAGGTTCCAGTAGCCCCAGTTGGTTCTGTAGCCATGCAGGGTGGCGTACTCCTCGTGGTTGTAGGCGGGCTCTGTGCCAAAGGTGTCGATCACTCGGATGTGGCACCTGGGACGAAATGAGAAATGAATTACAATTAGAATAAAATCATCACTTGATTTGAATCATTACTGCTGCAAAAAGGGAAACAACTAAAAGTTAACCTAAAATATGTTAAAAAAAATAGATGAGCCTTAGGCATAATTACATTGGGCCTCAAGCATGATAACGTTGAGCATCATGTCTGATAACAATGGACCTCAAGCATGATAATGATGGGCTTCATGTATTATAACCTTGGGCCTCATGTCTGATAACGATGGGCCTCATGCAGGATAACAATGAGTCTAAATGTATGATAAATATGGGCCCCATTTATAGTGATGGATCTTAAGCATAATAATGCTGGGCCTAATGTATGATAACGGTGGGCCTCAAGCTTGATAACGATGGGCCTCAAGCATGATAACGATGGGCCTCATGTATGATAATGATGGACATCATTTTTGATACCGATGGGCCTCAAGGATGACAACAATGGGCCTCAAGCATAATAAAGATGGGCCTCATGCAGGATAACAATGGGTCTAAATGTATGATAAATATGGGCCCCATTTATAGTGATGGATCTTAAGCATAATAATGCTGAGCCTCATGTACCATAACGGTGGGCCTCAAGCTTGATAACATTAGGCCTCGTGTATGATAACGATGGGCCTCAAGCATTGATCCTGTGCATGCACACATTTGATCTTAAGTCGATTAGATCTTCTGGGTCATTTATCAACACCTGTGTACATTTGCTCTTAGGTAACATCATCATTTAGGAGTGATCTTGACCACAGGAGACGCCAACATCCACAAACGACAATTTACCTTCTGTGCTTTGAAATGTTTATCACTTTTAGGATACCATTTGTTCATTTTAGTGACTGTAGTTGATTATAACTATATTAACTATGATATCCCTGCACATTTATTTCTTTGACATGTGGTAAAGAGTCTCCAGGAGGTTGATGCTCCATCCTCTGGCGGATGACACTCTGGAGCCAGAAGCATCCTAAAATAATTTCCCAGTCTCCTTCCATTGCTGAAGTGTTCCTGGCGCTGAAGATATTTGGACATCTATTTTCATACTAAACTATTTTTCTGCATAGCTACGACATTATTGCGCTGACGATGCATTTGTCTGAGCGGGTGACACCACTGCTCACTACTGAAAACAATAAACAGATCTTTTATTAACTACACATCATTAAGGAAACTTTCTACCTCTGCAGAAGAGATGTTTATTTATTTATTTTTTTCTCCTGTCCTAGTATGAAGTGACCTGTCAGATTAAAGTGATTTATGTAATTAAAGTCAATACATAATTTGTTTTCTGCGTGTAATTTAATGAGCACACTTCTTGGAAATTTCCTGGCACGCGCAGCTGGACTAATATCATATGCAATTCTTGAACATAATCAACAGATTTTGCTGACAGAGCATGTTTTCTTATTTTCATCTCTTTGCACTAAGTACAAATGGAGGAGAAAAATAAGAAAACATTTATGCATGAGGTCCCAAGTCTGCTGTACGTCGTCTTAGAGCAAACAGAAAAACTAGGATGGAGCCAGAGAGAAGACGGAAAATGATTTATCATAAGTGAATCTTGAGAAGTCAAGGATCATCGGTTTTGATTTTGGTTGCTGTGGCGTCTTTAAACTTCAGGATGCAGCAAGATGAATTATTGTAAAATGCTTCGTTGAGAAATTAACGCATCTCCATTTGCCTCTTACGCATTCATAGGGAAAAATAAACTGCTTGAAGCTACACAGTATAACCACTATAATAAAGCCCCAATGAATGTCATTATTTCTCCACTGCTGTAACTTGAGTGTTTTTCTTTTATTCTTTTCTTTTCTCGGAAAAAATGAATTTTCTGGGCAAAGCTGTAATTTGTATTAAAAGGTTTGTTTTTCTCTGTTTGGACAAATGAGGACGAGAACTGTCCTTGTTTAGCGCTGCCAGCTGGAGCTGAAAAAAATAAATAAAACCTTTACCGTCAGAGGACGGAGTTCACGGCGGGTGGAAGTGATTAAAACATGAAACAGGAAAATGAGCAGCGTCCTCATCACGTGTTAATGTTAATGCCGTTCATTTTAAAGCAGATCGTCCGTGCACAGGAAGAGTTTGCGTTCATTGATTAGCGTTTAGAGGTCAAACTGGAAAGGAAGAACTTTACTGAGGCACAGATGAGTCAGCGAGCAAGTAAGTGAATTATTTAATCAGAAAGGAAATTACTGTTAATCAAGAAAGGACACACAAAGCAAAGCCTGCTCTCAGAGGCTCGTAAACAAACACAAATCACAGCTATTTTAGAAGACATACAAAAAGAAAAGAAGCAGGACTGACTTGTGCTTCCTCAGTGAAAGACCCATGTGCTGCTTCATTTGCTGCAGCCCGTGGTAGTCGGTGTAGATGAGGTCAAAGGGCAGCGGTCCGGTCAGGGGGCAGCTTCCTCTTCCTGGGGGGACGCCCAGAAACCTGCACACAAGTTAGACGGGCTTTCATCGACACGCCGAGTCAGAGCATGAGCACAAAAGTGGGATTAGCTCCAGGGGAAGTCTACGAGAGGCAGCACAAATACTATCAAAGTCTGGTGAAGCTTTAGAAACCACTTTAGCAGAGCTGCACTGTAGCCAGCAGCAGGTACTGTTACTGCTGATTACATCGTTTGAAATGGCTTTTTTCTTGCAATTATGAGCCAATCAGATGTGTTAAAAGTAGTTCTGGGCCAACAGTGATCGGATAATACTTTTTTTTTGCAGCCGTTCTTGGAAAGCAAACTTAAAAATCTACGAGACAGTTAAGAATCACAAGCAGCAGGGCCGGGAGTGAGACAGCGAGGAAGCAGCAGACGGGAAACATGAAGGCGCCCGGTCACGTCGTGAAGCGTGTCAGTGCTCGCAGCGAGACGGCAGAGCCATTCGAATCCAGCGCCTCCTCGCAGCGGGGAGCCGCCCAATTCGTCCTCGCAGCTCGTTCAGACTCACAAGTTAGAGACACGTATTATCTGCACGGAGCGCGAATCTGATACAGAAGGAACGGCTGCTTTCATGCAGGATTTGTGCAGAATCTGTTTTTAGCATGAAGCCATGACATAAGGCGTACGGTCTGATTATCCAGTTTATTTGCAGAACTTCAGATTATTTAAAAAGTGTGCCCCTTATGACCGATGGAGGCCATTTACTACGAGTGCTGCTGGACTTCCTAACCATCCTCCTCCTGCACCGTGGCACCTGCTATGAATTCTGTGGGTTTAAACTTCCAAGCTTGATCAGTTTTAACGCCCGCCGGTAATCTGCTGCCCCCCATTACACATCAGATGCTTTCCGTTGAGCGTTTCCTCAAACTTCAGCACAGCAGAGGACGAGGAGGTCTGCGCTAAAGAGACGCTGCTGCCTGTCAAGATAATGTGCCATGAAACAGTCTGAGGCAGTTTGTAGAAATAAACTCCAGACGCCAGAGCAGTCGAATGCTACTTCTCCACCAGCGCTGACATCTAATCTGTTATGTGCCACTTTTCGACGACATACTCGCTAACGACGGGGTGAAATTTAATCCTTCTGCTTCTCACTTCGAACCCGACGTCAAAACATGACGACAAGACAAAATAAGAGATGTGTTAATGTTGCCCCCCCGCCTTTTTCTCACATGTGCAAAAGCAACTGTGGCATCACGTCTATGATCCACTGACATGACTATTAGGAAACCAGCTGTCCTCGCCAGATGTCTTACCCTCTGTCTCCAGTCTCTGTTTCAGAAGGTTGGATATGAGGTTTAACTTTGCTTGTTTCTGTCCATCATGTGTTTGCAGGAGGAAGGTCTGGTCTTCTGAGACTGGAGGATTAGCTTCTTACATTTTTGAATTCATTCAGCTGCTGCCGTCATGAGGTTAGGGTTAGAGCTAGGGCTTAGGGTTAGGGTTAGGGTTAGGGTTACTTCCGGTCACACAAGACGTTTTATCCAAGTCTTCAGTTCTTAAACACTGGTGGGGTTTAAAATGTGGAGGACAGCAACGTCCACATTTCAGCCAGAGAAGACAGATTGGTAGTGACGAGTAAAGGCAGCCAGCTATGTCAAATCTGAAAGCCCCTTTCTGAACATCTACCCTGCCACGACTTCACGACAAGGTCTCAACATCTGCCCCCAGAAGATTCTCCCCTGTTCAGACCTTGAGTCTGGATCCTCTGAACATTAATGGGTCGTCAGAGGAGCATCTATTCCTTAGAGACAAGAAAACAGCATAAAAACAGATTCCTCCAAGTACAGGCCAACAACAGACTCTAGTCATGTGAGTTTCTGACAGACACCACCCACGGATGTTCTTATTTTCATCCAAGGCTTCAACTCTAATAAAAGACTGGTGAGGAGTTGGGTTTTAAAGTCTTCAAGAAACTCTACAAACTCTTTGTTTGTTGAATGAACCGTGACCTGGATGACTTTTCTAGCATTAGCATTAGCACAGCTTGTAACGCATCATTTTTGTGTGTTTGTTTCAGCATCTTTGCATAAATGCACGTGAACATCGTCAAGTTGTCCAACCATGGCACTGACAAACCACTGTCTAAAGACGCTTTCACATCAAGGTCATTGTTCCTAAACCGGGGGCCTTTATTCCTCGGGTGGGTTCGATCGTTCTGGTGTGAGTCACACTCTGTTCTGGATGGATCATGGATGAAAGGCAGCAGACTTGTCAAAGGAAAGACAGAAATTTAAACATGTCTGTGAAAAAAAACAGAACACTCAAAGTACGATTGAAGAAGTAGAGAAAGAACAGACTGAACGGCCCGCTTAATAAAGTTTTCAGAGTCGTTGGACTGTGACCTGAAACTTTCTACTGTCACACATCCATGATTCCTCTCTCTCTCTCTCTCTCTCTCTCTCTCTCTGCTTCTTTAACTGCCCGGGCTCAGTAAAACGTCCTGCAGCCTCCAAACGCATAAATACCTGCAAAACAAGAGCCCATCGATCTTCCCTTGGACGCTGAACACATTCAGTCAGCTCTGCAGCCTCGTTGGAAAAACGCCGGCCGGTTCCCCTACAGTAGACGGGATAATGAGGACGAGTGTGTCAGGCGGCAGGGCTTTAAGCTCTGCTGTCTGTCATCAGTCAAAGGTGTACACCCGGGCAATTCACCGCTTACACAAACAAGAGGCCTTTTCACTTCAGGAGTATTTGTGTTCTCTTTAAGTGCACGCAGCCAGGTGGATAAAATACAGTTCATGTAGCGGGATCCTAACTGCAGTGATTTAAACTCCATCGAGGCTGAATAGATTATAAAGGGCTTTATGTAAGGAGAGGAAAGAAAGACAGGAAGAAATACGACGCCTAAAGCCAAGGACGCAATAAAAACTTAAAGTTAGAGCATCAGGAAAAAGAAATACTTTAGGAAAGTCACATGTCTAACGCTCAGACATCTCCACATTTATCAGATCTGGTGAGTCTAGAGCCACGTTAGAGCTAACGTCAGAATGCTCACAATGACACTACGTCAAATGCAGCTGTTTAGCATTTTAATTTGGCACGTTAGCATACAAACTAATCTGCTAAATTTGCAAGTTATTGCATGCACGGTCATGTATTATTTTCTACTAGTGTCGTATTTTCAACTCTAGCTGAACATCTCAGGTGTGCATGGGACTCATGGACTGTATTGTCTAAGTGTCAGTGTTTTTTTAGCATCATGATCCCAGAGAAACACAGAGATGCACACGTTGGTTTTGCAGGTATTTACTGTAAAACGTTGATAAAGTGTATTTCCCATTTTTTTTGAAAGTTTCCTCCCTGGTAGCGTTTCATTTTTTGCTTCACCACCTGTCTTTGTAGGCTCCTCCCTCTTTAGTCTCACCCCATCAGCCCCTCTGTGTATACGTCCTGTGTGTTCCAAGTCTGTTCCCCTTCACTGTTAACAGCCTGGATTACCTGGACATGTTCTGTGAATCTCCTACTTCTATGGGTTCTTCTTTTAGATGAAACTATTTTCCCAACTGCCCTTTTTCTTGATGTTGCATCATCTTTTGCCGAATGTGCTTGGACACCGCAGCACTTTCTGGGACTCATGTGTCCTGATCTTTGCTTTTTAAACTAAAATGATCCAAAAACTAGAGCGTTCACACTACGAGTGACAAAAGCTACAGCTCGTCAGCGTTGCCACTGACACTGTCGCCAAGTCTCTGCATTGAGACGCTCAAGCGTTCGGTGGCGCAATCGTGACCTCTCGGACTGTCGCACGTCTTGCTTCTGGCTACTCGCAAATCTCATTACATCGATTGGAAACACTTCAGAACAGACGGTCTTGAAATTAACTTGTAATCCTAGAGGTGCACATCACTGATATGTAATATTGGCTCATTTTCCCAAACAAACAAATACACAAGTAGAATATTTCTGTTTCACGCATTTGATTGGGTTCTCTTTGTCTCCCTTAAGGAACTGGGAGAAAATCCGCTGATGCTTTGAATCATTTTTATGTAGAAATGTAGAAAAGACGCTTCCATTGTTGGAAACGTGTTGGGGCCAGTGCAAGCTCGCCTTAAAGGTATCCTCAAACACTGCTGGGGCAATCAGATTGTTTGGGGGCGGGGCTTACGTTGATGCAGAGGTTGATTGGTTGAAACATACATATATGCACGCAGAATGAAATCCAGATGGAGAGCTACCGCATTCATATTCTGAATGAACTGAGTCTGGCTACAAACCTGCTGAAATCCACCGTGTAATGGTGTATAATCAAATTTCATGTTAAGGCAGTCCATTTCATACCTGGGATAATTCACTCTGGACCCAAACCGCTGGATTCAATCCCACTTACTACAGACGCATTTGGGAGCGTAATGCATCGCTTTATATTTGCCGTCACTTGTCAGCGCTGTGTCCACATAAGAGCTCTCTGCAGGAGTTTAAGTGTGAACCGTTGCTCTCAGAGCTGAATGCTGATGTGAGAGCAGATGTATTACAGTGACTGAGCGCTCGCCGAAGCCACTGGAGCCGCCGCCGTTCAGAGCTTTAATTGGATATATGCAAATCCAGACAAACTTTAAAGGAGTGTAAAGGGATTAAAGTGCATTAAGGAGCCAGGAGTGTGGAGAGGGGGACCCGGCCCTATCGCTCTTTATCTCCCTCGCACATACGCAGGAGATTAAAGGATAAGGCTGGCATTATTTTATCAGTTTTATCATTAGCAACAAATCCCAGAAAAAGACCAAAACAGCAAATAAAGGCATGCTTCTAACGATGCACAGCCTTGTGCAGCTGCAGGAGGAGAGAGCTATTAAAGACAAAAACAAAAAAAGCCTTTGCACAACGCTGGTATTTTGCTTGGTTGTGATTCTCCTGTGCAGTGTAACCAGGCAGAGCATCAGTGAGCATGCTCAGACCTGTCTTCTTCATACTTCAAATGCACGTTACGTTTCTTTATTGGAGAATAAATGACTCCATAACGAATGGAATGTGTCACCACATGCAGCTTCATGCTCTGCCACTAGAGACACAGATCGTCCTTTGATTGTAAGTGGGGTGAATTCATATTTTATTCAATTAAAAAAAAAAGAGGCAAAAATAACGTAAGACACATCCAAACACAGAATGAGAGCGAGCCCTAAAGAGACCAAGCTGTGGCTTTTAATGACCTGAGCAGACTTCAGAGAGGAGGAGTGAGCCGTGAGAGAGGGACAAGACTGCAAGGAGAAAGAACAAAGGTACAAGACACGCATAAATTTTACTGCACTTGACAACCACTGGGCTGCAGCTTCTCTGTTCCTCACAGCTGGCCACTGGCACCATATAGAAACATTATGTTTGTGGCAAAGGGAGAGAAACAAACGAGTAGAAGAGACTTCTTTACTGCAGGGAGGGGCATCAGCTGAGGCAGATTATCGGCAGCATATGAGGGTCTGAGGCTGAGGGAAAGGAGTTTACAGAGGGCGAGAGTCCACGATGTGAGGGGGAACGACACGAGCAGAGAGGAGATGTGACACTATGTGGAAAGCCGGCCTGGAAGAGGGAGCAAGGTCCAGCATGCTAATGGAGACAGGAGGAACTCAGATTCTGCTGTTAGGATCAGAAAGAGCTCAGTTGTCAGACTCAGAAAACCATGAATCATTTGTTCGTATCTGTGAGGTGTTAAAGTCATGTCCTCCTTGTGTCCAGTATCTGCTGTGACCTCCTTGTAACTAAATGTTTCTGGTAACTGCTGATCAGTGGTCTACAGCAGCTTGGAGGAATTTTAGCCCATTCCTCAGAACAGAACCACTTCAGTTCTGAGATGTTGGTGGGTTTCCTCACATCAACTGCTTGCTTCAGGTCCTTCCACAACATTTCTATTGGATTAAGGTCAGGACTTTGACTTGGCCGTTCCTAAACATTCACCTTGTTCTTCTTTAACCGTTCTTTTGTAGAACCACTTTGTGTCCTTGGTTCTCGTTGTCTTGCTGCATGACCCAGTTTCTCTTCACATTCAGCTCATGGACAGATGTCCTGACATTTTCTTTTAGAGTTCACTGGTAGAATTCAGCATTCATTGGTCCATCAATGATGACAAGCCGTCCTGGTCCAGATGCAGCAGAACAGGCCCAAACCAGGACATTAGCACCCCCATGTTTGATGGAGGGATGAGGTTCTGATGCTGGAATGATGCAGTGTTGTTTCATCTCATTTAAACCAAACTATTCTACTTTGGTCTCATCTGTCCACTAAACATTGTCCCAATAGTCTTCTGTCTTGTCCTCATGATGTTTAGAAATGTTCTTCTTGGAGAGCAGTGTCTTTGTCCGTCACACCATGGTTGTTGAGTGGATTCATCAACATTAACATTAGCCACTGTGAGAGAAGCCTTTAGCTGCTTAGAAGTTCCCCTGGGTTCCTTTGGGACCTCTCCGTAGATTCTGTGTCAGCCTTGATGACGCTGTGTCCTCCACTGCTCCTCTCTCATGTGGGGTCCCACAGGGCTCTGTGCTTGGTCCTCTTTTATTTTGTCTTTATCTACTTCCACTTGGTTCCATTCTCAGGAAACATGGCATTTCTTTCCACTGCTATGCGGATGACAGCCAGATCTATGTCCCCCTCAAAAAGTCTGAATCATACTCTGTTAACCTGCTGCTAAAGTGCTTAGACGACCTTAAAGCTTGGATGGTTTTAAATTTTCTGAATTTTAATGAACAAAAGACAGAAGTCATGGTCTTCGGTGGCACTTCAGGCTACGTCGTTGATCCAATGTAGAAACATATTTCCAGCTATGGAGGGACTGTTTGTTGTCTGCATGTTTTCCTCTCCTCCTTCTATTCTTGATGCACTTTCCGAACAGTCATCATCACAGGAGGACCTCATTTACTCAACCTGCAGTAACAGTTTTACATGTGCGTACATAAAATCAGCGTGACGTTCAGTTTAAACGTCACTTGACCTTTAAAAACATATCAGGTTGTTGTTTTTTTTATTTTCTATGAAACTATGTAAAGAAGCAAAACGACTGAGCTTTAAGAAGAAAACACTTTAACACACTTTGTGTATTCTTGGCTCCTAAACGCTCCACAGAAATCTGAACGGTTGAATTTCCTGCAAAAGAGCTTCAGCTCCAGCTTCACTTATTCTCCAAGCTGCCCCGCCGCACTGATGTTTCCTGCTCTGACTATTTTTACCAACGCTGCCGTCGCCTTGCTTTTCAGACACAAAGAGGCACATCAATCAGCAGGCGCTCACAGAGAGGCACAACCCGACAACCGACGGCGCTGACGGCGCTCTTTGTTGGTGCTTCGAGGAATAAAACGGCTTTGATTTCAAGTTTCTCATTTTACACTTGAGAATGCCTGAGCACGCCCCGTCATTACCTGCAGTGTTCGGGGGCTGGCGGTTGGATAGCGCACGCGTTTGACCCATGAATCTGACATTTGTTAAATCATTTGTCAGAGCAGCTCATCACATGTGACTTGTGGCACATGTTCATGTTTGCAGCCGGGAGCAGGGTTTAATTACCTGGAGGCTGTGAGGAGAGCTCCACAGATCCAGATTAGATGTGAGTGATTTAGAAATGGCAGGTTGTGAAAGGCCCAGGCTGACATGCAATAAGAAAGTGTCTGATGGAGGTGACGGGGCTTCTCTTTAAAACAAGCACTGAAATATTGGTTTTCTCCAGATTATCTCTGCACGACGAGACCATTTTCGCCGACGTGCGTGCTCACGTTACGTCTCCACTCCGCTGTCAGAAACCTGCAGCTGTCTCCCGGCTCCTCAGGTGTTGAGACGCCACGCTCCGTTGCAGGCTAATTACCCGTGTCGCTCTAGGAGGAGATGAGGGGAGATCCCTGAGAGGAAGTGACAGCTGTTGGCAGCTCTCTGGACCGCTGCAGCGACGAGCGCCGCCACCACTTAAGGAATTCACATCAACGCCGCATCGGTCTCCGCCTCAGTTACAGTAAATCCAGGAAAGAAGAGAGACAAAGGCTCTGCTTCGTCTGTTGATCTGGGTTTTACTCAACCTCCCTGTCCACAAGAATGTCTCACTTTTAAAAACCAACCAAACCCACCCACCAAATTTTACTATCTGGAGTCTCTCTGTTGGGAACTGATTCTGCTCCAGCAATGATCTATCGGGCCAACCAGACTGTTTGGGGGCGGGGACAGACGAGTAACAGTAGTTGAACACGTCATCTGATTGGTTGTAGGACTATCCAGTTGGTGCAGAGGGATTCTTTTCTCTGTATCGGCTGAAACTCGTCTCATAATGAAATCCAGATGGAGAGTTACCGGACTCATTGACCATCTTGTGACAGTTCAATGTTCTGCTGGGAAACTTCTGGACCTGGCATTCATTGGTGTGGATGTTACTTAGACATGTAGCACCCACCTAGACCAGACCATGCACCCCCACCCCATAGCAATGACACTCCTTGACATTCTGTTGCCAGACACCACAGGACATCCTCAGAAGGCCCACGTCCATTCTCTGGTTTTATTAGAAGCTACAAGAAGTGATTGAAAAGATGAACCAAGCTGGGATCCATGTGGACAGCAGCCCTGGAGACATCTTGGTCGTCTTCTTTTACTCAATCAACCTTCTCCTTTGAGTAGATCAGATGTAGGTGTTCTGCAATAATCCAGCACAGTTTACAGTTGTAGAAGTCGGAGCCTCCGATCAGAAGGACTTTGTCGACTTTGATTTATCTCTGCCCTCGGTTGTTTCTCTTCTTTGTCAAGGACTTTAAAAACAACCGCATGTATTTAATTCCTCTCATATTTATAGTGTCAGCGAGACAGGATCAGAGACATGTAAAAACCTGCACAATTAAAATGCTAATTCATTCAGTAGCTACTCCCAGGAAGGTGTGATTGGTGCATCTCTTGATATCATGCAACAGAAAGAGACGTTAGCAGAGCATCTGCAGGGAAGGCGAGCGCCACGCAGAAAGAAATCAGTCTGGACGTGCTTCCTGAGAGGACGATTGATTTGTCTGGGTGAGGAAAAAAGCGAAGGTGGAGAAGAGAGGACTGCTCAGCTGAGGACGCACGAGCGCGCCAACGCTGCCAATCAGAGGCGGTTATGTGACAAGAAACCAACAGCTCAACTCCCACCGTAACTAAACTCCCGCCGTGGCTAACGCGCTGAACATATCCACCGAGCTGTCTGCGCCAGAACCACAGCAGGCCATCCGCAGATATTAAACTCCTTTCCCGGCGCCTGGGTGGAAAAGCGAAGAGGAGGAAATGTAAATAGATACGAGCCTGAGGGGAATCTGTGGGAGAGCAACCCACATAACGACCTGTCAATTTAACAGCGTGTGGGAGAGTAAGAGTAAAGCGAGGAGAGAAACGCTCTTTTTCCTCTTCATTAACAGACACAGAATAGGGATTTATTGACACGCGGCATCCGTCATTTACAGCCCAATTTAAAGCCATAAAACCCACAGGGTTGGGGTTTCTTTTTTGGGTCGAGGGAATTTGGTCGGAGCCTGATAGATTATTTGTTTGTCACTATCAGGGCTCCATTATGTTTGCTCCAAGGCTGAACATTTCATTAAACGAGAGACCAAATATCAGCTTTAATGAATACACTGCAAAACAAAAACAGCAAATACTTTCAAATGAATTCAATAGTGATTCAAATTAACTGCAAAAATAGTAGCGACAGAAATTATCATTCAAGGTTTTGCAGGGAAAAAATGTAATTCTATTTTTTTATTATGATCTAGGACCGAGAATAAAGCAAGCACGTTAACTCCAAAGCTGAAACAAGGACGACTGGGCTTAGAGCTTGTAAACAATTTCCTGGAAGGATTAATAAAGTATTCTGAAGCTGACTGAGTTTATTGAAAGTCGAGTCGATGTCAACAGTTCTTGACCTGAATACATACATGCCACATACACTTTAAGCAGGAAGTTGACTAGTCGCCGATCACGTGACAATAACAACATGGACGCCTCCTAGAAGACAGGTGAGGAGCCCAGTGGGTCATTGGTTCATCAAGTGTGTGGAAATACTTCACTGAAGATGAAGCCCATACTACCGTGACATGTCAGTCCTGAAATACAACTGAAGTACTACTGCAATGCATCTGAAAAGGCTAACGCTAATGCTAGCAGAGGAACGGTCCAAATCCTTTGAATGGCAGTCAGTTAACAACTTCACCGAACGTCCTGTGGTAACAGAGAGAAGGAGGCTGCACATCAACTATTGGATAAAGTTATTAGACCTTTAGCTATCCGAAGCTTCATATGTGTGAGACGCTGCAATATGTATTCAGGTCAAGAACATAGCACATGTTAGTTGACATTAAAAAATCCTAGGCCGTTCAACGCCTACTACGGAGGCTTTTCTTCAAGTTATTTGAACACTTGAACATGGGCTACTGTCGACCACATCAACACCATAAACGCCGTCAATCTCTTGCTCTGCAAACTCTCAGCTCTACAATAACTTCCATCTCTCACATGGTGCATTCACTGACATCAAGGACAAAAAACATGCTCTGCAACCACAGCAACAATGTCAACTGATAGAACACAACAGAACTGAACATAAACACATGAGCTTATCAATACTAGACTATATACGTCTGCACTGTCAACAGCGTTTAATAGTACTTCACAGTGTGTTTGTAAGATAACATAAAAAAAGCGGTATATCTCTATTGATAAATCAATAATGGATGTTTCAAATCCAAATCTTTTTTTTAAACCCTGCCCTAGCACGAAGGTTCTCAGTCATCCATATAATGGTACAACAAAAAAGCGAGCTATAGTGGACATGAGAGGACACAAAGAAAAACTTGTAAATTTAAAAAAAAACACAGGATCAGAACAGATTCGTCCAACTACAGGTGAGCATCTGGTCGTTAACAGACCTGAGTCATACAAGTTTGTGATGGTCAATACCTACAGATGTTCCTATTTAAACCCCAACACCTGTCTTTTAAATATGAAGAAGTAACATGGTAAACAAAGTCCAGTCGCCTTTGTTTCTGCATGTTGTTTTAGGATTTCAGACTTTTTCTGCATCATTACAACCAGAAACCTTGAATAAAATGATGGCACTAGATGCTGTTGCAGACAAACTCTGTTATTTTACATGCGTTTGTATTTGGTATTTCAGAAAATTGATTCTGAAAATGTCAGGAATTGTACAAGGGTTTTCATTCACTTTAAAAACAAAAAGCCATTTTCCATAAAAGCATGATTTTATTTTAACAGTGTACCAGTAAAATGTCAACTCCCTCTCTGATGTGTAGCATAAACCGTTCAATGCTGCACACATAAATCTGGACCGTGTGGAGCCGTTAGGAAGGATTAGTCCTGACCTCAGCCGATGTTTCTTTTCTCTTTCTGAGCTCTCTAAACATTTCTGATGTGGCTCCCGATGGAGAACGACCGCAGTGATTCAATACGCCATGACACCAATTAGCAGGGGTAAATAATGGCGCGGCCGCCACCAGCGCTCCCACTGTGGCTACCCATCACCTCCCTGATCCCCAGCCCCCCCCCCCCGGTCTCTTCTTATCAAAGCGGCTTTTCTTTCACCGCCTCAGATTTGAGACCAAAGGGCAGCACTAACTCATCAATGCCTCGCCTCTTTCCTGCAGGGCTCGATAACCGGCGCAGGTTCTAATCCGCCCCAGTCACGGCCCCCGACTGAATATCCAGTCACGTCTGCAGCCATTTTCCCGACCAGCCAGCGTGAAGCCAGGGGAGGTCTGAAAGACAAGTCTGGACCCGCCAGATTTCTGAACAATCAACAATCTCCTGTTTTTAGATGAAACCCGGCCTGGGAGCCAGGATTTGTGTATTTATGTGTGTTTGCCCTCTGGTATGAGCTCTAATATTTGAGATGAGGATTATCGCTCAGGCGCCACTGAGCTGCAGCAGGAAGGAGCTGCACAAGCTGTAGAGATGCCATCGTACCTCCAGGCTGAAACTCTGCAGCGGGATGCTGTGATAAGTGAGTCTACACGGATTTGCCACAACATTATGACCACTAACGGTAGAAGTGAATAACATCGACCATCTTGTGACAGTTCACTGTTCTGCTGGGAAACTTCTGGACCTGGCATTCATTGGTGTGGATGTTCCTTAGACATGTAGCACCCACCTAGACCAGACCAGGCACCCCCACCCCATAGCAATGACACTCCTTGATGGCAGCAGCCATCCCCAGCAGGATAAACTTTAGAATAGAGACGTTTAGAGTAAAAGCTAAAGAGAAGTGTGGTTAAAAAGGCATGAAGTAGTTTAGAAACCCCTTTGCTTGGTTTTCTAGAAAGGTATCAGTGTCTATGGTGAGGTCCAACTCAAGGAATGTGTTCATGCATAAAGTTCAGCCAAGGGGAAGGTGGATATAAGAAGTAAAATCTGTTGTTTTCTGGAGGCAACTCGGGTCCATATATTGTATGACTGACTGTTCCAGTGTCCTTTCTAAAGAAGAAACATCTCCTAAAGATTGTTTCCAAGGCTTATCAGGCTAAAGGTGACTGAAAAAACAGCATGTGGGCAACATCCCTGCAATCAGACTGCTTGCTGATCAGACGCAGAGCGAACAGCGAAGCCTCAGGACATAGGTTAATGATGAGAAGACAAAAGGGGAGAAGATTCCCGCACAGACGCCCGGAAGAATCTCACAGAACACAAGCCGAGCACTGTGCACTGTAGCTGCTGCAGCCTGCAGCTCCACCGAGGATAATAATCTCGACTCACCCGTGCAGCTCCTTGAGAGAAAACGAGATCTTGAGGTCGTGTCCCAGCACGTGGAGGGCTGTGAGGATGTCGGCCCATTGCACCATCTCGCCCAGAGGACCCCCTTTCAGCACCTTGGGACTGAACACGTCCCCAGACTCCTCGGTCAGGAACCCCACATGGATGAGGACCTGAGGGCAGAGGGAGAAGTTAATGAATCACACACAGACCTTCTCTATTTATCCTCAGCTTCTCTATTCAGAGATGCTGAATAATAAAGATCTTGTGAGAGTTATTTTCACAGAAGCTTCAAAGGATTCACGTGTGAATATATTCATGTATGTCTCACGGATCAGCTGCGTCGCATATTAAATATAATTGAGTGTCTAATGAATGCTGGAAAAAAAAAAAACGCAGACACAACTCCTAGAAAACACAATCAACTAGACGTGAAGTTGAAATGAAAAGTGACCCGTGGAGGGCTGGCTGACTCGCAGAGAGATACACGAGCCGTTTAATTGCTGATGGGGAAGGATAGAATTCCCGGCTGATGGATATGAATTGAAATGAGATTTTTTCGACAGATGGCAGTGTTTAATTTTGTTCGTTCCTCGATTACATTAGCCTCTCAGAAACTGCTTTATTCATCAAGGCTCCACATGCATTCACCTGAGCTGTTAATCAGCTGTTTGTCTGCATGAGATTACACGCAGAGCTGCAGCCACGGCGACGACACACATGTGGACGGAGCAAAGACGGTTAAAGAGGAAGGTTTGACACTAACAGAAACAAACCACACTGTAAGGTAGGCAGGTTAAAATTAAAGTAAAATCTAAAGCGAGACAAAAACTCACAAAGCACAACAGAGATGACTTAACAAAGGGAAAGGCAGGACTAAATATATCCACACACGGGATGATGGAATAACGGGAGACAGGTGAAACCAAGAGTTGGAGGGGAGGAGCAGGCAGACAAAAGACACAAGGAAAGACAGGTGGGTGGAATCAGAGGGGCGGGGACAGACAAAGACAGGAAGTAAAAACTTAAATGCAACTAAATAAATCAGGAAACCAAACTGGATAACAGAAAAATCACGAGAGCAGAGAAACTGAACATCGTCGTGCAGTAAGAGCCTGAAACCTCCAGATCAGAAATAAAGAAAACTCCCTTTAAAGAGGAAGAAACCTTGAGCAGCTCATATAGAGTGGACTCATCTGCTTGAGGTCTGAGACAGAGGGAACAAGAATGCAAAATATAGCAGATGCATGTTACATGAAAGACTGATAATGAATAAAACCAAAGAATGGATGGAGCTAGCATTCAGAATATTCATCCTAGAACTGTGCTATACAGTAGAAGCAGATATGTTAGAGAGGTGATCAGAGCATCATCCTCCAGCAGCAAAACTAAGAGGTGGTTCAGAGTCACCTGAAAACTTTATCAAAAAGAAAAGTTTGAACCTTAGAAGTAGACAAGGAGCTGGTCCCACATGAGAGGGTCCTGGTAGCTGAAGGCTCTACCTCCCATTCTACTTTAGAGGATCTAGGAACCACGAGCAGACCTGAGCTTCATTCTATTAGATCAGGGGTGTCAAACCCCTGGACCAATAACATAACAGCATAATAACTTAGGATGGCTGACAACTAGAAAGACAACTCTCGAAGTTTTCCTTTTTTTTTCATGCAAAGACTAATTCAACTCTGTCTAAAACAGTGCACCCCTAGTGGACATTGCGGGAATCGCAGTTCATTTTGTTGAAAAAGCTGCAGCTAATGTCCTTAAATTCGTCCCGCGGGCCAGATTTGAACTCCTGCCGTGCCGGTTTTGGCCCCCGGGCCTTATGTTTGACATCGTTGTATTAAGGTGACAGATGAACACTGATATACGATGGAGCTCGGCCTCAAAGGGCCTTGTACATGATAGATAGATAGATAGACAACTTTATTGATCCCTTTGGGAGGTTCCTGCAGGGAAATTGACATCTCCATCGTATACATGAGGAGGAGGATTGAATAATAATAATAATAATTATATACTGTATTGATCCGCAAAGGGAAATTCAGTTCCTGCTGTTTGACCCGTCCATTCGTTCACACAGTAGTGTGTACAGTTGCAGCAGTGAGCAGCAGTCTCTAAGGATTGCACCCGGGGAGCAGTTTGGGGGTTAGATGCTTGTTCAGGGCACCTCAGGCATGGACACGACAGGAGGTGAACCTGGGACCCCTCGATCCCAAGCTGCACCTCTAACTAACCACTACTCCACAGCTCCCCCAAAACTCTACTGACAATTCTATTCTGGATTTTACAGGGAGCCAAAGAAGAGAAGCTGAAAACAGATATAACACAATCTTGCAAATGAACATGAACGCGCCAATAAATGAACATTAGCCTCTCAGCGGCTCGCAGGCTGAGGAATAATTTGTTCAGAGGCAGTTCTAAATACGAGGTTATTGGGGATATTTGCAACACTGGTAAGACGGATATTGAACATGTTGCTGCACACTGGAAACGCAAATGCATTTAACTATAGAGGCTAAGGAACTGCTCATATCTCTGCAAAATGCATCTCAGAGGGCGACTGGTTGGTGTTAGGGTGGAGGCATGAGGCAGATGAAAGCATCACCGATACCTCAATGGACCAAAGTGACATTTACAGCCTGTAATGTCCTGCAGCTGATTAGTTAATTAGCCATCTAGCTGCAAACCGACGTGCACTTTCCCCCAGTGAATGTTTGTTATTGTCCTCGGTGGAGACAAGCAGGAAAGCTAACGTGACTACAGCCTCACACATCGTGACCGGGAGGAGATTGTTGGTTCTTCACTCAAACAACAAGAGACAGAAGAGGCAGTTAAACTGGTGCAGTTACACCAGAGCTGTTCCATCACACATCTCTCGTTTCCACACAAATCAGTGTGTTTTCTCAACAGCACTCAGCGTTTCAGCCAAAGTCTGCAGGGTCTGGTTAATGCACGGCAGCCGTCGCAGCAAACAAAGCCCGGGCGAAAAGCATGACGCTCGATGTTAAAGCAACAAGTTGATTTATTCAACTGAAAACTGGCCCAGCAAGCAAACACACACCCACAGAATACCAGGATGCTGTTAGCTTGTTCATAAAAAGCGTTTTATTTCAGCTTTTGGAGAATTAAAAGTCGCTCTCCACAAATTAATGTGCAAATATGTAAATTATTAATGAGGCTTCAAGCTGCAAAGATAAATCTCTTTTTATAATTAATTGTATGCATATAAATGTCAAATATTATTTGTCCCACGCTGGTTCTTAACTGGTTTGGAGTAGACGGTATGATCCTATTAGGACGCTCACTTTGACATCAGAATAATTATTAGTATTCAAACATGCATCTTCTCGTATATTTTAATTTTAGCAATTCAGAATGTGATAAGCAATTATTTGCAATATTAGACTTAATATTGGATTAAATCTAATACCACAGACTTAATCCAGTATTAACTTTATTGTATTAGATTTAATATTGGATTTTATTCAGATGTAACTGTTGGATCATACATTCAGATGATCATTTTAAACATTATTTTCTACATTTCTGCATAAAAATGACTCAAAACATCAGTAGATGTTCACACAAGTCCTGAAAGTAGACAGAGAGAACCCAAATACCTTTGTTTCCAACAGAACCACTTCAGTTCTGAGATGTTGGTGGGTTTCCTCACATCAGCTGCTTGCTTCAGGTCCTTCCACAACATTTCTATTGGATTAAGGTCAGGACTTTGACTTGGCCGTTCCTAAACATTCATCTTGTTCTTCTTTAACTGTTCTTTTGTAGAACCACTTGTGTTCTTGTTTCTCGTTGTCTTGCTGCATGACCCAGTTTCTCTTCACATTCAGCTCATGGACAGATGTCCTGACATATTCTTTTGGAGTTCACTGGTAGAATTCAGAATTCATTGGTCCATCGATGATGACAAGCCGTCCTGGTCCAGATGCAGCAGAACAGGCCCAAACCAGGACAATGTCTCGATGACATTGATTGGAAAAAAACTTCTGATGAGATGGACATGAAATGAACTTGTAATCCTAGAGGTAATATTTCTGTTTCATGTGTCTGATTGGTTTCTCTTTGTCTACTTTCAGGACTTCCGTTCATATTTTGAGTCATTTATGTGGAGAAATGTAGAAAAACACAAGGACAACAAAATCTAATCCACCCACTTCATGAGTAAAATCTTTTCTTTTAAGTCCATAATATGACAAAGAGGCTTTTCTGGGTCCATTTCTTGCAAACGTTTTTCATCGGTACGCCAGGAAGGATCTAATGTGGCTGCCTTTTCATCAGACATCTGCTCCAGTGGGCGAAGCTCTTTGACACTTGCTGTAAATGTCAGTGGTGAAAGTGCACTAAAGCCAGTCGGCGGCTGCCAGGAGTCGCTCTCCATCATTATCTGCTCGGGCCTGTAACTCGGCGCCATGTGACTCACAGCGAGCGGCCCGAGATAAAAGAAGAAAATATTAGTCCGAGAAAATGTCACAGCTGCTCTGCTAACTTATTAGCCTAGCATGTGGGTCTTAAAAGGACTGCATGGCTTTTTCTTTATTTATATTTATGAATCTTTGATGCTAAATGTTTTGAGTGTCTTTTTCTTTAACAGATGGATTCCAGGAGATGAGGTTTACAGAAACGAACGAACAAGAAAGTATGACTACAGTCTGCTTTGAAAAGAGGAAACCACGACTCTGCTCTCACATCTGAAGCTTTCATCCTGCAGCTGGAGAAGAAGTGAAAAGAAACTCCTCATATTCACCCTCTTCCGCTCCCTCCAGATTCCCCGGAGCTTGCCGTCCAGGCGTCGAGCGGCCGAGGCCCACTGCGCCGCCAGCCTGCGGATGCGCCTCTTCATGAAGCTCAGAGATTCCTTGCCGCCGCCCACCTGCTCCAGGAGAGGCCCGACGTCCGACTGGAAGACGGCCTGGACGACAGGAGCAATAAAATCACTGCAAACGGTTGTGGCTGTAGAAGAACTGTTAGAGCCTCGTGTAAAAATGCTTCTCCGGAAAATAAAGAAAAAGATTTATAGTTTGTCTAAAAGCATTCTAAAGAGCATAACATTAGGACCACCTTCCTAATATTGTGTAGGTCTCATCAGAGAATGGACATGGGCCTTCTGGGGGATGGCTGCTGCCATCAAGGAGTGTCATTGCTATGGGGTGGGGGTACCTGGTCTGGTGTAGGTGGGTGCTACATGTCTCAGTAACATCCACACCAATGAATGCCAGGTCCAGAAGTTTCCCAGCAGAACAATGAACTGTCACCAGATGGTTTAAATGGTATTCACTTCTCCTGTCAGTGGTCATAATGTTGTGGCTGATCAGTGTACATTCAGCATTTTATTTTAGGCTTCATAAATAGTCAAACAGACCACGAGGACAACAATTGCATGCTTGACAGAGGACGATAGGAGGGTCATACCACCAGCATCACCTGCATTTGGTGCAATTCTGCATGCACCAAAATAAACGAAACTGTACTTTATTTGTTTGTACTTTAAATTGTTGAAGCAAGTAATATCGTATAATAAACAATATTTAGAAGAGTGGATAGTCAATGCAGCGATGTAGATATTCTAGTGTCAGGCTGTTTTCTACTCGGAGCACAAACACTCTGTCATATCTTGTTATCCTCCGGTGCCCCGGGGCTACGCCTCTCAGACACGCTGCCTGAGGGATTCCTGGCTCTCACATAGTCTGTTCTCATTTCACATCTCCTCCTTAGCTGCAGCTGTAGTCACGGCATCAGGGCAACAGCAGCATGTGATTATTAATCAGTGGAGTAACAGCGAGGTGGGGAGGGGGAGGGGGAGGGGGAGGGGGAGGGGGAGGGGGAGGGGGAGGGGGAGGGGGGCACGGAGGAGTTTGCTAAAACGCTCGACACCGGCGAGCACAAACCAATTTCTTTTTTAAAAAGCACCTCTCAAAAGACTAAATCAATACGAACAGCTGTACTCTCACAGCGCCGATGGATCGTTTGCTCTCCAGAGCGACTTGTGTATGGCTCAGAAAGCCGCGGAGCACAGAGGGGAAGCCTTGGGATGAGTCTAGAGGGATACAGGCTGGCAATTAGAGCAGAAGGTAGAGCTGCAGAGAGGACTCACGTCAGGACCCATCACGCCGGGATGTGCATTACTCCGGGGAGACGCCGGGAGGAAGTGTGGACGAGGCGGCGGGTTCGGATAGAGCTCTCAGAGCGACTGTGAGCTCAAGGTGTCGACGCTGGGAACGGAAATCAAATGAGGCAGGAAAGTAACATGGGAGGGACGGAGAGCACCGCGAGGGAGATAACCAACAGCTGGGTGTTCACACTCTTAATGGAGAGAGTCAGTCCCCTGAAAACAATCTGCCTCAACGCTCCACTTTTGTCGTTTTCCTCTACTTTCTGCCCAATTTAGTCACTGATCATTTCACGTTTAAACCAAACCTCTGCTGGCATTTGGAGAGTGGAATATCTATGTGCCTCCTCAGCTGCTCTGTTTCACTTGCCAACAAAGATTTTAACTCAGAAAACATCACAATCTGTGAAAGCTAACTGGAAAGACTCTCTGGTTCAGCTGCAAGGAAGCAACTGCTGCTCTTACTCTCCCCTCTCAGCAAACCGTGTTACCGTGGAATCAACGTGAACGATATAACACTACCTGTTTCTTGGGTGGAGGCTTCAGGGTGGGTGTGGCAGTCTGGTTCCTCCAGGCCAGCGGGGGGCAGAACCACTCCACCTCACTCAGGTAGATGAGGAAGGAGCAGTCGGAGCCGTCAACGCCGTAGAAGCCGTAGCAAGGGTCCGAGGTCCAGCGGGCTCGCATCCACTGGAGAAACAAACACCCAAATATTAGGATGTGGCCTGGAAGAAAGAAGCAGTTTATCTGGAGTCTCTCCATTGGGAACTGAATCTGCCGAGCCAATTGAATCGTTTGGGGGCGGGGCTTTATTAGTTTGTTTACAACTATACATCTGTTGTCTGAAAAAGTTTAGAGTCTGGTGTCGCATCTTTTGTAAAAGATTTTGACATGAAAATAACTTTTAAGGGACAAACGGTTAACAACGATTACTGCATTTGTCGAGAATGCCCTGCTCTGATTGGTTGAAGGACTATCCAATGGATGCAGAGGATTTTTCTCCTCTGTATCTGTTACCAGACTATTCTGATAAGAAATGACTCTGGCCACACCAATGTGATGCCAGGTTAATTCTTCTAATTGCTCTTTTAATATCTCAAAAGGAATTTTTATCAAAGATTGAGGTCATTTTTTCCCCCTATACTGTTCTTTACAACTATGTCCCACCGTTTATGGTAAAATATTGCAGGACTCATCTTCCTCCACCTCAGGTAGGATGTCATCGTTCTCTACATCAGCCAATTAAGAGAAATAATAATCCTCCGGATCACTTGGATAGTCCTCCAACCAGTCACAGACGTTTAGTTGTAAACTAATTCAACTCCACGTCGGTCAGATAAACATGAATGACTACTATACTATTACTCTTCTGAAGCCCCGCCCCCCCGCCCCCCCAAACGATCTGATTGGCCCGGCCAAGATCCTTGCTGGAACACAGTCGGTTCCCAACGGAGGAAACTCCAGAACAACCCCAAAAAAACTGTGGGCAAGAAAGTCTCGTCCGGCTTCGAGGCTAGCAGGGCAGCGTAATCCTTTAAGGCAGGGGCTTCAAACATACGGCACGTGGGCCAAAACCGGCCCTCAAGAGGGTCCAATCAGGCCTGTGGGATGAATTTGCATGACATGGCATGACGTAGAAGACGTTAACTGCAATTTTTCAACAAAATGAACAGCTATTCCTGATTCGTCCACTAGAGGTCTCACTGTTTCAGTAAGAGTTGCGACGTAACACAACACTGAGGCCTAGAACTAAACAGCAGATGGCAGCAGTGCACCATCATTGAACTTATTTTTCTTAAGAAATTTTAATTTGTTCATAAAATGTTTTGTAAAAGGATAGCTCATTACATCTTTGCACTAGTTTGTCAGCCATCTTAAGTTATTACACTGTTATGTTACTGGTCCCGCCCCCTTGAGTTCAAATCGGGCTGAATATGGCTCCCTGAACTGAATTTGAGTTTGACGCCCCTGCTCTAAGGCATGTTCACACTGGCACTAATTTTTGGGCTAGCTTCCAGGCTATATGCACCATGGGAGCTACAAACACACTGATGGAGGCTCCTGTTTTAAACAAACTACTTTAAAATGTTCCTGTTTACAGTAAACAGTATAATTCCTCTTCAGCATGCTGCAGCAGTCCTCCACAAAGAGCCTTTAAACGTTCTCTTATCTTATTGCACAGAATTCACGCCGCGGTCGGCCCAAGGTGAGCGCAGCGATGATCGCCGTCTGCGTGAAACTGCTCGGGCCTAAGTGAGATACAAAGACTTACATCCATCTTGCTGGGACAGTCCGGGTAGCGGGGATCTTTGGGAATCTCACACTGTCCGAGCGCTCCGTCCCTGACTGGAGAGAAGAGGATTATTTATCACAGAGGACACGGGAAGAAAAGTCAAAGACAATGAGGGAGGGGAGATAAACAAGCTGCAGTAGATATCTTTAGAAGCATTTGTTTGTCTTTTTATTAAGTAGAAAATAAACTATAAACCTTCAAAATGTCCGTGAGACCGCGGTTAACATTGATCCATCATCTTTGGAGTTTTCCCCAGGGCGTCTGCTCTGTATGTATTTTGCTTTATAGTGTATATCCTACAGGCTTTGGGGTAAACAGAGACGAATTAGAGGCTCAATAACGAGCTCCTGTAAAAGCTCAGTGTCCCCCGGTGAATGGACACGTCTCTGGATTTACCATAGATCGGCAGCATTCATAAAAATCATAATCTTCTTTTCCTCTCTTCTCGTCTTTCCCTGCCACTCAGCCGACCATCTTCTCCCTCCTTCATTCTCTTCCTCTTGAAGCCTCTGCTCTCGTTAAGCCTAATTAAAGGAGCCGGCATCCCGCAAGACGCCGAGGAGCAGACAAACAACCGCCAGACGTCCCTCGTGATTAGCATCGTAACGACGGAGAGCGCTGCCGAAGCGTACCCAGGTTCAGATTGTTATTTAGAAGGTGTCAGGAGTTTTTGACAACAGACAAAATGATCTGACGTCTTTTAATGAGCCGGTGGACTGACTGGGGATCCAGAGGAGGAACATGTGGATTTAAAAGTAGCTAAGAATGAAAAGGTAATAAAGACAAACTGAGGAGAGCCAGGTGCCGTTAATGATGCAATAACTCATCATTGTGATTTAAACGTCTTGCAGCAGCGTCTTCTTTTAATACTGAGCGTCCTAAAGTCTGTCCTTGTCTTCCTTGTCTTCTCCTAGAGTTGGTCTCCTGTGTCTTCCTAAAGTCTGTCCTTGTCTTCCTTGTCTTCTCCTAGAGTGGACTGGATTCAGTCCAATAAATCTTTCAGTCAAAGTTAATGTAGTGTGGAGAGGGTAGCTGGTACCTTGTGTTCTCTACTCCAGAAATGTTCTGGTCATCCAACGCTGCCATAAACTCCCTAACCCTCTCTGGAAGATTTTTCTCCTTGATGCTGTCTCGGGGAAACGTTTCTCTTCTTTTAAACGTTCAGTGTTTGTTGTTGTTGTTTGGGTGCAGCCTTTGACTGAGTGGACTCCATGGATTTTGTTTAGATGATCAGCTACTACCACCTCACCACACATCCACACTACACTAGTTACTGACTAACAGAGGACTGGGCTATTACGTCTTCTTCTTCTTCTTCCCCTCTTTCTTTCTTGTTTCTTCTTCTTCTTCTTCTTCTTCCCTCTTCTTCTTCTGCTATTTTTGGCAGCTTCGACTCTAGCCAACCACCATTAAAACAGAAGAAGAAGCGTAATTTTGGTTTATAGCAGACCTAAAAGAAATAACTACAAAGGATCACACTTAGCTGAAGCCTGATGCCCGATCTGAACATTTTACTAACGCCTGAATCGGGACATCCCTGGTTTAAACAGGTGATTGTTTGTGTCATCAACCTTCCAGAGACATAAGTTGTGCATTCAGGTGCTGGGCTGCCTTGACAGGCTGTAAGCAGAGAGGAAAACTGTCTCCAGAGCTGATGGATCAGAGTTTGACGGGCGGATGCATCGGCTTTGTTTTGTATTCTGCAGGTGGATGTGTGTGAATGTGTGTGTTTGTGTTTTATATCACACCTCTGCTGCCGGCCATGCTGCGCTGCAGGATCTGCTCCACCCTCCCCGCCATGTCAGACATGTTCTGGGCGATGGCCTGGATCCGCTCCACCAATCCCACGGGCTGGATCCTGATCACACAAAACACAAACATCCGCTTAACGACCTGAAAGAGACTCATTAAACTTCTTCAAAAGAAAGAGGATTCCTCTACGGCCTCCGCTCATCCGCGTCCCCGCCCTTCACACGCCGAGCGCCAAGCAGTGGAAGAAATGCTAATTAACAAGAACTTGAGGCGTGAAATCGAAAAAGCTCTTAAACACTGACAGATAATTTATTTGTTGAGATAATAAAGGAGCTCGGCATATTAAAGCTGGTTTGCAGAGGGGGGAAATAAAAAAAACAACAAGACAATTAGGTTGTTAGCAGATGGGTTTCACTGTGTTTGACCTCTGTGGCCCGAAGGCTGCAGGCAAAATAATAAGATGTTTACAACCGAGGAGCAGAAGGTACGTTACGGCTCCAACATCAGTCTTCAAATCTTTATCAGTCTTCAAAGATGCTATAAAGTCTATTTCGAGTATTCTTACGAGAAACGTGCTCGTAAAATATTAACCGCACTCCAAGGTGAGAGCGCCGACGGAGAACGGACCTCCTTCCAGGTTATTTTCATCTGTGTTGGAGCAAACCTTCAAAGGGAACAGAGCAAATGTTTTAACATATGCTGCAACACCTCAGGACGGCGCCGAGCTACCTCCATTAAACCTTAAAGGATTTATTCAATGAATTATGAAGAGGGAAAAAAATAAATAAAATAATCAATGAGAACGTGTGAGGATGGTGCAAATTTTTAGTCTCCAGCGTAATTGGTTGTTTTCAAAAAACTGGTGCGGTTTGAATCACATTTTAGATTTTATCAACGGATATGACGACGACTTTGCAGCAGAGAAATATGAAATATAGAGGAGGCCAGCAAATGCTTCCACAGACAATACTCCTTCAGTCTGATCAATCATTCTGATCAGATATGAGCTGTTTCCATGGAGACTAGATCAAATGATCATCCATCACTGGGGAACTTTATTGACAAAGAGGGTTCTGGTGCTGTGGAGCGTCAAATCTGCTGGAAACAGAAGAAGAGGAAGAAGAAGGAGGAGAAGAAAGGGAGTAGAAGTTTGATAAAGTCCTTCTGCTGCTGTGGAGCGTCTGCTGGAAATAGAACAGTAGAAGAAGAAGGAGGAAGGAGGAGAAGAAGGAGGAGGAAGGAGGAGAAGAAGAAGGTGGAGGAGGAGAAGGAGGAGAGGAAGAAAGAGGACAGGAAGGAGAAAACGGAGACGAAGGTCAAGAAGGAGGGAGGAGAAGAAAGGGAAAAGAAGTTTGACAAAGTCCTTCTGCTGCTGTGGAGCATCAAATCTGCTGGAAATACAACACAAGAAGAAGAAGGAGGAAGGAGGAGAAGGTCAAGGTGGAGGAGGAGAAGGAGGAGAAGAAGAAAGAGGACAGGAAGGAGAGAACGGAGACGAAAGTCAAGAAGGAGGAAGAAAAAAGGGAGAAGAAGTTTGAAGAAATAGAACAGAAGAAGAAGAACTGAAGAAGAAGACGACCGAGATGTCTCCACGTCCCCATCGTTGCTGTCCACATGGATTCCAGCCTGGTTCATCTTCTCAAACTTCTTTCTACCTCCATGTTTCTGCCCCTCCTGGAAACTCCTCACCTGATGTTTAGCCCACGTGGAGCAGACATGCTCAGAGACAAAGGATTTAGCCACGTCCACAAAATCTTTGAGTCCGTAAGTTGGTCTGGAGTCTCTCCGCTGGGAACCGATTCTGGTCCAGAAAAGATTTACCCGGGGTGAACAAATTGGATCTGATTGGTTGGAGGACTATCCAACTGATGTAGAGGTTCTTCTCTGTGGAAAACTGTTGCCCGTGGAAACATAGCAACTGATCAATAACCATTTTAGTTGCTACCATTGAAGCAGAGCCTTGTTTTCATCTCCTTTTACTTGATATTTGCATTTTTCCTCACTCTGCAGGTATACATATATATATAGTTTTGTTACTTTCATATTTAGATATACATTTATTTTAATTTCCTTCCCAGGTAGGAGAGCTTGTAAATACTTTATGCTTGCAGCTGCTGGTGGAAGTCAGTCCCTGCAGAGTGATCCTCACCTCTGCACATATTCACTTAAAACGTCTAATATGCAGCAGCGAGGGTGTTTCTTCTGCACATCAGCGCCTACAACGATATAAAGACTCCGCTTTCATCGACGGAGCCATGCATCGTAGTGTATCGCTGCTGCTGCTGCTGCTTAACATGAAAAACAAGAATTCAAATGTATTATTTTAATGAGCGTTTGTGTGTTTCTGGAATTTATATTGCTCATTAAAACTGCTCTCAATGTATAAACCCGGGAAACCCCCAGAAACAAATGGAACAGCAGAAGTCTGATTTAACTGAGGCAGCGTTTATTATGGTGTGATTGCGTGCATGCGCCAGTAGAAAGCAATCTGACCGCGCTTATATGCATAACTTAACATAATCCTAAGGCCTCATTTCATTCCTCTGCATTCCACCACGCAGAGCCCAGAGGGCAAGCGGTACCCTAACATCTCCTTCTGCCCTTAAGGTTGCAGCAGGGTCGGCGTAAATTAATCGCCAAGCTACGCAGACGTCCAGTATAGTGAAGCACTCGGAGGCTTTCCTCCAGAACCGTCCCACATTTCAGCGGCGGAGGAGGAAGAAGATGACCTAATTACTTTTTTCACCACCTCATACCAGGCGGGCAAACGTTTCTCCTGCACACTAATCTCCACGGACCCTGAGCCTTATGGAGGTGATTTTTATTAATCACCCAAGTGAGGTAAAGTGAAGCCATAAAGCATCAGCGTGCAATATATATTTTCCTTTACAGAAAAGTTGGTTTTAAAACTATTTGGCCTTTGTCCACGTAACATTTCCACTTCAGTCCCTGCGAGGCCAATTAAATGATTGTTAGAACAATGTGCCAGAGTAAACCCACAGGGCATTCTGCAGAGGAAATTCAATTGCAGCTGTAATATCAATCCACAGATAGAACTAATAATAATAATAATAATAATAATAATAATAATAATAATAATAGGTAGAGTATATTAAATCATTTCCCAGAGGCTTCTGAACAGCAGTCGGAGGTCAGGTAAGTTGTTGTTGTATATGTGCAAGGCTCTTTTGAAGTGGAGACGTTTCCTGCCTGGCTGTGAGGAAGAGGAGGATGAGGAGGATGAGGAGGAAGGTGACGCAGAGAAGGAAAAGAAAACAGGAGGGGGCTTCCTCTCCTTAAACCTAGAGCAGGTGCCGGCACAAGAAAAGGTCTGTTTCCAAGGAAACCACAGAGAGCACACAACTCCGGGCTGGCAGCGTCAACTGGTCCAACAGCACATCTGCACTTCCTTTATATATCTATATCTATATATATATATATATATATATATATATATATATATATATATATATATATATATATATATATATATATATATTTATGTCAGCCCTTTTTTATTTCTCCAGCTGCCCAGGGAGACAGTTGTGGGGTTTGTTCTAACACATATCACCTTCTTCAGCACCAGGCTTCAGCAGAACAAGGCTGGGATGCCCCTGGGCTCCATACCGGGTCTTCTACTTTTCTTTTACATCGCTCTCTCAGGTCCAATTCAGCCTCTGTGTTTTTATTAATACGCCACTGAAGTCCACCTTTGGTCCAAAGATTATTATTACAATAATCTGGAGACCACCTCAAGTTCCACCGGGGCAGCTCCGAGCCGCTGTTCTTTTATACCTCCGCCTCCAGCGCCGCAGTAAACCGCCTCCACGACTGGGAAAGATTTTTTTTAACTTTTCAATATTTTAACGAGAACAAAACTTTTTTTAACATCTCAGAGTCAGAACAGATGCCAACGATACTCTGAATTTTCTCATGACGCTTTACTAGAACCCAGAGGCTGAAACACCTCCAACAAGCACTAAATAAAACATTGAGCAGCTCATATACAAATAAAATAAGAGAGGGAGGTGGCACAGAAGAGGAGGAAAGAGAGGAGGTTATGAGAGGAGGTGAAAGAGAGGACCAGAAGCAAACAAATAAATTCAAACATGCAGCATAAAAACTTTACAAAACTATACGAGAGTAGACTGAAGACTGAAAGGGGATATAAGTAGGTATGTAATGTTCTCATAAACACACTTATACGGATTAACCAGACATTTCTGCAGCTTCCTCCCACCATCCAAAGACATGCTCGTTAGGTTGATTAG
Organism: Chelon labrosus; assembly: GCF_963514085.1. Classification (NCBI taxonomy): domain Eukaryota; kingdom Metazoa; phylum Chordata; class Actinopteri; order Mugiliformes; family Mugilidae; genus Chelon; species Chelon labrosus. The sequence continues at coordinate 23,132,907 of NC_140354.1, forward strand.
TGATTCCAAACTGGCCGTAGGTGTGAGTGTGAATGGTTTTACAGAAAATCAATGAATGCCTTAAGGCATGAATGTAAAATGTAACATAAGCAGAATAAAAAGTCATGCACTTTAGGAATGGATGCAGCTCTGCAGATCACAAACATGGAGCTCTAGGTCAAATAAACTAATTACTAATTAATTTAATTTATCTTTTATGATGACTTTAACATCCTAACAGTGTCATAAAGTGACAAACGAGGGAACGGCATTGGGTTTTAGATTTGTCTCCTTAGTAAATAACAACGCCCACTCAACAGTATCCTCCAGACTCAACGCTACCAAGCTTGTCAAACCCAATTCTTACAGGAAAGCTGTTGTTTTCTTTATGCCCTTGAAACATTTAAGAGCAAAACTAGTGCGTGATCAAAACTACATCCACAAAGAGAATTTTGGAGAAACATACCATTCCTGTTTATTTCAAACCCAGCAATACACTTTGGCAAAAACTGGTCCGACTCCAAAGACAAAAACAGAGTAATGTTGTGTATGCTGTTGTACAGACTTATGTGTTGGAGAAACCAAATAACCCATTCACAAATGCACGTATCAGCTCAACAGGAAAGACTCAACGGACACTCCTTTGAAGACAACAACGTCCAAATCATAGCCAGAGAAGACAGATGGTTTGAAAGAGAAGTAAAGGAAGACGTCTCTGTCAGACTGAACAGAGGACGTGGACTGAGATTTAATCAGCCATCAATTTACAACTGAAAGAAGTTTCAATCCCATTCACATCTTGAGCCTGGAGCCTTTGACTGATGATGGGTCATTAGAGCACCATTCATAGGGAAAGAGGACAGGGACAAGCAGTCTGCCCCCCAAGGACAGGTCAGTATCTAACCATTAATGGACACTAGTCGTACCAGTTTCTGGTCATTACAGAAACAAGTCAAGCGTGTTTCTGATGGGCTACACCCACACATGTTCCTCTTTAAACCTCAACTTCCCTCCAGTCCTTTAGAACTGAAGAAGCTACTCGGATGAAACGTCTTCTCAAACATCTTCTCTGAGAACCTTCACAGACGTGATCAAAACCAACAAACATGCTAAAATAATATCTGTATATCTCATCCCTCTGATTCAAATTTAGATTATGTATGTGTACACACTGCCGTTGACCAGGCCAGGTATCTGATGTCTTCATGTTGGCTGGTAGCCTGCTGGTCAGCTGGACTGGGCCTCTAAATGTGTTTGACCCAGGATCTTGGCACAAAAGATCGTAACATCTTATCCTGTGCATTAACAAATGTTCCTCCTGTTTTTACTGCTTGCATCTTACAGAGCTGAAACTAAATGTACAACTTGTCTCCTGCAATGATACCAGAGACTGATCTTTTCTTATTCTTGTGTACTGCTCTCCAAACCCTGAATGAAAGAAGTGCGTCGTTATCTCCTTCTGTCTGAATGGTGCAATAAGCTGCAAGCGAAGCGTTCTCTTGTTATGAGCAGGACTAGCTCCGCTGCAGATGCGTCCTACCTGTCCAGGGCCGAGCTGAGCTCCTCCAGCCTGTGGGCGTCGGTGGTGTTTCCCAGTTTAGACAGAGCGTCCATCCTCTTCATGATCACCTCCAGCATGTCGCTGATTTTCCTCAGGACGCCCCGAGACTCGTGGCCACCGAGTACTAAAAAAAAACCACACAAAAAAACATGTGAAATCTGACTAATAATAGTACATCTAAGTGTTTAAAGGTCACACAAGGAGCATCACAACAAGTAGGTGATCAATGTTTTGTCATGATATAGTGTGTATCTGGTGTATTTAAGATCATTTTTATATAACCACTGTTTGCTTTTATTTAATGCAGACAACGAGGCCACGGCTCATAACAACCTTCTTCTTGTTGTTCTGGCTACAAACACAATCTGTTTTTTCCTTTTCTGAAATACTTTCTGTTGGAGTTTAAATGCACCAATGTAGCACAGCCTCACCAAGGCCACGTTTTAAATTAGTTTATCTCAGTCCCATTTTACTGAGCTCTGCCTTAAGACTTCATTTTAGTCTATTTTCTCTTCTCTTATGTCCCTCATTTATAAACCCTGCAGCTCACTGGGAGGAAGAAAAAAAAAACTAAACACAGAAACGGGAGAATTAGTCTCACAGTATTGGATTTGTCTTCCTGCTCGGCTCAAATTATTAACGGCCTGAAAGACGCCGTTAGCAAACACCCAGTCAATTAAACAGCCCGTGGCTACAGACAAATACGGTCAAAGCAGGAACCAGGACTGCTCAGACTTTACATTAACATCCAGCCTGGGCCATCAGAGTCCAGGTGTGAACACTGATCTGGTCTCTAGTGTCCAGGTGTGAATACTGATCTGGTGTCAGTCCACATGTGGAGGTGGTCTGGGACACATGTGACCTCCTTCCTTTGGGAGTTTGAACACTTCCTACCCTTCTTCCTCCCTTCCATCCTTCCTTCCTACTTTCCTTCATCCCTTTCTTCCTTTCTTCATTCCATCCTTCCTTCCTTCCTGCCTTCCTTCCTACTTTCCTTTCTACTCTCCTTCCTTCAATTCTTTCTTCCTTTTCTACTTTCCTACTATCCTTCCTTCCTTCTTTTCTTTCTTCTTCCCTCCATCCTTGCTTCCCTCATACTTTCCTTTCTACTCTTCTTCCTTCCTTCCTTCCTTCCTTCCTACCTACTTTCCTACTTTCCTTTCTTCCTTCCTTCCTTCCCTCCCTCTTTCCATCTTTCCTTCATCCTTTCCTTTCTACTTTCCTTCCTTTCTTCTCTAAAATAACGAACGTCAGAAATAATGCGATCAGTTCTTCCAGGTTTTTGGGATGTTGACTCTAGGTCTCAACGGGGTCCTGAGTCAAGGTCTTGACCTTGCAGTTTATTCTTCAAATCACTCTAAATCAATGCGTTGACATAACTGCATCAGCTGCTAAGGAAATACAATTAGCTTGTTGCCTCCAGCAGTGAGACTTAAGTTGCTTCTGATGAAGAACAATGTAAGAAGTGAGAAGAGTAATGCTTCTCCTGGGACTCTGGAGTGAATTAAAAAAACAACAACAACAACAACAGGCTGATAGTAAAGCCTTATATCTGAGCATTAGGCTTCAGAAACACGTGAGGACTCACTTCCCTTGTCAGAGTTCATTTATCACAGACCAAAGTCACCTTCCACTGAAACAACAACTGTATTAAATCAGCAGTAAATACAATATAAGGACAGAGGAGAAATAAAAGTCTTTGCAATGATCCTTTAAAGGTTTAAAGGTTAATCTCACAAAGGGAGTATCCTCAGTTAAACTGGACTAGAGATGAATAATTCAGCAGTTAGACAACAAACCTTCCATCCACAAGCAGAAAGAACGAGCGAGTGAATCCAGATTTACGGCTTTATCTCAGCGGTTTAGCATTTCATTCAGACTGAGGAGCGATACGGGATTAAAAGAAACAGATCACTTGTCTGAACTGTCAAAACCAATCAAACCAGAATAACTAGCAAAAAAAAAAAAAAAAAAAGCTATCTTCACCAGTTTAATGCGTATTTCCGTGTGAGTGTGTTTGTAGACGCTGGCTCTCTAAGCAGGATTCAGACTGTTTGCAGAGTTCAGAGGATGCTCCATCAGCTGCAGCCGGCTCTCTGCAGTAAATCTAAACAAAGCCTCGGGGCTAAAGTGTGGGAAGAACTCAGATTTCTCCACAGTAATGATCCTCACACACACTGCGCTACTAAATCACCATTACCGAGACGGAACAGCCTTCCCACAAAGTACATTTTTAGAAGCGAGCCTTATATATGTTTGCAATCAGCCGCTCATCAGACATCCTTTTACCGCCGCTTCCCGCTGCCTCTTGGGAAACGTTGGCTGAGGCGTTGTTTTTGAATCTGAGCCTCCTCTGTGTCATTACTCATCGGCTGCTTAATAAAAGGCATATTTAGCAGCAGCTAATCAGCTTTAACGACTCCATTCTGGAAGTGCAACGGCAGAATCGATACTATCAGCAACTTCCCATTAGATCACCATTCGTACCGTCGCCTGCTGTGTGTGCTCTGGAACAATGGCCGACCGGCTGCCACCAGAGGTCAGGGTCAGTACAGAACAAAAACACATGGTCCAGTAGTAGCCCTTTTATCTGATCATAATGTTTGAGCCTGTTGCTGAATTCTGCTCTCATCAACAATATTAGCAGCAACCATCACATCTCTCTGCAAGTCGCCGGCTGCTGGAATACATGAACAAAGAGTTAATATGTCCTGAAAGTGGTCTTGAGCGTTTTGGTGGAAATGAAAACAGTTCAGGTCTAGTTCAGCTGAAGTTTGTCTTTAAAATAACTAATGTCAGGGGAAAAGATAAAATACATAAATAATATGTTAACGTGTGATTTCAATGAGAGAAAGAGTCTTTCCATCTTGTTCCAACATCTGGATCATGTCTCCAAGTCAACAAGCAGCTGTTGATGGTTCTGATCCAGCGGTAGGTAGAGATCCATTAGAGACAGCAGCTGCTACAATATTCTACTGACCACATGATGGCGCTGCTGATTTACAGACACACAAACTTTCCTACTTCCTTCCTTCATACTTTCCTTTCTAGTACCCTTCCTTCCATCCTTCTGTCCTTTTCAACTTCCTTCATTCCTACTTTGCTACCTTCTTTCCTTCCTTCCTTCATACTTTCCTTTCTACTCTCCATCCTTCCTTCCTTCCTCCCTTTCTCCAGTCCTTCCTTCCTTCCTACTTTCCTATCTTCCTCCCTTCCTCCCTTCCTGAGATCAGATCTCCAGTGCTGGCTGGGGACGCATGTGGAGACGCATTTTAATTACCACCAGGTGTGAACTTAAAGCAGTGGCCGCTAAAATATCAAATAAAAAGTTAATATGTCCAGGAAGTGGTGGAAATCAAACAGAGAATGGCGTCAGAGCTTTTACTGATCAGTGTTTCTGAATCTCAACTCTGAATTCACAGGTTGCTACTAAACCCCAACACAGACTGAGGAGCTTTGAGATTCAGTGGTTTGGTTTTCATTTCAAATCCCCAAAACAAAGTCGGTGTCGACTGGTTTGGCTCCGATAGAGGCACCGTTCAGACCTTACATTGACATCTGTCCTGGGGAATCTGATCACAAGTGACCAGCCTGAAGTACAGGTGTGAATACACCCAGGACGCATTGAGGACACACTGGAGAGATCAGATTTGTTTTAACCACATTTATTTACCTTTATTACCAGAGATTATGGTGCACAGTGTGGAGTTATAATCTGAGTCTTGTGCAGGTCTAACTAGCCTCAGGGCGGAGATCAGTGCGTAATAACTTGTGTGTACAAGTCATGATGTACCTGTAAAAAACAGCACCGTTCATGGTTCTGAAACAGCGGCAGGTAGAGATCCATTAGAGACAGCAGTTTTAAAATATGTGTCCCAAATGATGTTGTGTTTATTCAGATTGTCCAGGACAGATGTTGATGTCTGAACAGGGCCTTAGACACATGTTTAAACCAAGCAGCATCCTCTACAGTTCCTCTATGGACCACTAGAGGCTGGCTCCAACCGTGAGTCGATCCCCACAGACCTCCAGATAGAAATAACTAACCAATTTATTATATCCCTGGTCTCCACTCGAGCCGGGTCGTAACAATAAAAAGAAAATAAAACGCTGACTTGTTTTGTTTATGGCTGTTTTTTCATCTTTTGAGGCTGAGCTGACTCCTCTGAGGTTCTCATTATGAAACCTGCCACTAACTCACAGACAAGGAAAACATGTCCTATCATCTTGGAGATCATTCTCGATTGGTTGTGCAGCCGTGACGACTTGTCCTGCTGCCACAGAAAGTCCTTCCTAATAGATCTGAGCTCTGTGCAGCCTCATTATTGCCTCCTCCACTTGCATGGTCACATCGTTCTGCCTCCGTGCTCTTGTTTACTCCTGTAACAGCAGTAACTTAATGAGTTACCGCTGGATACCCACGACGATGGGCTATAATTCGTCCTCTGATTACTGACTCTGTCCGTCCTTTTTATCCATTATCAATCTCTCATCCATACTCTAGCTGGAAAGATAGAGATAGAGAAAGAGAGAGATAGATAGATGTGGCATCACATCAGAAACCAGTAAAGAAAACATCCCTTCATTAAATCCCAGTCTAATAAACTGAACAGCAGATCAAGTGGAAGCTGAAGAAATGAATCTGTCCTATCTGATCTTAGGAGGACAAAGCCTCTGTCTCACCTGTCACCCGGACAACATCGTTCATTCCCTACCTGACCCTGCCCCCTCGCTCCCAGTTCAGATATTCGTTCGAGGAAAGGCTGATTGAGACCGAGCTTCCCTCTTCTCTTTGTGAGGGAGCTGCTGGATAGAGGAGCTCTTAGAGCAGAAAACCTCTGTCACTCATCCTCTGTGCAGTTCTGAGATCTTATTACACCTGACAGCCTGGAAAAAGGGAAACTACCGGCACTGTTTTTTTTTTTTAATCACAGTTTTCCCCGGCTTCAATTAAAACCTCAATTTGTCTCTTCCTGACCGTATACCGAGCTGTGCAGACGGAGCAACATGTTGAATTAGAAGCATGGAGCTGAATGTCTCAACAGTGAGTCATACCTCCATGTTTGGTCTCTAGAGCTAATTTCTCCTTTCGTGGCACCTGTAAAAGTTCATCAAGGCTTAACGTTCTGCAGAATTAAGGGGGCGTGGCTGCTTTGAGTGACAGGTGTGTGTCCTCACAGGTTGCTAGCCGTCTTTCTTGAATTAGCAAGGAGTTGGAGTTGGAGTTCAGCATGGCCAAGACACACTGGGCTTCACATAATATACAGTCAACAGTTCTGATGCACACTCGTAATGGTTATTCAGTTGGCTGCAGTCTGCGTCTTCACCACTAGATGGCAGTAAATCCTACAGCCTGGTCCTTTAAATCTCAAAAAACTCTTCATATTTAATTCGCTGTTTTTCATTGTGTTTTAAAAGCTGCTTATAACAGGCTGTCGACTTAGATGGTGCAACAAGGTCTGGTGTTGCCAGATTGGACAGTTTTGAACATTATTGTGCTGGCGAATAAAATATGGGCGGGTTGCCGATGACTTTTTACAGCTTACGACAAAAAATGTTTTGGTTTTCAGATGCACACCGAAGATGGAGACAACCAGAGACTGAGCTTCTCAAAATATACAAAATTGTACAGGAAATTGTTTTCTACGATGCTACGTCCTGTTTTATTGTGCATCTGTATGATGTTGATGGTTTCTATAGCAGTGGAGTCATGACGATCACATTAAGACGTGTTTTAATGAGGTTGGAGGTCATTGAAGGTCTAGATGGAACATATACAACCCACCACTGGTCTGAACTGTATCGTTCATCCTTCCAACACATGAGCGTGGAACTGCAGAGTGTCACACAGCGTTACTGTCCCGTTTCCAGGATGGGAGTTTGGTTGTTTTATTCTCTTTTATGCTCTCGCTATTTTGCATAAACACGTTTTCCTGCTTTTCATACAAACAGGAAAAAAATAAATAAATGCATGAAAGCAAGAGAAACGAGAGCAGGAAGACGCAACTCAGATCAGGAGTGGAAGTGAACTTCCTGACCCAGTTTTCAGCTCAAACAGACGACAACATGATCAACGCACGCTTTCCAAAAAACTCATTTAAATCTGGAGCTATGTTTCCGGGTCACTGATTACTTTGGACGTTTTACTGTCAAGGATGACACCCGGACTCTTGACCTGAGGGGAGGAAAGAACAGTGCATCAACTTCTACTGCTGTTCATTTACAAGAAGTTGCAGGAGAACCAGGGTTTGTACAAAAAAATAAATAAATGAACAAGCTCTGGTAGCAAGATGTGCTTCCTGGTGTGTGTGTGTGTTTTGCTGCTCGTCCAGGATGAATGAATCCGGTCGAGTCCTTGATAAAACCACTTCTCTTTCAACCGGCACTCATCTTTAATTCACACCTCTCCGTTATCAAACTCGGAGCCACGCAGTCACCATCGCACTCATTCCCAGTTATCCTTCGCTGAAGTTCCATCAGCGCCGAAGGTCACTTTATTTTATTCATAAGAGAGCAGCACGCCGGAGGAGAGCGCTTCCATTTCCAGTTTTTCATTCAGACATTGCGCCGAGGATCACGGCTTCGATGGACCTGCACACGCCACGCCCTCCACGAGAGCGACGTCGGTGAAGACTCGTTCTCATCGGTCATGAGGGGGAGATCGCTGAGGCGTGAAATAAAAAAGTTCCATCAGTGTCTCTGAGATGCTGAACGATACAGCCACAACACCTGATGCTCTGGAATGTATTTCATCGTGAAGGAAAAGCATACGTAGCTATTGCTTCTTTATTTTAGGATTGATGTGTCTTTAAAGTTGTTTCCAGATCTTCTAAGACCCTGTTCAGACCTGATCTGAACTGGTTTGCTGACTGGTCTGATCACAAGTGGTGATCTGTTCAGATCTGATCACTCAGAAAACATCTGGAGGCTTTGGGACTCTTTCAGTCGTATGAACATCCAGAAAACAAGCCGAGGATCACGGCTCGCTTCAGGTCTGCGTCTTTCCAAATGATCAATCTGTCGTTACCGAAACCATTTAAAACCTTTTAAAAGATTCTGTCCTCGGAGCCGTTAACTCACTGAAGGAGAAATCAATCTGAACTAGAATCAACTCAGGAAATGATTGAAGGTTAAGAGAAACACTAAGAGTTTAATTTGCTACGTGATCATGTGGATGAATGCGAAGTAGCCGTGTGGAGACAAGCTGCAGCTAAAAGATGACGACAAACAGCTGACACATGACAACAAATGAAACGGCTGAAACATGACGACAAACAACTGAAACAAGACGACAAACAACTGAAACAAGACGACAAATGGCTGAAACATGACCACAAATGACTAAAACGGGACAAGAAACGACTGGAACATGTCGACAAACAACTGAAACAAGACGACAAACTGTCACAAACAACTGAAACCTTTGCAGATAGACACAGCAGATCTTTTTTCTCAGAGGATGGTGGTTATAAATAATCAGGTAACAGAGTGTTTCAGGTGTTTCAGACTGGAGATCACATGAACATCTGAACCTTTTAGTGTCGCTCTGAGCAGAGTGAAGCTGAAAGCGTCCGAGGACGACTCGTCTCTTTATGTGGCCAAGCTGCATTAAAGCCCCCGAGGCGAGAGGACACACTGTGAAGGTGGTCTTCAAAGAGCTTATTAGAAAGCTCCAGCACACTTCTGGAGCCTTTAAGATATCTGGGATCAAACGCCTCCGCCTTTCATGCTTCCCACTCTGGAAGAAATACTCTCCGTCTGTACCCCCACACCCACCACCACCACCTCGTACATTTTCTACATCATTAGTTTCCTGAACCTTCAAAGGGAAGTAATGAAGGAAATGCATGCATTTGAAATCAGAATACAGCTTTATATCCAACTCAGTGTCACAGAGAGCAGCACTCACACAGAAAATCTATAAAACGGTAGAAAACAGAGCTAAAAGCAACACGGGAGGCTGGAGGCTGGAGGCTGGAGGCTGGAGGCTGGAGGCTGGAGGCTGGAGGGAGGGAGGCAATAATTACATATTCTTCTTCACACCTTTTGCCCTTCAGTCCAGTTATTGCCACTCAAGATAAGTAACACTCAGAACAGCCTGGACATTTTGTTTTCCAGGATTCAAAACACAGAGAATCTTAAGGTGACATTTTCACACGTCTGGCGTGACGCACACAGAAAGATGAAAATGGAAAAAGCGTTTCAGTCTGACAACAACACAAAGCAACCATCCAATCAGAGAGTCACGTCTTAGAAGGACCTGAGCAGAGATCAGAGGTGATCCCTGTAAAATAAAATGAAACGTTTTATCGACAGAAGAGACGGAAATGATTCACCAGACGACTCGACATGTGTCAAGATGACAGATTCAGACCGACTGAGATTAAATCAAGTCTGGCAGAGAGAAACGCCTGAAACGTGACAAATCATTTAAACATGAGAAACAGAGACATGAAAAATATCTGATACGTGGCAACAAATCACTGAAACATGACAAATGAACAGCTGAAACATGACGACAAATGTCATAAATGAGTGAAACATGAGTGAAACACAACAACAAGCAACGGAAACATGACGACAAACGGCTGAAACATGACGAGAAATGACGGAAACATGACGACAAACAAGAGATGTCTTCACAATCTTTCAGATAAACTGACTGACTCTGATCCAGTGCTGAGGTCACTTTAGTTTTTTAGAGTCGTCCCATTAGTTGTAAATCTTAAAATAATTGTTCTGAAGGTCTTTATGTTTAGTTTTCCTACGTCTCTAAAGCCTCCTTTAAACCCACATGTTTACACAGTGATCAACAACATCTCAGCTCATTCAGAACTCCTGGACCACTAACACACACACACACACACACACACACACACACACCCCGGTCAGCTGTTTAATGAGCTGGAGGCCGGACGCCGTCCTGACTGAAGCCTGCCAGCGGCTAATTAATCAGACAGCTCTCAGTCTCTCAGTCTGGAGCAGCTCAGAGGATTATTTCATGACAGAGTCACATCCATGAAATCATCTCCTCTGATGAAGCTTGATACGAAGAACAACAACAACAACGTTCCCTCCTCCTGTCGCTGCTCCTCCAGCTTCACACTGATTCTATACGAGACATTTATCACTCAGATCCCCATCTTTACATCTGACACAACAAACAGACAAGCAGAGACACGCCGTTTACCAAACCGATCAGCCACAACATTATGACCACTGACGGGTGAAGTGAATAACATTTAAACCATCTTGTGACAGTTCAGTGTTCTGCTGGGAAACTTCTGGACCTGGCATTCATTGGTGTGGATGTTACTTAGACATGTAGCACCCACCTAGACCAGACCAGGCACCTCCACCCCATAGCAATGACACTCCTTGATGGCAGCAGCCATCCCCAGCAGGATGCAGCCTGACACAGACACACACACAAAAACACTTTAGGAACAACTAAAAAAAAAAAACATGAAGAACAGTCATATCTTTGGACAGCTGGAAGAAGACAGAGAACCTGGAAGTCTTTTCAGTTTCACTTTTAAATCCTCACTTCCCTCCACATGCCACTACATCAAGTGTATCTGCCCCATTCGCCTTCACGTGCAACCCGATATAGAAAGTGTCCATTTTGAGCCCCTGGTTCTACGACTGAAATGAGTCCATGTGGGCCAGACCGAGGTGATGACATGGAAGCAGAGGAAAGAGGTGCAGATGAGAGGCTCAGCAGGCGACTGTGCAGCAGGTCTGTCAGTCCGCTGGCAGCAATCAGAGGAGCCCCGTGAAGCTCTCAGCACGCCCCCAGCCTGTTCATTACCAGAGCAGGACGCGGCCTGCTGCAGTCGCAGGCTACCGAGCGGCGCTGACGGGTGGCTGCAGGCCTTACCTTCGGCTCGAACCGTGAAGGGGGGATCTCCGGGTCGCTTGGCCGAGAACTGGCCCCCGAGAGAGGTCATTAGAAAGCACAGGCTGAAGAAACCGATCCCCGCCACGAAGATCCTGCAGGAGACGAAAGACAAGGAGACACGGTTAGAGTCAGAGGACAGAGGAGGACGAGACAGTAGAAGAAGAAACTCTGAGGCCTTCACCAGGTTTCAGATTTTCATCTTGCACCAGTGAAGCCACAGAAACGGCACCGTGTACCCGCTTGGCTGTGTCACTCCAAACAAACCATTACACGGATGAGTTTTCTGCTTCCACACTGTGCTCAGCGAGCAAACACCTAAAATGAAAAGGCATTCAATTACAGCTGAATGGCTCCGCTCTGGAGGGAGACCGAGAGAGGCCGAGAGAGAGCCGCAAACGTTTCAGAGATAAACGCAGCGATTTCATCGACAAACTGGCTCCTGGATTCCTGCTGAGAAAATGTCTGGGAACGGTCCGTTGACGTGGGCCAGAGCTGCAGCAGATTGAGACACTTCTGAGGCCACGGACCTCGATGCTGTTATCTGTACCAGGCAGGAAGATGACAGCTGCAGAACGAGTGTGTGAAAGTGAAGATGTGTTTCTGCTTCTCTCTGGAGCATGTGTGTGTTTCTGTCGTTAAATCAGGTGTGGAGCATCAGGACACCTCAGAGTGTGATTCAGCATCTCTGAGAAGTTTTAATGACTTTGTGTCTGCTCGCTTTGTTTTCCTCCTCCTCCTCCTCCTCCTCCTCCTGCTGCTGCTGAGACTTTGAGCTGAATAAGCAAACCTTCCAGCTGCAGGTGGCTCCCCATAGCTCCAATTAATTAAAGTGGTCTCAACTTGCAAGACTGAAAAGCAGCCAAATGCAGCTACCTCACCTCAGCGGTCTGCAGCAGATTCCTACCACAGATGTGTTTGCTACAGTTTTGCTCCATTCTCGTCAACTATTTCCATTTTTTTATTGTTTTGCATGAAAGTAAATGAGTCTACACACGGAGCCAGGGGAAGGAGGACTGAGTTCTCACCTGAACGGTCTGAAAGTGAGCAGACATCTCCTCAGCATAGTGGAAAGCTCGCCGCCGGCTGCAGTCATTGTCCGCGCGCAGACACGGAGCAGGTTGCTGCGTCCGCTGGCGTCCGAGCCATAACTTTGATCACCGGAGACCGACGAGCACCGAGAGCTCCTGGCTAACTTCCCAACAGCCTGGCAGCCGCTCGGCGCGATCTGGACAACTTCAGCGCAAATCCCGCAGATGCGTCCTGCAGACCTCGGGCAGAGCTTCCTCCTTCATAGCGGCGCGGACCGGGAGCGAGCGTCCGGTGATTGTCCGGGAATGAGTTCAGACTGAAGCCTTGAAACGATGTTAAACCTCCTGGAGGAAGGAGCAGCTCGGATCTGAGTGCGCACTGATCCAGCTCTCCTGCTGAGTGTTTGGAGCTCTGACCGCGTCCTCCTCCTCCTATCAGCTGCTCTTCAGTGACAGCGACACCTAGAGGCTCAAACTAGAACATTAATGAGCATTTATTCAGATCAGATTCATTGCAGGGATTAGATCTATCAAACACAGTGGAGTCAGATTAAGCCCAGTGGTCATAGCTGATAGTTCTCCGTTCCTTCCTGGATGCATCGTTGTCCCACCTGCTCAGATTCCTCTTATATTCAGCAGCTAACTCACCTGGAATAAAACCACGTTGACCTTTAATGTCACTGACGCCTTTATGTGTCTGTTTTCTGTTTTATTCCTCACCGTGCAGCAGCTGAATCTTGTTCTCTTGTCTAAAGCAGATGTTTCCCTCCACACATGAGCAGCTCAAGGTTTCTTCTCGCTCTGGAGCTTTCAGTTTGTTTCATTAGAGCCTCTCAAATAAAAAGAAATAACACTATGAAAGCTCCTCTGTTTGTGCTTTTTGAACCGGTTAAACTCCTATCTAACTCCCAGCTAATTCAACAACGGTCAAAGATGTGGAGCCAGAGTGGAGCTGAGGCTAACTAGCTCTAGAGACTAAAACCGTTTTAGTGCCAGGTTGGAAACGTGTTTATTGCTGCTGTAAACTTTTTAACTTGGAGGTTCGTGAGGACTGACTCACTGCTGGAGCCTCTGGAGGACGTCACTGCTACTGCCGCTGTAAATCATTATCCGTGTTAGGTCAAGGGTCAAGGGTCAAGGCTGGGGTCCCACATCCAGACCTAAAACTGTTCCTAAACCCTGGAGTTTTCAAACTAAACCAGGAGCAGGAGCGTTACCAGAAGTCCAATAACGAGAGAGAATCTGTTAATGTGGCACAAATGCTGCTTTTCAAGACATTAGTGTCGGACATAGTAAACACAGACATGATAAAATGTCTTCACACAAAGGACAGAACCTGGAGTGAGGTGAGCTGGAGGTTCTGTATGGCTGCTTTTTCATTTAGAAAACATAGTCTACCAGTCTGTAGTGTGGGATCGTGTCCTTTTATTGGAAAGAAAGACATTATTACTGCACTCTGAGACGCTTCCACATGTAGCCGGTGTCCTTTCATTAAGCACATCACCTTATATGCTGAACTATGTGCAGAGGAACCATTGCAGGGTGTCCTTCCAGGGATGCACCTTTGAAACAGAAAGTCAGAGAGACAGAGAGCTGAAGGACGAACAAAGTGAAGACTTAAACTCCCTCCATGAAATGTTAAATAAAAGTTTAAAATAACAATAAGACAACAATGTGGACACGTGGATTCACCAGGTGATCTTTAAAACTACTGAGCAGCAGCCTGAGTCAACAATAAGCCACACCCTGCTTTCTCCACTGTCTCCTGGATTACTGATTACTTGACTGACAGGCCCCAGTCAGTGCAGCTTGGGGGGGGGGGGGGGCTCCCTGTCTGATATTGTTGTCAGTACTATGGGGACACCACAGAGGACTGTCCTGTCTCCATTTCTCTTCACCCTTTACATCTCTGATCTCCAGTCCAGCTCTGGGTCCTGACACCTGCAGAAGTCCGTCAGTGACTCTGTGGTGGTTGGGTGTCTTAGAGATGGACAGGAGGTGGAGTACGGGACACCGATCAGAGACTTTGTGGAGTGGTCCCAGACCCAAACCTGGGAGTCCACATGAACAGCAGACTGGACTGGAGGGACAACAGTGATGCAGTGAGTAGACTCTACTTCCTGAGGAAGATCAGGTCTTTTAATGCAGCAAGTTGCTGGAGACTTTCTACCAGTTTGTTCTTTGCTGTGGTTTGTTGGGGGAGCAACACCAGCAGAAAGGACATCAGTAGGATGGACAGGTTGATCTGAAAGGCTGGACATGTTATTGGCAGAGATTAAGGGACAGGAGGACACTGGACAAACTGCCCTCCATCATGGACTATAGAGGAACAGTGGAGCTCATTCTCCAACAGACTGATCCAGCTCCACTCCCTCAGTGAACGCTACAGGACGTCATTCATCCTCTACTCTGTCCAGCTGGACAACAACAACATAACTAAATGTCATTCATGTTAATGGTCTCTATTACACCTTATTAATCCTTCCTATGGATAGAATATCGATTTACCTCTGTCTCTATGTCTTGTGCATCTGTTCATATGCAAATTCTGGACATTTTTGCTGATACTATTTTATTTTATTTCACATATATTTCATTTTATTTTATTTAATCTTTCTTTTTACTTGTGGTTCTTAAGAGTGTTTTTATGTGCAACTAAGCTACTGTACTACTAAGCAATTTCCCTTGGATCAATAAAGTTTATCTAAGTCTATTTTGCACAAACCACTACCTCCCTGTCTTGTCCAATACGTTTTACAGTCTTAACAATTATTTATTATTTATTTGTTTCCACCATCACTCTGTACATACAGGATGTCCTTATAGTTCGACTTTTCTCTATATATTTTGTGTTATTGATCCCGTGGAGGATTTCAGCACCACGGACAGCTCCCTGCAGGTTAACAGCAGCTCAGCAGCGACACCCTGTGGACAGAACCCAGAACACACAGCCAGAGTCTGGTCACGTGTTCTTTCTCTCCTTCTTTCTCCATCAAGAGGATCACATTAACAGGTTTGTTCAAAACAGATGCTTCACAGAACAGTCAGTGCACCTACATGCATGATTTAAATCTTTACGCATATTCATTCATTCATTTATTATCTGTAACCGCTTATATCCCAGCTGTCATTGGTCTGGGGGGGGGGGGGTCCACCCTGGACAGGTCTCCAGTCTATCCCAGCTGTCATTGGTCTAGAGGGGGGGTCCACCCTGGACAGGTCTCCAGTCTATCACAGGGCTAACACAGAGAGACACTCACACCTACGGCCAATTTAGAATCACCAATGAACCTAACCA
Organism: Chelon labrosus; assembly: GCF_963514085.1. NCBI lineage: Eukaryota > Metazoa > Chordata > Actinopteri > Mugiliformes > Mugilidae > Chelon > Chelon labrosus. Next base: position 23,148,674 of record NC_140354.1, read on the forward strand.
GCATGTCTTTGGACGGTGGGAGGAAGCTGGAGAACCTGGTTTTGTCTTATCTCAAGCAGGTTTGTTCATTTGGTTTCAAATTAACTCTGGTTTCACTCTTTTTATTTTTAAATCATCCGTCCGAGGAGGAAAAAAAAAAAAAACGGGTTAGAAACGTTTTAAAGTCGTCAAGGATCACGAGCGAAGAACCTCCAGGGCCACGTCGGCAAAGCTGCAGCATCCCTTGTTACCGTGGCAACTGCTTTTACTATGCCGGGTGCTGGATGTCTGAGTGAGCTGATGCTGCTGCTGCTGCTGCTGCTGCTGCTGGACGCTGCCTCTTGGCCCTCCGCCCAGGAAGACTGGCTGGTGCTGACATTACAAGGTCAATATCTAGATTTAAAATTCAGAAGTGAAACTACAACATGACCCACCCACCCACCTCCCTCCCTCCCTCCCTCCCTCCGTCTGACTGACTGACTGACCAGAACATCTCAGTGAGAGTCGCTCCTCAGAGCTGAACCCATAGAATAATTTATTTATTATTATTATTTATTCTCTTTTATTTTAAACATTCATCCAGCTGTAGTTTGCATGTGGAGTTTTTTCTAGAATATCAGCAGCATGTCATGAGTATAAAACAGTTTTTAGTCACTTTAGTCACATAATTAAGCTTCCCAGGAGCTCTATGGCTTGAATTTACTTCAGATGTGAAACCTGGAAGTCGTCAACAACTTCTCTCCATCAGTAAATGTTGCTCAGATGTTGCACAGAAGGTAAAAGCTAAGCTATGCAGACAGCTGCAGGCGGTAGCTACAGTATGTAACGCTCAAACAACGCCTACATGATTATGAATACATCAGGGTTTGTTCCTAGAATCTGATTCAAAATCTGCAGTGCAGACTACAGGGACACTCATATTCATATTCTGACACGAAGGAAGGGCCAACGACGTCAGAAGCTCGGAGGAAACGAGAGGAGAACTTTACTGGAAGCTCCAGGACGTTAAATATTAATCACGAGGCTCTTTAGAGAAAATGGATTTAACTTTAGTGCCGACTGAAAGCTTAACGTTACGTTCTTAAATCTGCCTCATTAAACTTTCTCCGAGCCTCGGCCGATAAGTTTTGACTGCACCTGAGTCTGAAATGAGATTCTAACTCGACTAAGATGACTGTGAGCCACCTCCTCCTCCTCCTCCTCTTCCTCCTGCTTCCTGCTGACCTCTCCTTCCTCTGATCCCTCTATTCCTTCTCTCCCACTGTCTGCTCATCTCTCTGTATGTTTTCCTTCCTCCTGCTGCTGCTGCTGCTTCTCTCTCCCTCCTGCTGTGGTTTGGTTTGGACTCGCTCTGCTTTGCTGAAGATTCACAGAAGAAGACGCCCAAGGACAAAACTAAAAAAAGAAAAGTAAAGAGAAAAAGAAAAAGAAAGCGCTGGCTTTATACTAAACACTGTATTTGTATTTTAGAGGGAAATATACACATGGGGGAAAGCAGAAGTGGAAAACGCAGACTTGTTGGAATTTGTCAGAAATGAAATCCAGTCATCCTGGATCCTTCATCCTCCAGCGATGGAATAAAAGCTCCAGTAGGAAGGATAACCCTAACCCTAACATGCTACAGAGACTGTGTCCACCTTCAGCATCATCATCCTCACCCACATTAAAACCACCACATCACCTCTGGGTCTGGTTTCTGCTTTGGGTCCGTCTGTCTCTGTCTGGTGACGTAAAGACCTGAACGGCTGCTCCCAAACAGGTAAAGTTGGTTCAGTTTGACTTTTAAAATGTGTTTTCATCCTGTTTGCAGCAGCACAAAACAACAGTTAATCTGTGGGCTTATAAAGCTGCATGAAGCTGTGGAGAAAAGCAGAGTCTGCACTGACAACTTTTTAAGGATGAAGCAGATGGTGAGTTCAGGGGGCAAGGAAATAAAATTCCATGCAGTCCCTGAGCTGCAGGAAAGCGTCTGTGAGTGGGTGTGATGTGATTATCTTGGTAAGGGGACCACGTCTTTTTTATTTTTGTTATTCAGAATGAAAGCTTCCCTCAGTGAACGTGGGCCGTCGAGTCATTTCCTTATCTCCTCTGCTTTCGCACGCTCAGATCTAAATCAGTTTCTACGTGGCTGCTTTCGTCCGATCATTCCCTCGTTCCTACGCTTTTAAACTGTCATTCTGTCAGCCCTCCTCCTCTGTGGCCGTCCAAAAATAAAAGTCTTCATCAGACGTCTCCTTCAGCAGCTTCATCTGCTTCATCCACCACCACTAATCCATGCTTTCATCACAACTTGTTCAGACTATAGCAGTTCACTTTATGTTGGGCTTAGCCACACGTCACCTTCTTGACTACAGCTGATTCAAAATGCTGCTGCTCAACTTTTAACTGGAGATAACAAAACAACAATTTTGGTGGGAGTCACTGCTTTGTTTCCAGATTTATTTTAGACTTATTCTGTTAGTTTTTAAATGTGTTTGTGGCCTCGCCCCACAGTCACCGCCCCGTTTCAGTCGCTGTCCTCAAACCGACCGTGGAGGGATCTGTCTCTACACGTCAAGCAGTGCTTCTTTTTAAATCCTCTCTTAAAACACATTTTTTTCTCTTTGGCTTTTAACTCAGTTTGAGATGTTGGTTCTTGTTGTTTGATTGTTTTATGAGACTCTGGACGACTGTGTTGTCTTTAAAGTGCTTTACAAGTAAAGACTGATTGATTGGTTTTAGTTTGGGGGGCAAATTCAGCCGTATGTTTGACACCTGTGGTCTCCACCTGAGACTCTGGGGGTTCCTGCCCTATCTAACTTCATCGTTTGGGATGTTTTCAGAGTCCCACCTAACTGTCTGACGCCTCCTTATTAACCCTTGTGTACCGTTAAAAAACACTGAAACGCTGAAAACAGCCACTAACTTTTAACTGCTGTAAAAATATATCAGATAAATATTTTTTTCAACTTTTTTTGCATAAATCTGTTAATCAACCTCAGTCCTAATCAAAACTGCAAAATATTAAAAAAAAAACAATGAGGATTTTAACCTTTTAAATGCCAATTTAAAAAATAAAGTCACTGATTTTGGGTAGGGAAAAACACAAAATTACATATTTTCAATATAAAAAATGATCAGAGGTGGGAGATTTTTTACCTGTTATGACAGACTTGGATATGTCAAAGGTTAGTAACATCACTGACTTTAAAGCATATTTAGTTTTTGTGCAGCATCTGATTTTCAATAAAACTTCCTTTCATATGGTTAGTGGCTGAAAACAGCCACTTACTTTGACTGCTGTAAAAATATATCAGATAAATATTTTTTCAACTTTTTTTTGTTTAAATCTGTTAATCAACTTCAGCCCTAATGAAAACTGCAAAATATTAAAACATAAATCAAAATTTTAACTCTTTAAATGCCATTTAAAAAAATAAAGTCACTGATATGGGGAAAAATACACACAAAATGACCTATATTCAATATAAAAAAATGATCGGAAACAGGAGATTTTTTACCTGTTATCACAGTCTTGGATATGTCAAAGGTTAGTAACATCATTGACTTTGAAGCATATTTAGTTTTTGTGCAGCATCAGATTTTCATTAAAACTTCCTTTCATAGCGTTAGTGGCTGTTTTTGCCCCATTGACTCCCATTATATAACCACATTATTTGAATGCACAGACATGACACTAAATAACAATGCATTTTACAATCCTGGTGATTCCCCCTGTTCAGAAGGACTCAGATTTGGCAATTTTACTGTTGACCACCAAATCACGCCATTTACCCATTACATAGCCCTGTTGTATAAAAAGCCTAGTTTTTCTATTTGATATATGGAGTTTATGAGAATATTAGTGTGTGTGTGAGGGTGTGTGTGAGGGTGGGTGTGGCTGTTTTCATCTCCAACCGTACACAAGGGTTAAGATGCACGTTCAGGACTTTCTGCAGACTCTCCACCTTACGTCACCTTTCACTCTACCTCACTTTAAACAGCAAACATCTCCCTGTGCATTCAGCGTGAGGAGCGTTTTGAAGTCATCAAAGATGAAATATAACCTCTGCAGGTCAGCTGTTTGCAGGCCAGGACAAGCACAGCGACATTGAGGTGCCATCACGTCACATCAGAGCTGTGGGAATATACAGTATCAGTCACTTTGCGGGTTCTTCTTTGTTCTGCAGAAACCTGCCCAGCACCCCTCCCCGTCCAGGACACCTGCCCCGTCATCAGTCAGCAACTCTTTACGAGGAGTGACGACAGTCACTCCTTGACAGGATGTTGTTTGCCAAAATCTTTTATAGACTCTAATTCCCCCACATGCCTCAGCCTGCTGTCTGTTTATCTACCTTCATCCTCAGCTTAAATTAAACTGAATCACATTCCGCTTTGGTTGCTAATAAAGTTTCTCAGTGCAGTGTGGGCTTGTCTGTGGTCTGAAGGAAATCTGCTGCTGAGAAAAAACATCTAAACATGTTCTTTGTCAGACTAGTGTTGTTGTTCTCCATTATCACCTTCATAAACCCCTTTCACAAACAACCAATTCTAATTTTACATATTTTAAGTTAAACAACAATAAAAACATGACGTCATTTTGAGAAAGCTCGAGTTTCACCCTGCTCACTTGTTTCAAGGTGGAGAGACAGAAACTTTTATCCATTCCAGGGCACGTCTGTTCACGCCCGACCACACCACTGCTTCAGTTCAAGTTAAATCCCCCTCAGCTCAAACACCTCGAACAGACTTTCACAGACGACAGGCAGGACACCATGGCAGGTGTAAGTATTTGCTCTCATGTTCAGCAGCTTTCAGCTTTCAGCTCGCGTCTAACGTGATGAATGTTTATTTGAACACAGATCAAGGCGACGGGTTTCCCCTCCACTGTGACGACCTTTCAGCTTTTCTGGTTGATTTCTGGAGTCTGCCTCGCTGGTGAGTGAGTCTCTCAAACAGACTGCAAATAGACATGTGCCTGTTAAGTGTAAACTCTTCCCTGATCCTGAACCGCTTTAAACTGTAACGGAAAGTTTTGTCACTTTGGGAAATGTGCTGATCAGTGGATAGAATGAAAAATGACTGAAACAGGAGTTCATGAGATCAGGTTGTGCTCCAACGCTTTAAAAGTTGCTCATCAACACAGCAAATGTTGCTCAAATTGCACAGAAGGTAGAAGCTAAGCTATCCTGACAGCTGGAGGTTTACCCTCAAAAAGAAACAGATGCTTCCTTCCAGTGGTGATAGTCAGCGCTGTCATTTTAAACCCAGTCCATTTCTGTGCTGTTATTCAGATTTTGAAGTTCTTCACCTTTAACTTCACCTGCAACCAGGGTGCACAGATGAGGAGAAGAAACTGTAGAAAGATCAAGACTCCAGCAGCACTAGTAGCAAATGAAACCAACCTTCATCGTTCGTCAAGAAACACAGTGCAGGTGGCAAATTAGATAAAGTGTGAAGTAAAAAACAATGAAAGTCATGTAGATGCATGTACTAGCCAGGGAACACTAAAAACTGTGGGATGGTTCATAGTGTGGGTTGGGTAAATTATCATGTGTTTTTTGGCAGAGAGACAAAAGTTGCCCAACCACAAAGTTTTGCGGTTTTGTGGGGATTGACAAAAGAGTAACAGTTGTCATACATGTCATCTGTGGCTCTGATTGGTTGGAGGACTATCCAGCTGAAGCCATAGACAGTATAAAGATGGGGGAGGAACTGCTCCTCTAAAGTAAAGCCAAAGCAAGTAGAGCTCCCCCTGGTGGCTGGCTGCAGTATAGGTCATAAGCTCCAGCCCCTCCATGTTAGTGGGCGGGACTTGGGTCAAACTAAAACACTAAAATACAGGTCAAAGAAATTTTTATCAAGGATGGTTTCTGTCATTTTAGGTAGTTAATATAATGTTGATGAATGTTCAAGTGTCAATTTTTGGATAAGTTTCGCTGTAGAAACAGGATGTGACATAATGGTGACTGCCAGTTGTCATGCCAACCGTAAAGCGTAAAAGACCATGAGAGTAAAATAAACATACCGATCTACAGTCAATGGATCAGACTCTGGCTCCAAAGTCACAAGATGGCGCCGCCCGTATCCCCAGGAAAATAGAGTCAGTTTGACCAATGAGAGGAAGTGGAGACGTATTGTCCATATTTATATACAGTCTATGTTTTCAACCATCGATGCCCCGCCCACACTTCCTCCAGACTCACTCACGTTTTCATTTAATTAACACTACGCTCTGCTCTACCTCTTTTTTTATTTTATTTTTATTTTTTTACAACCGTCACGGAGGCCTTATGGAGCGGTTGGCATGGCAATTGGTAGTCGCGATTATGTCACATCCTTTTTCTATAGCGTCAAATAACTAAAACGAAACTTATCCAAAAAATTAATTGAACATTCATCAAAATTATATTAATTACCTAAAATGACAGAAACCATCCTTGATAAAAAAAAAGGATGGAGTGGAGGGGGTGGAGCGTATGGCCTATACTGCAGCCAGCCACCAGGGGGAGCTCTACTCGCTTTGGCTTCTCTTTAGACGAGCTGTTCCACCGTCCATCTTTGTACCGTCTATGGTTTAAACACAGCCCCATAATGAAATCCAGATCCAGAGTAACCTGACTCTGATAAAAACTGAATCCGGTTACACCAGGCTGAAAATAGCAGCATATATGGCTAGGATAAAGGAGAAAACCAGAAAGAATGTAGATGAAAGAAGAAAAAAGAATCAGTGCAAAGTACAAAGTTCCTGCCTGGACTCATAATAGTTGACTTAAATATGAATCTGAAGACATCAAGCCTCCACCTTCAACTTCTCCGTCTGCAGTGACTCTCTGTTGGCAACTGATTCTGCTCCTGCAAAGATCGTACCCAATAAAATGGTTTGGGGGCGGGGCTTTGTGTGGTGATTGACAGTAGTAACTTTAGTCATGCAGAGAATGTTTTTTCTCAGTTGAATCACAGCCCAGAATGAAATCCAGATGGAAAGTTACCAGATTTACACTTGGATATGATTTCAGCAAGAAGCTTATTCCCAAAATGACAAATACTCCCGAGTTTCTTTTACCTGACAGTACATGATTTAAAAGAAGACACTAAATCAACTGTCCCTCAGACACAGAGTAAATAAACGTCTCCTGTAACGCTCATCCTCTTTGTCTCTTCATAACGCAGCCGGTTCAACCGTGGAGCTGGAGGTCACCGCCCAGAACCGAGGCGCTGGCTGTGGACAGGACGTGACGCTGACATGTAGCGCCACCTCAAAGCAGCTGGAAATTAAATACTTCACCTGGATGTCCAAGAATAAAGATATGTGCAACCAAACTGACACAAGGGTTGAGTGCAACAGGACAGGAAACAACATCACTCTGGATCTCTTCAACGTGATGCCTGTGGATGCAGGAATATACATCTGCAAAATACGCGCCATGCAGGGAGCAAAGGCTCGCCCAATTAACATCACAGTGGACGGTGAGTTAACCTTTAACCTGTTCTGGTACCTGTCAGCTTCCCTCCTTCGTCTTTTCTAACAGCTCTTCATCTTCACAGAGTGCAAGGGAAGTTCACAAAGCTCCACAAACGCGACCGCGGCTCGGTGCGAGTTCAGTGGAGTTTACCCAAGCGGCGTCATCCACTGGTTCAAGCCAGACGGCAACTTAACATCCAATGCCAGCACACACAAAGAGATGGACCAAGCAGGACGCTTCAATGTCTGGAGCGCGATGAAAGTGAAGAAGACAAACCAGGAGCAGATTTATAACTGCTCCCTCTGGATCCCTTCTCTCGGGAAGTATCTCTCCTCTCGAGAGGTAGTTGTGTCATCAGGAAGTCTGGTCGTGCTGAAGTGGTTCTGCATGGTGTTGGAAATCATTATCCTGTCTTTTGTCATGTGAAGAAAAACGGGCACAAACTGTACTGAGCTGTGGACTGGCGGTTATGAAAGCAGCACTGGAGCCGCTCCATGTCCACGGCTTGAGCAAGAACTTAAACCACCGCTTTTGATTCTGAATTTTCTACATTTCTGCAGAAAAATGACTCAAAACGTTTTCACACAAGTCCTGAATGTAGACAAAGAGAACCCAATCAAACATTAAACAGAAATGAGAGAGTTGCAAAAGTATGTGAACCGTCATCTTCAATACATCAACTAAACATTTCTGGTAACAGCTGATCTGTCTTCTACAGCAGCCTGGAGGAATTTTAGCCCATTCCTCATAACAGAACCACTTCAGTTCTGAGATGTTGGTGGGTTTCCTCACATCAACTGCTTGCTTCAGGTCCTTCCACAACATTTCTATTGGATTAAGGTCAGGACTTTGACTTGGCCGTTCCTAAACATTCATCTTGTTCTTCTTTAACCGTTCTTCTGTAGAACCACTTGTGTTCTTGGTTCTCGTTGTCTTGCTGCATGACTCAGTTTCTCTTCACATTCAGCTCATGGACAGATGTCCTGACATTTTCTTTTAGAGTTCACTGGTAGAATTCAGAATTCATTGGTCCATCAATGATGACAAGCCGTCCTGGTCCAGATGCAGCAGAACAGGCCCAAACCAGGACATTAGCACCCCCATGTGTGATGGAGGGATGAGGTTCTGATGCTGGAATGATGCAGTGTTGGTTCATCTCATTTAAACCAAACTATTCTACTTTGGTCTCATCTGTCCACTAAACATTGTCCCAATAGTCTTCTGTCTTGTCCACATGATGTTTAGAAATGTTCTTCTTAGAGAGCAGTGTCTTTGTCCATCACACCATGGTTGTTGAGTGGATTCATCAACATTAACATTAGCCAATGAGAGAGAGGCCTTTAGCTGCTTAGAAGTTCCCCTGGGTTCCTTTGGGACCTCTCAGACTATTATGGAGTGATCTTTGTTGGTGGACCACTCCTGTGGAGGGGAACAGTCGTCTTCAATCTGTCTGACTGTGGACTATTTGTGGGTTCCAAACTCTTTAGAGATGGTTCTGGAACCTTTTCCAGCCTGATGAGCAACAACAACTCTTTCTCTGAGCTCCTCAGAAAGCTCCTTTGTCCGTTGCCATCATACAATTCCACAAAGTAAAACATTTCTGTTTAATTTGTTTCCTCTCATTTGGTTCTTTGTCTACTTTCACAATCCCGTTAAGTTTTGAGTTATTTTTATGCAGAACGTTTGGAGGGGTGCAACAACTTTTACACTGTATATACGTGGCTAATAAACAGATTTAAATTCAGGTTTGGGGTCAACTTCAGGTGGTTAGAATAAGATCACCACATGTGCATTTTTGTTTTGTTTTGTTTTTCTTAAAGCAAACTTCCTTATCTCCTTGAAGTGCTCGACTGGGACAGATGCTTTTCTGCAGAAGGAGACGTCTTTATCTTGTTTTCATCTTTCTAGACCTGCACAGTGAACTGTTTTGAACGCTTCTGGACTCAAATGAAATCAAATATTTCACAACAAACGGCCGGGTAATAGCAAACAGGAGCTGAACCTACTCTTGAATCAACTGTACTCATTTTTTTGTTGGTAATATTTCGCCTTCCCTTGTGCATTTTTGAGAATTAAAAACTTTATATGCACCACATCACACTCTGATGTTAAACTACCTTAATGACCACAGCCTCAGTCAGACGATTCCGATTGATTAAATAATTCCTGCAGCTTTACTTTGCAGATACAGGAAATCAAATAATTTCACGGTTTAGTTTTAGTTTTTTGCTGTAACTATAACCTGAAATGTCTTTTAACTAACCAGAAGGGGGCAGCACTTCCATTTATGAACAAGAACTGATTCAGTGAGGTTTTTTTTTTTTCCCCAAGTGTTGAATATTGTAAATATAAAATAAATAAAAAGACGTTTCTGTATTTTCCAATCATATTATGCATTGTGTGCATTATTTATTTATTGTAATATTTCTACATAAAACTCTGTTAAATGCAATCAGAGCTTTGTGAGAATAAGGCCATGCACGTTTTTGCAGACCAGATGTGTTTTATGGTGCGACTGCATCACTGCGTGCCAAAAGGTTGTCTTGTTTTTTTGTTTAGAACCAGACGCTCCGTCCTCTGCTCGACGGGGGCTCCAAGTTTTAAAGTGCATCGATCCAACGGTGGATGTTGAGTTGAGTTTTCTGTGCATTTCAGTCGCTAATTGTCTCTGCAGAGAAAACAGGGAGTCACGGACATGAAGGTGAATAGGCGGTGAAGCAGACAGACGTGCAAGAACACCCGTAGGTATCAAGTTTCACAGATGTGTTCTTGGAAGTGTGAGTGACGGGTTCACAAAGAGGAGGACATACCATTCAGACTAAAAACAAATGCATGAAACCCGTTTTCCTGCATTAAAGTCAGTGTGAGGATGCTAATGTCAGCGATGACAGCCTCTCTGTACGTAAATATGTTCTTTTCCACGTTGCCGCTGCCGCTCCAAAGACAAAACCCCTCAGACTTTCTTAGTTAGGAGCTAAAACAGACACAACAACACGTGAAGAGACGCCACTTAGAGCCGATACACGCTAAAGATTAGCTCAGGGGAACAGAAGCGGAATTAGACTGCAGGATATCGATTAGACAGAGAAGCAGATCTTTTTCAGTAAACACGTGCGAGCATGTGTACCGTGTGTGTCAGCAAGAGGGCAGCTACCCAGAGAATAAAATCTATAACCCTTCTTTAGGCCGGTATGCACCGAGAAACACACAACGCCACATTATTAACTCGTAGAGGAAAGGGGGGGAGGGGTCTGGGCCTTTTGGGAATTGAGCACATTCACTTTCAATGTCCATAGATTGAGGATCGATACCACTCACATCTAAACAGTAAACACTGAAGCAGCCGATTAGCTTAGAGAAGCACATGTAGTTATCTTTAGACTGCTAAATGCTAAATGAGACATGTCGATTTTTCTCTTTACATTCGAGAAAAAAAGTTTCCTCCTCTGCTGCTGCTGTTGTTGTTGTTTCATTGAACCAGTAATATTCATATGTAAATGACTGTGTGTTCTCTGAATGTATCTCCAGATGTGTCAGTTCACTCAGAGCCACGTGTAGGAGTACGTTTAAAACAATAAAACACCTCCATCCACAAACACATTATCTGTGACGCATACTAATGCAGCCGTCATCTTTTACTTTCCATTTAGGGAACACGTCCTCGAGATGTTTCTGTTGCATTTCCCTCATTTAATCTTCTAAACTAAGACAAAGAAACAGCTGAAGTTCTCCTATCTACACTATACTGCCAAAAGCATTCACTCATTCATCCAAATAATTGAATCCAGGTGTTCCAGTCACTTCTATGTCCACAGGTGTATAAATCATTCACCTAGTCATTCAGACTGCTTCTACAAACATCAGTGAAAGAATGGGTCACTCTGGTTTCCAGCGTGGTGCTGTGATAGGATGACACCTGAGCAACAAGTCCAGTCATTACTAAATATTCTACAGTCAACTGTCAGTGGTATTAGAACAAAGTGGAAGAGATCGGGAGCGACAACAACTTGTAAAATGACAGAGCGGGGTCAGAGGATGCTGAGGCTCATAGAGCTCAGAGGTCACCAACTTTCTGCAGAGTCAATCTCTACAGACCTCCAAACTTCATGTTTCCTTCAGATTAGCTCCAGAACAGTAGAGAGCTTCATGGAATGGGTTTCCATGGCCGAGCAGCCGCATCCAAGCCAAACATCACTAAGTACAATGCAAAGCGTCGCTTGCAGTGGTGTAAAGCACGCCACCACTGGACTCTAGAGCAGTGGAGACGTGTTCTCTGGAGTGATGAATCAATCTTCTCCATCTGGTAATTTGATGGATGAATCTGGGTTTGGTGGTTGCCAGGAGAGTGTGAAATGTGAAGTTTTGTGGAAGGGGGGTTATGGTGTGGGGTTGTTCTTTAGGAGCTGGGCTTGGCCCATTAGTTCCAGTGAAAGGAACTCTGAATGCTTCAGCAGACCAAGAGATTCTAGACAATTCCATGCTCCCAACTTTGTGGCAACAGTTTGGGGATGGACCAGTCCTGTTCCAACATGACTGAGCACCAGTGCCCAAAGCAAGGTCCATAAAGACATGGATGAGAGAGTTTGGTGGAAGAATTAGACTGGCTTGCACAGAGTCCTGACCTCAACCTGATAAAACACCTTTGGGATGAAAAACCTTCCCAGAAGAGCTGAAGCTGTTCTAGCTGCAAAAGGTGGGCTGACGTCATATTAAACCCTATGGACTAAGAATGGGATGTCACTTAAGTTCGTATGCGTGTAAAGGCAGATGAGGGAATACTTTTGGTAATATAACATAGCAATATCTCCACAGCTGCTGCAGCATATTGCCTATTGCATATTGCTTTTCATCTGTCGGCCTCAGACGATGGAGTCCTCTCTGAAAGACCAGCAATTAGATACGCTCAGTTCTGAAAGGCTCTGAAGGAGTAAACCAGTCCTTCATGGAGCAGAGGTCAGACTCACACATGTCTGGACGTTATTCATCTGAGGATCAGTTGCACTAGTTAGCGGCCATGTGTAGCTCAGCGTTCAGGCTGCACCCATTTCCAAAGATCAATGAGAGCGCTTCACGCTGTTAGGAAGGCGTTCATAAGAAAAGTAGATCTGTAAATGTATTAACTGATTCATGAAAATGGTTTTTCTTACTGCAGAGGACGCAGTCTGCAACCATTAGTCACAAATAATGAGACACAGGAACCAGTCTCGCTGGGGAAGAGGTGAACTCTGAGCAAAGTTCGTGCATGAATGAAAGTTGAGCCACGCAAATCACCTACATCCTGGATGCTTAAAGTCTCATACTACAGAGAAAAAGAATGAGGAAATAAATAAAATGTGTTCTGTTGAGGAGCTGGTATGACCCATGTCTCATCCTCGGGGTTAAAGGCAGAGGACCGGCTGCTCAGAGGCGTGAACTGTGCGATTTAATGACACGATAACGATCACTGGACTGAATGAACCTCCTCACCCTGATTCTTAGAGCGACACACTTCTCTGCAGCCGTCCGTGGAGCTGTTTGCTCTCTCTCTCTTTGACACACATTAAACCGACAGATGACAGATCTGTCTCGACAGATAAACACAAACCTTTAGCAAACTATAACCAGGGCATGCAGCATGAAGCAGAGAGGACAGGGTCTGACTCACAAAGTCCTTCTTTAGAAACGCTCTGTTATGTTCCCAAGAATTATATCAGTGGACAGTTTGTCTCTTTCCTGTTTCCTCTTTTCTCTGTTCATCATTAAAAACGGTTAAAAAATGTGATAAAATACTTTTTTTAGAGGCTTTGATTTGACGTTTTAAAGTCTCCATGAAGCGACCCCATGGAGTGATGTTTAAGTTTTAATCCTGTAAAAGATAAAACCTATGTGAACTGCTCCACACCGCAGGCTCCGCCCACACACATGTTCAAACAGAGCGCACGCCCACTGACTGTTTCCATGGAGACTAAATCAAATCAAAACTTCAGTCGCTGCAGAACTTAATTGACGAAGTGGTTCTGACAGTCACATCTGCTGGAAATAGAACAGAAGGAGAAGAGGAAGATGATTTCTTCCTCCTGAATGTCTAGAGTCGTAGAAGACGAACCAAGATGTCTCCACGTCTCCAACGTTGGCGTCCACATGGATTCCAGCTTGGTTCATCTTCTCAAACTTCTTTCTACCTCCATGTTTCTGTCCCTCACCTGATGTTTAGCCCATGTGGAGCAGACGTGCTCAGAGAGAATGGATTTATTCCAACAACCGGAGATAAAACCAGCTGATCAAGAGTTTACAATAAGGAAGATCCATCACCTCAATTGATACCTTCATCCAATTAACTATTGGCTCATCTTCTCCCTCGTCAATGTGCTGTAAGTTGCATCCACCTCTCCATGGTCATCCCAACAACCAACATCACCCGTCACTCTTGGAGTCTAATTGGAAAAATACGACCTTGCACGGTCGTGTTTCCTCAATAAATTGATCTTTCTTTATTGAAATGAGCTAATATTTTCCTACTGACGGATAATCAAAGGTTCACACCACCCCTCTACGTCCGGTTTATCAGTCTGTTCTGAATGAAGCCATTTACATGAGCTACTTTTTATTCTAGTGGAATATAATTGTCATCCATTGGGTTTAAATTTCAGGATTCCGGTCACAGTCAGAAACCACAACGAGGTCTATATCTCAGTAATACAAATGTTAGTGATGTAATTGCAGCTGCTCTTCTTTTTTTTTTTTTTTTTTGTCCTGTCCAGCATCGAGGCAAGCAGAATAATGATCTGTTCTTCATATTGTGCTGAGCAGATTTTGATTTGCCAAGGGGAGCTTTATGAATGATAAGGCTCCTCTTGATAATCTCAGTTAAACTTTATTTTATTTTTTATACATGTTGGTGGATGGACCTTTACATAATATTGCTGAACCTGACACGGAGAGAGAAAGAGAAAGAAAGATAGAGTGGACAGGAGTTGAGAGAAAAAGGGGGGGGGGGGGGGGGGGGGGGGATGGAGAGAAAAAGAGGGATACACCAAGCAGCAACTGCTACACCTGTTGAGAAACACAACAAAGAACATCACCCGGTCTCGGCCGGAGAGCAAGCTGACAATCCTAAAAGGCACACAAAAGAGAAAGATTACACTGGGGTAGACAACAACCATGGCACAAAAGTTTTATACACTCGTGTTTAAGTCTACACATACATGTTTGTATAACACAGCAGATAACTAAACCACAGTAGTCCTTAATGTTCACGGTTTGTATACACGGTTTAAATGTTCACCAGAGGATGCAGTGACTGTGTCACCATGCAGAATGAGGATGAAGAGTGTTTAAAGATGGCTGTGATGGTGCAACCGTTCCCCCAAGGAGAGCAGTCAATGGACAGGAAGTCCCAGGATCCCAACCACCAGCAGCAACCCCAGGGTGCGTGTCCCCACCACCACACCACAGAGGGACATGCCTCCATCCAGCTGGTGGCATAGGAGGCCCCCGGCCAGAGCCCCCCCCCCCAGCTGCAGCGAGCAGGCCCCGGCGGCCCAGATAGGCAGCCACCAACCTCGCCAGGCAACCAGCCACCCGGGACAGGCACGGAGCAGGGTCCACGGCCCCACGAGCCCGAGGGCAGCACCCCCCACCCCCACCAGCTGCAGCTGCTCTTCTAACGTGAACCCGTTCAACTCGTAGCATGGCAGCGTCATGGCGACCATTAGCCATGTAAGCAGTTAATGTTTTAAACCGAAAGCGGGGCACAGCCACGGGGGCACCATCAAACGTTTTACAGTTACATAACCGTCCAATTATTTTTCAGAGACGTGTCTTTCCGTCTGTGGATAGTGAGCACCATTAAAACATACAGCACATAAACACAACTACACTCACTGGATGTATAGTAGCTCTGATATGGGAAAGTCTTCTGCAGAGATGTGGAACAATAAGGAGGGATCTGTCTGTTCATGCATCTGCAGCCGTGTAACTAGTCACTAGTCGTTTGTTTGCTGCAAACTAAATGATCTGTGAGTCTGGGTTTCCATCTATCCATCAAATCCTTCTCTGCTGGACTAAACTTCACCAAAATCACTGATTTACATTTTAATATTTTCCCAATAGTTTATTCTTTTCATGTTCTGTCTTGTCTGTCTCTCAGCTGTGGTGCTTCTGTCAGTGTAGCTTAGCATCAGAGCTTTTATCCAATCATATTTCATCATCATGTTGCTGGGCCTTCAAAATTAAACCTGAAACACATTGTAATGACGCTGTTCCTTTAACCAATCACATTTCTAGTTGGTATTCTTAGTCCTTCTCTGTGGCCTACGGTAGCGTCAGCGTTTTACCGTCCTCTGATTGGACGGTCAGAGAGCCGCTCCGTTTAAGCTAAGCTAGCGGTTCATGTTCATCTGTTGCTAGCTGCACAACGTTAACGTTTTGATAGCTATTAGTTGAAGCCACCATGGAGGAAGGAGGAGAGGCTATCCATTTGGTTGCAGATCTTCTCAGAAAGACATTTTCACGGCGGACTTTGAAGGAAAAGCTGGATATTGTGAGGAAAGGCCGCCCAACCCTGGAGCTAGCTAGCCTGACCCAGGTCAGCAACTATGAGCGCTACCCTTGGTTGACAGGCTCTGAGGAGAACTCTGAATAGTTTCTAAAGTTCTGGTGAGTTTGTATCGTAATCTAAAAGACAGTCAGTAAATCTAGAAGAGACTGCTGCTTCACACATGATAAAAAGCCAGACTGAGTCAGTCAGCTGGCCCACTGGCCGCTGGCCACCCGTCACGTTACTGTCCATTATCTCGCTGCATTAAACAGTCAAACACGGGCTCAGGTCATGTGCCTCAGAACCCAAACACAGACACCGACCGCTGCACCTCCTCAATGAGCTCCATGACCCCGGAGAGTTTTCACACTTCCACCCGCGGCGTGGTGGAGCGTGTGTTTGCAGAGCACGGCCGGGAGGAAAATCATCAAACACATTTAACTCAGTGTTCCTGAAAACAACAGAAACTTCAGTGTTCTTTGAAAGCACCGCTCTAGAAAATGACAACATCAGACATGCAACGCTGTCAGTTCATCCAGCGACATCCTCCATTTCAGTCACACCGAGTTAAATTTCAACAAGGCGGCTGAGCCCGGAGTTATTTACAGAGCTGGAAGAATGAATTCACCTTCAACAAGGTCTCCAGAGACACAAAGCAAATCTGGAGCCTTTAAAAAAAAAGAAAGAAAAAAAAAAACACAATGGATGTGCTCAGAGGCTGAAAACACACTGTCACACATCGCACCATGATTCATAGAGGGTTCCCAGGAGACTTATGATGCAACGCTGCCACATAATTTGTTAATGGACGACCCCTGGTGAGTGAGTCATTGACGAAAACACGGTCAGACTGAAATTGACTGCAAGTGACGTATCTACAGACGACAATGATCAAACACAACATGTTTTTCTATCTGTTGGTCATTGTTACGACCTGGCTCCAGTTACAGAGTGTGAGACTATGTGGTGGTGGTGTCCTCCAAGGCCTTTCCAGCCATGCCCTTTATTCTACACCTCCTCAGGCGTAGCTGACCAGGACAATTAAGCCCATGAACTACCCAAGACACTTACACTGCCACTGCAAAGCCAGTGGGGACGTAGAGGGACATAACAGTCCCCCATTTCCCATTCTGCAATAATCTGAGTTAAAACCATCTCATCAGACGTAAGTTTTCAATCAGAAATCCACAACTTGATATTCCTCCAACCAGTCAGAGAAAATTTAGTTGGTCTCAATGGTGATCAGATGACGACACTATTAAGGTTCTTTTATAGTACTGAGGGACATAGACGCCGTAACCTTCACACATAGCCTACGTCAGTCTGGCTCGGTCTGTAACAACTCCACCCAAACACTAGTAGGCGCTGTGTCTTTTTTACCAGTTGGGTTCATTTTGTTTCTAATTCTTGCTTCACTTTCAACAATGGAGACTGAAACATTTTCACCGAAGACTAGTCCTACAAATATTTGTATCTCTGAACCTCCTCAGTTAACCTTTCCTCCATGTGTTCCATCTTTATTGATCCAAAACAATCACTTCAAAAACTGCACAGATGGAGAAGCAGCCGGAAATACTAAAGCGGAAACATGCTACTACCAAGAGGACCAATCACAGCTCTTAAGGTCTGCATTCCCGCGGTGCGTAGTTACATTTCTGGTGTTGGTGTACGTCACTCGGGTACGTAGCTAGGGTCTACACTGTTGCCGTAGCTTCTGCGTCAACTGATCTGATTGGCAGATCTTTGCAGAAGAATAATCAGTTCCCAACAGAGAGACTCAACCTAGAATATTCCACCTGGAATCAATGTGGACAGAGATGTTGGAGATTAATGGCCAACACTTCCTGGCAATTGTCCTTTAGCTCTTTTACCTTTGCACAGTCAAAAGGGAGGAAGTTTGTTCTCTCCAATGATCAGAGTGAAAATACCATTGAAGAGGAGGACACTTGGAAAGAGACTAGCAATGATTTAGCAACAAGAGACCATGTACTAACGACATTCAGTGAGTTGGATCAATGGTAGGAGAAAAAAACAAACAAACAAAAAAAACTTTAGAGACATGTTTTTAACTGAGGACCAATGGGAGCGACTGATCCAGTTGATTGACATATGACTCAAACACATTCATTCATTCATCATCCTTAACCACATTATCCTCCAGAGCAGCAGTGACAAACATCCGTCTTCCTCACCCTCTCTGCTTCATGACGTGGCCAGAACATTAGGTACACTAGGTCAAAGTGAATGCATTCTGATCTAAAACCTCCTTCGTGACTTGTTCTAATGTTCAGTTGATGCAGGAACGGCGTCAGAGAGGTGGTGATTGGACTGGATGATCACTTTGTGGCGCTGTTAAACTAGGCTGATTGGGGAGATGAGACATATTTATGAACAAGCTGCAAAAAAAATGAAAACACCGCTGAATCAACACCTGTTACTGGAAACTAAAGCTGAACGCCAGAATCTTCACAGAGGCTGGACTAAGAGCAGGACTGTTGTATTAGAATGTGTGTACCTAATAAACTGGCACCATGTGTATATTGAATACGGTCTTATAAATGTATTGTGCAGCAGCCTTTTCCTTTGCCTCAACACCTGATTAGCTCCAGCGGATGAAGGTCACCTATATGTCACAACACCTCCATCTCCCCTCCCTGCAGCTTCTTTTATGCTAATTTAATGCTGATTGCGTTTCAGCGCTGCCTCACAGCGTGAGCTGAGATAAAACTACAAAGAAAGGTTAAGGACCTCCGTGGATCGGACAGGTTTACATTTAACAGTAAAAACTCGTTCACGGCCGAGCGTCCAGTTTTTCCTGTAACTTCCAGACACGAGGACGCGTTTCCCTTTCAGCCTCTAATTCTGTTAAACTTTATCGTGATCATTAAAATTCAGGTGGTAATCACATGGTCTGCAGTGAATTACCTCTGTGCATGCACGCGTGTCTGAAGAACGGCATCCATGCAAGCCTATAAATATGCTAATTATTTTTTTCCCCCATTTGAAAACCTGGATGCCTGAGCTTCAGGTTTCCACGTGACACTGGTGTAAGACGAGTATGAGATCTCTGAACATGTATCGTTCTCCAGCGTGGAGGCCAAATATCCAGCAATGAGCCAAACACACGCTTCAACACTTCAGCAGGTCTCCACGCGCCCCAAGGTGGCATTTCCATTAAGCGCTCACATGTAGGCGTTTAAGACAGAAACTGAAACTCAGGAAGGAAGTCTCCTGCTCTGTGACATTTTATTACAGTTATTTAAAGGTTTGACTCATAGCAGGAAATGAGCGTTCCATTTAGGTTCAGATTTTGGAGTCTTTCTGCAACACTAACTGGAAATTAACCTCTTCCCACAGTCTGGTGCATCAGTTTTATCCATTATTCTTTACAACGGTTATATTATTTACATACCTCAGCCCTGCAGTCGTTTTTCCAGGCTGTTGTTCCTTGGGCAGCTAGGAGAAGAAGGAGGTGACAAGAAGAATAGCATTAGTAGAAGGACGAATCAGAATCAAGCAACTGAAGACACACATCTGGATTTTATTATGAACCAAATGAATAAAAAACCTCTGCATCAACTGGATCGTCTAACAATCAGAGACATTTAGTTGGAAAGTAACTCAGTTCCACTTCTCTGTTGCTGTGTATGACTGTTACTCTTCTGTCTATCATCACATTAAGCCCCGCCCCTCAAATTATCTGATTGGCTCAGCAGATCTTTGCAGGAGCAGAATCCGTTCCCAACGGAGAGATTCCAGACCGGGGGCATTTATCGTCTGCAAGGATGCAAACTTTCAACGAGTCCAAAGATTATTTTAAAATGGGAATTGCAGCGTACCTGAAATGCATTCTGGGATACTATTAAGACTGCAACGACTCCAAACACGGTTTACTTCCAGAAGGGTGGTTCAACATGATAGTCCATACAAACAAACGAATCCAAAGGGCGAGGCAAAGGCAGCAGTCAGCAAAGACTGGTGGAACGTCTGACACTGAGGTACAAAGATGAACTGGCACAAAGAGGAGGAGCAACGCACCCTAAATGCAATAAGATAATGAGACACAGGTGAATCTAATGAGGACGGGGCAGACAATCAAAACTGGAGGGAGAAAAGACAGGGACAGGAAGTGAAGCGGTCTGAGAGGAGAGGGAAGTCTTCACAATAAAACAGGAAGTGTGATGCATGAATTAAAAACAAAAAGACATGACCTCAGGAGGACTGAGGAGATGTCTCAGATACGTGCCTGTCCCAAGTCCACACTAGTTACCTCCAGATGCATCCTCGATAGAACACAGCCTTCTACCACAAAAATATAAGTTTGTCTGACTTTCAGGCTAGAAAGTACCCTCCACTCTCCAGAATAGACGTTGCCCAAGGTTCCATCTTGGGTCCATTATTATTTAACCTCTACATGCTGCCACTTGGTCAACTTATAGCGAATAACTCAGTTGCTTACCATAGTTATGCCGACGACACTCAACTTTATCTCCCACTAATGCCTAATGACTATACCCCTGTTGAAACTCTCTGTCATTGTATTGATGAGATAGACAAATGGATGTCCCAGAACTTTCTACAGCTCAACAAAAACAAAACTGAGGTTATAGTTTTTGGAAAGAAGGAAGAAAGGCAAAAGATTTCTGCCTTGCTTGAAAGAAAAGGCCTAATAACAAAAAATGTCGTAAAAAACCTAGGTGTTCTTATAGATAACGATCTAAATTTTAGCAGTCACATTAAATCAATCACAAGATCAGCATACTTCCATCTTAAAAATATCAACAAACTTAGAGGATATATGTCAAAAGAGGATCTGGAAAAAATCATACATGCTTTTGTCACTAGTAGGATTGATTATTGCAACGTGCTTTTCACAGGACTACCCAAAAAAAGTTTGAAACCACTTCAAATGATACAGAACAGTGCAGCCAGGGTCCTCACGAAAACAAAAAGGAGAGATCACATCACCCCAATCTTACAGTCCCTGCACTGGCTCCCAATTAGCTATAGAATCGATTTTAAAGCACTTCTGCTTGTTTTTAAGTCTTTGAAGGGGGTTGGGCCAAACTATCTACAAGACATGTTTAAACAGCATTTCCAAACATGGTCCCTTAGATCACAGCATAAACAACTACTAATGAAACCGACTGTCAGAACAAAACAGGGTGAAGCAGCTTTTAGGCACTATGGTGTCCATCTCTGGAACCAGCTTCCAGAAACCATCAAAAACGCCCCAACTATAGCCATTTTCAAAACACAAGTTAAGACCAAACTTTTTTTTAGATGCTTATGGCAGTTAAATGCACATTGCTCTTATGTTTTTATGTTTGTCCTTGTACTTTTCTTTATTCTCTAAATTACCTTTAAACTGCCTCTCTGCTGTTGGTGTCCTATGTATATTTTATATATTATTTTATATTTTATAATATTTTACATTTTACTTTTACTATTGCTAAAATTTTATATGTTTATATTTAATATATTTTACATTTTTTATTTTTTATTTTTATGTGAAGCGCATTGAATTGCCACGTGTATGAAATGCGCTATATAAATAAATATGCCTTGCCTTGCCTTTACCTCTGAAAGATCTCTTTCCAAGAAAAGAGAATATAAATGTCAAATGCATCCTGCAGCAGGTGCATGATCAGCTAAACAACCTCCTTCCAGAGGAATGAGGGGAGCAGCAGGTGCATCACAGCAGCAGCAGCAGTAGGTGACACACTTCAACAACTGTCTCCACTCTCACCTTTTATGCCATTTCTCCCTGATGAACAAGTGGCAGCAGGTGTGCTCTCAGTCACCTGCTGCAGGAGGAACAGAAACGTCTCCATTCACAGCCGACTGCGAAACAGCAGCGGCAGGGCACCAGTAGAAAGATAACGTGAAATATATGAGTCTAGATTAAGAAACACAGGTTTTCTCTGGCATAGCGTGACCTTGTGCAGACGTCATGTGCATATTTCTGAGACGTTTCATCAGATCTCAATCTCAAAAACTAGCCGTCCTAGAAGGTTCCTAGAAAACGTGTTTGACGGAAGCGTTCGGACGTTTCCGCCCGAGACTGTAGCTGGAGCGTAACAATGAGCCCAGAGAAGCAGACCTCGCCTCATTTAATAGTTGAAATATTCTCACGAGAAACGGCCCTGTTTGGTTCCAGATGATCTCTCCCTGTTGAACCGTGTTTATCTCTAGGCTGCAGTGTGTCTGAACTGATTGACAGCACTTTGACACTGCATAAAAAATTTAAATTGGGGCGTATATTACTTAAAATAAGCCAAATGATCTGCTAATAGAGCAGGCAAATATATATCCTCAGAGAACCCCCATATATCTACAAACTAGTGTTTTCAGACTAAAAATAAGCAGATTTGTCAGTTATTATCTGTTAAGATGCTTTAAATAAGACATTCTAACTGAGAGTAGGTCTTGCTCTTGTCTGTGTTCATCTGAAACCTTTAGATTCGTGCTAGTTTTCATTTTAAGCATCAACTGAACTAAGAACCAGGAAGAAAATCCGGATAACAAGTTATAATAGGCAATTAAGTTAATAATTATCTTGGTAGATTTCAGTGCTTGCAGATTGTTTTCTTTTTCATTCAGATATCTCACGAGGCAGTGGTGACTGTTTCTGGAGAAAGGTTATATTTAAAGATTAAAAGAATAGAAACTTAATAAAAGAGAGGATTTGAACTGTTTTATTTTTTATTATTGAGAAGATTTAAAAGAGCCAAAATACTGATAAAATATAAGATATGAGTGATGTGACTACGTTCCTCCACTCTTTAGCAGAAAAATATAAAGATTTCAGTTTTCTGAATACATAGTTGGGCTCTGAAGAAGCCTTTTACACATCGTTTCATTTAAAACTCTTATTCACTTGTTCTCCTGAAGTCTGAAAATGTTTTTAGCTCCATCTCAGGATGTTCACTATGTCCTGCAGAGTACATCTGTCTCTAATGTCTCAATCATCCGTAACGTCGACCCAGAGAAGAGGCTGCACGCACGGAGCTTTTAAATCACTGCTGTTTATTAGTTGTTTTCTTGAAATGCACTGAGGAACGTCTCAACTCGTAGCAACTAATTGCTTCCCCAAATTCTGGGAAAAGCCTCCCAGTGCAGTGAGGCAGCAGAAGGGAAGCCTGTGTTTTTGTTTTCAGTGTCCCCTCCACGCCGGCACACCGTTTATTATCAGGACATGATGTACCAGAGCCAAAGTGAGCGGGGAGGAGGCCTGAATGCACACCTGTGCTCTGGTTCCAAGTTCACAAAGCCGCCGAGTGAAAGGACGGATTAAGAGAGATGAGAAGACATTAGGAGGCCGGCGCTGGTGGCCTTTTTCTGCTCCGACCGCGCCGCGTGTTGACAGACGACGAGGTGTCCGTAATAGGCCGCTCGCAAACATCAGAGCAAGTTGAGACAAAAGAGGTCAGTTAGTTATTATCTGTTGATAGACAGTGGAGCGTGCTTTAGAGCTCCAGGAATGAGCCTTTGACTTAAAACCTGCTGCATTAGATCCTACGTCCTGGTTTTTACAGTTTATAATAAATCATTTATTAAAACAAATAAATGATTTCCGTCTCAAGAATCCATGGAGGCACGTAGCCGTCGTGCACATGTCCTGCTGCTCCTTGTGCCAAACAGACGATGGAGACGTCTGCAGAATCAGTCTGGATCTGAGTGCATGAATTATAACGAGGCCCTTCCACTGTTTCTTGTAACCTCATTAATATCTTTTAATGAATCCTCCTTTAATGATTCACTTCATCGCCAAAGATCAAATGTTATCCCTATAATCTGTTTGCCCCATTAGGAGCTGTTTGCTCTGCACGCTGGAGCTCCTGTAAACTTTCCAGCTACAGCCCGTTGGCCTTTTCACCTGGGTGCGTGCCCGGCGCCGCTGGGCCAGTGAAGTGTGACGGGGCCCGAGCGTTCTGTTTGACTGACGGGCCGGGCCGCCGCTCGCACCAACACGCCCTGCAGAGCAAACACTTCCAGAGAGCGCACACGGCCTTTATTAAGGAGCCGCCGCGAGATATTATTAGCTCCTAGACGGCTCAGTCAATCCTTATCAGACACTGGAGCAGGCTCCGTCTCATCAGAGAGAGGAAAAACAAACCTCTGTTAACAGTTGAATAATACTCGAGAGACCAGGAAGCAGGAATCATATTTGTTCAAATGAGCACCAGGTTTCTAAGAGAGAGAGAGTTCCTCCTGTGTGATCAAATAAAGAACAGCTTGTTCCTCCTGTTTCTGCAACACCTCTGAGGGATCAGCTGCTCGATGCTGCTTCGCGGCGCGGGATTAAATCTGCCGCCGCTTGACCACCGCTCCTCTCACATCTGTCTCTAAAGTCCAAGAAAGCGCAGCAAGTAAAACACACAGGAGCTCGATGCGGTCTGCGCAGTGATGCATCATTTTCCAGTAAGAAACACGCTGTCTTCGTTGAGGGACTATTTTTGCAGAGAGCTTTGCCGTCTGGAGATCGGTATCAGCTAAACCAGCGAGCGCAGGAACAGAACCTCCTGTCCTGGTTGTTGTTCAGTCACAAGAGGGTGGACTCCTGTTAAAACCATATACACACTGTGCCTGTTTGTTTCTACATTTCTGCATAAAAATGACACAAAACATCAGTAGATGATCCTGAAAGAGAAGCCAATCAAACAAGTGAAACGGAAATATTACACTTTATACAAGAAAATGAATCATTTGCAGCAGTTACCTGTAACTAAATGTTTCTGGTAACTGCTGATCAGTGGTCTACAGCAGCTTGGAGGAATTTTAGCTTCATTGCTTCAGTTCTGAGATGTTGGTGGGTTTCCTCACATCAACTGCTTGCTTCAGGTCCTTCCACAACATTTCTATTGGATTAAGGTCAGGACTTTGACTTGGCCGTTCCTAAACATTCATCTTGTTCTTCTTTAACCGTTCTTTTGTAGAACCACTTGTGTTCTTGGTTCTCGTTGTCTTGCTGCATGACCCAGTTTCTCTTCACATTCAGCTCATGGACAGATGTCCTGACATTTTCTTTTAGAGTTCACTGGTAGAATTCACAATTCATTGGTCCATCAATGATGACAAGCCGTCCTGGTCCAGATGCAGCAGAACAGGCCCAAACCAGGACATTAGCACCCCCATGTTTGGTGGAGGGAAGAGGTTCTGATGCTGGAATGATGCAGTGTTGTTTCAAAGCGCCCCTGACCACAATGAAATCAAATCTGAGTGCAACTTCCTTCACCTGCAAAAGTCAAATTGTTTGACTTTTTCTGACCTATCAGTCAATGAAATGAGGAACCAGAGAGATGGAGCTGAAGTGTTCGGGAGTTTTGAGCTTTAAAGACGTGGACTGCATCAAGATGGAGGCCAGAAGGTCGAGATTTAAAATCCACAGCGAATAAACGGATTAAAAAGATCCAAGAAACGGTCTCTGCTGAGTTGTGTCTTCTCGTCTTCTTCCGCTTATCGGGGTCCAGGTCCGGGTCGCAGGCTTCAGCAGGGAAGCCCAGACAGCCCTCTCCCCAGCCACTTCCACCAGCTCCTCCGGAGGAACCCCCAGACGTTCCCAGGCCAGATGAGAGATATAATCCCTCCATCGTGTCCTGGGTCGGCCCCGAGGTCTCCTTCCGGTGGGACATGCCTGAAACACCTCTCCCGGTAGGCGTCCTTACCAGATGCCCTAGCCACCTCAACTGACTCCTCTCGACGTGGAGGAGCAGCGGCTCTTCTCTGAGCTCCTCCGGTATGTCCGAGCTCCTTACCCTATCTCTAAGGCTGAGCCCGGCCACCCTATGAAGGAAACTCATTTCGGCCGCTTGTATTCGTGATCTTGTTCTTTCGGTCATTACCCAAAGTTCATGACCATAGGTGAGGACTGGGACGTAGATCGACCGGTAAATTCTCTTCACCACGACCGACCGGTTAAGCATCCGCATCACTGCAGATGCCGCTCCGATCCGCCTGTCGATCTCTGCTGAGTTGTGGTGAAAGAAAATGAGATCTATAAGAGAAGAGCTGCAGGCTCTGCGTTTGTGATCACATGAACGTGGTCCGATCTAATGTGAACACGCCCCGGCTGCAGAATTCAGTCTTTGAATCAACATGCAGCTTCAGTGAAATCACGTTCCGACATGAAACGTGCCTCTAACGGCCCCATTACGGGTCGTCACCTTCATCCAGGACTCAACAATGAGTGACAGAACTAATAAGAGCACATGCTTCTGCGTTTCCGCCCAGGTAATGGATTCTGGGGCGCCATAGCAACAAGCGAAATAGTCTTCTTGGAGAGAGAGAGAGATAGAGAGAGAGCATGTCGGAGGTCAGGCTGTGATAACAGTAACATATTAATACGTCTGGGGATCTGAATGAAACTGATCACTCTGCTTCCCACACGGACGACGTCTAAATCTGAATCTGAGCAACGGCTGCAAACAAAAGACGTTAAAGCATGAATGTACCGTGAAGTTATGTTAAAGCAGATTCTGATAAATGACATGGGAGCAGATTTAAAGACGATGCATGGTCGTGATCGTGCATCATGAGCAAAAACAGCTAAGATTTAAGTGGAACCACCAACTCTACAGGTGCATCTCACTGATATGTAATATTGGTTCATTTTCTTGAATAAACAAATTTATTCAAGAAAAAACAGCAAATTTTTTTTTAAAAAATTTTCTGAAGGATGCAAAACACTTCAAACGCTGCTCTCTACTCCGATCAGCCACAACATTATGACCACTGACAGGAGAAGTCAATAACACTGACCATCTTGTGACAGGTCAGTGTTCTGCTGGGAAACTTCTGGACCTGGCATTCATTGGTGTGGACCCACCTAGACCAGACCAGGCACTACCCCTCCACAGAGGCCCCTCCCCTCAAAACCCATAATGTTATGATTGATCTGTGTCCTCTTGTGGACAACACAGCTCCATAAAAACACCACCAGACTGCTGAACAGTTTCTTCCCCAAAGCAGACACCCAGTCCCTGAATGATTAGAAATTCTTGTGCAGTAGAATACAGTCTTTATGTTTCCAGCGTTCAATCCTGCAGCAGTCCAAATGTTTTCTACATTCCACACAAAGAAGTGACCTGATCACTTTTCCTTTTTTTGTCCTCTTACTCTACTTGATTTGTCTCTGATTGGCTGCTGTATGCTGCTCCCTCCTGATTGGCTGGGAGCTGAAGGGGGCAGGTAACATGTGTGAATAAATACAGAGTGCAGCCTGACAGGCGTGCACATGTTTTATCTGCCATCACTGCACCACCTCCAGCTCCATCCACCCTGCCTCTTCTAGTGAAGACAGATCCAGAGAGAAGAGGAAAAAGAAAAGGAGGATTGATTTGTTTCAGTTCAGGAGGAAAACGACACAGACATGTCTTTTGAGGTGAAGGAGAAGACAGAGGTGCGGCTGGTGTTTCTGGGAGCAGGTGGAGTGGGGAAGACGGCCCTCATCCAGCGCTTCCTGCAGGACACCTTTGAGCCGAAGCACCGGCGCACGGTGGAGGAGCTCCACAGGAAGGAGTATGAGGTGGGGGGCGTCAAAGTCACCATCAACATCATGGACACCAGCGGCAGCTACTCCTTCCCCGCCATGAGGAAGCTCTCCATCCAGAACAGCGACGCCTTCGCCCTGGTGTACGCCGTGGACGACCCCGACTCCCTGGAGGCGGTGAAGAGCCTCCGAGAGGAGATCCTGGAGGTCAAGGAGGACAAGTTCACGCCCATCGTGGTGATAGGCAACAAGATCGACCGCCGCAACGAGCGCCAGGTGTCCAGCAAGGACGTCCTGTCCACGGTGGAGCTGGACTGGAACCACAGCTTCCTGGAGTCCTCGGCCAAAGACAACGTCAACGTGCTGGAGGCGTTCAGGGAGCTGCTGCAGCAGGCCAACCTGCCCAGTCGGCTCAGCCCGGCTCTATGCAGGAGGCGAGAAACCTTCCCCAAGGAGAGCAGCAAGCGACCCCCCATGAACAAGGCCAACAGCTGCCTCATCTCATAGTGAAGCCGCGGAGCTCGGACTGAAGCAGAGACGTTTTTAAATGCGGAGAAAAGATTTGCTCCTCAGTTTCATCGCGGGCGCACAGACGGAAACAAACCCTGAAGAATGTAGACGAGCAAGAACACGACGGGTGGAAGCCGCGTGGAGCTCAGTTTTTGTTTGGTGTACGTGTGATGTTTGGTCTCGGGGCTCGGTGTCACTGGCGTTTAAAAAAAAATAAGAGAAAGAAAAAGTGCAATAACTGTGAAATAAAAGTGTTTCTACGTACGATGGTTTTATAAACTAGTGAACAACCGAAAAAGCCCAAATGTTTTTCTGTGAACCGCTGCTTTGCACCAACGCGTAAAAATATCGTTTATAATATTATGGGAATTTGCAATTTTTTTGATAACTGACGTTTTTTTGAGAATTTCTATGTTGTTTTCTGTTCTCTGCATCTGCACAAAGTCCAACGCCATGTTTGACGTTCTTATCGCTGTAACATGAATAAAGCATTTTCCTGTTTGATCACCGTTTTGTCATTTCTTCCTCCGCTGACTTTTGTCGATACGAAGTTGGAAAGTTGTCATATTGTCAGAGAAAGTCTTATCTTACACCGGGATTGAAGCAAAGCTTACAGAAGATAGCACGATGAGGAGTATTTATAGCATGCACCGTGAGATTCTTGCAGACAAGACAACAGCACGTGACTCTAATGTCACTCTGATACAAAATGTACCCAACAGAGGATTTAATTACACAATAATTTGTTGACAGTGTGTACCAGAACGGTGCCGGTCCAACCTGTTTTATTTGTTTAGGACTGACTGATGCGTCTGTAAAGGCTTATCACACCGCAGAGTGGATTATCCTGCAGGAATGAAACAGGTGGCGGTCCAACTGGACTAGACTAGTCCTCTGGTTTGGGCTCTAATGCCCTCTAGTGGTGCAACGATGCAGAGTGAGTCCATTGAACCCCCAGATAGAGATGGATG
This sequence comes from Chelon labrosus, assembly GCF_963514085.1. NCBI lineage: Eukaryota > Metazoa > Chordata > Actinopteri > Mugiliformes > Mugilidae > Chelon > Chelon labrosus. The sequence goes on from NC_140354.1 coordinate 23,177,588, forward strand.
GATGTGCAAATACAATTTTTGCATGAACTTTGCAGAAGATAACGGAAATATTGTCTCATTTTCCTGAATAAACAAATGCAAGTATAATATATCAGTTTCATGTGTTTGATTGGGTTCTCTGTGTCGACATTTAGGACTTTTAGGAAAATCTGCTGATGGTTTTAGTCATTTTTGTGCAGAATTTTAGAAACTTCTGAAGGGTGCAACATCATACATATGCCAGCAGACTATAACTACGTCTACACTGCTCTCATCTACGGAATAAACATTATTTTGGGTAGGAGAACTTGTGCGCTGCAGATGCCTACAGCACAAATCATAAATTTAATAACTGTTCAGGTTGTGCAACTATTTTCACGTGCAAGTGTACTCCTAACTGCATTAAATGTTAAAATGAGAAAGTGGCATCAGTATGTTGCTTTGGTGTCTGATTTCTTCTGGTGGAGGCAGAGAGTCTGCAGGTTTTCATACCAACCAAACTGGTGTGGCGAGATCGGAATCCAAATGAAAAGGGATGTTCAGATGCAGATTTTTTTACTTTTATTTTTTGCAGGGATCTGTTTGTTCCCTGACGTTGGTACCTGTAAAACCTGAGTTTAAAGAGTTAAAGGACAAATGAGAGTTGCAGATAACTGCTGTGCTCTTCTCTGAGTTCTCTAAAAGCTCTTTGTGTGCATTGTTAACCTTCCCTGGCTGTTGAAAGGCCACACCGGCCCAGAGACAGAAAAGGTATGCTTCCTCTTTCCTAAAACACGTAGACAAGGTGCATTGTTCCCCCAGAATGAGACAAGGAAGTGGCCTGTGATTATCACGTCTCTGCTTCCTCTTTGTGCGCCGTTTAAACTCAGAGCTGTCTCCGGCTGATAGGAGAAGCTGTGTTTTCACGGCGCGTGGAGACGTAGGACCGTCCTTCTTGAAGCTCAGGTATGATCTAAACTTTTTATTCAGGGTGAAGTGAACTCAGGCTCTGCTGTACTGGACAGTTTAACCGTTAAAATGATTTTATTGACTGTGTAATCAGTAATCATCGGTTCTGTCTCTGCTCCTGTACTTGGTCCAAGCTCCTCAGTGCTGTCATGAGACCTGAGAAGTTTAGAACGAGTGCAGGATCTCTGACGGCCACGACGTCTGCAGAATGCATGAAGACGACCAGTCAATGGAAGTGATGCCTCCTTGCAGCCCAGGAACTCCCAGCTCCATCAGAGCATCTCATCTTTCACCTGATAACTGTCTGAAAGCTTCTACTGCGCTGAAATTGAATATTTTGACCCCATATCTCTGGGACATTTCCAATTACTCATCTTGTATTTGTACAGCTCAGCAAGATCTGAAAATGATTTCAAGTCTGTGAAGGTTCTGTTGTTCAGGATATAAATTAAAGAACAAGCTGAAACAAGGACGACTGGACTTTAAAAAGGCTGGTGGGTTTAAAAAGGAACATCTGTGGGTGCTCTCCTCTAGGGTTGCTTGTCCTTCAGGTGGACGTGTAGGTCTCCTCACTTTGGAAGACAACAGTGTCCACATTTTAGCCAGAAACGACAGATGGTTTGAGAGGAGCAAAAGAAGATGTTCATATTTAACCCCAAACTCCATCTGCCTTTTTAAAACTGAAGACTTGGAGAAAACGTCTTCAAGACCCTCTAGAAATCCAGTCGTCCTTGTTTCAGCTTTCTTTCTTGCACATCTATCACACAATCTAGAGTTTTAGAAACAAAACTCCCAATAGTAGAAGTCCTTATTCAGTAGAAACGAGGCACGACGACAGGCAACCGTTTTATTTTCATACACTTTGACAAACAGCACAGACAGAAAATACAGAGAAGACATCACCAAGGACGGACACATTTACACCCAACTCCACACAAACGTACTCATCAGCTGTCAAACATCAAACCCAGCAGAGCTAAAACAGGAAGGAGCAAAGTCAGACATCACTGCTGCATGGAAGACATTCTCAAAGTCATTTAAAGACGAGGACAAGAGCGAAAAAACAGTAAGAGCAAATCATTTGTGCATTGGCTTTATTACGTAGACTCCCCTGAGGAAAAGAAAAAGGCTCAGCTAGCACATAAAGCCACGCTCGCTTCCCCTCCGAGGTTCAGCTCAGAGGGGAAGGACGAGGTGGTGGAATCACAGCTACACGGGCTCAGATCAGAAAGCGTCACTTCAACGTCTGCTGGTTCTGGGACGAGGAGCTCGTGTCCTCAATGAACAGTCCTGCTCCAGATTAGAAGGCAAACGTGGCTACCTTTCACAGGACCATGTTAATACGGCTGCTGCTGCTGCTCAGGTTTAAAACAATAGTGTGAGCAGTTTACAGGTGAATAACCGTTCAGCTTAGACTAAAAAAAATAGGCAGCACAAGTCTGTCTGGACTGTTGACAGGAAGTTATCAGAAGCACACTACTGCAGCAGATGGCACTAATGTAGAATCTTTGATTTTCACATGTAATGGGTTGTCGTTGCCAGATAAATTAAGTCTGGTAACACTTCATTATGAGGCACGAGGAAAAGAAAATACCTCTGCATCAATTATATAGTCCTACAGAGTCCATCGGAGCAGAAATATGTGACGTTAAATGATAAAAGGCGTTCTCCATAAACGCCTTAATCGCTGTAAACGTTCATCCTTCAACTTTTTGTCGCTTTTTTATTGATATCTTTAACAAAAGACACAATAGAGGCCTCTAAACAGCTCGCTGGAGCAGAATCAGTTCCCAGTAAAGAGGCTTCACATCAATTTACTGTTCTGCTGCTACAAAATACACTGGAGGTGAATGGAAACTAATTTAAATCTTAAATGTTCGTCTATCTGTAAATTACATCCGTACATTATCGTTTATATTCTAACCTAGCTGCTAGTTTGGCACCAGAACAACAGAGTGAAAGAGGTGACCAATCAGAGCAGAGCGGGCTTTTCAGGAAGAGGGGGAGGGGGAGGGGGAGTCTTAAAGAGACAGTACCTAAAAACGGAGCGTTACAGACGGAAGGTGAAATGAGGAGCTGAAATAATGAACAAAGGGAAGAAATTATGTCTTATTTTTAATATCTTAACATTTAGCCCTATTTTAGTTGACGCCCCGAATAAAAATTTGAGATGTAAATGATGAAAATGTGACCCCTTTAAAATTTAATTCACCTGCACTGTACCAGAGCAACAGCAATTCTTTTCTTTAAACTGTAGAAGAAACTCAGTCTCTTGTTGGCTATGTGTCACTGTGTTTTATTAACTGATCATCTAACAAATATACCAACTAAAATAACAGAGAACCAGCTGACCAATCAGAGGGGGCTCTTAAAGAGACAGTACCTAAAAATGGAGCGTTTCAAACGGAAGTGATGCAATAATACTAAGGAGAAAAATAATGATTTTTTTTGAGCATTTAAAGATGAGAAACTCACTAAATAAACTAAATGATAACAGTATGGCTTCATCAATGCTTTGAAGACCAACACTTTTATTAAATCGTGCTTGTTTTATGAAAAACTGCTGCAAATGTAATGAAACCTGTCGACATATTAATACACGTACGTATAAAATGATGTCGTATTATTATACAGTATTATTAACTGATCGTCTAACTAATACAGTATGACAGCCAATAGAAATCTGCCTATTTGTTTGTGCAGGAACATTTTCCCTATAAGTGGTGCAAAACGAAAATAAAAAATAGCTGCATAAAAATATAGTTTCTGAGAACTTTGGGTTTCGATGCGACACACACCCTGACACGCAAAGAAATGACGGCGCCTGAGCAGCTGTGTTTGACAGACGGCTGGTGAAGCACAAGGTCCCATTTCTTTGCATCGTCAGCTCCGTCACTAGGTGTGAGGTAATGTAGTGTCAGACGACATAACTTCGTAAATACTTCTCTGTTAGAAAACGAATCAGAGCAGCAAGACGAGGAGAGAGCGGAGACTTCTGGAACATTCACTGCAATCAGTCTCGTTTGCTTGTTGTTATGTTTCTCAATAAGCCACATGATTTCAAACTATTATAAGTGATTTTAACATCTTTTGGTTAGAAGATAAATAACTCTCTGGGCAATTTGTAGGATTTCAGTTTCTTTTAAGTTAATTATAATATATGTAATCCTCATATACACGACTCATGGGACATGACATTAGCATGTTGTTGCAGCTCTGGGCAGGGAGGAGCAGCTGTGCAATCTCTTCTTCTCTTCAAGCTTCATGAATCTTCCTCACACAGTTGCCTTGGATGTGAGAAATGAAGAAACATCAGTTAGTTGTTCACAAGATAACACGAAACCTTCCCCTCTCCAAAACAGCTGTGACTCATCAGAGGATGGACATGGGCCTTCTGAGGGGGTCCTGTGGTGTCTAGTGGGGGGCCTTTGAGGGGAGGGGCCTCTGTGGTACTTGTGGTACAGATACTTGATCAGTTTGGGATCTAGTGAATTTGGAGGCCAGGTCAACACCTTTTAGTTGCTCCTAAAGTGTTTTTGTGTGTGTGTCTGTATCAGGCTGCATCCTGCTGGGGAGGGAGGAGTGCCTGGTCTGGTCTAGGTGGGTGCTAAAGCCCTATTCGCACAGCATCAGCTTTACCTGGGGACGTTATGTGATTCAGAAACTCCCCCAAAATCACAGAGATGCAGGTCCCCAGATAAAACTAGTCCCGTGCGAACAGGGCTTAAGTAACAGCCATACGAATGCCAGGTCCAAAAGTTATTTCCTTCTCGTGTCAGTGGTCATAATGTTGTGGCTGATCAGTGTAAGTCACATGATTTACCCACCTCCTAGTCGTCCACTGTGATGTTGCGGAACAGGTAGGCCATGGACTCCCCGTTGTGGATGCGGCGGATGGCTTCAGCCAGGATCATGCTGACGTCCACCGTCTTGATCTTTGGACACTGGAGCTTCTGGACCTCGTGGGGCACCGTGTTGGTCACCACCACCTGACGACACAAAGAGCACAGACGACTTTAGAGTCTTACTACAACCGTTTTCCTGTTGTATTGACACTGGGTCTCTAGGAGGGGCTGAAAACTGAAACGTTAAGAGGAAGTAGCTCGTTTTACTCTGAGTTTATAACAAACAGAGGAGAACTAATGAACACTTCTCCTTTAGCCACAGAGTCCGGGCGTCCTCACCTCGTCGATGGCAGATTCCTCTATGAGGCGCGGGGCATCGGCAGAAAGTAAACCATGTGTGGCCATGATGTAGATTTTATAAGCTCCTCTCTCTTTCAGGATCTCTGCCGCCGCAACAAAGTCTCCGACATCATCGATAATGTCGTCCTGCAAAGAGAAAAAAGAATGTAATTCATTTGGATCCAATCTTAAATAAACAAAGGCTCCTCCCGTGGAGGTTCATAAAGGCTTTTCTTATCTTCCTTGTATTCTCCTAGGTGCGACTGGATTAAGTCCAATAAATATTTCTGTCAAAGCAGAGAGTCTGGCTCTCACACAATATTTATAGTTGAGGAAGTTGGTCTGGCTTTCAGGCTATATCATGACATCTTTAAAAGCAGAGTTATGGCTTTGACAGCTTCCTCTAATCTCCTCTAAGGCTCCAACAGTGAGTCAAACCTCTTAGACGTCCATGTTATCCATTTTGGTCTCTATAACTAATTTCTCTACAAGTGTACAGGAAGAATTTCTATAAAGCTCATCTGTTTAAATTATATAAAGGATTAAAGCTCTGCAGAATTAAGGGGCGTGGCTACTTTCATTGACTCCACTCATGTTCCACCAGTTGCCATGCCAACTGGTGGCTCCACCCTCTGACCGTACTGATCAGACTCTGGCTCCAAAGTTACAAGATGGCGCGGCTCGTATCCCCGGGAAAATAGCATCAGTTTGACCAATGAGAGGAAGAGGAGACGTGTTGTCCATATTTATATACAGTCTATGAGTCAATCACTGCAAAGACACCACACACTAACCCCAGCTTCATCCTAACCTCCATCTTTACTAGACTCGGAGAATAAACCGTGTGTAGTGAAGACTGCTGCAGGAATTAAATAAAATTCCTGCAGAAGTTTCTCGCTCTTGGCCAGAAACCAGTCCTTGCTAGATCTAAAATAATTTCCTCAAGTTGTTCCAGAAATAACACATGTCCTCTATCTTACCACAATGATGGCGATTCTTCCACCCACGTCTCCTACGACAGTTATAGGAGGTTTCTCCTTGGCCATCATCACTGAAAAGAAAAAGGAGTTACCTGTGAGTCCAGAGAAGTTCTGTGTTCACCATCTCACCTAATCAACAGGAATCTCAGCAGATTGGGTAAAATGGGTTGAGAAAATGATTTCATGATTACAGAAATAAAAAAAATAATAATCTGCAGCCCCAAATTACAGGGTCTTTATTGATTTAAAATGGCAATCAGAAGCCAGTGGTGCAATTACTTCTTCCCCCCATTCTACCCCCAGAGGAGATTTAAACTGAAGCGTCAAACATAGTGCAGAACATGCCATGCAGAGATCAAATGGCTAAAAGGTTTTCTGCCCAGGATACCCAATCAGAGGACAATGTAAAGCCGCCTGGACACACACACACACAGCCTCAGGCCGAGGCAGCGAGTCTGCATATGAACCAGAAAGCACCAGACGATCTTATTTCACACTGGACAACAGTGGCAAGCACCGATGAGGGGCTCTTCATACACACTTGCCAATGTTCTGGGATCAGTCCGGAGTCGAACATCAATCCTGACAGCAGTTACTTTTACATGCACACAATAATCTGACTATTATTATTATGGGTAAATTTACGGGACGATATTTCTTAAAGATGTTTCACAAAATTAGTCCACGCCCCCGAGTGGAGGATGAGTCATCTATGTTTTTAAAACACTTTTCATGAAGTGAAAAACTTAAAAATACCTACTAAACTTTTATTTTTGGTCACTAGCTACGTTTTTATGGACAGTATGTCTTTAACTTGATTGAAACTAATATGATTAAAGACTCTAACTCAACTGTTTCCATGGATGCTAACGATAAACTGTGTAAAGATGAACAACAGAACTGCTCCTCATTAGAGCTCCCCCTGGTGGCTGGCTGCAGTATAGGTCATAAGCTCCACCCCCTCCATGTTAGTGGGCGGGACTTGAGCCAAACTAAAACACTAAAACACGTCAAATAATTTTTTTTAAGGATGGTTTCAGACATTTTAGGTAGTTAATATAATGTTGATGAATGTTCAAGTGACAAATCTTTGTTTAACTTTCGTTGCCCAATGCAAGGAAGTGGAGATGCATTGTCCATATTTATATACAGTCTATTCTGATCATTATGGAACTTTATTGACAAACTGATTCTGCTGCTGTGGAGAAGTTTACTTCCCAACTTACAAGGCTAAAATCTTTCAGTAGAAGAAGACGGCCAAGAGGAACCAGCACGGTTACTAGGAGCCAGATCAACGAGGTGGTGTCAATGAAAAGGTCCGAGTGCAGCTGGCAATTCGATACCAGGATATTCTTAGTATTTATTACATGCTAAAATTAGCCTGCGAGGCAGCCAGAACCTCTCTCGTCCACTAATTTATTGTTGGTCTGGAGTCTGTCCATTGGGGGCTGATTCTGCTCCAGTAAAGATTTTAGTTCTGATTATCAGTCGTATACTACTGTCCATGCAAACGTAGCTATTTTTAAACATATAGACTGTTTAAATATTCATATTAGGGCAGCTTCATTTGTCATCAGAAGTACTGAGTGTCTTCCCAGAACGAGGCAACAAGCAGCGCCATTTATTTTGCTCCCGATAAACTATAAACATGTCATTTCAGCTGCTAAAATACCACAAATGTGCTAAACGAATATTATAAAAGTGGAAGCGAACATCGCGACGGGCTCTAATAATAAATATTGGGAGTATTGGTGTGCATGTAAAATAGAGTCATTCAAAGGGTTTGAGGAAACAATCCACTGTTAAACAATCAGCCGGCCGAGCCGATTGTGGAGGAGAAGGAGAAAGAAGCAGAGAAAGGAGGAGCATGCCTTGCAAGAACACTTGTGCTGAATACCGTGAGTCACACAGCATCAGAAAACCTGGCAGAGTCACATTCAGTCTCTAATCGACCAAAAATAAATAAATAAATAACAGCAGAAGCCATGTCGTTAGCTGGACACACACAATTCTCTGAAATGCATCTTGACTGACGTGTAACTGCCTGAAAAATGAATTTGAACAAATGAATCAAAGAAACCAATTAATCAGATCTTGATAACTTAAAGTAAATTTAAACAATAGAGTGTGAGGTCCAAAACAAATAGATAACACCACACTAACTATCGCTGTCGACATTATAATGCGTATTAAGCTTGAACGGATGCACTGATAGAATTTCTTCTTCCCTTCACTGGATGTTTCAAAAGGCATGCTGTATTCTTTTCGTCACATGCAGTTATGACCAAATGTTAATCAGGTTTTAAAGAGCAGGTTTCGTATGGAGTGCAGCATGTGTTGATTGGCAAGATGAGTCCAGATACTTCACTACAAAACAAAACCAGAAAAAATCAAAATCAAATCAAATAAATCAATAAATAAAAAAGTCTGGCATGGTTTGGGTTTGATTTATGGATTTCAAAATAAAATCCAAACAGAAAAGAAAAGAGGGTTTCGGCCATCTTGTAAAACCAGCTGTCTGGAATCGCAGTAAACATGAAAAGATGTTGGTTTCCAGTCAAACATGCCGTGCAAATGTCTTATTATTGCACGGAGGACACGGTTAGCCGATTAGCCTGAGGTGGTTTTCACAGTTTTCACAAACTCCCGAGTCCAGACTGCATTTTCACAAGATGCACCGCAAACCCTTTGTCTACACATGCACGGACTGAGGATCCATCAGAAGAGGAATAATCATTTCATAGCCAGATATGTAAATTAAATTTACGCTCGTACTTGGAAGTTCTATGCCAGGGAACGGAGCTTGCTGTTTGCCTGCTATCATCAACAAATAAACACCACGTTAACACAAATGCACAAATATATCACATGACAAACACAAGATGCCAAGACTTGGAAAATCCTCTCCCTACTGTGGACTGAGAGAAAAGTTTAATCATCTGATGAGTCGTAGTTCCAAACGAGGATTTTTTAAGTCGAGGTAAAGAATAAAAACACAAGCAAGAGTAGAGTTTCTTCTTCTTCTACCAAATGATCAGGTAAATGCTGGACTTCAAACACGGAGTCATTTGCCAATGACACACTCTTATTCAGACTCAAACCGTTAAAACCGTCTTACCAGGATTTAACTCACATTGTCGCAAATATGGCAAAGGCCGCGAGAAACAAGCAGATGCTCCTAGGATTATTTAGTCGTTCGAGCTCGGTAAAAGTTAGGAACTGCAGCTTTGCCGAGGATGCAGCATGAGTAGAAGTGTCTGTGGAGTTAAACCATGCAGTAACACAAACATCTACCGCTTGGCGTAATGGTTCATGGTTATGAGTGAGAAACAGCAGAATCATGAGCTCAGAACTGGTTAGCAAAAAATAAGAGCTGCATTAGGCTGTTGGCATGAACGGCCCTCGTTCACAGCAGACATTTTTACACTGTTGTCTTCAGGCCTATACGCACAGGGCTAGTTTGACCTGGGGATCTATAGTAATGTGTAATAACGGCAGAGGTTGCATGTGATCTTAATCCCGTGCAAATCTGCCACGGCAACATCTAAAACTAATAAAAATAATCCAGGGCTTTTCTGTGATTTTATTTTTGGGTTGGGAGTTTTGTTTCCTTTGTGGCTTTTTTTCCTGCCTCTTTTTTACTTAAGAATTAGGAAGGCTGAATAAATAAGCCTAAATAATAAATAAGTGAGCTCAAAACCATCAGCAAAACAAAATCGCAAAAGGATGATGAGATGGATGCTAAGCGTGGCAGCAGCTTTAAAAGTGTTGGATTTTATTCAGTGACGCATTAATGTGTTCATCACGTAGATAAAAGGTGAACCTGACTTCTAAATTCTCCACCGGGTTCAAGTTGTCTCCAACGTCGAGACGTAAAAGGTGTGATGTTAACTTGTGGTGGAGTGGAAGTGGAAAGTAGAACCATAACCAGGCAGAAAGATTTATCCCGTAGGCAATGAGCTACATGAAACGTCCTCAGGTAAAACTAATCCCATGCGACTAATGCTATGGTGACACACCCCTCAGTTGGGTGGATGATTTAAAGTCCTCACAAAAGTTTAGTAGTTGTTTGCCAGATAATAAATGTGGAGATGGCTTAACAGGAACTGTTTTTTCTTTATGCAGCTTGCAGGTGGATGCCGTGTGCCCGTCTGATAAAGCATGGGTGTTTTGAATCACGATCACAATGTCATGGCTCAAGGATTCTCATTAAAGCTCTCGTTAAAGTTAAAAAGCATACATGGATGCTCTTCTCCTGCTCTGACGAATCAAAATATCTGCTGTGAAAACCGTCTGTTAAATTATGAATACAGTGAAGTGTTGACATCGTGAGACATTTATCTCTCCAGCACTCAACCTACAAAAAAAAAATAAAAAATCTGCCACGATCACCTGAACAGCAAACAGCGCTTTACAAAGACGGGTGTTCTTACAAGGTAGCTCCAGCCCGGTGTGTCCCGTGGTGTTGCGTACACACGGTGGGGAGTGTCTTCCGTCGGCCATGTCAGACTCTGAATACTGAGCCTCGCCGTGAATCACAGCCAGACCCAGACGCAGCCGTTCAGCGTAGGACTGAGCCCTAAAACAGGAAAAGAAAAGGAATAAAATCTAAACGCTGTGGTGAACACTTTTATCCGTCTATTTAACTTCAATCATCTGTTACCGTTTGGCTGCAGCGGGGGACTTGGCCACGATGATGGCGTTTCTGTAATCAGGAATCTGACAGCGGGAAAGAAAACAGATGATTTTATTTGCGTGGATTCATCAACACCAACACACAGCAGACATTTTAAACGAGCTGTCACCTCTTCTTGGATGTACTGAATCAAGAAGGGAGAGGCACGCAAGTTATCAACTGGAAAGCTGAAGAAGCCCTGGATCTCCTTCTGGTGCAGGTCCATGGTGATGATGTGTGTTAATCCTCCAGAGTAAAAATAATAATAATAATTAGTAAGAAAGAGACTTTTCTTTTTTAAAACAGATGCAGAGCGTGAGAGTTTTTGTTTTTACCTGCTTTGGCTAACATCGACGCTAACAGCTTGCACACAATGGAGCCCCTCTTTCTCATCTTGCACTGCTTGCTGTAGGGGAAGTAAGGAATCACTCCAATGATGTTCTTTGCACAAGAGGTCTTGAGGGCGTAAGCCATGACCAGCAGCTCCATGATGGCCGTGTTGACATCTCTGGTTGTGGTGGAAACGTGAGAGTAATTCATGTCAGTGATAATGTATGTCCTGAACTTTTTTTTTTTTACATATATATTCTCGTTATCTTCCTTTACTCACCTAGGTATGGTCTGGATGATGAAGATAGTTTGCCCACGAACTGACTCTTTCACATCCACTCTAGTCTCTGTTCAGAGAAAATTTAAAAAGACATGATCAGTAATTCACTGTGCAAACTTTTAAGTTAAGAAATGTTTGAGTTTAGTCTTATACCACATATCAGACAGATAGATAGATAGATAGATAGATAGATGAGTACTGTGTCATGTTCCACCACAAAGACAAAATATTTTGTGGGTGGGGGAGTCTGGCTTCCAGGTTAACAGTAACTTAGTGGATGGCAAAAAGAAACAAAGAAAATAAACAGCATGTTTAACTTCAAAGTCCTACAAGATGATTCTCTCAACAAGAACAAAGTTATCTGCATTCACTGACGAGATCTGAGTTACCACAGAGTCAAAGCTGACAAAAATTGAAGAAGAAACAAGTGACTAAACATGTCTGCTGTGTGAAAGAACTTTACGCTGGAGAATGAAGTTAGTAAATAGTTGAATGTGGACGGTCTCTCTCTCCTGTAGCTTCCTAAAGTCTGTCCTTGTCTTCCTTGTCTTCTCCTAGAGTTGGTCTCCTGTAGCTTCCTAAAGTCTGTCCTTGTCTTCCTTGTCTTCTCCTAGAGTTGGTCTCCTGTAGCTTCCTAAAGTCTGTCCTTGTCTTCTCCTAGAGTTGGTCTCCTGTAGCTTCCTAAAGTCTGTCCTTGTCTTCCTTGTCTTCTCCTAGAGTTGGTCTCCTGTAGCTTCCTAAAGTCTGTCCTTGTCTTCCTTGTCTTCTCCTAGAGTGGACTGGATTCAGTCCAATAAATCTTTCTGTCAAAGTTAATGTAGTGTGGAGAGGGTAGCTGGTACCTTGTGTTCTCTACTCCAGAAATGTTCTGGTCATCCAACGCTGCCATAAACTCCCTAACCCTCTCTGGAAGATGTTTCTCTTCTTTTAAACGCAGCGCTCAGTGTTTGTTTGTTATTGTTTGGGTGCAGCAGCCTTTTAACCTGAGCTGTTGAATCACGGTGGTCTCCTACCACCACCTCACCAAACATCCACATTACACTAGCTACTAACGGCTGTGTGACTCATTTTCCAGAGAGCGGACATGCTTTGCCACAGGATTATGGTTCTTCTTCTTTAATTTTGCAGCTTTGACTCCGACCACCTTAACATTGAATGAGAAGATGTTTTGAAGCTGCAGGGATGTGGCTTTAGTTTATAGCAGACTGAAAAGAAACACACCGATCCAATCATTTTAAAAATGCCTGATTCAGCCCCGACACCGATCGGGACGTCCCTACTTATCTTGTAACCTGTCCTCACCTCTGTTAGATTCCTGAAAGACCACAGACTTCCCCAGCTCAACCCCCAGCCGCCTGTGAAACAAGAGCACAACAATGTGAGATCTAATCATCATGTGCAGCTTCTCAATATGAGGCATTTATCACATCATTCATTCATTCATTCATTCATTCATTCATGAGCACATACTCCAGCTACACAACAAACATAAAAAACATTGATATATTAACAGAAATAGTTGTGGATTGAATCAAAATGCTGATTCGTCACTGGTCCAGAGTGACAGCAGTGGCCTGAGACAAAGACAGCACCGTCCAACTTACTCCGTTATCTTCTTGGCCAGTTCTGTGCAAGCTGCGGAAGAGTTTGCGGAGAAGACGCGATAGCCACTTTTAGCCACATTCATTCTAGTACTTTCTAGTGTTTTTACTCCACAACCACTGTCAGCAGCGGCAATCTAATGCAACTAAACTCTAGAGTTCGTTGCTGATACGTTATTTTCTTGTGACGATGTCGTTCGTTAGCTCGCTAACTGCCAAGCTAGCCTCCTAGCTAGCCGCCGCACACACTCGCCTGCTACGTGAGCTAATTTAGAGTAAATAACCGTAAAGGGAGCGACACAGACTCGGCTACAACATAAGATATAAAATAAACCGGAATTAGCTTTTGTTAATCTAAGAATTGTGCGGTTCTTCGCGGACAAACCACAGATACCTGGTTCTCAGGTAGCACTGTAGCCTAACTGACAAGTACGGGAGCCTCTTCGGGTCAAATACACCGTTACTAGTTTAGAGTCACGTGACCCAGTTTATGTAGCGCTACAGATAATTGAGTCGTAGAAGAAGAATGTATTTATTTTATTATATTATATTATATTATATTATATTATATTATATATTAAAAAATAAGGTGAGAGAAAAAAAAATATAAAGCAAATATATGAAATATATTAAATTATGTAAATATGTACCTATCTTTAGTAACTTTAGCAAACTAACCACAGTTTGGTGAAAAAAAAAAGAAAAAAAACCTAAGTTAAGTTACTACAGGCTGAATAAACACTATGACAGAGGTATTGGTCTTAAAATAATTAATAATATTAAACAGATATGGCACAATGAGTAGAAAAATACGTAAAGGTTAGACATTAGAAAAATGAATGCACAGAATTAAATTATAAATAATTACGTTTCCTTGAGATACACAGATATTGATTATAAAGAGAGAACAGGGGTGCTAATGTCCTGCATCTGGACCAGGACGGCTTGTCATCATTGATGGACCAATGAATTGTGAATTCTACCAGTGAACTCTAAAAGAAAATGTCAGGACATCTGTCCATGAGCTGAATGTGAAGAGAAACTGGGTCATGCAGCAAGACAACGAGCCCAAGAACACAAGTGGTTCTGCAAAAGAACGGTTAAGGAAGAACAAGATGAATGTTTAGGAACGGCCAAGTCAAAGTCCTGACCTTAATCCAATAGAAATGTTGTGGAAGGACCTGAAGCAAGCAGTTGATGTGAGGAAACCCACCAACATCTCAGAACTGAAGTGGTTCTGTTCTGAGGAATGGGCTAAAATTCCTCCAAGCTGCTGTAGACCACTGATCAGCAGTTACCAGAAACATTTAGTTACTGCAGTTTTATGCAGTAAAAACTGTTGCCTGTGTCTTGTGTGGCCAGTAGCAGCAGTATTACCTCCAACAGTCCACTAGATGTCCTTCCTCATCAGCCCTGTATCCGCTGCAGAATTGTGCATTAAGATATCAGGCAGCGCATAATCTGAGATCATTCCTGAATAGAGGGGGTTAAAGGTGTAACGCTGCCCCTGAACTACACCCTGAATTTACCATGGGTGTGGACGCCAGTGTAAAAACAAGCAATCATAAAGAAATTACTTCTGCAGAAAAATAAATCAGTTACATTAGAGCTCTAAGATAAAGAATCATTGCTCGACTGGTGCACGTTGACCTGGTCTGACCCAGCGGCTTGGACAGGACCAGCTGGTTTGATGGTAACAATCCTAACTGTTAATTACAATATTATATTACAGTTTCATAGTATTTACAGTGGGATCAGCTGGTATAACAACCAGCTGATGTGCTGCTGCTGCTGCTGCTGCTGGTAAACTTTGAAACTGTTCAGATATTTAAAATCCTGCAATCATAGAAACATTACACGAGCTGTGTCCACGTAAAGCCCGGTTTATTTCTCAACTCGACTGTCAACAGGTTACTATCATGAACTCTGTTAATGTTTAACACATATAGTCCGTGCTGTTGAGGAAAATCTCTCAAAGTCCTTTACTCCAGAGTTTGCGGTTTATTGGTGTACCGAGCTTACAGGCACGGAGCGTGGCTCTGGGAAGGTAAACCGACACTGAACACTGGAGATGCTGCTGAGAACAAAGGACGGGGTATGGGTTTATATGTAAATGGTGAGCTCTTATAGAGACTTAACAGAAAACAAAAGGCCGTGACACTCTGGGTCTGGCATACAGGTGACGATAGGAAAAGGCAACAGGATCAAAGGGCTGAAACTCTAGGGGGTGGGAGGCAGCCTAGACTTTACTAAATGACCCTATTTTACTAAAGCCACGTGTGGTTGTGACCCCCTGGACAACGGTGTGACAAAGCATGCATGTTCTTCATCAGTGACTGAGGGAAACAGACAATGATAAGCCTAGATGGGGATCCTTCAACAGCACATTGTACTAGGAGAGTTTGAATCACACCAGCTTGTGTGATAACATCACTGCTCCCATGTTTAAGATTCCAGGTTAACGGCTGCCATTCGGCCTGTTAAGAAACTGGAAAAATAACACGCTTAAGTGTCCGTTGGCTGCGAGAATGCGCCTTCCGCGGCTGCATGCGTGCTTTTGAAAGAAGAGCCAAGTCAAAGTCCTGACCTTAAATGTTGTGGAAGGACCTGAAGCAAGCAGTTCATGTGAGGAAACCCACCAACATCTCAGAACTGAAGTAATGAAGCTAAAATTCCTCCAAGCTGCTGAAGAGGACTGGTCAGCAGTTACCAGAAACGTTTAGTTACAAGGAGGTCACAGCAGATACTGGAAACAAGGCTTCACTTAGTTTTGCAACCCACGGATATGAGCGAATTAATTTTCTTGAATTATTAAACGCACAAGTGCAGTATTTCATTTTCACAACACAGCTGCAGTGAGACGACTGCGTGGACAAGTGGACTTATATAATCTGGTCAGTCTGCAAGGGCACGCCTGCAGGAAGGTCAGAGGGCACACCTGTATCTTATCTTAAAACCATAGCATAACACTGCATCCACGCTCGCACACATTCCACGCGAGACGTGCGGCTCTGCTGTTCAGGATTTGTTTCTCGTCACCTACAAAGGTGAGGTGGGCAGAGGGAGAAAAAGGGAGGGAAGGGAGAGTGTAAAAGGGAGAATACAGAGGCTCCTCCTCATTCCCCGCGTGTGGTTCTTGGTGTTTTATTTTTTTTTTTTTTGCCGTCTGTTCTTCACTCACACTCGCGCTCGGCACACGTTCAGACTCTCACTGTGGGAAAAGGTGGGAAATAGAGAAATTCCTCCTCTGACACCAAAGGGAAAAGAGAACCAAACGGGAGAAAAGGTAGAAAGTGTGTTCATTTATTTATTTATTTTTAAAAAAGGGGTAGAGAGGGGGTTGCTGTCATCAGACCTGCCTTCTTGCATGTGCTCAGCTCGTCGCACACACTGTGTTTCCAGATGGAGAGGATGCAGGGAGAGGGAGAGGTGGACCACCTGGAGCGGCCGAGCCCGCTGACTGACAAAGAGAGGCTGATGGTCCAGGACTCCTGGGCTAAAGTCTACCAGAACTGTGACGATGTCGGGGTTGCCATACTGATCAGGTACGTGTCTCAGTTACTGTTTTATGTTTGAAACGCATGAGAAGAAAGTAAGAGAGGTGGTAGAAGTGATCTGTAATTGGATAGAGCTTTGGTGTCAATTCATTTTCTCACATGCAGATTGCTTTGAGCACGTCTCCAACACAACATGCATTATTTTTAAATCTATAGTCTTTCTTTTTTGGGAGTTTTTAAGAACTTTCTCCTCATTTCTTCAACTTTTAAGGTCAAATTTGCTTTTTTCACTCATTTCTCCTCGGTGCACCTGCAGACAACCTGCTGATGTTGTTATTTTTTAACCACGTCGTCTTATTATTAAGATATTTGTCTATATTAAGTCCATGCTGTGGAGATTTCCTCCTCTCAGTGCTGCTTCCATGACCTCATAAGTTCTCAGTCAGCCCAGAGGAACGCAGTCACTCATATTTCTATGGAAGATATTCTCACCTCTCGCTATTTTCCTTAATCCTGTTTATCAAATTGCGGAGGCAGAGGATAAACATTATAATCCATCAGTCAGATATCCTTGGCTCTCAGAGGGCTCCCTCCCTCGGAGCGGGTCATGTTTTGAATGCCTGTGTGGAGGGCCGGGCAACCTACAGCAGCATGACTCCTTCACAGGCAGCGAGACCTTTAAAACGCCTCTCTGTGCTCTGAACACCACATGAGACAACGTTTTTCTGTCAGGCTGCATCTTTAGGTGTTGGATAGTGACTTAAACATGCGTGTGGTTGTCGCGACCTCGCAGACCTGTTGGATGATCGCTGCAAATTCAAGGATGCGAAACTGTTACGGAAATCATCCATCTTCAGCGACTTGGACACGGAGGCTTTGAATGTTTTTCAAGTGTGACGGGTTTCACAACATGACACGGCCTGCCTTCGTAATCCTGTCTGATTGCACGAGTTGAAAGTTGAGAGGGAGGTTGTCACTATGCGGTGTGCTTTTCCACACATTCTTCAAAGTAAAGGTGCAGCTCCTTCACAAATCTCACAAATATGTTTCCGCTTACATTCCATCTCATCACACCCTTTAGGAATTTGAGAAATGGGGTGTAATCTTTAAACGTGACCTTGAAATATTCTCCTTTTCTGGCGCGGGGGAATAGATCCCGGCCACTCTGCAGAACCTCTGCACAGGCGCTAATCCTTCAAGCTAACTGTCTTTAGGGGAACAGATAACATCCAGAGTCGGAAATCGCGACACTTGGTTCCCTGAAATGAGAATCTTTCCCTCAATTCAGCTTCAGTTAATATCAGACTAAGATAAGGGAGGATTAAGATTCCAATGACCATTTAAAATACTAATGAGGCTATTTATATGCAACCATAGGTCATGCGATTATGAGACAGAAAGATTAAACACTGTGGCTCCTCATTAGCTTGCAGAGGATCCAGTAATATCTGCAGAAGCCCTCCACCAAGAGCTGTATATGTAACATGCCGCCGTTTCCTCCCTCTACGGGCGTTTAGATTAGCCACATGTTTCAGATCCATCAGAAAAATATTTGCTTCTCTTTGCTGTTAGTTGTTGCAGAGACAGGACGAGATGGGACATCTTGATTTGATAACTAGAAACCAGATGCATTGGCCCTCTTCCCAGACTGTGGGAGGGGGCGAGTGTTTAGGTTCCTCTTTGCTAATTCGCCAAGATACCTCTGAGGGTCAAGCAGGAATAAATCTGAGAAGACATCCCCTGACCCGACTGTTTGTTCTCAGCGAGAGCCGAACAGGGGTCGGGACGAGCGAAGAGATGTCAAAAAATTTAAACAGAAACATCAGCCGCAGGAGAAAGGCTTGAGGCTTGCTCAGTGTCGCCTCAGGAAGCAGTGACATTCGGTTTTCCATTTCACCCTGACTAATTACCACGTTTCAGCTTTTGTTGGAAATTGTGCAGAACCACTGGGTCGTTTTTTTGAGTCATGACAGCAACCGCAGCGCAGAGCCAGTCGGACACCTGAGCCTGAGCCAGCGAGATCGGGAGGTGGGTTTGAGGGGGTCGCAAGAGTGAGCGACTCCAGAGTCCTCGTACAGGATGTGAGGCACGTTTCCAGAGTTTCGAGTGATTAAAACCACAAATAATGACATTAAAAGTATTAACGCTTCCTTAAAACCCTAACCATCGAGTTATAAAGAACTATTGTATACATGTAATACTTAATTTACAAAGAGTGCCAATTGGAAAAGGATATTAAACCTCCAATAGATTCAATTAGAAGAGCAAATAGCAGCAAGTGCAAATTGCACCCAACAACTTTGGGTGCACTTTATTATATATTCAATATCAACATGACATGAAGATTTCTCTGCACTTTTGCTTTGTAAAATCGTCTCAGACAAAAGGAATCCACGGCACACAGTAACGGCTTAAAGCAAACATTCAGAGGGAAAACATGCAGCACTGTCATGTGAGCGCTACTGTTTACTCATGGTATCTTGCCAAGTTGAAAAATGGACGAGGGGTTTGCAGGATCAAGCCGACGACGAGGCGAAAGAGCGCCGCTTACGACAGCTCCTCAGCTACGCGGCTCTCATTTAACTCTTCCACTCTCCTCCTCCGCAGGCTGTTTGTGAACTTCCCCTCCGCCAAGCAGTACTTCAGCCAGTTCAAGGACATCGAAGACCCCGAGGTGCTGGAGCAAAGTTCCCAGCTGAGGAACCATGCGCGCAGGGTCATGAATTCCCTCAACACGCTGGTGGGGAACCTCGACAACTCAGAGAAGGTGGCCTCGCTACTGAAGCTCCTGGGCAAGGCCCACGCGCTACGACACAAGGTGGAGCCTGTGTACTTCAAGGTAAAGAAGGAGTGGTGCAGTCTGTTTATGTCCACCTGTTTCCATCTGCACACACAACGCCGAATGTTCCACATAATCTACTTAAAATGATTGAAAAGGGACACAGAATGCAGATGGAAGAATAAAAAAAACAGCTTTGCTCACAAGCTGATGAAGGGGTACAAAGTCCAGCTAATCCAAACCCCTGCAAGACGCAGGCAAAAGGCAAAACATTCTGGTTACACAAGTGCAATCTGATATTTCAAACGAGCAACACAAAGAAAACAGCTGGCTGCTGAGAGCTGGCTGCAGTAATCCTGCAAAGGAGTGTAGTGTTTTTCAACTGTCACAAAGACAAAATCTACCCATTCATTCACGCACCTGTGGCAGGCGCACCTTTTCCCACTGATAGCGATAAGATAACCAGACCAACTGAGCCTGCCCAGTTCAGAGCGCTGATTCCCAGTGTGACAGGAAGCACTAGCAACCCTTCCAATGATCTAGAGCTGCTAACAGAACAGTTCCACCGTGTTTCCCTGCTGGGAGTTAAATGCAACGATATGAAGATGTAACCAGATCTGTGCTACGTGACACAGAACCATCCTGGGAAGTTGTCCTTAGAAACCGCTGGGAAAAGGGCAAACACTTGGCAGGTGACTGCATGAACCATGAGCCTGTCTATCACGGTCTAAACCCAGCAAACTCTGCTCTGAGGGAGTTTGTCAGCAGCTACTGTATGCTAGCTTTGTTGTTAGCATGGCTGGAGACAGTTACTTCTTAAGCTCTGTCTGCGTGAAAAGCGCTCTGCTCGTCGTCCGTGTCTTTGTAGATGACAGTTGGTTGCTAGGTGACGTCGCAGGCTCTGGTTGCCTAGGTAACCCCCTTGTATATTTCCCCAAACCCAAGCAGAAGATGAAAATATTGCTAGTGTATGAACGGAAAGAAAATACCGTCAGCGATGTCGCCACCACGTCTGGGTTGACCTGACGTTTCCTTGCAGCCTTTGCAGAGACAAACAGTCGACATGTTTGCATCAGTTTATCCTCAGAGTTTTTTCAACTTGGTACTCACTCACTTCCTGTTGATACAACTCTTTAAATGTACACTCTTGTGTTTGGCTTGATGCTGCCTAAAAGTCGTCCACAGCAGCCAGTAGTTCGTCACAGGACGCTGATTAGTCCACGGCTCTCTGGTCTCGAAGCTTAGAAAGATGGATTGTCATGTGATCTTGTGATCATACCGCTATATTTAGCTTAGGTCTGTGAAGGCTCTCAGTCATCAAGGACACCGTTTATCCAAAAACACTAAACAGAAAAGCAGCTGGACTTGTAAAGTTTCTTGAAGACATTTCATGCAAGTCTGGAGGAGACTTTTTGAGGACAGGGTCAAACTGTGTCTGCCAACGACAGGTGAGCATCTAGTTGTTAACAGACTCTAGTCATGTGAGTTTCAATTCCCCAGTGTTTTAGAACGTCTTCAAGAAACTCTACAAGTCCAATTGCCTTTTTTTGGATATCTTTAGCTTAGCATACTGCCGGGTACAGGGACACAGTTTGCCTGATTCTTTGAGCAAAGATGTTCTCGGGTTAATGAAGTGCATTTCTTTTTGTGTCTTGTCCAGATTGTGAGTGGCGTGATCCTGGAAGTCCTGGGAGAAGAGTTTCCACAGGTTGTAACACCGGAGGTGGGCGCAGCGTGGACCAAAGTCTTGGCCACGGTCTACTGCGGCATCTCGGCCATCTACGAGGAAGTGGGCTGGACGAAGGTCTCGCCCTCAACCGGCTGAGGCGTTTCCACCTGGACCAGGCACACGGGGATCCTTCTAATTTTGGGGAGCTGCAGAGATGGAAATCAACTGACTGTAATCTGGGAATCCATTTTGGTGTGATCTAAGATAATCATGAGCTACGGGAAGTAGAGAGAAATTTAAAGCTCCTTGTGTTGTACTCTTTGGAAAAGGGGAGAAGAGAAAATGCAAACGCAGACCCAGCAGTGGACGAGAGGTCACATTGGACTCGGATGTGCCTTCTGCTGAATGTGTAAATGTAGAAACCGAAATGTAAACAGCATTCTTTCTAATCGTTGCGACGCTTTTCAGATGTTTCCTCTTGTCAGTCGGTATCCACTTGTGTTTATTTTACCAGACGTTATGAATGCTGAGGCATTTATTTTTAAACGCTTAAATTGTGACGATTGTACATTTTTTCCACTCACATTTGTATATGTAATTGAGTACATTTTGAAATAAAATTACAAAAAAAAAGCACAGCATTTACCTTTGCTCTAATCTCCTGCACTTCTACTCATGTCAACTAAATTACACCTTTCTTTCTTTCCTCCTTGGCCTACTGCTCCCTCATTCCCTGCTTGAGTCAGCAGTGCTAAGTATAAGTGGCTTAGCTGCTGACAGTCCCTATTTATACCCCCATTTATCCCACTATGCTCTCTCTTTTCATTATATATTGGAGGAACACTGCACTCGGCCTGCAGGGATGTCATTAGAGGCTTTGGTATATTTAGAAGGAGCCCCAAGATATCCAGAAAGCATCCAACATTTCTCAAAAGAGTGAATTATTAAATGATTTTTATGATCAGCTCACAAAATGCTAGAATATAGAGGTTGATTTGTCTCAGACACAGTGGAGAGGTGGGCTGCTTTCAGAATAGCAACACACAGCATGCTCTGTTTACCTCCTAGTCCTGCCAGCGAGATCTAACCCCCCCTCCTCTCCTTGATCCCGGCTAATCCTCCGCGTTAATCTCCCCCAGTCGTGAGCGACAGCCAAGGCAGGAAAGGCAGGAATAGTCAGATTGTTACGGCACACAAAACAGCCTTACACCAGCCGAGCAGCCTTTCAATGGGGGAAGAAGTGTCGGCGCTCTGAGCCGCCGCCGCCGCCGCCGCCGAGCAGTCCCAGGGCCGGAGATCCTCGGGGGAGGAACCATGTGCACGACTATGTTGGTCCTCACCACCATCGCTCTCATCCTGCGCCAGAAGTTCTCCAACAAAATCAGACCGTGAGTACTTTAGCGTGAGGTGTCTTTTAGGGAAATCAACAGCTTGAGTTTTGGGGAGAAGGCTTTAAACACTTCGTAAAACTGATTCCTCTCAGAACTTCCAAATTTACACACATATGTGTTCCACGTGAGAGAGAAAGGGAGAAAGTTATCTGTATCACTGGTTTAAATCACTCCTGTGATTATTTAAGGGTTTTAAGCAACAGTGTGTGGATTAAGTCGCTGGCTACATAACAACAGTGTATGTAGTCCAGCTTTTCCTTTTTTTTAACTGGGGATGTGAATGGAGGACGACGCATCAGAGCTCTCGAGTTCATGGCTACTAATTGACTCAAAGTGCAATCTTCTCTGAACCCACCTGCCCCCCTGCCCTCCTCACCCACTGACACAGCGAAAGCAAACAAAGCCATGTGGCTGCAGCTCCATAGAGCAACATCTCACACATGTCTTACAATAATAGGACAGAAATTAGACAAATTAGACAAGACACTGAAGAAAAATAAAGACAGTTAGGGTTAGGGTTAGGGTTAGCGTCGTACACATATTTACAGTGGCGCTTAAAGGTTTATTTCTATATATCTGCATAAACATGACTCCACACATCAGCGGATTTTTTACATGGAACAAATTAAAAGGAAACATTACACTAAATGAGCCAATGTTACATATCTGTGAGTTGCAAACGTAAGTCCAGGGATCTAGGATCACAAGTTAATTTCAATTCCAAATCAGAGTCCATGTGTTCAGAAGTGTCTCCATCAATGTGATGAGACTCAGGTGTGGTTCAGTTCCTGGTTTAGTTTCAATAAATCAGGGATTTGTCTCAGCCTGATCTTCACAACACATGTTTGTGGACAAAGGAGCTTTCTGAGGAGCTCAGAGAAAGAGTTGTTGTTGCTCATCAGGCTGGAAAAGGTTCCAGAACCATCTCTAAAGAGTCTGGAACCCACAAATAATCCACAGTCAGACAGATTGAAGACGACTGTTCCCCTCCACAGGAGTGGATTAATGCACACAAGTCATTCTACAAAAGAATGGTTAAAGAAGAACAACATGTTTTGGAAAAAACAACTCAAAGTCCTGACCTTAATCCAATCGAAAAGTTATGGACGGACTTAAAGCAGAAATTCCTCCAAGCTGCTGTAGACGACGGATCAGCAGTTACCGGAAATATTTAGTAACAAGGAGGTCACAGCAGATACTGGAAACAAGGAGGCTTCACTGACTTTTACAACCCTCAGATATAAACAAATGATTCATTTTCTTGAATGTTTCATGTCTTTGACTGAGTTCCGCAGATGTTTTGAGTTTTTGGATGTTGATGATGCAGATGACTTGGAGGTAGTGGGTGTGGTGGCGTTGTGCAGAGCCTTCTAAGAGCTTTAAGGCTTGTGGATGCATGAGTCTGAGGCTGAACGAGCTCCTGAGCTCCATAATCTCACCACAGAGAGGATGAGAGGGGTTGTTCATGCTGGCTTTAAGCTTCCCTCTCATCCTCTGTCTCTATCACTGCTTCTGTCCAGCTCCATCCCCACCACAACTTGCCCAGTCTGGTGGCTCCACAGGTCCCTACACCAGCTCCCCAGCACCCTACAGCAAAGCAGATGACTGTAGGGTGGTAGGACGTCCCTAGCAGCAATTAAAGAACCAGAGTCTCCTCAGAAAGAACAGCCTGTTCTGCCTCTGTTGTTCAGTTGCACCCAAAAGGAACTTGTAGGTGTCCACCGTCTCCACCACCTTCCCCCTGAATTCTTTACTACGAGCGTTTAACGATCAAAGGTTTATCATTTTTACTTTCGGTGTCACCCATCACAGGCAGAGAGTGGATGCAGAGAAAGACGTGCCATACATGAAGAGCAACGGAACAACAGAAACCCAAAAATGACAGCGGCGAACGGTGAGCAGAAAAAAACCCAAAACAAACTAATCAGTCAGTATGAGGTCACAGGGGCGTTCAAGGGACACTATAACATCTTGCAGATGGCTTTTACGGCTTTTTACTGGTCAAGATCCAATCTTTGTGACATTTATAGATCCCTGTTTGGAACCTATTGTGCGGTCCTGTAGAGTCTCTCTTCCTGGTAAACAACCTCGCCTTCCAGACTCATCATTCCCAATTTGCAGCATTAACCTTTCTGCAATCCCAAACTGATGTGACGCTGCACAACCTGCAGAAAGGTCGAGACTCCGGCAGCACTTAGCGGTGTGTGGAACAGCTTGACCTGGAGTCTTGGCCTTTCCACAGCTTCTTCTTTTCCTCCCCCGTGCTCCTTTATAGCAGGTGGAGCTGCAACAGAAATACAACCTGCAGACGGGCAGGAAAGAAAAACACAAAGAGTTCGTCTGGATTTCAGGTCTGGTGAACGAAACTCAGTGTTTTAGTCTTTATCCGTCTTCAAACTTAGGAGAATTTTGAAAACAGGCCCATGTTATAAACCGCAACTATTTTATCTTTCATCAGAGCAAGCGTGAGGTAGTTTGAGGTTCTCATTGTGTAAGCGAGCATCCTGGCATGCTATGAAACCGTTCCACTGAAATGAAAGAGAAAGATGTGTTCTTTTTTTTGTCACGGTCCAGAACATGGTGTTACTTTCAGCAATAGCCCTGAGCGTTAAGACTGGATGAAACTGGAGTCATAAGACATGAATGTCATTCTTTAGGACATTGGATTGATAGGTGAGTCATGGGTTATTACTTCAAACCTCACCCAGAGCCACAAAACTAAACAACTTACAACTGCTAGCAGGCTAAGCAGGAGGCTCCATGATGAAACACTGCAAATGTCCATGAATCATTCAAAAACTAGACCTTTGAATGGCGCTATTCTTCATATTATATATTTTAGAGGAGGGGCTCCAGACGAGGGAAGAAAGTGGAGCAGTGGAGCATGTTACGGAGGCACAGATGCATAAAGAGCTGAGATGCCTGCCTGCCTTCCTGCCTGCCCCACATTTGGCTTCTAGGTCCTCACCGCTAAATGATTCAGAGGCAGAACAACAATCCATCATCTCTTTGGAGGGGTTATTATAAATGCATCGCATCCCCTCGCAGCCGAAACTGTTCGATGCAGACGTGAAAGGTCTCCATGTGAAGTCGTAAACCTGCTCACAGGCCTCAGATATGTTCTATTGTGCACCACAACGATATTTTCTGGCGACGTCTTTCTGAATCTTAACAGTTTACACCGTCACATATGTATTTATGATTTCAGAGTTTGTTCGCCGATAAGCTTCGAGTGTTTATCAAACAGTTTTTTCCGGTATTTACAAGAGTGAAACATTCGATGTCCTGTTCCACCCTGTGACCTGCCCTGAAAATGTCAGCAGAGATTGCAAAATATGCTACGCCTTGTAAGTGCACCGTTTATCTCAGTTTTAATGATTATCTCCGCCTGCGCCTGTGCCACGCAAGTAATCATTACCTCCAAATATCATAACTTTCTTTTAATCTTTTTTGGCACTTTCATGCTTTATAAAACATCCTCCATCCCACTGGATTGCAGAATGGACACGGCCGAGCAGATCAATTAACAGATTCATCATGGCAGAGGAAGGAAACAGCTTCTCTCCTGACACTGACATTCCTGCATGCGAGTGCCCTTCCAGACGTTTAAAACTGAGGTTCAGAGTCTGTGTTTTAATCTGGTGATGGAGCTCAGGAAACCTCACAAAGACGCCTAAAGAGCAGAGATGCCTGCCCCACATTTGGCTTCTAAGTAGTCACCGCTAAATGATTCAGAGGCACAACAACAAGCCATCGCCTCTTTGGATAAATACACCACCTTCGTGCAGCCACACTGTTAAATGTAGAAATGAATAAAAGAAGTGACCGCCGTAAACCACCCAGTAAATATGACATACACAAAAAAAAAGCACAGCATCCTGTCAGGAGGCTTTGACGTTACCTTACCCTTGTTATCTGAATAATTTTAAGTGCTGTGCTGAGTCAGGCTGAGTTGTTTTATTTCCTAACATCCTTCATGACTTTGCATTTTGTTTTGTTTTGTTTTGTTTTGTCCTCCTCCTCCTCCTCCTCCTCCTCCTCACCCCGACCTCCTTAGTCTGACGAGCATCAGCCGGAGAAACACATGCAAAAGAATAAATCAGAATTTGTTTTGTGTTCTTTCTGCTTTTCCCTCCAGTGGCTCCTGATTTATTTCCCGGTCTACTACAAGAGAGACTCCGTGAAATCTTTTGTTCTCCTCTTTCATTGATCCGATCCTGACTCGGCTGCAGTTGACAGCTCACGCCGAGGCTCCCGCCAGGAGTTTGAGAAAAAAAAAAAAAAAAAAAACAGCAAACAACAACAACAACAAGGAGGCCTGTTTTGATCACGGCTTCCCTTTGTCTGTCCAGCTCTCATTACTGGAGCAGGAAGCAGCAGCTGAGGCAACATTTCAGCTCAGAGGAAGAGGAAACCTGACAAATGCCGAATTGACAACATTCCTCACGCCTGCTTCAACACACTGTGATCAGAGGGTTTAA
The DNA here is from genome assembly GCF_963514085.1 of Chelon labrosus. Taxonomy (NCBI): domain Eukaryota; kingdom Metazoa; phylum Chordata; class Actinopteri; order Mugiliformes; family Mugilidae; genus Chelon; species Chelon labrosus. The sequence continues at coordinate 23,204,382 of NC_140354.1, forward strand.
CATGACAGAAATGTGCCTCCATGTTAATAATAATAAGAATAATTATAATAATAAGCCTCAATTATTTTTTCTTTCTTTGATTAATTAAATGATTTATGTGTTTGAAGCTTTCAGAAGTGGCCTGATGTCTCCTCACATGCAGGATGAAGTCGTGTGTTGGACTGTTTGTGGCGTGCAGGGCCGTCCTGTGAACCTTAAAGCTTTTTGTTGTCCTCACAGATGAAGCCCAGTGTCTGAATAAACCAATGAAAGTCAACTGTGTGCAGCTGATCGCCCGTTTTGTTTTGTTCTTTTCCTCACATGCACGAAGACTTGAAGCGTTTCATTCCCTGGTGATTGATTTTCGACTATTTTCCCCTCCCTCCAGCAAATTTGACGTTGTTGTTGAAAACGTCTCTAGATATTTTGCAGAACCCCAGAGCTTCAAACTCGTATGGTGTAGCTACTCTACAAATTATTTCCATCCTCCAAAATTGCCATTTGACTGTATGACATGATAATTACCATAAATGTGTGCCGTTTAATCTGTTGAGAAAGCTACAGAGTTGAATGAAACAGACTGATCGCACTGATTTAGCACAGAGGAAACAACTGTTCCACATTTAGAGGTTTAAAAAGGTGCTGTCTCCTATTTTCCTGTGTTTATCTGTGTTTTAAAACAAAGATGGCCCAGTCACAACCTTGAAAAGCCTTTTTTTGTGATGCTGCTGCAGGACATTGCAGGAAAACTGAGCTGATTAGTTGTGCAACATCAAAGCTAGACGTAAAGATTTACAGTGCATCCTACAGAAGATGAATAATTCAGTTTTTATTGATTGATTTTCTGAGCTCTGACGCCCCCTGCTGGTGAACCAGAGTGGTAGATTTAATAAAATAAATCCTGAACAAACAGATAAAAACATCAGCCGACATTAAAAACGAGCAGCTTTATCTTTTTAATTACAAATTTAAACAGCTTTGTCACACTTTTCCCTCACGGAGAGCGCGTCAAAGCTACTCCACCCACAATGCACCGCGAACTGTAAACAGGAAACGTTTGACCGGTTGTTGCTAGGCTACGGCTTCTGCGAATCTCTTTCAAACCTAAAAACTCGCGTCTTTTTTTCTGTTTTCTGTTTATATTTATTTAATTTAAATTACAAAGTTTATGATTTAAGACTGAACTATCTTCCGTGTGTCGCGTGGCTAACGCGTGGCTAACGCGTGGCCGTGAATTAGACGTGTAACCGTTCAATTTAACCGTTAAACTTTAAAATGCTAAACGAGGCTAGCTACTTGAACGCTTAACTGCTATTTACATAGACACTGGATTAATTAAACCTGCTAGCTACTTACCCCTACTCACTAATGATCTCCATGCTACACTCGTGTTAGCATGAAGGCTAATGCTAACAGCTATGCTAGAGAGGAGGGGGGGTTACCAATGGAGACGAGTGACGCCTGATCAGATTTAGCTAATGCTAGCTAGCCTGCCAGCTAGCTAAATCATAACGGTATCTGTCAGTCTGCAGAGATTCAAGATGGTGAGTGTTTATTTTAGTGATTTTTAAAGGCTGACGTGATTCTTGAAGTATTATCTTGAATAAGCACGTGTGTTAACTATTTATTTTTACTTAAATAATCGCATTACTTATTTACAGGCTACAAAACAGAAGGCTAAAACCTCTAAAAGTAAGTTCATACTGTACTAAATACATCCACTGTTAATCAAATCGAGATTACTTCTTTGTTAAAATATCACATAGTGTGTTTTATAGCCTGTCCTTAGAGACACAAGCTAACAGACAGCATGTCTACAGAATGACTGTATGTCCCCTGGTTGTTTTCTCAAGGTTCCTTCAAAGATGACGATTTGCTCGACAGCTTGTTTGATGACAAAAGTAAGTGGTAAGATTTATAAGGATCAGCGTAAGAAGTATTATCATTGCGACCTTAATACTTTTATTTTGACAATTTGCTCAACAGAGCAACCAGTGAGGGTTAAAGAAGCTCAAGGCAGAGAATTAAACCGGTAAGTTGGAAGAATTCGAGATTTACTGCAGGTACTAGCAAGCATAGCTCATTATTCATCTTGTTTTCAATTATTCCTGCTTTTCCAGCTCATCTGCCACTGATAATATCTTCAGTATGCTGGCAGAGGAGTTGAAGCGGGACGGCGTGGACTCAGAGGTGTGTACAGACATCACATTTACACTCCCAGTCATTTCAACACTTCATTGTCTTTTAATTACTTTCTTATTTCTGTCGAAGAACTCTGACGTCTCAGCAGCCGATCCCGGTGACATCCTGAAGAACATGAAGGTAGACTCTTATCAAAATGTGCAACAGCAGAGGCGCGGTGTTCAGTTTGCAAAGTGTGACTGCTGTTTTGTTTTGTTCTCCATCTTTATTCAGGACCTGGATGATATGGAAGTCGAGCTATTTTCGTTGAAGAAAAAGCCCCCCAGTTCAGCTCCTGCACAAACAACAAAGCAGTCCCGTAGTGAAGGGCCAAAGAAAGACTCTACCGTGCTGGAAAGTAGCACAAAACCAGAGGGAGCAGGTGCGTCAGTGCAGAGTGTTTTTTTTTGTTTGCATAAATAATTTCGAGTTAAAAGCATCAATCTGAGAGGATTTTATCCGCCTCACCTTCGCTCAGGTGAGCCCAGCAGAGGAGTGAAGAAGCCAAACTCTGCACCTTCGTCCACGACACGTAACTACAAGAAGTTCACCTTCTCAGGTGAGGACGTCTCGCTGTCACATCTGAGCTTTACGTAGTTTAACAAAAGTCTTGCTGGCTCATAGCTTTACTTTGTTTTTCTCAAACTTTAACTCAAGACAGCGGTGGTGATGATGAAGGTGTTGGTCAGACACCTCACACTAAAGGTACATTAGTAAACATAATGTGTTTGAGAAGTGCACACTGTGAAAAATGTTGAACAACGTATTGAATTCCCAAAGAAATGATTAAATATTTGTTGAGGTTTTTATTTGTGCGTCCACATTAACATATACAGTGCAGTTTAAAGATTTTTTGCGCTCTTCAGTCTGCTGAAGTGGTACTGCATATAAAATATTTCAATAAATCCAGTCTAGTACAACACTGCTGCAAGTTGTAGGTGTAAAAATTTAGTTTAATTTCCTCTCCAGATCTAGACGACCCCCTGGCTGACCTCCTCGATGACCTCCTCCCAGATGAAACTAAGCCTGAATCTAAATCTAATCAGACCAAACCTGAGAAACCTGCACCATCTCCGTCAGCATCCCCCGTCCTAAAGACTGAAACAAGTAAGACTTTCCTTTTTCATCCTCATTTCTACAAGTAATCATCAAACGCTCAATGTGTGTGTGTGTATGTATTATTTGCTCACCAGCGAAGGCAGCAAAGAAAAGTGACTTTACGTTCGACGAGAAGGACGACCTAATGGATGCGCTTGGATTTGACGGTGATAAAAGCAGTGCCAAGAAAAAGGGGACTCCACTTTGGTCTGCTAAGGAAAGGTAACAGCGAGTCTTTGTCGTCCTTGTTTATTGTACTCGAATGATGAATAATTTCTGCGTCTGGGCTTTGGGCTGCAGCTAAAAACAAACAAAGGCTCGACAACAAACCAACATCCGTTTCTCTTCTAATTAGTTTTGCCTCCGCTGTTTCTTGATTCGTCATCTGTTCCCTGTTCCTCTCAGGAGCGATGCTCCTCAGAGAACTCGCACTAGAATCGATGAGATTCTGGAGAGTTTCACTTCACCAGGTGCGAAGGACGACCAGCTTCAGTCTGAGGAGAAGAGGCAACATGAAAAGAGCTCCGCTGGGAAAGGTGATAATAGAGCAACGTGGTTTTGTGCTTTTTTTGTGTGTGTGTGCAAGTGCTGTTTTAAAATACTGACACAGTAACGCTCCCGTTTATCAGAGTCACTTTTAGAGGATGACCTGACGTTCGGGTCCTATCAGCCCACTCTGGTTTCTACTCCTGAAGGTCGCCAGTCCCGCAGACAGTCTGTCAGGTGAGTGCAGCGTCCTTGTTTAACAGCAGGCAGCCGCTTTGGACAGCACCGTTTAGACTTTGTCTTCTTTCGATTAGATTTTCCACAGAGGACGTGTCTGCCTCTACGCCAGAAAAGAAAGCAACGCCCACCCCCACTCGACACCGCAGCTCGGCCGACTGGCTCGGCCTCAAGACAAACGACGATCTTAACTATCTGGAAGATGATCACAAAGAAGTCAAGAGTTCAACAGAGTCTCCAAAACCCCCCTCCTCTCCGTTACTGGAGAGAAAGCCCGACTTGACATCTGTTGCTAAAACAGCAGCAGACGCCCCGGCGCCGACTAATAATAATAATGTCACCAGACAAACTAAGTCAGAGGTTTCCAAAAGCCAGAGGAAAAACGAGGAAGAGGAGGATGACTGGTTAGCTGGAGCGCTGAGCAGGAGGAAGGCTCTGTCAGGCTCAAACACAGAGGCAATAACTTCCAAACAGGAGGACTCGTTATTCCTGGGAGACGAGGTGGATCTGGAGTCGAGTGTTAGGTACTGTTCACAACAATAGAAGCAACACACTGACAGAACATATGTGTCTCTGAGTAATGAATAAACACCTGGTCTTGTTCTCGGTAGACAAGCTGCTTCACAGAGAGGCAAAGAAGACACTCTTCTGTCTGTGAAGGAAACTAGGTAAGATGTGTGTCGTGTGAATCCATCAAATTAAAAGACACAACATTTTTATGATTTATTCATTTTGCTTTTGTTTTGTGCAGTGACACTTTTCTGGGTCGACCCGGCCCTGCTGCTCATTCCACCCCCGTCAGGGAGGAGACGGCCAGACGAGGTATCTGTCACACGCTGATACGATGATTATTTAATTTATCCCGCAGTAAAATGATCATTCATATTTTACAGCCACCTTTTCATGACCTCGTGCTGAGCTCCTGAAGAACAGCTCATATCTAAAACTCTGCGTCGCTCCAAATCTTTTAAATCACGTCTTCTTCTTCTTCTTCTTCTCGTGCCTCTCAGCTCCACTACTTTCCCCTTCTGTAGTTAATGAACGTACACCCGCCACGCAGCATTACCCCCCCTCCACCTTAACCTCATCCTCACTAACCCCTCGCCACGCTGAAACCCTTAGTGTGTCTCCTCCCTCAGATTCTCCTGCTCAACCTGCTGATCCCATACCAGCCTCTGCTGCTAACATTAGCCACCCCCAACGCCCTCCATCCACTCAGGGATCCAGGATGCTAAAGGAGTCCGGTCAGGCTTCAGGTGAAACCCTGCAGCAGCCGCCCGGCTCTCTGCCCTCTGCGCTGCCTGGTACAACATGGTGTAAGTAACCGTAGGGAAAAGTCGATTTAGCACTTCACGACTCAGATTGTTACTCATGTCTGTTTTCTTTCCTGCAGTTCCACAACAGAACCAAACACAGAACACCTCAGGTGCTGTCCAACAACAGGTAATGCTGCTTGTCTGGAATGAGGACGTCATAACAGATAATATGACTTATTTAAAACTCCTTTCTTCCTCTGAACAGGCGACTTTCTCATCAGACATTCTGCAACAGCTGCTGCTACAACAGCAGGTGAGAATCTACTCAGATTTATCAGTCAGATCAGATTCATCGCCCCAGGTTAGGTCCTGATTCTTCTCTTCTCCTGAAGCTGATGCAGACTCGGCTGCTGGGTCTGGGAGGTGGTGTCGATGCTGGGGTCATTGAGAGACTTCCAGACAAACAGCAACAACCTGCAGATTATCAGGCTCTGCAGGCGCGCATCATCCAGCTGGAGGGACAGGTGTGTGTTTGTATAATTAACCTCAACGCTGCATGAGCTCCCAAACTGTTTCTAAAACTACAATGTGTTGTCATCCAGGTGAAGACGCTGCAGCTGGAGCGAGACCAGAGCCAGATGGTGCTGGAGAACATCCAACAGCAGCATAAACACACCGTGGAACTCATGGAGAACACACACAAGTAGTTGATTCCCCTCATTCGCTCTGTAAATGCATCTTTAAGATACGTTTCACGCGACTGACACGCCGTCTGTGGATCTCCAGGGCTCGTGTGAAGTTGCTCGAGGATTCGTCCGCCCAGCGGGAAACACAGATGCAGCGAGAGTGCGAGGACCTGATGGAACGCCTGACCGCGGTGACACGGTCCGCCGAGCACGAGCGCTCGGAGCTGCAGGCGCAGTACCAGCGAAAACTGGCTCAGGCCCAACAGGACAGAGACCGGGAGGTGGAGAGACTCAGAGATCTGCAGAGGTAAAACTGCAAACCTCATTTTAAAGTTGTCGAACCTTCCACACACACCATAAGACACAACGAAAGTTAAGGGCAGCATTCATTTCAGAAACTGTTCATGTCAAAAGACTTCTCAATACAATACCTCAGTAAGTCCCAAGTCCCATCAAGAAAAATATAAATATTAAGCTATAGATCTAGATATATCCTTCTTCACCGTCCAGAAAATCCATCTTGGAGATGAAGAAAGATCACGAGGATCAGGTCCAGAGACTGAAGAGGCTAAAGAACGAGGAGATTGACGCTGTTACAAGTGCAACATCTCAGACCAGGTCAGAGAAAAATATATACTCCTAATTCAACACTTCTTTATGGTTTCGTGTGAAGATTCAGTGCAGATACAGTTTGATATGCTGTCTGAAGCATTTTTCTTTTTGGTCCAGGTCTCTGGCAGGAGTGATCGAGCAGATGGAGCAGTTCTCTTCTCGACTTGGCGAGCTTTCTTCTCGGGTGGAGAGCACTCACGAGCAAACGGCTCACGGCCTGGAGCAAGGGGCGCGGCACAGAGACGAGCAGCTTCGAAGTAGGGCGCGCACGCACATCCACACGCTTCCATCAAATGGGTCAAGACGCCAGTCGTGTTAAGAGCGCCGAGGTCACCCTCTGAATGTGCGTTTCAGCCATGCAGGACCGTCTGGCCCAGCAGCAGAGAGCCATGGCAGAGGAGAGAGCTTACCTCAAGGAAATTATCTCCAGGATGGACACGCAGCTGAACGAGCAGCAGAGACAGCTCGAGAAGGTGAGGATGGAAAAACTCCAAGAGAACAACGGCGTACGCTATTTTTAGACAAAGTGTATTTGCTTTGAAATAACAGTTTGATGCACGTTAAAGAATATTCTGAGACTTCAAAACACAGCTTTTGTGATCGGAGAACTTGGAGAATTTCTTGACGACGTTTCTCCCGAGTCTTGAGTTTAAAATGACTGGTGCAGATGGGCTGGAAGAGGTGGAATTTAATTGAATTCCTGGATGAATTTCCACCTTTAATACCTTTTATTTTGATCATCAACAACAGGGCCTATATACAAAGACACCTGAAGATACTGAGAGAAACATCCTTGATTTTAAATCCTGTAGAAACATCTGTGAAGGTTCTCAGTCATTCATTCATGGTATAAATGTAAAGAACAAGCTGAAACAAGCACAACTGGACATGTAGAGTTTAGTGAAGACGTTTCTTCCAAGTCTTTATTTTCTTAAAGTCTGGTGTTTTTTGTTTTTTTTTGTGTCGGGTGCTTCAGGAGCGCTGGAAGGTGACCGCAGAGCAGGCCAAAGCCGAGTCGACCCAGAGAGGCCTGGAGGAGGAGCGGCGCGTCCAGAGCATGCAGCTCAGCATGGAGAGAGAGGAGCTGGAAAGAGCGAAGGTGAGGCTGACGAAAAAAAATAAAAACACATCCACGTCTGTGCTGAGCGTCAGACCGACTCCCCTTCTCCTCCGTCTGGTCTCCCCACCAGAGCGCTCTCCTGGAGGAGCAGAAGTCGGTGATGCAGCACTGTGCTGATGAGAGGAGGAAGCTGGCGGCCGAGTGGGCTCACTTCCACGCCCAGGAGAAGCAGTGGCGCGAGAGGTCTGAGCGGGACGTCAGCAGCCTCCTGGAGAAGAGGGAAGGATCCATCCTCAGTCTGGCTCAGGTGAGCTTCACCGACCTCTTCATTAGTTTACTAGTATTAAATAATAAAGTTTGTAGATTCTCAAAGAAACATTGTGTGTCTTCTGTAGGATCAAGCAGACCTGAAGCTCCGCATGGCCGAGCTGAAGCAGAAGGAGACGGCCGTGTCACAGGAGCGAGAGACTCTGGAGAGGCTGAGAGAAGAACTGGACAGAGAGAAAGAGAAGTTAAGCAGCACAGCGCTCAGGCTCAAAACACGAGCCCAGGAGGTCGAGGCCTTCAGCAAGGTAACTTCACGCCACACTGACTTATACACAAGTATCCGGTGCGTTGTGACGGACGTTTGACCACGCCTTTTGCTTCGCAGCTCGCTGCAGACAAGTTCGAGGAGGGAGAACGAGCTCTGCAGGAGGCGAAGCGTGTGGAGGCTCAACACGAGGCACGACTGAGGAACATTCATTCCCAGACGGAGCACCTGAGGCAGCAGGAGCAACGCGTCCTGAAGGTATGAGCCTCGGTCAGATCGCTGTGACGTCACCTCCAGACTGTGACAGTACGGTTGTACATTAACACCTGTTGTCATAGGAACGGCTGCAGTTAAGTCACGTGCAGAAGGACACAGAAAGCCAGAGGCACAACGTTTCCATTACACCGTTACCTCTAGTGACTCCTCCTCTTTTACCAGGTGAGCTTCTAAAACCTAAACCCTGTCATTAAAAATTACAAGTAAAACGATTTCATGTGTTGATGGTTTATTTTCTGTGCAGATCCAGTTTCAGTGTTGCCCGAGCCTGAGCTGACTGCAACCCTGGACCTTCTCCCTCCTCCTTCACTGTCCAACACTCGCTCTATGGCGCTCCAGGCCAGTCTGGCTCTGTGGAAGTACACCGCAGAAAAGGTAACCAGACAAAGAGAACACTTTTATTTCTTAATATATCTCATGTATTATGGAGATACTACTTTTACAAGGTACATTAAAACCATCCTGGACATACCAGATACTTTTATCAGAGCAAACCGTAAACGGAACCAATATTATCAGCTGTCCAAATGTCATGTAACAGGTTCATTTTAATACCAAAAAGAAGGTGCAACGATGTTATCACATGTTGTGACAGTAGATATTTAACACTAAAGTCCTTACTGAAGATTTGCCAACACGGCATCACTAAATCAGTTACTGTTTCTCTATTCTGCCGGCCTTAGGCAGATGGGTCCCTCCATATTAACTGGTTCTACTCAATGTTTCTTTCTGTTAAAAAGGGAGTTTTTCAGTGGGTTTCAGACCAGATGTAAAGCGTCTTGAGACAAACTGTATTGTTATTGACGCTATATAAATTAAAATGAATTAGCCTAATCAGACTCTTTAACATCATTTCCTAGCCCTTCTGTTGCTGAGCTTCTTTTCAGGACATACAAAAGCACAGTATATACAACCGGTCATTATCTCACATCTTTCTAGTTGCAATACAACTCCTATTGGAGTTTGTTGTTTTACTCGTATTAATGAATGTCAATATATATTTAACCTCCTTAACACCTCAATCTACACAAGTTGGTTGTTTCAACTTCTAACTAGCCACTGTAATTTTTACCTGATGCAATATGTAAATATTTTTTGTACATATCCGTCTGCCATATTCTATTTTTTGTATCTTTTGCATCTTGCACTGTTGTTTCCTGCCGCTGTAACACCTTAATTTACCCACAGGGATAAATTAAGTCCTATCTTATATCTTAAAAATTCAGGGTCTATGTACTTATTCTTAAATCAAAGTTCAAGCTTTTTTAGCAAATGTGGCAACACACCAGATCAGAAAATGCACTCATTAAGCAAATTGTAGAGTTTTTATTTATCACAAAAATAATGCAATTACAATTTCAAGTTTTTATAAACACTAAAAAATTCAAGCAGCAACAAAAACAGAATTCCAGGACGTGTGGGAACCATAGAGAACTGAAGTTGGATTTAATACAGTCACTAGAGCTCATAGAAATACACAGACAAATGTTTTTTGAACTTTGTCACAAATCTTTCTGGCGTTTCTTGCCCACAGGACCGAGAATTCCTCCAAGAGGAACAGATCTTTCTGGAGAATCTGAAGAAGAAATCTTACAGATCATCTTTCAGCACAGATTGACCAACACATGCTGGATCATGGTAGAGTTTCCAGGTGCTGAGTACTTGAATTTTATACATCGTTTTATGAAACATTATGTTTTTATACCAATAAATCTTGCATTCAGTATCAGACGTCTGCTTCTCCTCTGACTCCATCTGTTAAAAAACAAAAAAACAATGTCTTCAAACTCTAAACACACCAAAGCTTCACTGTATCATCTCTCCATTCAAGCCTCAGGTTACCATGAATCCACACATGAGTTCAGACAGGGATAACTTGTATCATCACCGGCTTGATTCAAATTAAATCAGTCCTGCAGAATTTACCTGTTGGTTTCCTCTACAGATGATCATCCTCTAACAGTCTCCTTTCATCACTGCCACATCTGTACAGAAGAGAAATCACATCTGGGTCATTTAAAAGCTCATCACACGAGTCAGAAGCAAAACGTTTGAGCATTTCTCAGAACAGCTATTTCCATCGTCAGTTATCGCATCAGACGGCACTTCCTATGCAGCAGTTTTCATCACTGAATGAGTGGAAACACAAATCACAACAAAATAATATTAGAACAAACCTTTTTCACTGCATCTCCTGCTGCTGGACGAACCAAGGCCAAGCACAGACCTGCAAACAACACCAGCTCATTAATGAGAATTCATCCACAAACACGTGGTTTTAAACAAACTCAGCCTGCAGCAGCTCAGGGATAATTGGTTTCCACAATGTTTTTTCAGACAGGGATAACAAACTCATCATATGAAGTGCAGGTCAGATAAAAGCTGTCACACCACTTTACTTTACTGCAGATTTACCTTTAAAATGGTCCTTAGATGAAGGTGAGCGTCATTCCACGTCATTCAGAGCTGCCTATAAAAAAGTAAAGCATTAAATAAGTTGTGTATTAATAGATCTAACATAAACTGCTAGTTAAATTAATAAATGATGTTCTGGCTCAGTCTATATTACCTGCCCAGCGTGGTCTTCTCGCACGTGTCGGCCCGGCTAGAAGAAAGCTAACAGCTAGCTAACCGGCATTAACTGGCTCAACTAAACTGCTAACAGCTTCCATACTTCCACACATCAAGTCTCGTCAATTACTCGTCAAATCATCGCCAGTTCACGGCGGCTCGTCGTCATTAAATATTATATTTCTACATAAACGAGGCTCAACAGCTAGAAAAGACATGCTGAAGTTCTCCGAGCTTCCTCCTGCACTCCAGAGACGAAGAAGACCGGAAATCTCGCGCGATCACGTTTTTATATGTTGGCTAACGTCACATGTCATGTGATTATTGCGACCGGATGTGTTTTTATTTTATTTTATTTTATTTTATTTACTTTTTTCTTCAAATTTAAAAAATGTCCTCCATAGTTTTGTAACAAAACGTTCACAATTAATAATATTATTAGAGAGTATTAATCAAACTATTAAAAGTTTAAGCTGCAAAACTTTAAGTTAGCATGTAGGCTAACCACTTCATTCATTTAAATGGAGAAAAATTAGCAATATCGTTCAACACAATTTCCTCATTAGGGAAAAGTTTCAGTAGTTTGGAAGAAAGCATAAGTTAAAGTTTGGGGATGTTTTCTTTTTATCATATTTTAATATTATTTAAATATGTTATTATTTTACTATTATAACAGGATAATACGTTTTGTAAAGTGGTTACGGTGTGATAGTCTGATTATTTAAAAAAGTGGATTTATTTTATCAAACTAATATGGATTAAAAATAAACTCATTGTTATAGTAATAATAGTGTAATAAAAAAGCAGTATTCATTAATTTAAATGGGAGCAAATAGCAACAACAGACTACTTTTTTAAGAGTAATTTTATAAATGTGCACTCTATAGTTCTACAGCAATACGCTCACATTGTACAATAAATATTTCAGGCTACTATTATAAGTGAGTAATAAGTTTAATAGGCCTGAAGTGTTTTATCTGGCTGAGGTGTTGTTATCTGATGACATATGGTTTAAAAAGCCAGGAAAGTGGACCTTGAATTATTTTGTCTTTACTAGAAATAAGTTAATTCCCCAATAATAGTAATTTAAATGGAAAGTAAAGTGGGGAAAGTGATATTGTTTGAGTTTTCTGTTCCAGTTTCATATCCTGTGTCTCCAGACTGACTCTGTTGTGTAGATCAGCTGTTGGAGCAGGTCGGACCAGGAGGTTGCTGCGCTCCTCCTGCTCCATCTCTGCCGTTCCTCTTCCAGTCACTAGGGAGAGACCGTGGACCGGGGAAGCTGCTGTCCTGTCATTCCGCTCCGAGGATCCCACGGCAGGCAGGCAGGCAGGCAGGCAGGCGGCCAGGCAGAGGCTCAGAGTCTGCTCTCCACCGCCGCCATCCGCTCACCGGCCTCCGGGACGCGTCGCACTCCCCGTCCGGGATGGAGAAAGACGCCTCTGATCCGGACCCGTCCCGCCGGCAGAACGGCGGCTTCGTGGGGGTGCTGTACGGGGAGTTCACCGACACGCTCGACGACAGGGTCCGGTACTCGGTGAGCCTGACGGAGAGCGCGCTGACCATCCGGAGGATCTCCTCGACCCCCGGCCGGACCGAGGCGGTTTTTAACCTGACGGACTGTGTGGGCTGCCGGGCGTACAGAGGCCCGGACGGGTCGGACGTCGGCGCCTACTTCACGGCTTACTTCTACCCGTTCAAGAGGCGCTGGATGAGCGCGGGGATGACCCGGCAGAGGGTGGAGCAGTGCTTTCGGGTCGCGCTGGTCCAGGACCCGCTCGTCAACCTGCGGGAGGCTGAGAGGTGGGCTCACGCCATCCGGGATGCTTCAGCGCTGCGGGCGCCCCGGAGAGACGGTGAGCAGGAGACACAGGCATTAAAAAAGAAACTTTAATCTGAACATGATTAACATGAAACATGGTGAATGTGTCTGCGCAGGGGTTGGTTTTATAAGAAGAAAACTCCTGTAAAGTGAGTGACCCACATGGTTCCTCAGTCAGAGCACACTCTACTGAAACAGGTTCTGCAGAAATTCCTTTCTTATCCGCTCAGTAACCTGTTCTACCTGCCATGACAGGTGGAAGGTGAGGCTCAGCTGCAACTGCTGCTTCATTCATTCATTCATTCATTCATTCATACATTCATTCATACGTGCACATTCTGGATCTGGACTCTCTCCTCAAACTGATCAGCTGAGTAGTAGTTACAGCTGATTCTCCTCTCCTTGCTCAGGCTTCATTGTTTCTGCTGAAGCAAATTCCCTCTGAGACTTTTTTGTTGACGGGTGGAAAAAAAAGAAACAACACACATCAAAACAAGTTGTGTTTTTCATCCGCTTTCCAGCAGCAGCAGCAGCAGCAGCAGGAGCCTCCTCTAATTAGGTCTCAACATGTCTGCTTAAAATGCAGACTGTCTTCAAGTTCCTTTGTCTTCCCGTCCCATTAGCGTCTGTTGTTTACCTCTGACGGGGCAGTTAACATGAATACAGGAGTGTTTATGGAGATTCATTTTGGGACAAAGTGGTGGCTCTGTTTAAAAGGCAGGTGACATCCTCTTCATCCTCTCCTTCATCCTCTCCTTCATCCTCTCCTTCATCCTTCACGCTGAGATGTTTAACTCTGTCTCAGCTCGAGGAACGAGGGGATATTTGAGTCGGCGCTGACTAATTTGGAATGCCCGGTTTACGAAAGATGCAGGCGAGCCTGAGCAACGGGATGAGGAATGAGGTCGCCCTCCTGCTTGCAGCCTCCAGGTGTACACTGCAAACACTGTAGAGGTGGAAGGGTGGGGGGGTGGGAGGTGGTGGAGAAGCAGCAGCAGCAGCCGGCCGGCCTCCCCTCTGCTCTGCAGGGTCCAGGCCTGTTTGGCATGCACGCTGTCCTCACCCTGGACACATCAAAGAGCTCCTCTGAGAGCTGTGTGTAGCCTCATACTCCAGATTAGATTTTCTTCCTGATCATTCATTTATGGGCCTGTTTATAATCTGGCAGTCAACAGAATAAATGAGTAACGTTGTGCTAATAGATGAGGCAGAGATGCTGCTTCACTGCCCCGTCATGGAGGGTGTATGAAAGTCAGAGATTCACTAATCCCTCGTCCTCCTCCTCCTCCTTGTGTATTTACCCCCTCAGTTAATTGCATGTCGTCTCGTCTGGGGCCGCAGATGGAAAAGGTTGGATTAAAAGTGCGGCTCAAGATTTTCGGCTGAGAGCTACGAAGTGATTAAAGCCCAACATGTGGAGGTGTAGTTTACAGCGGCGCGTGGTTGCGTTGGCATCCATCCCACCGGTCAGGTTCTTTATTCTCTCTGCTGAGTTCTGTGGAAGGAAGGAAACACTGACACGCGATGCAGAAGATGCACAGAGAGATTGCAAAAGAATGAGATGACGGTTGCTGGGTTTGACTTTTGTTACGAGTGCCTGCTTTTATTTTCCTCCCACCGCCTGTCAGATAGACAGATTTAACATTTGCACATATTTCTGTGTCTATTTGTGCCACAGAGTTACAAATGCACAGAGGAGTGTCTTCCACAACCATGACAAGATAGATAGAAGGTTGAAGCATTAGTGTGATATCACTGAGGTCTGCTTTTATTTAAGATAAAGTTGGTTCAGTTTGAATTCTTGCATAAACTTTGATGAGTGATGCAGCATCTTCAAGGAATGCTACAAGTCCAGCTGCTCTTGTTTCAGCTTGTTTTATTTTTTTTGAATATCTAGGTTCAAAGTTCTCATATTGTCCCACTAAGGAAACATCTTTGCAGGAGATGCTCCACATATAGTATAGGACACACAACTCATGGAGCAGACAGTGACTCTGAGCTGATTGACTCTAAAAGCCACAATTTTATATAAACTTAAAGCTGTTCCAGGTTGGAGGTTCAAAGACTCCAACCAATGCACCATCAACTCACTTCACTTAATCTCCCACTGCCACGGCAAAGTATTCTACGAGTGTCGTCTCAATAAAATGTTGCACAGTAACGTTGAATTAACCGAATCAGTGTAAAGCAGAGGTGTCAAACTCTTATTTAGTTCAGGGGCCACATTCAGCCCAATCTCATCTCAAGGGAGTAACATAACAGCAACAACTCCAGATGTTTCCTTTTGTTGTAGTGGAAAGAAAAACACCATGAAAGTGATGACACTTAATGAACAACCTGAGATCTCTTAAGAAAAATAAGTGCAAGTCCAACACATTGCTGCCCTCTGCTGTTTAGTTCTGGGTCTCAGTCATAGACCGTGTAAAGATGGACAGCGGGACAGCTCCTCTAAAGAGAAGCCAAAGCAAGTAGAGCTCCCCCTGGTGGCTGGCTGCAGTATAGGTCATAAGCTCCACCTCCTCCATGTTAGTGGGCGGGACTTGGGCCTAAAACTAAAACACTAAAATACACGTCAAATACTTTTTTTAATCAAGGATGGTTTCTGTCATTTTAGGTAGTTAATATAATGTTGATGAATGTTCAAGTGTCAATGTTTTGGATACGTTTCATTTTAGAAACATAATGGATGTGACATAATGGTGACTACCAGTTGCCATGCCAACCACACCGTAAAGCGGTCCCGCAGGACAGTGAGAGTTGTAAAAAATTAATAAATAATAAATCAAGTCCAGTGTGTAATCCATTATCTCCTTGTAACAGGTGGAGGTAGAGCAGAGCGTAGTATTAATTAAACTAAAACGTGAGTGAGTCTGGAGGAAGTGTGGGCGGGGCATCGATATCACGGCTCCACTTGGCTCCGCCCTCAGACCGTACTGATCAGACTCTGGATTTAAAGTCACAAGATGGCGCCGCCCGTATCCCCGGGAAGATAGAGTCAGTTTGACCAATGAGAGGAAGTGGAGACGTGGTGTCCATATTTATATACAGTCTATGTTTTCAGTGTCTGACTAAAACAGTGTGAACCTCAGTGGACAAATTGGAAATAGCAGCTCGTTAACTGTTTTTCTTGTGTCTTCAATGAAATTTTTCATAATTCTTTTGCAAATTCATGCCGTGGGCCAGATTGGACCCTGCAGCGGCCGGGTTTTCTCCCCCGGACCGTATATTTAACACTAAGGGGAGGCAGAGGGAGGGAAATCCAAGAAAACAAGTCCATAAAACACAGGAAAGGACTGAAACAAGAACTTAGGAATACGAGAAACTACGAGGACCAAACAGGGGTAACGATGCAGACAAAGCCAGGGTTATATATACACTCACCTGGGCAGAGGGGTTAACGAGACACAGGTGAGACTGATGAGGGAGGAGCCAATCAAATAATCAGAGAGAATCAGTGTCACAGAAAGGCAAGGGCTCAGTTCTGTTTCCTCATTTGGTGACAGCTCATTGAATGTCTTTAAATCTTAATGATGCTCTGTAATGTGTAAGTACACTGCTGCAGTGTGAGCGTAGTGTTTGCAGAGACAACCAGCCGTGGATGTGCTGGGATGTGTTCTCGGGGTCAGGTGCGTCCGTCTGCAGTCGCCTCAGATTCCTCAGTGAAGGAGTCACGAGACGACCTCTCACCCCAGTCAGCAGCATCTGGGTCCCTGGGGAGCCCTTGTCTCCTGCTCTGTGACACGCGGCTGTGATGGCCCGTCACCGCTCCACCCTGTCCCGGTGAAGCCTCAGTGGGCAGCAGTGTTTACTCTCTCCAGACCTTCCACCCTCCTCTCCGGCAAACACTCAGCCCGACCTCGGAATGCATTCTGTTTGCGTAAACGTCTGAATATAGTTTCACAGATCGGCCCACACGTTTTTTCTTGAATGGTTTTAAACAGATCCTCAGTCTGAGCCTTAGAGAGGCGATACTGAACGCTCACTGTGTCTTTATTTAGAACGTATTCCTCTGCACTTGTTAGC
Organism: Chelon labrosus; assembly: GCF_963514085.1. Taxonomy (NCBI): domain Eukaryota; kingdom Metazoa; phylum Chordata; class Actinopteri; order Mugiliformes; family Mugilidae; genus Chelon; species Chelon labrosus. Next base: position 23,221,201 of record NC_140354.1, read on the forward strand.
GCTCACACATTGTCACCTCCAGTCTTCCTGTCTCATCCTCGGTGTGTGTGTGTTTGGTGTGAAATGTGCACACTGCAGCTGAAAGTTAGCTCGTCAGTGTGATGCGCTGGATGCGCCTGCAGCGATCTGACTCCACATCTCAGACATTTCACATGCGCCGGTCGTATCCTGCTGCCTGTCACACTCACAGGTCAGGAGGGATGTGCAGGAAGGAGTCGGTGACGGGGTTCAGCATCGAAGCAGTGGATAAAGGATTCAGAGGAAGAACTTCTATTTATACGCAGTTTCTAATCTGATTATAGGAAACAGTAGATCAGACACTGACCAGGAAGGTATCTGGTTTATTAGGAAATTACTAGATAGACAGATGGATAGATGGATAGATAGATAGATAGATAGATAGATAGTTTGACGCACGATGGACGGATGGATGGATGGATGGATGGATGAACGGATAGATAGATGGACGGACGGACGGATGGATGGATGGATGGATAGTTTGACGGATGGATGGATGGACGGATGAACGGACGGACGGATAGATAGATAGTTTGACGGATGGATGGATGGATGGATGATGGACGGATAGATACAGGGAGGACATGTTTACTGAAGACTGGCTGAGTGAAGAGACAGAAGGAAGCTAGCAGATGAACTGCTTCCAGATAAAGAACACATGCCACCTCTAAACGAGGTGCAAACCAGAGTACATGATGATCACAAATTAAACTGTTATTTGTCTCATACACACTTATACACAGCCCGACATGTAGGGAAAGGTTTTTAACCACTGTCAAAGATAGTATAAATAAGGCAATGTAAGAAAATATAAGACGTTATAAGACAATAAGGCAATAGAGTAATATGTCACACAATATAAAGGCAACATGAAAGGCAATATAAGAAAACATAATGTAATGTAAGAAACTGAAAAGCAATATAAGAACAAATACACTAAGGCAGTTTAAGAAAATAAGAGGTAGATAAGTAGTAGATAAAATGACTCAATAAGCCGTTATTGAAGGTTTTATTGTAGAAAGCTTTTAAATAGTGTCTATCTGCTTCTGATACCTCACATATTCAACAAACCAGCCCACTCTCTAGTAATATAACAGCTATCATCAGTGCTCATGTTTATTCTTATAACTTTATGATCAGACTCTTATTTCCACTCAGCTTTTATCTGCAGTAAATCCTCTGAACGCTGGATCTGTCCCTCCGTTTAATCCATCATCATATCTGATGGATCATGTGCTCGTGTCTTTTATCATGTATACACAGAGATGGGCTTCCACATACGAGCTGCTCCACTTTACTGCCTGCTCTGCTTTACACACTAATGACTTCTCTCATTCTTTCTTCAGTTTAATATTTAAATCGGTCCAACTCCCTGATTTTAGACGGAACACGTTCCTGGGCCTCTTTTATTTCCTTTCATTTTGACCTTTCTGCAGCTCTTTGTGGCTTTAATAGAGGGACGCCCTTCAGCTCAGCACACTTGAGTGTAAAACCTGCCAGATTGTGAAGCTCTTTCACCGGCAAAGGCCACTTTCCACTGTGTTCTGGAAGCGCCGAGAGGAGCTTTTGTGCGTGAAAGTCCCTCATTGTGCTCGGATACGCGTGGACCACAGTGGTGAACCTGTGTGGGTGAATGGTGACACAGTTTGGCATGTGGCCTCACTTCCTGACGGGTTCGCACCTCTTGGTCTGAGATATTTCCGTCCTATCCTCACCGGCCAAATGAGGTAGAAGGCTGGCAGCGACTGCAGAAGTGGCACATCGACGCAGGTCACGGAGAGGTGGCAGGAAAAACTCCCTTCTAACATTAAAAAACCTTGAGCAGAACCTTAAGCTCATATGGAGGGACCCATCTGCCTTAGGCCAGAAAAGAGAGAGGAGAGAGAATAGGAGGAAGGAGATAAACATCCATTTGTCATAGATACATACATCTGACTAAAGCGTACATGTAGAATCTGATGATGTTAAAATATAAGAGGAATCAGGTATATGCTATACAGTAGTACCACTGAATCGCATGACTAGCATTAGAGAAGAAATTAGAGGACAAGAGCTCGGTGCCAGAGAAAAGAAATTAGAGGATAGGAGCTCGGTGCAAGAGAAAAGAAAGTAGAGGATAGGAGCTTGGTGCCCGAGAAAAGAAATTAGAGGACAGGAGCTTGGTGCAAGAGAAAAGAAATTAGAGGATAGGAGCTCGGTGCAAGAGAAAATAAATTAGAGGACAGGAGCTCGGTGCCAGAGAAAAGAAATTAGAGGATAGGAGCTCGGTGCCAGAGAAAAGAAATTAGAGGACAGGAGCTCGGTGCCAGAGAAAAGAAATTGGAGGATAGGAGCTTGGTGAAAGAGAAAAGAAAGTAGAGGATAGGAGCTCGGTGCCAGAGAAAAGAAATTAGAGGATAGGAGCTTGGTGAAAGAGAAAAGAAAGTAGAAGATAGGAGCTTGGTGCAAGAGAAAAGATATTAGAGGACAGGAGCTCGGTGCCAGGGAAAAGAAATTAGAGGATAGGAGCTTGGTGCCAGAGAAAAGAAAGTAGAGGATAGCTCAAAAGAAGAGAGTAGAGGACATGTCCTCAGTGCATTGTCCCACAGCAACCTAGGCCTATAGCAGCATAACTGGGATGGTTCAGTCCAGCTCTAACTATAAGATTGATCAAAAAGGAAAGTCTTAAGCCTGACCTTAAAAATACAGAGAATGCAAACTGGGAGCTGGTTCCACGGGAGAGGAGCCTGATAGCTGAAAGCTCTACCTCCTCCTCCATTCTAGTGTTTGAAATTCTAGGAACCACAAGTAGGCCTGCACTTTCAGACTGAAGTGATCAGTCGGGAAGATCTGGTACAATGAGGTCTTTCAGATATGATGGAGCTAGGCCTTTAAGGGCCTTGTGCGTAAGGAGGAGGATTTTAAATTCTATTCTAGATTTTAAAGGGAGCCAGTGGAAAGAAGCTAAAACTGGAGTAATATGATCTCTCTTGCTAATTCCTGTCAGTGCTCTTGCCGCAGCATTTTGAATCAATTGGAGGCTTTTTAAAGAGCTATTTGGAGCCAGACAGTAATGAATGTCAGTAAACCAGTCTGGACGACACAAGTGCATCAACTAGTTTTTCAGCATCACTCTGAGACAGGATGTTCCTGATGTTGACCTATGATGCAGGTGAAAGAAGACAGTCCTGGTTACTTGCTTTATGTGCAATTTAAAGGACATATCCTCGTCAAATATAACACTTAAGTTTTTCACAGTAGTACCAGAGGCCAAAGTAATGTCATCCAGAGAAACTGAATTAAACACCAAAGAATAAAACTGAGATTTAAGAAGGGATTTAAAAGCAGCCAGTGTGTGGGACGGCCTAATGTGCAGAGGGTGGAGGCTGCAGCAGAGAAAGAACGACCTCCTCTGAGCTTCAACCTGAAGACAGTGGTCTACACACCTGAGAGACCTTATAACGTGTGGTTGTAGGAGATCAGGGCTGGACCAGTTAGGGATTTATATGCATAACCAAAAATCTAAAAATCAGTCCTAAACCGCTATTGGGAGCCAGTGAATGGAGATCAGGATGGCTGAGATGTGTTCTGGTTAAAAGAACGTAGTCAAAAACCTCAGCTGGACTTTGTGCATCTGTAAACCTAAAGCAAAGAGGTTTGTCAGCCTCATACCGGAGGAACCTGACACTAAAGATTTTTTTTGTTTTGTTCTTTCCGATTCATTTGATCTGGGACTCGTAAGGTCAAGGGCGTCCGCTGCAGAATCCACCTCCAGAGAGATTCACTTTAAAACCTGCAAATGCTTTTAGCCCCAGACAGAAACTATTTGACAGTTAAGTGGTTAATTCCACCGGGAGCTTTATGGACAAACGAATAAATCCGTTCAGTTAAGGTTATTACTAAATGTGAATCACAGTCCCATCAGGATTGGAAAATGACAATTTTGCACGTAGACGAACCAAACCCACGCTTGAATTGAGATTCCTGAGTCCTCACAACTCCTTCAGGTGATGAATATTTGTCGTTCCATTAATCCGTCTAACTGTAAATGAGCAACAGGAGGGTTTCCTCATGTCACAAATTCCTGTGAATAATTGGTCAGATCCTGAGGAGCGTCTGTAAGTCCTCTCTCAGCCTCTCTCTCTTTACTGATTCATGCTTTATTTTTTTCCTCAGCGCCGCAGACGTCCCAAGGGACCCGAGGCTGTTCCTATGCATTCTTTAAATAGCTTCTCTTGTCTCTTCTCTCTGTCTCTGTTTGTCTCAGGTGTGGTGTATACTGAGGTACGGAGGCCCGGCAGGATCATGATTCTGGTGAACCCCCACAGCGGGCGTGGACAGGCCCTCCAGCTCTTCACCGGCCACGTCCAGGGCATGCTCACGGAGGCCTCGGTCCCCTACACACTCGTCATCACAGGTCAGTAGAAGAGATTCAGTCAGTTTCTCGTTTCTTTTGGCTTCCAGGCTATGAAATCAGTCTTTTTGCTTGTGGAATATGAAGCGAGAGCAGCTCATTAGATGAAGCCCAGCTGAGCGCTAAAAGGTAACACGGGGGATTTTCCACTAAATGAAACAGTACCAGTGAATATCAGGTCTCCTCTGGAGAGAAGACCACCCAGGCTTATCTGTATGACCTTTAAAAGGTAATTTCTATCAGGCAGAGATATTTATATCAGTTTGTTTAGTGCTGTTTTCAACAAATGTTCATGTTTTTAAAGGAAAAAAAAAGGATTTTATGGCACTTCCCACACCGTAGAATTTGTAGGAATACAGACACACTGACAAGTTGTAATTCATACAATAGAGGATGCAGTAAATGTGAAAGAAAGACAGAAAGACATTCAATAAATCCTTTACCAACATATCTGGACATTGGTCTACTGACGTCCTACTAATACAGAGGTGCCCTCGTATGAAGCATGGGATTAAACTATTGACCCCGAACAGCTGAGTTTCTCATTTATTATTAAGTTCACTCTGAACCAACTGGTAATCTCTGCAGGGATCCTGCATTGTTTGTGTGTCCTCTAATTCACGGCACGTGCACACGTCTGCAGGCATTTAAATTCTCATCGGAGTCATCCCAGCTGTTCCCGGTTCCGTCTGAACCGCCGGTGCCATTTTGTGACCTTAAACTCTGAGAGGCCTCGGTGTGAATACAGACGAGCCGCCAAACAGCGAAAGGCTTCGTCACGAAAAACATCCACGCGTAAAATGATCCTTCAAATCGTTTAACTTTCACCCGTCCACTCCCTAGCTGTTGCTTCTGTCATCAGGCTGCCAGCGCTCGGCTGAATCTCTGCAGCATCTCTGCAGAGTCAGATGGATTATGACAGAAGAGGCAGAAAAAAAAGAGGAGTGAAGCTGTTTGAGAGAGTGTGGATGTGCACGTAGACTCTTTGTCCAAACTCCTGGGACTTTCTGGAAGGTCAGCGGCTGGATGGTGGTGGAAGGCAATGAAATGAAGGCAAGAAATGTTGGCCGCTAACGTCCTTCAGTGGTCGGATACAGTAGTTGATGACTGGATCACGTTGTCTTTGCCTGAGGAAGGACAAGAACCAGCGGAGGTGTCTCTGGTGTCAGCGTGTACCTTTTACATACTGTATGAAGCATCCAGTGTAGTTTAATCTTCACCTGGGTTAACCTCAGACGCAGGCAGCAGATGGTGACTTGAGGAGGAAATAGCTGCATTTCAAAGTGAAGCAACTGGAACTTACAGAAGATTTAAAGTGTGCGTTGGCTTCTTAGAGGAATAGCTCGTTGTCGTCTACGTATACATGAAGTTAGCTAAAACAGTTTTGCGTGCCAGGCTTTTAAACCTGTTTATTTCTGCTGGAAAGTTTGACATTTTAATCTGAAGTTTTGGTTTAAAAAAACAATTTTCCGATTCGAATCGATCTTGATTTCTTCATTTATAAAATCCTCGGTTTCTGTTTATTTTAAATACAAGCCATTTCCTTCATCCTCTCATTAGAAATCCTTCTGTGGTCTCGTGAGACCAAACGATATTAGTGTGAGAGACATGAATGAAAGCAGCGTCAGACCTGAAAACTGATCGGGTTTTGAAAAGTCCGACGACAGAGAAGAACTGGACAAAAGATGAGAAACTAGAGGGAGAAGATGGAGGAGATGCCACAAACCTCTGGAACCAAGGAGGAGATTAGTTTGTCATGGTTTTGAATGTTGAAGATTTTCTCTGATCCTGTTTGGTGTTCCTTGTGTTTCCTGTTTTTATTGTATAAAGTTCTTCCCCTGTGTTTCTTCTCTTGTTTTACTTCCTGTGGTTTCCCTCCTCTTTGATTGTTGGATTGGTTTCTCCTCGTGTCTCCACCCTCATTAGTCTCACCTGTGTCTCGTAGACCCCTCAGCCCGTGAGTATATATATATATATATAACCCTGGCTTTGCCTTTGTTCTCTGTCTAGTTATAGGTTATATTTCTTCACCAGTTTCTTGGTGCAGCTCCATAAGTTCTCGTCTTTGAGTTTTTATTAAAGTCATTTCCTCCTGCCTCCTCTTAGTGTCTTGCGTTTTCGTCCTCTCTCCCTTGCTGCTATATGTGACTTATATGTATAGTTTTAAGTAGTTTCAAATCATTGGAGATAACGAGCCCTAGTGTGGATTGACTCGCTGTTGGAGCCAGCATCTAGCAGACATCAGAGGAACTGCAGTTTTGGCGTTGGAGGTTGCCACTTGCAAACAAAACAAGGGTAAACTCAAAAGGTCGGGGCGGTGTTGTGAGCGCCACAATGTTCAGAAGCAGCAACTCGCCTGAAATGAAGAGGGACTGCTGCCCCAACCTGCCCCGAGACATAAATATAATGAAACATGTTGATCTGAAAACTGAAAGATTTGTGCACTTACTCGTCCATTTCACGAGTCCTCTTGGTCTCCAGGTTTAAGTCGATGTTCGTGTTTGCGAGCATAGGCTGTAAGAAAACATGGACGACTCGTCTCCATTTCCTACCATTGGTCAAACTGATGCTAATGTCCTGGGGAGATGGACGGCACCATCTTGCGAGAATTATCGATGACCCGTCCACTGTCCCTCTAGACTCACTGGTGTTAGTGTTTGATTGATACTGCGCTCTCTGCTTCCAACAGTTAGGAAATGTTGGGTCACACAGTGCACTGTACATTCAGCAGTCGTTAATGGCAACTGTCAATTATGATGATGTAGCACCCTGTTTTTACAGTGTCAATAACTAAAACAAGGGTACGGGGCTTAGATGACCTATGCTGCAGCAGCCAAACACCAGGGAGCTCCACATCCTTTGGCTTCACTTTTGAGGCACTGTCATGGTGTCCACTTTTTCCTACAGTCCATATTTGTGACCCCCCTTCGGAGTTGCTGGGAAGTAAAGCATCAGTCTCAAAGTGCTGAGTCAGCTGTGCGGTGCAGTTACTGCCCCAGTCTGTCTACACAGCACTGCGTCGATGCCTCCAGCAAACAAACAAACAGCAGCAACGTGGGAAGCACCGCCGGGGAAGAAGGTCCCGGGAGAGCGTGGAGCCGGGGACGGGGCAAAGGCTGAGCTTTTTATTTCACTCCTGGTTCAATCAATACTTCAGGAAATATCTCCGTCATGATGCTTGATATTTTCCTGCCTCCCTGTATCTCTTTCGAGCTGCCTCTTTCCTTTTTACTCAGACAGACGCGACTGTGCTGGGGAGACTGTGGGCTTTAAAGCTGGCGGGATGAGCCCCTACAGAGAGACCCACTCAAGAATGCTGCCAGTGAAACTAGGCTGAACAAATATCACATTAACACACACACACACACACATGAAGATATTTGTCAGTCACAGATGTTTGCAGGCCGGCTTAGCTGCCTTGGAGCTGTTGAGTAGCCGCTGGATGGGCTAATGTGATATGTTTGGCCTGATAAGGGGAAATTGAATCTCTTTTCTGCCTAATCTCCCTGATCCTGCCCCAGAGGCTGGTGATGAAGGGAGCGTCCCCCTCCCTCCCTCTCTCTCTCTCTCTCTCTCTTTACCCTTGCCCTCGTTTTCAGTTTGTCCTTCACTTTGACCTCAATTTCTGCTTTTCTGTCCCGTCTTTTGTTTTGTTTTTTACTTCAGAGCACCAGAACCACGCACGGGAGCTGGTGAGGAAGGCGGACCTGTCGCAGTGGGACGCGCTGGTGATCATGTCCGGAGATGGGCTGCTGTTTGAGGTGCTACATAATGACACAGATGTTAATCAACACCAGATGGACGTGATATCACACCTCGTCCCAACCACCACGGCCTGGTTCTATTCTCAGCATTTCTTAGAATAGGACTTTTAATTTTTAATTTGTTCTCAAACATGACAAAAGAGCTCAGCTGCTGTGACTCTGCCACCAAAAAACCTGCAGTCATTGAATCTTCAGTTCACACGCACAACGGACCTCATAGAAAATACTAGGGACGTTCAGATCCAATACGTCCGATCCAAGTCCAGGTCTGATCCTAAATGTCCTAGAGTTGGTCTCCTGTAGCTTCCTAAAGTCTTTCCTCCACTGGATTCAGTCCAATAAATCTTTCTGTCAAAGTTAATGTAGTGTGGAGAGGGTAGCTGGTACCTTGTGTTCTCTACTCCAGAAATGTTCTGGTCATCCAACGCTGCCATAAACTCCCTAACCCTCTCTGGAAGATGTTTCTCCTTGACGCTGTCTCCAGGAAACTTTTCTCTTCTTTTAAACGCAGCGTTCACAGTTTGTTGTTGTTTGGGTGCAGCCGAGGGTACACCTTTTTTGGTTGGTAGTACTGAATGATAATCTCACACATTGCATCTACAAATTTCTGTGGTTTTGGTTTAAGACCTAAAATAAATAACTATAAAAGATCAGGCTTGGCTGAAGCTCAATACAGATAAGACCGTTTTAAAAATGCCTGGTTGCCAGTTTTCTGAATTACAAATGTACAAATCTTCAGCAATGGTGCATTCGGGGTCCCTTGCTACATAAAAGCGTTTAAATCCTAGGTTTTCGTTCATTCATAGACATTCCCTTCCATTTAGCTCCACGCTGTGATTCAGTTTTTTTGTCCCTCCGTGTTCATTCAGGTGATAAATGGTCTGATGGAGCGAGAGGACTGGCAGGAGGCCATCCAGACCCCTCTGGGTATCCTACCAGGTGGCTCCGGCAACGCCCTGGCCGCGTCCGTCCACCGCTACTCACAGTGAGTCTGCCCCTTAATGAGTCATTTAAATGCATGTGCTAACCATGCAAAAAAAAAAAAAAAAAAAAAAAAAGACAATTTATCTCCTTTCTGTGTAATTATGCCAAAAGGCTGACTGGGCACACAGTTCCTCAGAGGGAGGAGAATGGAACCGCTTTGCTCTGCAACGAGAGGTCGTTCCAGGTTGCTCAAACTCTCAGAGGAGTGATGTAATGGGTTTAGAAACTCCTGCTTTATGAGTGATTACAGTCCAGAGTGCAGCTGTGTATCCAGGGTGTCATCTCCATCTGCTGGCTGGTTGTCGGCACAACATCAAAGAAGCAGACTGGAACCTGCATCGGTCACCCAGAACAGTATGACAGCAATGCCTAATGAGATGTTGGCCCAAAGCAGCTTTGGCCTGCTGAGCTATGCACTCCTCCATATCTGAAGGTCTGGCACCAAAGCTCCAAGTCCTTTAGGTTCCGAGTTAAAGCTCAGATCATCCTTAATCCAGGATCAGTTTATGGTTTGTTCTTTCTTAGATCAACATCAAAACTGCTGACTGGGTTCAACCTCAAGCAGTCTTACAGTTTCTGTGTAGCTCTGACTCAGTCTCCTGTCCAAAATGATTTCACCAAAGTCACTCAGGTGTTGTCAGTCCATCTCTCCTGGATGCAACACGTCCAACGCTACTATTAGAAGTGACAGTTCACTTCTAGTTTAATGTATCCCAAGAGTTGTTGAAAACCCCAGTGTGGCCAGTTTCCATTGGCACCAATTGCGGCTTGAAAATTGAGTCTACTTTTTAGATGTCGAGAGATTTAAAATGTTAATACAGTAAATATTCCCGTAGGTATTACTCATTAACAGTAACTGTAAAACACTTCTAAGTCTTTCTTTCAATCCCTCAGGTCGCCTCCTGCCTGGAACGAGGAGCTGCTGCTGAGCTGTGGCTTCATGCTGTGTAAAGGTCTGGTTGGCTCCATGGACCTGGTCTCCGTCCACCTGGCCTCAACGCAGCGCCTCTTCTCCTTCCTCTCCCTGGCCTGGGGCTTTGTGGCGGATGTCGACACCGAGAGCGAGAAGTACCGCCACGTCGGCGCCATCCGCTTCCTCATGGGCACCCTGGTTCGCCTGGCCTCCCTCAGAGTGTATCAGGGCCGGCTGGCGTACCTTCCCGTTAAAGAAGCACAGAAACCCCCAAAAGAGAGCGTCAAGGATAATCACCCGCCCTCCACGCCTCAGCACCCGTCCCTCTGCTCCTCCCTTCCCTGTCAGCTCATCCCCAACACCTCCTCAAAGCAGAGCTCTCGCCACAACAGCTCAAACTCCAACCAGAATGCCATCACCACCAAAGGACCTGAGACGCAGAGTGACAACAAAACCAGAGCCCCTGTGGACTCTCTGCTCCCTGGCCTGGACCAGCCGGTCCCAGAGAGCTGGACCCTAGTCAAGGAGGAGGACTTTGTCTTGGTGCTGGCGATTTACCAGTCCCACCTGGCTGAGGACCTGTGGACAGTCCCTGGTGGGACAGCAGACGACGGCGTGATCCACCTGTTCTACGTGACGGCGGGAATCTCCCGTCCCGCCCTCCTGCGCCTCTTCCTCGCCATGGAGAAAGGTGCCCACTTGGCGTGCGGCTGCCCCCACCTGGTGTATGAGAAGGTGAAGGCCCTACGACTGGAGCCCATCTCCACCCACGGGATGATCACTGTGGACGGAGAGATGGTGGACTACGGGCCTGTCCAGGCTCAAATCCACCCGGGACTGGCCAGACTCATATGCGGATGAACTTGGATTATCTTAATCTTTTTTAATTCTTTTTTTCTCTGGCTCTAGCGCTTTCTAGTTTGGCCTTTTAATAATCAGTGTCAAGTTCTTTATGTATGCTGTGCGTTCAGAAGTGCCAAAGACGTTTTATCAGCCTCCGTAAAAAAAAAAAAATAATCCTCTATTTTTCTACAGAAGCGACTCGTCCTATTTTTATGGAGCCCGTCCCGTCTTTCGCTCAACGTTTGATTCAGGGTCAAAGTCACGGATGCTTGTTCTTGTCGCTGGCTGGTCCAGGCTTAGAGAAATGAGAAGGGATTGTGTGTGTGTGTGTTTGTGCATGAGCGACAGATCTTCATGTGTGTTTGTGTGCACTGAAGAGTGTGTGTATTTGTGCGGTTGTGCATGGGGAGGCTTGGCGGGTTGGCGGTGGCTGAGGAGTGCATTGTGCACTCTGCTGTCGGACCTCATCAGCACGGCACACGTGAAGAGAAGCACATTTTCCTGGAGCAACCGCGCCTCTTCTCCGACTGTAATACAGCGGGTTGACAATCGAAGTCCTGAGAAACACTCTGACAGAAGCGTCCCGTTTAATCCACAAGGGATCTAACGGGACGGTTCTGTCAGAGTGTTTTCCAGGAGTTCGACAAATCTTTAATCTTTGCGACGTTCACATAGTTCTTGTGATATTAAGCTTTAGCTGCGTTCCTTCCTCCTTCCTGTTCCTATTTGTGGAACTTCCCAGCTGATAAACTCACAAAACACTGGAGGGGCAGACAGACCCCACGGCCAGCTGAGGTTACACCTCCACCGCCGGCCGATCCATTTCCTGCTTCGTCTTCAGCCGTCATTAAACTCGAGGAACTGCCTCCACTCTCACTTTCTTTTTCCCATCCCCCCCATCCCCCCTTTCCTCTTATGCACATATCCTCACACACACATTCCCTTGCATCTCTGCAGCACTTAGCGAGGGGGGAGGTGCATGATCTGCTACTGTGCATACGATCCCCTCTCCTCTTGCCATCCTAAGATTGTACTCTCCCACCCCCTCCCCCACTCGGTTAACGAGCCATCAGCACCTAATGTGTCCTTAATACGAAGCTTTACATCTGTGAAAAAGTCTTTTCAGCCCAGACTGGTTGAAGCACACCGAGGTGGAGGTTACACACTGATCAATGAGAGGGAGTCAAGTGCTTCACCTCACCGGGGTGGCCTTTTTTCGCCGGCTGTCGGTGCCGTGGTGGTGATGAGCATTAGTGCACCGGAGCAGAGGGGAGTGCAAATGTTGGCATTATCATCAGCGCCCCCCCCCCCACCACCCTCCCCTCCACACTCTCTCACACACACCGGTTTATTTTAGGCCGCGATGGTCGCACCAGGACTCCTCATCCTTCATCCACATCTATGCAGCACACCAACGTCATCACAAATTAAATCCTTCAGCTATAGACAGCAGAATGTCGTCAGCGTAAAGGAGGTCATGCTGTATAATCCAAAAGCGCCTCTGATGCTGAATTTTAATGCTACGTTCTGATAATCAACTTTTTCCTCGTGTGTGTGTGTTTTGGTGAAACCATCGCCGTCTGAGTGCGACACCATCAATGCATCATTTTCTTGCTGCTTTTTCGGGTTCCACTGGAAGGAGCGCAAATGTTCTTTGACTCTTTAACCTTCCTACTTTGCCCTCTGGGTCAAATGTGACCCGTCTCGAATGTTTCTGTGTCACATAATTTGACATAAAGGTGATCTACTGCCCATGGATTCTAAAAAGAAAGAAGTACATGTAGAATATATTGCAATTCGCTGAGAAGACGTTGACTAAAAAGCACGTAACACAGAATCTTATGCATTTTATTTTTGGCTTCATAAATATTCAAACAGACCAGGTCGTTTTTGACCCAGGAGGATAAAAATTGCATGGTCAACGGAAGGACAAAACAAGAGTAATGCATAGTTTTTCTAGGGGCTTTACAAAAATGATTCCGGTCTTTAAAGTCCTGTAAGACGTGTGCAGGTGTGTATAAATTAGGATGAGGACCATTCCATCCTTCTCCTTAATCATTTTTGTCCAGTCCCTCAATCAGTCATACTTGATACGCCGACCAGACACTGGTGTAAATTAACGTTTCCATTTTCGCTGCAGTGCCGATTTTTGCCTCAAACTTGATTTTCCATCTGGAGACATTTACACGTTGTACGAGCGCTCCGGCTGCGACTACGACTCATGTCCGACATACTGCTCCTTCTACCGTTACTGTATCCTCAGCGAAGCTTTCCAGGTGCTTTGAAAGCGTTATCATGCTCTGCAGCTGCCCACGTGCACATTACTAAATGTATAAAGTCCATCTCGTGAGGGAAGAGATGAGCTATGCAAACGCCTTGTCATGGCTGCAGATGTTTGGGTTGAGGGTTCCCTCTGCTGGACGTGAAGTGAAGGTTTTTATCCTGAAAATAATATGTTTAAACGATGCAATCCCTTCAAACTGCCACGTGTTTCTTGCTTTTTATAGTTATAGTAATAATGGTTGTGCTCAGCTGCAGGAGGCGTCCTCCATCATCGATGACGGCAAACATCCAGCTTATTGTAATTCTTCTTTACTTGATAGAAGCTGCAAATACTGATTAGTATGTTGGTGTAGGGCGTCGCTACACCGCTGTTAAAGTCATGTACTGTTAAACTGCTTTTTACAAACACAAATGTTCATATGTGTCTTTTGCTGTCGGGAAGTTTTCTACATGGATTAAGCAAAGCTGCATCACTGACTATTCACTGAAACGATAAAAACCTCCCGACGAGAAGCTCAGTGATGTTTATAGGATAGAATCACACTCATCAGAAGCCTGGAGTAATACCATGATTTACAGAGAGAGGATTTTATTGCTTGTGCTTATATATAGATCAGTTCAGTGGATCATTGTGTGAGCTGCATTTGCGGTTTTAAAGCAAGTGAAAATGAGGAAAGCCGTTTCTCTAGAAAGTGCCTTAGTCCTCAACCAACACAGCAGTTAAGGTGATGCACAGAAAAGAAAACATACTTCTTTGACACATAAATCATCAGTTTAGCTTTGAAGGACGGTTTATTTAGTGTGGGTCAGCGTCACACTGAGGAGTGCAATACAAACAGTAGATAAGCGTGAAGCAGTTGGACTGAGTTGCACGACCAGGCATTCATCACCTCTTAGGAATTTATTGTGATTATTTTTTTTAAAGATGTCTTTTTTAATAATCAATAAAGTTATTCATATACAAACGACTGTTTCTTGTTTCTTTCTCTCTTTGATTGTTTGATTCATTTAGAATTTAACGAAGCTTGATTAGATTCATTATTAATAAGACAAATGCGGTGCTGCTTAAAGGTTTTTGCTCTTGTTGCTAATCAGAACCTCATCCCTCCATCAAACATGGGGGTGCTAATGTCCTGGTTTGGGCCTGTTCTGCTGCATCTGGACCAGGACGGCTTGTCATCATTGATGGACCAATGAATTCTGAATTCTACCAGTGAACTCTAAAAGAAGATGTCAGGACATCTGTCCATGAGCTGAATGTGAAGAGAAACTGGGTCATGCAGCAAGACAACGAGAACCAAGAACACAAGTGGTTCTACAAAAGAACGGTTAAACAAGATGAATGTTTAGGAACGGCCAAGTCAAAGTCCTGACCTTAATCCAATAGAAATGTTGTGGAAGGACCTGAAGCAAGCAGCTGATGTGAGGAAACCCACCAACATCTCAGAACTGAAGTGGTTCTGTTCTGAGGAATGGGCTGAAATTCCTCCAAGCTGCTGTAGACCACTGATCAGCAGTTACCAGAAATGTTTAGTTACAAGGAGGTCACAGCAGATACTGGAGACAAGGAGGCTCTGACTTTAACACCTCACTGATATGAACAAATGATTCATGTTCTTGAATAAAAAAATGCACAAGTGAAATATTTCTGTTTCATGTGTTTGATTGGGTTCTCTCTGTCTACTTTCAGGACTTGTGTAAAAATCTACTGATTTGAATAATTTTTTTGCAGAAATATTGAAAATTCTGAGGGTCGGAAATTGGTGATTTTTTAAAAAAAGTACCCAAAAGCTTTTTCTATGGTGGATAAAAAAAGAAAAATATTCATTCATTCATTCATCTTCTGTAACCGCTTGTCCCGTGAAGGGTCGCGGGGGGGCTGGAACCTATCCCAGCTGTCATCGGGGTACGCCCTGGACAGGTCTCCAGTCTATCACAGGGCAAAGAAAAATATTGGAGTCAGATATAATATTGCAGCTCACCTTTTCTAACAGTAGATGGCGACAGAGACTCTGTCTTTCATCACCACTTTGCTCTGTACAATCTACATTTATATTTACATGAGACACAAACCGTTGCAGTTTATCAGGTTTGGTGGTTCTAGACTGGATTAACTTTATTATACTGAATAAAATGGAAATGATTGAGTTCATGAAAGGACACGACCTGCAGGTGGCAATGTAGCAGTTAGCGGTTTATGTGTGTGTGTGTGTTCTTGTTTTTATTAAAATGTGGGGTCCAAACTCTTGTGGCACACTGACGTGGTGAGGACATATTGTACTTGTATTTGGCAACCTTTTGAGAGTTAAAACCTGTTCAGACTCGGTGTTAGAGTTAGACTCTTTGTCAATGGAATGTCCTTTCAAAGACAGACACACGAGTTTGTGTGATGTTAGACAGGCTGCAGGTCCATTGTTCCACAGGAAGCCACAAATCATTGTTGTGCGTCCTGTGTTTGTTTGACAGCCACATTCACCGGCACGAGCCTCAGGGAAGGTCACCTCAAAGCTCCTAGTCATGCAAACTTTAAAGACATTATAAACTACTGTCATAGCCCCACAGCTGAATGAATCACCTTCAGACGCAGCGCTGCACAAGTGAGAGGAGAAGAATCTGGACTATCGGTGAACTCCACCTGCTGAGGAGTTTCTTGAAAATGTCTTTTAAAAGGCATTCTAAAAGATCTAGTAATCAATGAATCAATTATCAACCGCTGCAGACGTAGCCGTGATCTAAGCTCGAGGTACGGAGCAGTAAAACCTTTCTTATTACTCCTCTAAGCCTCAGAGAAAAGCTCCATCTTCACATGATCTCTCAGATAACCCACAAGCATCTCAGTCATATTGTTCTTTTATAAAGCCGTGCTGAGAATATTTAGCTCTTTATTTCTTTGACACACCTGAACAACAAGTCGCCTCTTGCTCCACAGTGCAGGTGTTTGCTCAAAGAAAGGGGATTCACTTTCTCTGCCCGGATGTGGCGTCCAACGGTGGAAGGCAGCAAATCCTTTACAGCTCTTGGCTTGGGCTCAGTTTGAAAACCACTGGTGGAGCTGTTGTCACATATAGTACCTAAATTTAGCCAGCTAAAAGTGGAGTTGTGTCCAGTAACTACTATTCATCACTTCTAACAGCTTGCTGCAGATCATTTGAAGAAGTTATTGCAGCAGCACCACTCACGCCACGCTAGCCTTCATCTTCGGCGTGCATTCTACATCTGAAGTGAGATTTCAGGAACACTGAATCAACTCGCCTGCAGACGGAAGACAGATCGTTTACCAAAAGAAAAACAATGCATTCAGCTAAAGCAATTGCGCCTTTTGCTGAATCCATTGTTTTTCTTTTGGTAAACGGATCCCTTTACAAAGTCTCCGTTCCCTCCCTTCACTCCTCTTCCTCTTTCTTCTTTCTTTCCTTAACCTTCTCGTGACAGATTTAATGAAACGCCACTCTTAACAATCAGCTGCATGCCAGAGGAGGGTGTAGGCCAGAGGATGGTGTGTGGGCTGGTGTTTGTGACCTTAAGCGTTTTTTTTTTCTTTTACCAAGGACCCTCCCTGCTGCTCTATCACCACAGATCTAAAGTCATCCTCCAAAACAGCAGAAGAAACAAGACTGAAGGAAATCAAAACTGAAGACTAAAGAAAAAAAAACACTTCTACTACACAATCAAAATAGACCCAAGATGGGCGAGCATCCAAACAAAGCATATCTGAGGAGAGCTGGATGTGTCACACAGCGTGTTTGTGTCACAGTTCACAGATAACTGTAGACACTGAGATTTGTCAAAGGACAGGTGGATTAATGACGGCTCAGTCCCACTAAGTGTCCCGTTAAGCCCTGACAATGAACCAGGATGCTCAAAAACAGAACCTCCCATAAGTGGAATGCAGCCAGCGTCCCTGATACTGAGCTTTTCCTGCTGTGACACGTCAAAACGTGAACAAGGACATGGCGGTCAGGATGAACTCTGCCTGCGTGACACCGCCTCGGCCGACGCCGACCGAGAAGAGGTGGACTCGGTCAAAGGCCAACAGGCTGCAGAAATCTTATATCTGGTTATTAAAGAAACAAATCCAGACGTTTAAATGCTCTGGCGAAGCGAATGCCAAAACCGAGTAGAAGCTATCGTGCTGCGTTTCAGCCAATATATCACAGTAAGAACCGTTTGTCTTAAACTAACATAAACTAACTCACCTGTGTCCGTCTTGTTCAGTGAGTTTTAAAAAGAGGCAGGGCCATGACTTGTTGCATCTACGCCCTTTTTATTCATTAATCAATTTTAAAGTCAAAGTTCAAGTCTTATTGAGATCACTGATGTACAGTTTGTCCAAAAAGCATTTTTCTCTATTATTTTCAGGTACAGGGTCACTGCTGCATCCAGAGTTGGCGCCATTACTGGATGGAGAATCGACGTATCCACAATAAAACCCTCAAAAATCCTGCTTCACCTTTTCTCACAAATAGGACATGGTCTTGTTTTTATCCTCTGGATTCTCATGTAAAGTTACAAGCACTGGTGGAAGAGTTGATCAGATTAACTTCATTAAATCTACAAATATCAGACTGTAAAAATAATAACACTGTGTTAAGTGAGGATGCTTTCACACCACCGGATCCTTGTTCAGAAACCGGGAGCGTTTATCCCCTCAGGTCGGTTTTATCTCAATGGACGTCTCTCAAATATGATTTATTTATCATGTCCAGGATTAGTACACATTGCACATTGTAGTGTTCAGCGTCCATAGATTAGTTTATCGTGTGTTGTGGAGTCTTATGACCTGGTGGTAGAAACTGTCCTTCAGTCATTTGGTGCAGTAAGGCTCCTGTACCGTCTGCATTTGGTGAAGATTTCTTTAAATACGAATTTTTCTAGGACTCAAAAATCTGAGTTTAGGAGACTCTGAGTCTTATCCAAAACAACAACAACTTGGCACCGCCTCTGGCTCCTGTCGACCTACACTCACCACCCCGAGAGGTTCGTCCTCCGCTTTGGCCAGCAGCTCTCTTCCCGCCTGCAGGGGGCGGTCTGCCATTTCCTTCAAACTGTTCCAGTGCACGATGAAGGTCACACATTGGAGGGAAGCCGACAGGGATGCGGTCCTCATGCGGGTTAGGGCACAAGTGTAGCTGACACAGAAGGAGAGTGGCAAGTCCTGATTTTGCGTCTATGGCATCACTATAATTGGACTGTGTCTCGAGTCCATCGTCCACTCCGGTCCTGGAATATGAACTGTGTGTTTCTTTGTTTTTACACAGTTAGTTGTGGTTTTTCCTCCTCTGCCATGAACATGTCTGACATTATCTTTGACATTTAACATCTCAACATGCCCATGCACCTGATCAACCTCTCAAATATGCAACACGCCCTTTCCTCCCCGAGGATTCAGGCATAATTCACCTGGGTGAGGTGCAGCTCAGTCGCTCTGCTCCACTGCAGGACGGAGGACGGTGTCTTTGTCTGCAGGGATCACCTCTCCTCTTTTAAACAAACACACAGTCTGATCCTGCTCCTTTAAGGTCCTCTGTGTCTATTGGACACTGTGTCGGCTCATATTATAAATGTGGGACAACCAAGAGTTGTGTTATGTGAAGCCTGTGCGGTCTCAACCTGTCCCTGAGGAGAACAAGAAACTGCAGCAGAACACCTGGGAAACAGAAAGACCTGAGGCTTAAACACGCTTTTAAATCTGGTCCACCTTTCTTCTCTTCTTCTGCATCTACTGAGAGTAGAAATTAAATGTGCGCCTCTCTACAATCAGCCTCGACGTGGACACTTCATCAGCTGCTGCTCCCTAGAGCTTTTATTTAGTCTGCAGTCATTGTTTAAAATGATGTGCGTGTCTTTGATCAAGTCCAAACCGACTAACGGGACTCCTCATTATCACCCAGAGGGCTGAGTGAGCATGAAAAGGCGCTAATTAAAGAATGACTCACGTCAGGAAGTGTTGGCATCACAGGGTGGCTCAGCTACACCTGCAGTTCACCTTCTCTCATCCATGTCCTTCCACAATAGTACGTTATAAAAGTACAGTCCAAGACTCGTTGTCTCACCTTTTCGCCCTGCTCCCGTCCTACAGCCGTTGCAGGGCCTTCAAAGACTACAAAACCATTCAATAAAACCACTTTATTTTCCAAGGGCCATTACAACTGAACAGGTTCTCAATCACTACCATGTGGGACTATGTGCTATAAAATGTGTTTTACTAATTTATGATTCCTTTCACCCCTGATGCTCTTAAGTATTTAAGTATTTATGGATGGGTGTGTGCGTGTATCTGGGCGTGAATGTGTCAGTGTGGACTTTGTTTAAGAAGCTGCAAAAGGAAATTGTGTTGTTGTTTTTGCGATGACAATGAAGGTTATTCTGAAACTAATTCTGCAGAACTGAAGAGTTGCTTCTATAGAACTGAAAAAGTCCCAACAACAAGGACAACTGGAAGTGGCTTCTTCAGAAATGTAGCTTGTCCAGTTCTGAATAAACCCAACTTCCTCAAGGCCTCTTAGCCATGAACATAGAGGGGATGAACCCATAACCCTATGGTGCCGAAGCTGTTTCTATAACCACTAGTCCACAGTGCGCACATTTTGATAAATGCCGGTCTCATGTCCAAAGAAACAAACAAGGGTGACTGGACTTGCTGGGTTTCGAGAAACTTCTTCAGACCGTAGAGTTGTAGGTTCACATCCTCTCTATGTCCAGTGCCAAGATACCTTGAGCAAGTACCTTCTTCCCAAGAATTCACTTAGAAAAGTCCCACAAGTTTGTTCAGTTCTGCAGAAGCTACTTGAAACCCATCGTACTCAAGGCTTCTTAGCCATGAACATAGGGTTAGGGTTAGGGTTAGGTAACCCTAGGATCCAGAAGCCGTACCTGTAACCACTAGTTTCAGCCTCCAGTCTAAAACCCAAAGCTAAAACAAAGACAACTGGACTGGTTGTGCTTCAAGTAGCTTCTTTAGACTGTAGGGTTACAGGTTCACATCCCCCCAGTAGCTTCTTCAGAGCAGGAGAAACCCAACAAGTCCGACTGTCCTTACATGAGCTTTTTTTTGTGGACGTGAGATTGTTTCTTGTTACAGAAGCAGCTTTGTGGCCATAAAGTCACACTTTCGTATCCCCTCTTGAGGAAGCATCTAACTCCCCCCGAACCGCTCCCTACATGGCAGCCCGCTGCCCCGAGTGTACACACTGCTCTGTGAACAAATGGAAAGAACGCCGGGGAGAATTTCATCGTATGAAATAAAATAAAATGAAAAGTCTGTGTGTCGAGAGGCAACCGGAGTTTATTTTAATGTGTGCGTGAGCTGCTGCATGGAGCAGAGACAAAGGGCCCAGAGGACTGTCCACAAAGACCCTGAAGAGGGCTGAGTCACGATGTGTGTGTGTTTGTGTGGGTGTGTGTGTGTGCGACCTCTGAGGATGAGTGGAAGTCTGGCGTTATCGTTGGTGGTGAGCTCAGAGTGCTCAGCTGAATGGATGATGTTACGATGAGCTCTCCGTGTGTGTTGTAACCAACTCGCTCATCTCCATATAAATGGCCTGAGGCAGCGTGTGTGTGTGTGTTTGACAGTCTATGTTGTGCTATTCTGGGACTGTGCCCCCACCCCTGTCATCAAGTCAAGTCAGCTACAAAACCAAAACCATCTTCTGTGTGTCTGTGCAGAGATTTGCATCACGTTGAGCGCTCAGCGTGGAGATGTGTCAGCTGTACCCGGTGTCTTGCTGTTGTTAACATCGTCTCAGAGGCTTACTTTCTTATTTTATTTTTTTTTCTGTTTGTCCCCTCTGGTTTCTGCTGCGCGTCTGAAAAACCACAAACCAAATCTTCTGTTTGCAGCAGGCAATGACGTCGGCTTTGTGAGTAGGCGACAGATTGTGTGAGAATGTTTCACTGAACATTTTACGTCTTTGAGAAGAAGTCGGACAAAGCTGCAGCAGTCGCCTCTTGGGGCCTCTCATTTCGAACATGCATGGTTCGTGTTTACAAGAAGAGACGAGATGCAGACGACATGCGACACATGATCAACTCAGCTCTCGAGGCTGTTACACACTCTGCAAGAAGTGAGTTTGTTCTCACAGCCCGAGGAGCTGGAACACACTCGCTTCTTGACGTCATTTTGTTCTCGCAGCTTGTTCTCGACACATCAACCGGGCAGAACTTTTTTCTTGTGTGGTGTCAATTATTCTGTGATGAGAAAATGGAAGTGGGTGTGGTTAATGGGGAAAAGTGAAACCTCCTGAGACCCAGCACATTGACTTGTGTTATAGGTTTGCATCCCGTCTATGTCCAGTGCAAAAATACCTTGAGCAAGTAGCTTCTT
The DNA here is from genome assembly GCF_963514085.1 of Chelon labrosus. Taxonomy (NCBI): domain Eukaryota; kingdom Metazoa; phylum Chordata; class Actinopteri; order Mugiliformes; family Mugilidae; genus Chelon; species Chelon labrosus. Next base: position 23,242,722 of record NC_140354.1, read on the forward strand.
TAGAACGGAAGGAGTCACTTGAAAATGCAAAGTCCAGCAACGATTGGACCGGTTGGGCTTCAAGTAGCTTCTCCAGAGCTGTAGTTTGTCCAGTCATGAAGAAGCTACTTGAAACCCAACGTCCTCAAGGCTTCTTAGCCATGAACATAGGGAGGATGCGAACCCATAACCCTCAGTACCAGAAGCTGCATCTATAACCACTAGTTCCAGCCTCCAGTCTAAAACCCAAAGCTAAAACAAAGGCAACTGGATTTGTTGTGCTTCAAGTAGCTTCTTTAGACTGTAGGGTTACAGGTTCACATCCCCCCATGCCCATGAGCAGCAGCAGAAGAAACTGAATTCAGTATTCAGGATGTTGACCAGTCGTTTTGACGAGTTCTGCACTTGAGCTTCTCGTTAAGTATAAATGACCTGGCCAGAATAAATTTGTTCTCACTTCTCACAGAATACGTAACAAGCTCTTATGGAGAACATGTTAGCAACAGTTTCTGAATCTAGCAGATATGGAGCATTCACCAACAAAGACCTGGAAGTTCATTGGTTGACGGAGCAGATGGAGGGGTCGAAGGAGGAGATGGAGGAACCAGGGAGGAGGGAGTTCCTGTGATAAAAGAGAGGGATGGGGAGTGGACTGAAGCTGTGATAACTTCATTTGTTGTATTTCTGATAAGTGTCTAAATGCTAAAGTCTATGAACAGCATCTAGAGCGGTGGTTTAAACACTTTTACACTGAGAACACACACATCAAACCAAAATGAACTAAAACATCAACAAAACAGGGTTGAAAAAATCCAAATAATGAACTCAGACGCCTGAGAAGGAGCAGCAGAGTTGGAGAAAATCTGACGTGGAAATCAACTTATCTCTGCAGCTCGAGATTCAGAACGACAGACAACGACTGACTCATTCAGTCCACGTTCTTTACTTTTCTGACAGTTTCTTTCTGATAAGAACTTTCTCTCTCCTCCCTGCATCTCATCCCCCCACCCACCCACCCACCACCACCTCACATTCCTCCTACATTTCTGACTCGTTCTAAATCTGAACATCTGGATGCGTGACCCAGAAAATATTCTCGCAGCATCTCATTTTATTTTGGTCAGGATTTGTTCTTTAGAGTGTGCACGCTGTCATTTTACAGACAGACCATTTAAATCTCAACCTTTCGCATCACTGTGCACATCTTCAACGCCACACCAGAGCTTGTCCTGTTAGACCTGAGCCTATTCCAGAGAAGCCGGCGAACCCAGACGTTTCTGACAGCGTTGACATGTGGGATAAAGCGTCAGTGTATGTTTGCACACGTTCAAATTCTCCAATAATGAGATCCCTTTCTTCCTCTTGTTACCTGAACATGCAAATTTTTTACATGAGTGAGTCAGGAGCTCTTCTCGTCACTGCCTGGACGCCTCCAGTCATTTCACACATTAAAGGTTTGTGTTACTCTGTGCCGCTTGTCTGAATTTTAAGTAAAATGTTAGGTGACGACTCGCAGCCTCGTCCCACCCCAGCTGATATTTGCAGGATTGAAACATGCAGTTAAATATAACTCCTGCAGATTCGTCGTCAGATTGCACAGGACGTTTCTGACAGCTCTTCTCTTTTTCCAGCTCCGAGGTTCTGCTGGATGTCAAGCTGTAAGTATTTCAGTTGGCAGGCGGGGCAGCCGTAGCTCCAACCATGCACGGTCCACAAATAGAATCGATCCAAGGTGGTGTAAGGACTCAGAAATATAAAGAGAGACGTGGAGAACGCCTCAGTCACTTAATGTCACAAACTCAGTTGCACTGATTGGTTGAAGAATTATCTAAATGATGCAAAGGTGTTAGTGCTGCCTTTCTCTCAGCTCCAGTCAGTCTGACCACCCTCCTCTGACCTCCAGAAGCAACAGGTACTGATGCAACCCAAAGAAACCCAAGCAGAAACAAGCTAGAAAACGTTTCTTTAGTTCTAAAAGGTTTATACAGGAGTTAACAGAATAGAGGAAGACATCCATGTGGATATTTCTGTGTATTTGCAATCTGCTTTAAATTATCAGACCTGGACCACTTCAGCTTCCCGGCTCCTCCCCGATCAACCTTCCATCTTCATCCATTCATCCAGCAACCAATCAGAGAGCTGCCCCGATCAAGAGGCCTTTAAAAAGGCTTTGTTCGTCAAGAATGCAAAGCAGTTGTGCGACACAAAGAACAACTTCCCTTGGTGTCAGTTTTGTTAGTGAAACCTTGTTAGATGCATGTTTTGAATGGAGCTTTTGAACGACTGTGTTTTGTTCAGATTAGAACGTCTCGTACTGGAGCAGTCTTGACACGTAGAAGTGTCTTGATTAGAAAATCAGTTTTATGTTCAGTTACTTGTTACTTGTTTAATTTTAGTTTAGACCAGTTATATTTGAACTTTGGTGGCACCCCTTTTACTCCTAGATAGCTGGGTTGTAACAATGGCAACCGTCCTCTGAACAGGGGACGTGGACCGAGATCTAATCTGACTAATCTGTCCCCAAGAAGTTTCGCCTTGAGAGTAGACCATTCCATTAGGGAAGATGAACCAGATAAGAACGGTTTTCCTCCAACTAGACGAGAGTTTCAGGTGGACACCACCCATAGATGTTCTTGATTAAACCCCAACCCCCCACCAGTCCTTTAGAACCGAAGACTTGGATGAAACCTCTTCAAGAAACTCTACAAGTTCTGATTCATTCATTCATTTTCTGTAACTGCTTTTCCTCTGGAGGGTTTTGATATACCATGACCTGGATGAGAACTTTCACAGACCACAGATGTTTTCTCTTCTTCAGACCTTTCTCTGTAAACCCTGCACATGAAAACCTCACATCAGCAGTTCCTGAAATACTCAGACCACCATCTTTCCTCTGACATTGAGTTTGAACTTGCTGGCACGTGATTGCCAGATCAGATATTTGCATTAAGGAGCACTGGGAACCTTTGCACCTAGTGTACGTCTGCCTCCTGGATCAATACAATGGCTTTTTAGTATTTTTTATTTCGGTCAGTTTGGTTTTCCTGCAGCCAGCACCTCTGCACACTGTGCTCGTCTCTTCAGATGCGTCTTCCAGGACACAAGCATGCAAGCAATGTAGATGGGATCTGGTTGAAACAAAGAACAATACCCCAACATTAAAATGTACAAATTCAGAGGGGAGACACAACCTAAAGTGAAGGAGAGAGTTCTTTTTTTATTTTGTTTTAGCCATCCACTGATAGAGAACTGGAGACAGTTCATCTCATACATACGTATATAAAAAAAATAACATTCATACCCGTTTTAAACTCTAATAAAACAGACCACATGGCACCACAGGCAAACACTGCAAACACTGCAATCAGTTCCACCCAAGAAGCTTTTGTTTTAGTTTGATCCGGTCTATCGTTTGGTCTGTCATTTCTTCACTTGTCTTGAAGAGGATCCCCAGTCTGGACGTCCAGTCCTTACACCAGCCACAGCAACAGTTTCCAAACACAATTCATTAATTCATTCATTCATTAAGACATAATGATGTAACGTCCTGCACCTGTCCATGAAACAGTCTCTGAGTCAACCATCCAGTCACTTGTGCAAAAAGAGTGGTTGTAGTTTCTACACTTGGATGTGAACACCCCTAAATTGCAGCTGGTTTAATGTGTCCTGAGATCTTATGGAAGATTAAACTGTTTCTTTGTCAATTGACATGAAACTGTGCAGAATAACAACGTATTAAAGGGTTAAAGACGGAGACAGACGTCCTGGCTAAGAGAACAGCTGCATTTCAATATGAAAATAAGTGGTAAAGGTTTAAATGCAGCCTCGTGAACAGGAGTCGTTTGTAGAAGGAGTGACGACTCCTCTAGCTTGTGCTCTTGTGTCTCTGGGCCTGAGAGCTGGAGCCGCTGCCTCTCTTGCTTTGTGGCGCTCTGCTCATCTTGTCCTTCAGGCCTCTGAGGCTGTACAGTTTGCTCAAAGAGAAGCTAAATGGACCCTTGCTGTCCTCCGTGTGTCCGCGTGTCTCCGTCGCCGTCTGGGTTTCAGGCTGTGGTTTCAGGCAAGGAGTCTGGTTCTGTCCAGGTCTCGCTTTGCTCTGCGCTGCCGCCGGAGGAGGGGGTCCGGATAGAGGCTTATGAGGAGATGGCGTGTTATCCTGCGTCTGAAGGCTTCCCACGGGCTGAGAGGCCGAGACGGGTTGAGGGGATCTGGATGGTCGGGAAAGGGGGGACGCGCCGCCGTCCTGCTGCTGAACCTGCAGAAACACACGTTTGACTGAAGGTCATACTCCATTCTTCTATTAGTGAGCCAACTTATCTATAATGCAGCGTACGACTCCTGCACACGGTGACGTGAAAGCTTGGGTGCAGATGGAACAGACGCTGTTTTATTGTCACTTCAGTAAATATTACATGACTGAGCGGAGCTAAGACACGCCAACAACACCTCACTGAGCAGAACACACCAGGAAGTTAAACGCCAATAAATGTGAAAGCATCAATGTTTTACGCATTCATTAATATTGTAACGGGGTGAACATGTGCAGCAGGAGAGACAAAAGAAAAAGACTATTAAACCATTAAAGGATGTTTTTTGTCTGCACACTAAATAGGTTAGCTTAGCTTAGCTTAGCTTAGCACAAAAACTGGAAACACGGAGAAACAAAAAGCCTGGATCTGTCCACGTGTAAAGAAATGCAGCACTTTTAATGACCAATGATTCAAATGAGCATAAATGATACAGACATGAACCAAACATCTCAGTACCGATCAGCCATAACATTATGACCACCTTCATTCCTAATATTGTGCAGGTCTCCCTTGTGGTGACTCATCAGAGAATGGACATGGGCCTTCTGAGGGTGTCCTCTTGTTAGTGGGGGGCCCTTTGAGGGGAGGGGCCTCTGTGGATCATCCCACAGATACTTGATCAGTTTGGGATCTAGTGAATTTGGAGGCCAGGTCAACACCTTGTGCTGTTCTTCATGTTATTTTTTTAGTTGTTCCTAAAGTGTTTTTGTGTGTGTGTCTGTCAGGCTGCATCCTGCTGGGGATGGCTGCTGCCATCAAGGAGTGTCATTGCTATGGGGTGGGGGTGCCTGGTCTGGTCTAGGTGGGTGCTACGTGACCGCCACATGAAGCCCCGCCCCCAAACGATCTGATTGGTCCGGCATATCTTTGCTGGAGCAGAATCAGTTCCCAACAGAGAGACTCCAGATAAACTTTCCTCCACAAAACATTTGTCGTGTGTGTACTTCCTACTTCTCTGTGGCCTGACGAACGATTTTCATTTTACTTTATTAAAACACAATCGTTTATTCATGTAACACATTTTAATATTAGATCTACCCTGAGGAACAACTAAACTGCAAACTCATTTATTTCTTTGAGAGTCAGTGTAAAGGTGGTTGATATTCACTGAAGAGTCTCTTGATCGAATCATCTGCTTAGTTCTGGTTCACTGACCTTTTCTTTTTTATCTTAAGGGAACTTCATTAAGAAAAGTTTCTGTCTTCGTTCTGCTGCCCTTATCTGGCATTTTCCTTTTCCTTCACTTCTTCTGTCTCAGTTTAATGTCAAACTGTTGCAGCTCGTGGTTTGTACCTGGCACCAACTCTAAGTCTGCTGCTCTTTTCTGAGGCACGTTCTGTGGTGCATGTACAATTTAAGGCTCCCAGTGCATGCTGCATAGATCCTACATGGGGTTTTCATATGTTCCTCATGGTAAGGAACAGATAGAAAAAAAAAACAGTCTTGTGGTTTATCAATTGCAGGTTTATCAGAGCTGCACCTAAAGAGAATCCATTCCCTTCACTTGACCTGGTTCTGTTAAACTATACACTTACAGCAAACTGTGCTTTCTAATGAAACTCAACAATGCAAAAAAGATGAAGCATCTGCTGCTGTTCGTACCTTCTGCACCTCAGCCTCTCTGGTCGACTCCGTCCTCTCTCCACCGCTGGGTCTTAGCGCCTCCTCCTCTTTGTCTCGACTCTCTTCGCCAGAAATAACCTCCTCTAGATTAACGATGGACAATCGCTTAGCCTCCGTCGCCTCATTGGCTCCTTCAGGCGCTCCTCCATCGACCAGCTTCTCTGTTGAGTCGTGCAGCCCCCTCTTCCTCTTAGAGGCCTGTTTGCCTTTTCCTGACGTATCTATTGAATCTTTAATTTGGTTTAAGTGGTCTCTTACTCCGTCCTTTAACCTCTGGGATTCTCGCTTCTCACTACCGTCTTCATTTGCAGCGTCCTCTGTTTCGCTAGTAATCTGACATGATAAAGAAGATGTCGAGAGAGAAGAACTGTCCGATTTAGCAGCACCGTCGCTGTAACTTGTGAATGCAGGAACGGTGACAGCGTTTGTGTGTTTGAAGCCTCCAAGTTCAAAGGGCAGCTCACTGAGAGGAGAGTCGGTACATTCGTAGTACTCATCAGAGGTGGCGGAGTCCGGTCTCGGAGAGATGTAGCCGTCAAAGATGTCGGGCGTGGGCGTTCGGAAGTCTGGGGTTGGAGGAAATCCATCGGGAGTGGGAGTGCGTATGAGAGCTCTGAGCGAACGATCGGCAGTTGGCGAACGCAGGTCTGGAATGAGAGTCTCGGAGAGGTGTAAATGGAAGGCTTTTTCAGGAGTGTGAATGCTCCCTCGTACTTTAGGAATCTGCTCTTCGAAAGTGTTTGTGAATCGTACTTGTTTACTGTGCACGCCATCGGCAGCAGACGCGCCATCGGCGGCGCTGTCTTTACATATGTGCGGCTCATTAGAGGTAGAAACTGGAGATTCTAAAGAGTCCACATCATCTAAAACATCTATCATGTCCACAGGAGTCAGTGAATAGTAGGATATTATCTGAGGATCATGCACTCTTGCAAGGTACGATTTACAGTGTGTCACGTCTTTGTCATCTGGAACTTCACCGCCTGTTTGGTGTTTCTCTGTCTCCGTCTCTGGGGTTGTCTCAGAACTGGTTGAGGTTTCAGGATCAGTATCGTTTGGAAGTATTTCTTGGATATTCACACCTTCTGACTTCAGTGCATCAGTGATAAAATTATCTGACTGGGTTTGTAGTTCGGCTCCATCTGCTTCATCACTCTTGGTTCCCTCCTTGGTTGATCCTCCTTCATCAACCCTCTGTCTCTCTGAAGCCTCTTTGCCATTTTTATCAGTTTCTGTTAAATCTTTAGTTTCTTTAAAGGTCTTTGCATCTTCTGGTTTTATTTCTTGAATATTCACACTTGCTGATGCTTCCTCACTCTTTGTTCCCTCACTGGTTGATTCTTTTTCAGTCGTTGCTCCATTGACCGGTTTATCCGTGGCTAAATGGTTTGGCATGCTCTGTGTCTTGGAATCCTCTTTGGATCCTCCACTGGCTGATTTTGGCGCATCGGCAATCAAATCATCTGAGTAGGGTTGTAGTTCGGCTCCATCCTGTCGTCCACCTGCTTCCTCACTCTTGGTTCCCTCACTGGTTGATCCTCCTTCATCAACCCTCTGTCTCTCTGAAGCCTCTTTGCCATTTTTATCTGTTTCTGTTAAATCTTTAGTTTCTTTAAAGGTCTTTGCATCTTCTGGTTTTATTTCTTGAATATTCACACTTGCTGATTTTGATAGAATTTGGATTTGTATTATGGCTCCATCTACTTCATCACTCTTTGTTCCCTCATTGGTTGATTCTCCTTCATCGATCTTCTGCTTCCCTGATGTTTCTTTGCAGTTTTTTATTGTTTTAGTTAAATCTTTAATTTCTTTCAAGGTCTTTGGATCATCTGGTTTCATGTCTTGAACTTTCCCACTGGCTGATTTTGCTCCATCAGCAACCAAAACGTCTGTCTGGGTTTGTAGTTCGACTCCATTCGGTCGTCGATCTCCTTCTTTATTCTTTATCTCTTGGGATGTTGAACTCTGTTGTTGCTGCAGAGTTACTTCTCGTTTTTTTTTGTCACTGCTGTTCTCTAGTTCTGGGACAGTTTCAGACTCTTTCACTGCGGATGTCTCTGTAGAAGTCTCGTCATGGACTATTAAAGGTCCTATGCTGGTCTCCAGCCTCCTGACAATGGAGATTACCGGCAGCTTCTTGCCATCGCTGCTGTCGATGTTGTCTTTGATAACCAGCTGCACAGTACGAGGTTTAGGAATGGGAGGAGTTGAGTTCAAACAAGATGGTGTTGAAGATGGAGATGGAGATGGAGGGAGTGGAGTATTTATTGCTGTAGAAGAAGATGTACGAGTACGAAGAGGAGTGGAGGAGCTTGTAGTAACGTTGCTGTGACTTCTTTCAGAAAGGACCGGGGAAATAACCGACTGAGAAGCAGATGATGTGGAAACGTCGCCGTGGACGACGGAAGTCTGGATGTCAGGAGAGATTTCTGGTTGCGAATCCGTCTTTTCATGTTTAGAGGTTTGTGTACCGTGTGAATCCAGAATGTGAGTCCTGTGCACAGCAGCACTTTGTATGTTTAGATTAGTGACAGTTTCTTCTTCCTGTTTCGTGTCTGATTCTGACGTAGGACCGTTTGAGGAGACAGTTTGTGATGTTTGGGTTTTGTTGTCCGGAGCTGGTGCTTGTGCACTGAGCTTTGGTGTTTCATGGCCTCCATCTTGGTTTGAACACAGTTCATGGTTGATAGTGGTGTCCTTCTCAGGTTCAGACTGTTGCCCAGATGCAGGGGATTTCTGTTCAGGTGCCTCATTTTGTGGAGGTCCATTGAGTCGTGCCGGCTCCTCAGCTTTGATTTTATCTTTATTCGACTCCTCAGGTTTAGATGTCGGCTGTCTTGGCGTCGCGACCTGTGGTAGGGTTTCCTTTGCCTTGCTGAAAGGACTGCTGAACCTGATAGCCTGGCTGGTTTCAAACATCTCCGAGCGTTGCAGATGCACCTGAGTCGGCTTGTTGGCATCCCGAACGTTAATGAATCCTATAACATCACTCGGGGGGTCAGGTTCTGGCCAGGTGGGCAAGTAAGTGATTAAAATAGCTTTTTCTAGACCCACTAGTCCAGGGTGGAGGGGGGGCTCATTCTGTGTGGTCTCTCGACTTGCCCTCCCTTGCTTCTTCTTTTTGGAGTTGTCTGAAACTTGGGGCTCTTTGGGGCCGTCGCGGCCGGCCGGGTTGGCGGGGTTGGTGGGGCTGGGGTTGCTCGCAGCAACCAGGGCGTATTTGGGGTTGTGGAGTTTCCGAGCAACAGCAGCAGAAGGGGGCGCCACGGCAGCTGGCTGAGGAAGGGGTTCCAGCTCAGGCTCAGGATCCATGGGGACCTGCCGGAGGTCAACGGAGCTGGAGGAGGCGTAGAGGACGCGGAAGAGTCGGTCGAAGCCATCCGCCGCCTGGCCCGTGATCACGGTGATGAGGTTTCTATCAAGTCGAGAGGACGTCCAAGTGAAACTGCAAACACAAAACAAAGACAAAGACAAAGACAATACGGTTAAACTTTTTCTCTAGTCCTGAATGTCTAGAGTAGAAGACGACGACCAAGATGTCTCCACGTCTCCAATGTTGTTGTCCACATGGATTCCAGCTTGGTGCATCTTCTCAAACTTCCTTCTACCTCCATGTTTTCTCCTCACCTGACGTTTACCCCCACGTGGAGCAGACATGCTCAGAGAGAATGGCCTTATTACAACCAGATCAAGAGTTTACATGGTTATCAGAGGTTTACATCAGCCCTCCACACCTGATTGAGTTTTTTAATCTGATTAAGGCAGTGTTATTCTGATTATTAGTGGAATATAAGTTTCCATATACACTAAGCCACAGACTACATATAATCTGCATTCTGAAAGAAGAGAACTAAGAGTATTTCTTGTTTCTCAGGAACTGCACTGTAAAAACATTTATATATGTACACTGGATACATTTACAACCTGTTTGTCTACTCTACTAATAGAACATGTCGTTTATTCATATCTCACCATGCAAAAAAAACAAAAAACAAAGACAGGTGGGGCAGAAGAAGATCACCTCTTTGCACACATGATGCACACTGACCTGTATGAGCCAGACACAGCTTTGTCTCCATCGATGAACATGAACCTGTGGCCCATTCGCCCTCTGACTTTAGTGCAGGACCGAGTGTGGAACACAGTTCCTTCTGTGCAGCGAACGCGAAGATGCTGGAAAAACAAAACGAAACACAGAGATCATATTTCAGATCCAGAACTACCTTCAGGCCATGACTAAACACAATAGCAGTGATTTACTAATCTTGAAACAGTGAAGAACAATTGTTAATTTGATGATCGTGTGAAGTCATGTTGTCTCTAAGTGACCTGTATGCTTCCACTTGAAATCTGGTGTCCCACAGGGATCAGTTCTCGGTCCACTTCCTTATGGGTACTATATCTGAATGCAAATACTTGACAAAAGTGATGCTTTTTGAGAATGTTTCCACAAACTTTAATGGAAAAACACTGTAAAACACTACTATTATCTGATTCAGATCTGGTGTCCCACAGGGATCTGTTATCGGTCCACTTCTTTATGTTTCCTGTATTCGAATCCAAAGGGTGTAACAACTGATACGCTTATGGTGCTTTTGCATACACTGCATGTCTCTGTTTCATTAAAGTCTGGTGTCTGTTGGAAATTTCATTTTACTTTTCTGTTACACAATTAAGAATTTAGATTTCAGTCCTCCATAATTTCAGCATTTTAAGCGTTATCGGTTCACCAAACACTTCCATACCATTTCTTTAAATGTGCACAATGTCCTTGTGTGTCTGTGTATGCACACATTTTTTTTTTTACATGTGCAAACATAGCCACTCTAACAGGTCTACAGGTGTGACCGTATGACTGATGCATTCAATGAGCTGCTTATCTACCGTTCATGACAATAAAAGAATGGTAAAGGATACGGAGTAGTCATAAATGACAGATAAAACATTAACACCTCATCAAGTCAAATCAACCACAATAAACCACAACACTGTTAAAGTATGCATCCAATTATGAAATGTCCCCGACGCTTATTAGACACTCCTGATAATATTTTATAAGCTTTCATTTTAATGGGTCACCCTGACACAGAAGCCTTTTAGTTTAGACTTGAACCGTCTCATTTGAGGAGGTTCAGTCTGACCTTTAGGTGCTGAACACATTATACAACCAGTCGTCTTTCCTCCCTCCTTTTACCACACCCTTGACTCTGTCATTCCTTTGGTTAACTGATCAGATAAATCCACATTCCTCAGAACTGCTGGCATTGAGCACTTAAAGCTGTCAGACAAAACTTTTTTTATGTGAACATAAAACCACAAAAGAAGCTTTAATTGCAAAGTGTACCGTAGAGATCGCAGTCGACTGCAGATTTGCACTTGTCGAGTTTGCAGATTTGTGTTCTTAAACCACACCAGACGTCAGGAGACAGAAGAATTTGGCACCTCTTCACTCCCAGTAACGTGCCATATTCCACACCTTAACCAAATCCATCTCGTCACTTACTGCTTTCCTGTAAAATCTACAGCTTCCTTGAGTTTCAGCTTCTCCACAGAGTCATCATTTGTGCAGATTTTGCAGCCACTGCTGTATAGCTGGACTACAAATTCTCTGGGCTGCCACAAACCAAGACTATGAATATCATAAATACTCCATTTATTTGTCAGAACAGGCTCCGATCCAGAGATTGATCCTGCAGAGTATGCGGCCGTGAAATGGATATAAAACTGTCAGACACTTCTCATCAAAATAAAAACTGGAACAGCTATTAAAAGAATAAAGAAAGACGGGCACGCTTGCATGAATTGTTTGATCTGAAACAACGACTCCTCTCTGTGTGAGGAAAAGCTGCACTTTCTTACCACAATCAAACACTTCAAATATTTGACTAACTTCAGGCGAAGTGTGCACTAAAGAGATAAAGCGCCAGAAAAGCAAATGCAGCTAAGATAAAAACCTAATTCACGTATTATGTTACGAGGCAGATGAACATATTGCTGCTAAAGCACAAACTGTCAAACGACTCCAGACCCAGATGGAACCGAAAGCTGTTACAGCCTTTGTGTTTCACTTTGCTTCCCCCGAGACAGAAACTGGCAGAGCGGAGCGTGAGAGTCTGTGCTTGTGTGAGGTCCACGTCGGATACGTACTGCGTGGACGTTTTAGACAATTGGCGGCGTTTCGATTAATGTCCATCACAGAAGATTAACACTATATAATAGTGTGCAGAGGTGTTAAACGTCCACGGAGTCCCGCAGCAGATAATATGACTCCACAGAGCTCAGATCTCAACATTAAGCCCGTCAGAGATCAGGTCAGAAACAAAGGGAGCCGCTAGCATCACTAAAGTGAGCCGTGTTTAGTCGACTGTAACCATTAACAACCTCTTATCTACTGTTCTTGGGGAGGAATCACATGTCACCGGAGACATTGGCAGCCTTATGTCATAACAATAACGTGTGGTTTGGCAGCTGGGACTAAAGATTTACGTCTCAAAAGGAAAACACAATAGCCTTTCCCACGCACCTCGATTTCATACGTCCAAACAAGAACAAGATCTCTTTATCTTTTATTATATAGCTAGTGGTTTTTCTTTTACGATAACAGGCCAATTAGAAAGCCACAAACTCAGAAACCCGTATATGTTTGTGTGTGCATGTGTGTTCTCGTTTTTCTTAACCCTAGAACAGGGAGATTGTTGTCACGTGATGTTCGTTGTGCTGCTGCCGTCTGATTTGCGTCTGTAATCGGGTTCCTTCAGGTCGCGCAGTGACGTCATCGAAGGTACGACTGTTCCCTCGCTCCGATCCCTGTTTTTTTTTTGTTATTTTTTTTCTACAGCTACGTGTTCATTAGTGTTTGTGCATTAAATCAGACGATCGTAATAACTTGCAACCGGATTTTTATGGCAGCGTACCATGCACATCTATCATCCTGTCACAGGCTTGGATAATCTGGCACGCCAATTATCGGATCTTTATTCTTTGATACTAGAGCTTGGTAAGCAGTCCTGGAATTTGCATATAATTCTTGTTTAGTGTAATGCTTATAAAAGCACTTCAATATATTTTGACGAGAAGTATTTTTTTATCAGGTGAAACAAACCCGACGTTAGCTGTGGTGTTACTAATTATAACGTTAGTGTTCTAGGGTTAAGTAGTGAGGGCTAAACTCCTGCAGAATACCCCCACAACTTCCTGCATGGTTTAAAAAGCTCTGTGGTTTTAGAGTAGACGTTACAATAAATAAAAATGTCTTGACTTCAGTTGCCAGATGTTGTTACCTTGTGTTCTACAACAGCGTTAGAGTTATTTTTATTCCCAGTGGGGACAAACCTCACCTTGGTCTGAGGACATGAATGAACTGAGACAGATATTTACCAAATCTATATTTAAGTTTATTAATGGGTGTGGTGGCTGGTGGAGCTGTTTTATTGATTGTTATTACGTGTTTGTCTGAAGAAGAGACAAAGCATTAATTAAAATGGGTTAAAATGTTCCTGCAAATGCAATAAATCCAACGGTTTGTCTGGAAATGTGTCTTTAAGAGCTGCATGAAATGAATCCCATGTCAGCAGGTACAGACGCTGTGTGTACAACTCAGATGTAATTTGCACGATGGTTTCAGGTCAAAGATCCACCTCTCTGGAAGTTTTCATTTTCTGTTTGCTTATCTCTCTCTGGTTATAAACCCTCCGTCCAGAGCTGTGTCGAGTCAATCTGTCCAAACTATTTGGTCTTTGATGACTGTCCCACTGTCCCACCCTCCTCCTCCTCGTGTGTCTAAGTTGTGCCTTGATTGCCTGAGTGGAGTCAGGTGTGTGGGACTGGGTTTACCAGCTGCCAGCTTCAACTCCTCCACTCTGCCAGACTGTAGGCTCATCTCCACCGTTAACCCCGTTCCAACCTCCTCGGGTCTTGCATGCTAATTTCAGCTTTTCTCATCTGCCTGCAGATCTCTGGGGTTTTAATCTCGCCATCGTCTCACCTGGCCCCTCAAATTCTCCAGCTGGACTCCCTCTTCCACCGTGGCCTGGATGCCAGACCAACGGGCCAATCAACAGGCTCTATGTGGCGATGGGCCGAAGTTAAGTTTCCAGCTAAATAGCTCTGAGACTTATATATTTTTTCCTGAATCGGTTGAAGCACAAACTTCATTTTTTTTCTCCAGCCAACGTCCTCCCTGACAACCATCCACAAATGCCGAAGTGCGAGGTTAGTGGCTTACCTTAAGGTGTCCAGCGTGCATGTTGGCCCTGTGACACATGGCCAGGAAGTGAGGTAGCGCTGTCCGTTCCAGCAGGATGTAAACAGAAACCCTCCTTTTGAAGCCGGCGTCGATCAAGTCCCTGAAGATGTCGACGTCGGTGAAGACGTCCATCACCACGGCAATCACCTGGAGACGCACAGACACGGCTCTCACATCCTTTTACAAAACAGTTTACGAACGAGGTGAAATTTGTTAAGAAAATAAGTGTAACTTCTGCACACTCAGTGTCGTGTTATGTCTGCTAAAACCATGCAGAAATTCCAGTTACGGTCATAAAAATGTAATTTTTGCATTTTGCAAAACCCAGACTGGACCCTCTGGCGGGCTTGTTTTGGACCACGGGCCTTATGTTTGGCAACCCCTAGTGGCTCACGCCTGGGGCTGGAAGTTACTACACAAACACAGCTTTTACCTTTTTCCTGTTAAACAAACAAGACTCGGGTCGTTCTTCGGGTTTCGGGTAAAATATTTGAGCGCTCCACTTTTTGTTTTTGGACCCACAAAAGGTTTGTTTCAATCGATAAGAGAAGCTGCTGGGAAATAAAACCCCGTCATAAACTGTTCGGGTGACTCGGCTGCAGGAAGAGACGGGCAGAGCTGCACATATCGATGCAAATATACGGAATGACACAGGGTTACAGCGCTCAGTGCTCCTGTCTGGTCCTGATAAAGCGGCTTAATCAAGATGCACTTTACTCTTGGCCGGTCAGCAGCCTGTACTCTGGCCCCGTCCTGGCTGCTCTGCTCAGTCTGTCAACGGTTAAAGTTTGGTCAGAGGAATAAGGTGTTGAAGAAGGAAACATGTCAGAGCTTTGTTTGGATAAAAAAATGAACTAAAGTGACACTTTAATGAGTTAATATTAGGATCTAAGTACAGGCCTACAGAGCTGAAGTGAATACTAATGGACTGATACTAATGTGTGTATAAGAAAATAAGATAAAAAGGTGCAAATAAATTAGTTTCTCTAATTAAAGAAACCTTCCACGCACCTTCTGCGCCTGTGCAATCATTTTCCTGACCACCTCCTTGATGTGGACCTGACCCTCCAGAGGGGGCTGCGTGTGCACCGTGGTGCGCGTCACCCCCCGGTACGCCTCGCTGCTGGGCCAGCCCAGGTCCATCTGCGGGATGGAGGTGTCCGACAGGTCGGGCCAGTAGTGCAGGGACAGCGGCGCCGGTTCTCCTTCTCCTCCTCCTCCTCCTCCTCCAGCCTCATTGTCCGGGAACAGCTCGGAGCCCGGGTCGTACGGCTCCACCGCCCCGGACAGAGCCTCGAGCTCCGGGTCGGACAGGAAGCCCCGCAGGCCGCGAGCCTCCAGGTGCTTGAGGAACGCCTCGCGACCATCCCTCAGGAGCGCCTCGAGCGCGAGCCGCTGCTCCTCGCAGTAGAAGAACTCGGCTTTGGACTCGTGCGTCCGCGGGTTCACGTGGTTGTCGTCCAGACACTGGACCTGGGACAGAGCCATGAGCGGAGGACTCACCGGAAAACGACGCGTAAACTTTGACAAGTGTCCCCAAAAGTGTCTCTTTAGTCCTTTAGCTCCACAGGTGAGTCATGTCCTCTTCCTCGGTCAGTCTCGGAGCTCGTGTGTCCGGCCATGGCGCGTCAACACTCGGCCATTATTACTGATATCTCCCCCGTTACCGAATAGAGAACTTACCGGTTAGAGAGAGAGAGAGAAAGTGACATGCCGCCGGCGGCACCGCCCGACAGGTGTGACCCTGACAGATAAAACACACCTACCCTCCACTGTCTCACTAGCGCACACCTTTTTTTTTTTTCTTTCTTTTTGTCACGTGACCCGCGGAGCTCCAGGCCTGGGTTTGGTGAACAGAGCGACATCAGGAATGATTAACGAGGCCCTCAGCTCCTGGAAAAACCATCAGCGCCTCAAACGGAGCTGTTGGACCTGTTCGCTCCTGCCTCCTCCTCAGACCTGGTGCCAGGCAGCGTGGGTGAGCTCCAGCAGGGACACACCTGAGGACACCGCACAGAGGTAGGAACAACATGGAGGCACCTGGAGCCGCTTAAACATCCTCCCATCACCACCAGCTCCAAAACCACAACCACTATGAGTCTAACCTTTGACCTCTTCAGTTAAATAAAAAGTCAGAGGTTTACGCAACAACAACAGAGACAAGTCTTCACAGAGACACGGTTATATATTCTACCGTCTAATGACTTTATCTGATCTCCACAGAGATTAAACCTCCGCACGTCATTACATTATCAGCAGATCAGACGCAGAGAAGGTCGTAATTAGATTTAATTTCACCCTAGAAGACGGCGGGACGTCATAAAGACATGAAGCTTGATGCAGCAGGGAGTTATTAGAGTCCTCAGTGACGCTCACGCTGCAGGACCCCGTCTGTTACCGCCACTAGTCTCTAACTTTGTCCTCGTGAGGTGAACGTACGACAAAAACTGACTTTTAACTTTATTCGGTGACAGTCTGATGGAAACCTGAGGCTCAGTTATATTTCTATCAGATGGCCAGTAGCTGCAGACGTCTTCTTAAATAGAAGAGGACACAATATTTTTATGCTCTGGACACATGTGGCGTGCAAAAAAGAGGATGCACTAACGGGATATTAGAACTTAGAGCTCTAATTCACAATAACCTTTAACACTCTTGCTCTTTTACATCTGGTGGTTTATTCTTTTTTTTTCTGCACTAATTAACGTGACTGGAACATTTTGTTTGCGTCCAGTCAGTTTCTGTAAAACAGAACTCCTCCTTAAACCTTAACCATTTCCAACTTTCACTCTGTCTGGGTTTCACTACTGATGGTTTGTTTACTGAACGTATTTTCCTGACTCATCTTTTCCTTGTTGACTTGCCAGCTGGCAGAAGACTGATAAAGTGTTGCTCTGGTTCCCAGGCTGCTGAGGCCTGTCACTCACTGTTCCAACCGTTTGGTCTGAACAGAACTGATGTCACACTTCCTCACTCTTCCTCTTCCTCTTCCCGCCGCCTCGTCTCTTTTTTCCTCTCGTTCCAGTCCCCTCATAACTTCCCTCCCGTGCGTCTCTGTGACAATGAGATGACACAGATACGTCGTCTGGAGGTCTCGCGCTCCTTCATCTGCCACGCGCTCACTTCAAAGTGACTCAGCAGCTTTAAAAAGATTACAGGAAGCAAACTACGAGGCTATTTCTGGCGCACCTTTAACTCCATTCTTCTCCTCCACGCGCTTATTGACTAACCGTCGTCGGAGGTGACTCTGTCGCAAAACATCAACACAAAAGAAGTGATTCAGTCCAGGCTTTCTGGGACGTGACCGTGTGGAGAGGATCTGTTGAATGTCACAAAGAGTTAGAATTATTACCTCAGAAATATCTGAATACGATCCAGTTAAACCTGAACAGATGTGTTTCTACCACGACCACATATCTGATATCATTCTAACATAAATAATTAATTTTTATCTGCGTTATTATTGAACAGACGATAAAGAATGCAAAAGCTTTTCATGGACAGTGTTTCTTCAAACCCGATCAGTCATTCTGATCAGAGATGATCT